>NC_139398.1:91094960-91694960 GCF_054392235.1 Sus scrofa
GTGTTGCAGACGGGCCCTGAGAGGGGGTGGTGTGTGTGTGCGCCTGTGTTTGCACGTTTCCATGTGCTTGTGTGCCCATGGAGGCAGCTCTCTAAGGGCCCAGCAGCCCTCTCTGCAAACACTCCAGTGTCCTGTGACACGTGGTGGCCCCGCCCGGCTCACCTGTTCCCAACAGCAAGGTGTGGGCAGCCAGGAGTGCGCTGGGTCCTTGGTACAAAGGACAGGCTTTGCTCACGCAGCAGAGTGCACACACCCCACGGGAGCCGATGACCCCCCAGCCCGCGCATCTCCACACAGAGGACCTCCGGGGCCACGTGCCGAGGAGACGCCAACAAACACGAGAGCGCGTCCCGCTCACCTGACTCTGCGCCTGCGCCACGTGGCCAGGGCAGCGGTTGAGCTGCGCTTGACCTTGGCTGTTTCGTGGTGCTGGGACGGGGCCCCTGAGAAGAGGGGCTGGGGCGGGGAGGACCCTGGGCCCTGCCTTCTCGGCGCCCCCCGCCCTTCCCGGCGGCAGCTCTGACCTGGGTGTGAGGCCTGGCGGAGGCCAGGTGTGCCCCTTCTGATGACAGCCTGTTCCTCCCGGTCAGCCCCTCGGTGCCAGGTCCCCTGCCAAGTGGGCGGCACAGGAGGCTGGAGGCTCCACTGCCCTCGCCTACAACCCCCACCTAGGACCAGGCCTGGCCGCCGTGGTCACAGGGTGCAGTGGACGGGACGAAGACTCAGTGAGCATGGCTGTGGGCCCGCCGGTCCCCGCGGGCAGGAGGACCGGAGCCTTGGAGCCTTGGTCAGACCAGCCTACGGTTCCCTACAAGGGAAACGCCTGCGGGGGGAGCCCGAGCACAGGGATTATTCAGGAAAAATTAGGAAAAACCAACAACCCTGGGGGGCCCTCCATGCCCCATCTGGAGCCCCCTCCTGCAGACCCAGCTGCCCAGCTAGGTCTGCGGCGCTGGCACCTCGGGGCCCCCGGCTGCCGACATCAGCCCCAGACCTGCTGGGCCCAGACGTGGGCTGGTGCGGCCAGGGCAGAAACTCCCGCAGGCCGGGGGTATCCACGTTCAAACCCTCTCTGGCCTTTAGTCCGAGGCCATAAACACCGCCTCTAAATGGACCCAAGAATCAAACACCTGGTCAGCTGGTGACAGAGAGCCCAGGCACACACACACATGTGCACGCGCACAGTGCACACCCCCGCCCACGGTCAGACATGCACACGCCTCAGAGTTCAGCCAGACGAGAAAAGAGCTGGTGACTCGAGCCGTAAAGCTTTCCTGAGTCCGACACGGTGGGCTGGCGGATGCGTCCAGCGCTGCCTCACAGCTCACGCCTGGGCCTCGGAACCACGCCATCCGACCCCAGACCCAAGAGGTGACCTGCCGATCCAGCCTCGCCGTGGACCCCGAGGCCCCTTCACATCTGAGGTCCTTCCCCTGGGGCCTGAGGCACAGCCAGCATCCCCCTCTGGCCACATCGGGCAGAAAAGGCCTTCCCGAGGACGCAGAGCCGGGTGTGGGTCACCGAAGCCGGACAGACCTCGACGCAGGCCACGCAGGAACATGGCAGCCCTGGGGGGGTCGCCATCCGTCTTCCTGAACTCCCGACGTGTCCCACAAACGCCGTCCAAAGAGAAAGTCCTCCCTGCAGGACGTTGGAGGGTGGCCTCCCCCGCCCCGTGAGCGCCACTCCTGCACCCATGACTCAGGGACCGGCCACGGACACCGCGAAGGGGCCGTCGTCACGGGCCGGGGCACTCAGGCTCTTGCTCCAAAGCATCTCGGACGGAAGTGGCTCCGTTGGGTGAGAACATGACCCTAAGGCCCTGCGCTCGGGCAGGACAAGTGCAAAGGTCAGGCAGCGACTGGAGACGCCGTGGGCCGGTGGTGAATGAGCCCGTGCAGGGCTCTACCATCTGTGTGGGAACCCTGCCCAGGCGGCAGTCTGCTCTGCACCCCAGAAACCTCCCACGGCTTTTAAAGGAAGCAGACAGCACCCAGAACATGCTCAGGCCCGGTAGTGACAGGTCTCCAGGCGCAGCCCCAAGGGGTGACAGCCCAGGTCCCTGGTCCCGGAAGCGCTCAGGTTCACCCAGGGTCAGCGTGGGACCCAGCACCCCCACGCCCACACCCACGGCTGTCAAATCCTCAGCATCTTGGGGCATCGGGAACCACGGGGAGGGGTGGCAATCTTTCGGCTTCTGCTGAGGCCAAGAGCCCCTCTGTCTGGGGACACGATTCACAGGCAAGAGACGAAGCCATCGCCAGAGGCACAGACACAGCAGGGGGAGCAGGGGGTGGGTCCCCGCAGCCCCGGGGGCTGGTTGTCTGCTGGGAGCTCAACTTAAAAGCAGCAGTTCTCAGAGACCAGGGGTCGAAGCCAAGCACCGCTTTCAGCACCCACGGCCTCGCGGCCCGTGTGCAGCCCCCGGGGACGGAAGAGCAGCAGGGTCCAGGCCGAGACGCACCGCCAAGTCCTGGGGTCCCCAAGCTCAGACGGTGGCTCACGGGCTCTTGGGCCCCTTTCCTCACTCATTTAGGCCTCCGCCCCCGACACACGTCCTAACAGAAACCGCGGTTTTACCTGCATGTCACGCAGGTCCCATCATGAAAATACTTCCGCAGCAGCTTCCGTGTTATTCCGGAGGTGGGTGGTTCAACCTCGTACAAGCGGCAAACACACGTCTCAGTTCGCTGAAATTCATTTTTTTTGAGCAGAGTTTACAGAATGTAATGTATAGATTTATATTGGTAAAAAATATACCCCCCCAGCTGCCTATCAAGATACCAGGTTTTTTATTATTTCGAGGCATTTTTAAGCTAGAACAGAATTTAAAATCTAGGAAACTCCTCTTCAAAAGATTGTAAATCACCCACCCCTCTTCCACCCTGAAAAACTGGTTCACACTGGCAACACATGTAAAGGTGGGAATCGTAAAACGTCACTGGTGAAATTCGGGCGAGGTGCTTTTACGACGATGGAAAAATCGGTCACGACTCCGACGGGCAGCGTGGAGTCAGTTAAGGGGTCTTCAAGAGCTCATGATGCCCCCGAGGGTGGGCTGCTTAATAAAACACAACGCGTTTTAGGGGCTTCCAAACCCTCTGAACTCCAGGCAGGAAGACGCCTTTCCGCCACCCTCGGCCTCGGCTTTGTCAAGGGTGACCCGGGCGCGGGGACCCTGGGCGGCGCAGCGTGAGGAACCACCCATCCGCCTCAGAGCGACGCGGGCAGTCGAGGGCAGTGGTCCTTTGGGGGAAAATCCCCGTTTTCTGACTCTGCCCTGCCCAGCGAAGGCGGCCCCCTCGTGATGCATCGGGGGAGGCGGCGGGGCTGTGTCCCTGGGAAGAACTGGAGGTGCTGGCAACCTCTTTCATATGCAGGAGGCTGTTTGTACACAAATGGATGCAGAGCGCACGCCAAACAAAGAGGCTGCCTTTTCCCTGGCAGAGTGCGTCTTCTTTCCCGGAAAATAAAGACCGGGGACTGAGGATGGCGCGACACGGCCTGCTGGGGCCCTCGGAATTTTTTATGCCCCATCGAAGTAAACAGCTGATTTCCTCTCCAGCTGCATCTGGGGGCGATTCTCCAGACACGACAGCGCCCCCCCCCGCCCCCGCCCCCCCTCCGGCTCAGTCACAAGGGCACTCGTGCGTGGCAGGCTGGTGACAGCGGGTCAGCCCCACGGCTGTCTTCGCGGGGCCCTGCCTCTGACCCAGCGGCCCCTGGGCCCCCAGTGACAACACTCCCCTCGCAGCCTCTCCAGGGGTCAGCAGATAACCCGCCAAGAGGCCTTATCTTGGCCCTTCCTGCCCTGCTGTCCCCTGAGAAGGGCCAGAGCACAGAGGGGCCCCCCCAGGAGAAGAGCGGGTGAGGAGGGGCTGCGGGGGCGGGGCTCAGGCCCCGGCCGCCGATTCACACGAATGCACGTTAATGCCTGCCGCTCCCGAACCCTGCACAAGCGCCTGGAAAGGCAAATGCGGGTCTCCCCTCCTGCTCCGCTCTCTGGGTGGGGGGCTCCGGCCACCCCCAGGCAGGACCCCCAACTCTGCACCACACAGGAGAGCGTCCAGCCTGCACCCCCGGGGGTCTGGAGCGTGGGCACTGCCTGGTCACTCTTCACCGGGTGACCGGGGGACCCTCAGCTCCTGCGTGTGGCCCTCGACCTCCCTGGGAGCCGGCTGGGGAGCTGGAAGACTGTGGGGGGCGCTCCTCAAACCAGGTGCCTTGGAACCACGGACACATGCTGTCCTCAGTTCTGGGGCAGGAGAGCAGAGGTCAGAGGCCCGGGTGCCGGCAGGGGGCCGTCGGTCCAGGCCTCTCCCAGCCTCTGCCTCTGTCTTGGCGTGGCTTCTCCCCGTGTCTGTGCCCACGTTTCCCTCCTGTGAGGACAGCCCGTTGGACTGGAGGAGGCCTCGCTCACTGTGAGACCTCGGCCTAGCCTGACGGCAGCTGCAAAGACCCCACTTCCAAACAAGCTCACCGTCACAGGCTGCAGATGGACGGGATTTTGGGGGGGCAGTGCAGGCCCCCACCAACTTGTCCAAAGCCCTGATGAGCCCCTGACTCCCTGGGCTCAGCTCCCCCCGCCCCAATTCTACTGTCCCCACCCCCCCCACTTTCCTCCCAAGGCCTGGGGGGCATAGGGCACCCTCACACACGGAGACGCACGGACTGGGCTGTGCCCGACCGGACTGGAGACAGGGTCTGTGCCGAGTGAGGGGACCCTCCAGGGCTTGCACCTAACAGGAGTCCCACCAGGGGTTGGCACCAGAGTCCAGGCCTCTGCACGGGGCAGCTTGGCCTCTGCGTGGATGGTCCTCACCACTGCTTCCCCCAGTCTGGCCGGCTCTCTGGCACTGGGACAGCCTCCAGACCGGACCCTCATCTGCACAGGCTTTCCCATTAAACGGTGAATTATTCCAGCACCTGCAAGGTGACAGAGGTACTAAGGTTCCAGCACCTGCAAGGTGACAGAGGTACTAAGATTCCAGCACCTGCAAGGTGACAGAGGTACCAAGTGCCTGTTGCTTGATTCACTGGGGGCTTCAAACAACCATTTGCCATGGGGGCCGGTCTCGGTGGCGGAGAAAACCAGAGCAAGGGCACTGCCCCCAAAGACCCCCGGGAGACGTGGCAGCATTAGCAGGAGTGGGGAGGACATCGTGTCAGCTAAACCGGACACACCCTCTGAACGGGAGACAGAACATTTCAGAGTCAAGTCTACACGGTGCTAAAGGTCGGAGAAGATCAAGCGGGCGCTGATGGCCGTGCCTTTCCATTTTCTTATGGATCAATAGCACATTTTTTCCGAAGCTAAAACGCAACAGCAGGGCTCCGGCTGACCTTTCCGTCACCCCTGCATCGCGAACACAATCACAACCGAAGAACAAATGACTTTATAAAAAGCCACAGAAGTTTTCTGATCCAAACCCCCAGGTGAGGTTAAATCTTCAAAATCCATTCCATTTGAAAATGGGAAGAATGAGCTTCTCCACTAATTAGACACCAGAGCGCCCCTCGCCCTCAAAAACCGCCCCCTGGAAAGACGGTCCCGTGGCGGCGGTGGGGCCGGGGGGCCGCGGGCCATCTCCTCTGAGAGGTTCCAGGGAGGCGGCCGCAGGGGTGGCGGGCACCGCGCCCTCGGAAGCCGGGGCTCCGAGCCAGCACCTCGCCGCCCGCCACTGACAAGGGGACACTTGGTGCAACCGAGACGCTGCGCGGCTGCCGCCCGAATGGCTCTGTGGACCCGAGGGGAAGCTGCACGGGGGAGGACACGTGATGAGGTCCACCCGCTCCGGGATGGCGCCCCGACGGCCCGAGGCAGAGGCTCGGAAGCCACCCCAGGCACGGCGGGCGCCCCCCACCCCGCGCTGGCCGAGCCGGGGCCTGGCTTGGCTTGTTGGCTGCACCAGCTTCTCGGGGCGCGGGGCGCTGGGTCGTCCACACCGCGTGACTCCCAGGACCTCGGGACGTGTGGAAGGAAACCGGTTTAGAGCAGAGGAATCTGGTTTCAGAACGTCCAGCCGGACGTGGCCAGCTCCGCTGGGAGATGCGCTGGCCCCCGGGGGGGCTGCCGGGACCCTGGCGCGTCCGCCCTTGTCCTGTGACCCTGACGCTTCCCGCCCTAGACCTGCTCTCCCCTAAAAGCGCCCTCTGCCACCGTCCTGCAGGATCCCTGGCGGACAGGACAGGATCGTGAATCGTAACAACAGCCCTTTTGAGTCCAGAAAAAGGCACATCATTTCCCGGATATTAAATAGATCAGGGTGACAACAGAAGACTCCAAATGAAACCTGCGAGGCTCTGGCACAGGAAAACCTTCCCGGACCTGAGCAGCTGGATCAGCTCACCCACGATTCATGTCTGGCCATTGGAGCCTGTATAGCAAAGGCAAGATTTTTTTTTTGCTTTTTTTTTCTAAGGCCACACCCACGGCATATGGAGGTTCCCAGGCTAGGGGTCGAATCAGAGCTGTAGCCGCTGGCCTACACCACAGCCACAGCAACACCAGAGCTAAGCCGTGTCTGCGACCCACACCACAGCTCACTGCAACTGAGCGAGGCCAGGGATCAAACCCAAAGCCTCATGGTTCCTAGTCGGATTCGTTTCTGCTGCGCCACGACAGGAACTCCGCAAATGCAAGATTGTATTACGAACATACGTATTTGTCTAGACCCGGTACCATTTTCACATATGTAGCACATTAACTTGATTCTTGTCTATTAAAACCTCTTATTAACACAAAGATTACTTCCTGCTGAAGTGATTAATATGATATTTTTAAAGAAGGTAGATTATTTCTTTATTTCATACTCTTTGGATTTTCCTTAAAAATAATGCAGTTCCAGTGTTGGTGGATTGTAAGAATTTTTTAAGGATAAGGACACGTGGGAGTTCCCCTTGTGGCTCAGAGGATTAAGAAACAGACGCAGTATCCATGAGGACATGGGTTCGATCCTGGCCTCGCTCCATGGGTTAAGGATCCAAAGTCATTGAGAGCTGTGGTGTAGGTGGCAGACGTGGCTCAGATCCTGCATGGCTGTGGCTGCGGTGTAGGCCGGCAGCTGCAGCTCCAGTTCGACCCCTAGCCTGGGAACTCTCATGTGCTGCAGGTGTGGCCGTAAGAAAATCCAGCCTTGGCTGCCTTCGGGCCTCTGAATCAGGGGCCCAAGCCTTGAACCACTGGGCTTTCGGGGGTGTTAGTCGCATGGAAAAACACACCCACGTTTTCCCTTCTTCTCCAAAGACCATTGCAGGACACTGAGCCGGGTGAGCGGAGCCGGGGTGACCTTCGTGAAACTTCCGCCTCTTTCAGGCTATGAGGCTGAACTGCCACGGGTGTGACAGCCCCTTCATGCTGCGTCCACGGGCGGGCTTGGCGCTGCTCCTGGGTTCTGTCCTCTGCTGCGTGGCAACCGTCAGGGGCCACAGACACCTTCGTTGATGCCACGAGGAGGGAGGGCTTCGGACCACTGCTTCTGCCTGTCAATTTGCAGCTTTGCCTAACCCGTCCTCGAGGTTCATGGACCACCCTGCAGCCTGAGACAACCAGCACTGCTAGTGCGGAGTCCTCGGTTCAGCGAAAATAATCATCCATGCCCTAAGGCCATGAAAATAATTGGAAAATGACTTAGTTATTTGTCTTTTCAGGGCCGCACTCACCGCACATGGAGGTTCCCAGGCTAGGGGTCGAATCAGAGCTGGAGCTGCCGGCCTACCCCACAGCCACAGCAACACGGGATCCTTAACCCACTGAGTGGGGCCAAGGATTGAACCCGCCTCCTCACGGATGTGAGTTAGATTCGTTTCCACTGAGCCAAGACCAGAATTCCGCATTTGTGGGGGTTTTTTAGGTTTTTGTTTTTTGTTTTTTGTTTTTTTTAGGGACAAAAATAACACATCTTTTTTGTAGCATTTGCTGTCTTCTTAAAACTTTTTGTCCCATTTCATCCATGTTGAAGAAGACAAACCATAAATAACAGGAGAAAACTTTGAATTCGGTGTTTCTTTTGTTGGGTTAAAAATAAGATCGGAGTTCCCCACTGGCTCAGTGGAAATGAATCTGACCAGCATCCATGAGGACGCGGGTTCGATCCCTGGCCTCCTTCAGTGGGTTAAGGATCCAGCGTTGCTGTGGCTGTGGTGTAGGCTGGTGGCTGCAGCTCCCATTTGACCCCGAGCCTGGGACCTTGCATATGTATCGGGTGTGGCCCTAAAAAAAATCAAAAAATAAAAAAACCTAAAATACGATCAAATGCTGGAAATCCAAATTACAAACATAAAGTGACCCTAAACTCCAACTGAACACGGCTAAACTCCAAGAGGCCGCCACGTCCAGGCTTGCCTGCAAACATTTCATGGTTGGGATTGAAATAAAAGAAAAAGAAATTGGCAAATAAACACACCTCACAAAAATGTGTCATTTTATTTTTAGACGTGACATTTCACCTCCATTTATAGAAACAGCGAGGCTTCCGTGACACGCAGTTTTCATGCGATTTTCCGGGGGGCCGCCCTGGGTGGGGCGCGCGTGCCATCACCTTCTAGCCGTGGGGATGCAGCCAGGCCGGCGCCGGGGCCTTAAACCGAGGGCTCTCGCTCTGCGCTCCGCCGGGGCGTCTGTGGCGCCCTCGCTGGGCGGGACCGGGCGGACGAGGTGGAGGCCTGTGCTTCTCTGGCACTTGCCCTGGAAGCGGGTCTCGTAAACCTCTGATGCTGGAAGGAGCAGCTCGGGGTTGGGTTAGCTGCCCACCTGCCGGTTTCTCCCAGATCCCAACACCTTCTGGCCCTTGCGGCGCCCCCACCGCCCTCCTGACGGGCCTGCATCCCAGCCCGAGGTGCCAGCCAAGGTTTCCGTTATTCACACCCTCCAGCACCACGCCTGGCTGGGTCCACCCTCCTCCTCTGATAATAGTCTAATATCTGAGAAAACAGCTTGCATGCCCTCGTTTTTAATGATATCGTGAAATCTCATTTTTAATTACCTGAACAAAAAGGTTTCGAGTCCATCAGATCGCCTCTCAGGGGCTCCAGAACCAATTACCCACGTTTCCTCTTTACTTATTTTGCAAATGTGACCTTTCGTTAGAATTTGATTGCGAGGTTCCTGCTGCGAGTGGGGAACCAACCGCCAGGCATCTGAGGCCCGTCTCCCCTGTGTCAGGACGCTGTTCGTTCTAATTCCCCTGACGGCTGGAGGACGGGTCAGTGGGACCTGCTGCCGAAATGAGAGGTCCAGGGCCGCCGGGAACCTGGACACCCGGGTGTGGACGGGGGATTCCTGCCGCCTGCCCGGAGGAGGGGCACCGTGCGCCACGTGTGGTCTGAGAGTCCTGGGCTGGGGGCTGGCACAGGAGCACGGGGGAGCATCGCCCAGGACACAGGGGTCTGGGCCTGAGTTGGCCGAGGGGCTCACAGCCCAGAGTCACCGTAGGGCCCCCGGCTGCCTGCTGGTGGGCTCTGCTTCCCCACGCAGCCCCGACCCAGCTCCCCTGGGGGCCCCCGCAGCCAGCTGCGCAGTGAGGGTGGAGGAAGGGCCACCCGACAGCAGGTCCTCCCCGTGGTGTGATTGAGAGACCGTCCTTAGAGGGAGGCGATCGGGGCACCAAGTGCCAGGACAGAGGGGGTGAGGCCGGCCCCCATGCCTGGGTCCAGGTGGGCACAGGGCCACAGGGCCCTTTGCCTCCCAGCCGCAGCCCTGCCCCCCGCTCCACCGGGGTCCTGCGAGCAGGCAGGGGCTCCTCCAGGAGAAGCAAAGGGAGAGCAGGCCTGGGGAGCGGGGCCGGGGGGAGCAGGAAGGGACAGGACTTTCCTTTCCAGAAGGAAAGCCCTTTCCAGAGCCACCGCTTCTGCTGGGTGAGTGTAGCCGGCCCCGCAGAGGTCCCCCATCCACACTTGTGGCCTCAGACCCAGTGGGGACCCCGGCCACCTCCCAAGCGGGCAGTGAGGCCCCCGCCGCGGCAGCATTTTGGGACTTCTCAGCTGGACCAGAGTGAGTTTTGTCCCGGGAAGCTGCTCCCGGGTGGGCTCACGCGAAGTCACTGAAGGGCCCGCTCAGAACCGGCCGTGTCCCCCGCTCCGGGCATCGCCCGGGAGCCGCCCACCCTGACACGGGCCAACCACCCCGGGTCCACCGGGGCCGCCATCTCCACGCACGGGACGGCCCTTCTGACCAGAACAAGCTCCGCAGATTACTGGTGGTGCCACGCATGCCCCTGAGCACGAAGCTGAGTGTGCAGAGGGGAAGGCGGGCACAGCAGGGCACACAGGCGCCGGCCAACAGAGCGCCTCGGGGAGAGGCCAGGCCTGAGGGGAACAGACCTCGTCACAGCAGACGGCCCCTCGGCGCCACGTGAATGTACAGAACGGCCCAGAGAAGGAAAGACGGACGGCCAGGGGCCCGGCGCCCACACGCTGACTCTCCCGGGACGCTCACGGCTCCCAGGGAAAGACACGCGGGCAATGAAGCCGAGGAGCCGGCATCCCTGGCAGGGTCAGCGGGAGGCCGTCCCCGGGGAAGGGAAGGAGGAAGGACTGGCCTCCTGGGGGTGAGGCCCACGCCGAGGAGGCCGCCCCTTCCAGAGCCGCACGCCAGACCCTGCACGGAGTGAGCCCGAGGAAAGCAGGGGAGACGAGGGCGCCCAGCTGCCCCCTCGGTCCCGCGCCCCGTCTGGGGAAGGGCCCGGCCTCCTCCCGCCCAGGCCGGCGTCTCAATCACGGGCCCTCATCTGAAGGCCCGGGCGTCAGGCCCGCTCTGTCCCGCACCAGCCACGGTGAGGCCCCCGGCCCGGCCGCTGCCTGCTCCCTGGAGGGCGGGGAGGAGAAGCCCACTTCCCCCACCCTCCCTCCGCCCGGCTCCAGCTTCTCCCAAAGGGGCCCAGGATGGTGGGCGAGGCTGGGCCTGGGGCAGCCCTGCTCTCTGCCCCCAGGGCCTGCAGGGTGACGGAAAGCCTCCCCACGGGCTCATCAGCACCGCCCCCCATGCCCCCCCCCGTGTACCACCTCCCTCCCCTTGGAACACGGGGCCACGTTAGAATGAAGTGTATGAATCACGTCCCCCCGCCCCTGCGACCCCCCAGCCTGCTGATTCAGGAACAGAACTCCAGTCGCGAAAGGGGCGAGATGGCTGCAGAGAGGACGGCGTCCAGAGCACAGGGCGGGGCGCCCAGCCCCCCCACAGAGGCGCCCGAAGTTAGCCTCCTGGCAGCCGGGCGTCCCAGACCCAGCGGGGCCAGGAAGACTGCTGCCGAGCCCAGTCTGCCACGGGACCAAACACCAGTAAACAAATGAGACGCTCCTGGTGCTAAGCCACTGCGTTTGGGCGTGTTTGTGACGCAGCATCTGGTAGAACCGACAGCTGATACACCAGCTCCTTTGCTGCAGAGACGCCGGCTCATCTGCACCCCGTGTGAGGAAGGGACACGGCAACAGCACACAGAGCCCAGGAAGCCGGGGGTGGTGACACTGGTCCCAGCCCGGGGTGGGAGTGGACGCGCATTCGTGCTCACCTGCCCTGGACAGGCAGTCACTTCCGCACCGGTGTTAGCAAGTGAACAGAGACTGGCCGCGGTCGGCCTAGGGTCCAGCACCAGGCAGAGGCCCTCAGACCCATAAGTGCACCGCTCAAACCTTTGGGGGGGACACTGCGACCTTTATTATAGCAGCATTTACATGAAATAAGTGAGTGCACCACGAACCGTTTACCCATTAACACCTCAGTAAGAACATGCGAAACCCTAGCAGAGCGTGTCCGACTGGGGCCGGGCCGGGGCGAGGCAGGACGGCACCCTCAGCCCCAAACGTGGAACACGTGGCCTTGGTCCCCTCTTTCCGGCCCCATAAGGGACCAGTGTCCACATGCTGCCCGTGTTGCCTCTTAAACGCCGTGGAGCAGAAAGGCATCTCCTCCTGGGCCTGGCGAAGCCCCACTGCCAGCCCGGTTCGGGCGGGATTTCCATCCTGGCTACCGGGAAAGCGGGCGGCAGGCACCAAGGGGCCAGTGTGGCGTCTCAGGAAGGTCTGCTCCCCGCGCTGCACGCGGGCGGTGCTCGCCGCGGCCCGGCCCCCCCCCCGGAAGCCTTTGCAGACGCCAATGCGTTCAGGTCGCTGAGAAGACGGGCCAGTCTCTGATGAGCCAAGCCCGGCAGCAGCACTCCTCCCCTTTGGCCTCGGGACCTGGCGTCTTAAATAAGGACCCCAAGGAGCTTCCGTTTGCGATTCTGGCTGGAGTTACCATACTGGAAATTAAGACGGATCACTTCACACATTTATTTAAAAATAAAAGCCAACCTAGTACATGTTAACATAGACAGCCTATGTTTATTAAAACACTATTTTTCAAGATCTGTTGCAAAAAGAGCAGCCTCCTTTCCCATTTTTGAAATTGCTTAACATCTGGCTTCAGAGAAGACAGCTGCCGCCTCACGTGGGCGTCTGCAATCGATCTGCTGTGATGTGCAGTTTGGGTCGAAACAAAGAAAACCAAGACCCAAAGAGACATGAGGTTGGGAGAGAAAAAGGTGCATTTAACAGTGTTTTCAGATCGTGTGGACTCTTCTCCTTTGAGAGTATACCAAAACTCAACAAATTGGTTTCCTAACGCCTAGTCACAAAATAAACCCTGAAACCACAGCAGCAAACTTGGTGTCCTATCACGTCAAAATCCGCCGGTCTAGCTTGTGCTTGGAGTTGGTCCTTGCCCGCATCGTCTGCAACAACCTGCCCCGGTCATGAGCAAGGCTTGGTGCACTGAGCGCAAGAGAGCTTCCTTATGGCAACACGTCCCATCGTACGGCGGGAATAAGTCACACTCTTCAACGTCATCACTGATCTCCCCAAAAAAGCCGGAGGTGTTGGAAAATGCCAAGCTCGCCCTGCCTCCTACAAGGTTCCCCAAATCCTTGTATTTGTCTGAAAGCTCAGGTATGGAATCGAAAATAAGCCCTGTTTGCTGTTCTTGAAGTGACAGGCTCACCTTGTCTGGTTTCGAGAAAATGTGCAAACATCCAGTTTCTTAGTTGCTGTTTTCTAACGAAAAGTGGTGGACAAAAGCCGGCGGTGGGCTCACGGCTGGGGGCACAGCCCGGGCGGACTCACCATCGGAGCTTCCCAGGCCCTCGCGCGGATCCTCTTCTGAGCACTGCGCGGATGCGCCCCTGGCGCTCCTCGGGGTTGTTAGAGGGATGTCGTCGGGGTCAAGACCACACAGGTGACAGCAGTTATGTCCCTCGGGGACCATCCTAGGGGACAGAGCTGGCACTTCATCGCTGTGCGTGCCAGGAGGAGGAGCATGCCCTGCCCTCCAGAAAGCCTGATGTCCCTGCTAAGATGGCTGTGGCTCTGTCCACCAAGATTAGCCCCGAGACCTGGCTCCTCGTTGACCTGCCTCCTCACTGACTTAACCCACCGGCCCCTCAAACCAGCCCTGACTTAACCCACCATTGACTCACTCCATCAGTGCAGAGGTGGCGCAGCGAAGGAAGCAAACACCTAAGCTGGGTGAATAGCGTCCCCTAAGCGTCATGTGCTCCAGGAGCCTGTGGACGCGACCTTGTTTGGACATAAGACCCTTGCAGATACAATACAATCAAGACGAGGCCCTGTCCCACGGCCAGTGTCCTCACAAGGAACAGCGCGTGCAGAAGGAGCAGAGCGGGTGAGGCGTCTACAGCCAAGGAACAGCCGGATTTCCAGGAACCTCCCGCCGAAGCTGGAGAGAGGCCTGGACCAGAGTCCCGCTCAGACGCTTCGGAAGGAACCAGCCCAGCCCATAACTTGACCTTGAACTTCTGGCCTCAGACGTGGAGGGAAGGTCTGTGTGTTAAGCTGCCCCATGTGTGGCACGTGTTCCGGCGGCCACAAGAGCAGCTCTCAGCTTCACCTGGAAACTGTCCCTTCACACATGACAGATGCCGAGGGAGGGGGCCTGCCCTCCCCCAGGGCTTCCAGGAGGCAGCTGCTTTCCTAACGGTTGGCACCGTGGGGGTGGAGCCTCCGGACAGGACCCCCGCTGGGAGGAGGGCCGAGGACACCGAGCGGCCGGGGGAGCCTTCATCCTCTCGCTGCTGCGGAGCCCACATCAAAGTGCCTCCAGTAGTGCTGGGCATGGGGAGTCCCTGGCCCTCTGGGGGAGCAAGGGAGCCCCCACCCCTTCCTCCCCGTCTCACTGGGGACGCCCTAGGAGCCGGGCCAGGCCTCCCCACCCAAGAGTCCATAGCATCCCTGAGCCGAGCTCCGCCCGGTGTCCCGGACCCTGCCCCCAACAGGGGCTCTTGTCTTGGGGAAGACACCCAGGAGGGGTGGAGAGGGGGGCGGTGAGGTGGTCCCAGCCCAGGGAGGGCGAGGGCTGAGGAAGAGAAAAGGGCGGCGGGGAGGCCCGGGGGGCTGAGATGGGGGGATGTGACCGTGACGGGGCCTCCAGGCCAAGACATGGCGGGGGGCCAAGCCAGAGCCAGGCCAGGGCTCTGGAGGAGGGGGCCACTGGGGCGGGACCCCAAGCCCCACGTCCAGGATAAGGGGAGCCGCTGGCCGCTCTGCAGAGGGTAGGCGGCAGGGGCAGTGCAGGGAGGGCAGGTGGGGCCAGAAGCACCTGCAGAGAAGCAGGCAGGGACCCCTGGAGAGGCTCGGCTGCCCCTCTGTCCTGGCTCAGCCCCTCCGACCGGGGGCCAGGGTGTGGGCTTGGGCGGTCAGGTTGGTGTGTGTGCTGAGCTGCAGGGCGGAGCCCGTGGACCGGCCGTGCTCACACCTGGGATGCGAGACGCCACCCAGCAAATCAGAGGCTGAGCAGGGAACTCCCTGAGCACCCAGCTGGGTCCTACACCCAGGAGGGCGGGAAGCGGGGTCTCCAGAGCTAATGCCCCCAGTTCACAGCAGCTCTTCGTCCACAGAAGGTGAAACATGGGGCCGCCTCAGCGGACAGATGGTGGACAAACCGCCACGTGCCCACACAGTGGCCTCTCACTCCCGCTCAAAAGGAAGATGACCCTGACGCCTGCTGCCGCGTGGTGAGCGCCCAGGACCCCACGCCCCCCAAGACAAGTCCGTCACAAAGCACACGTCCTGCCCAATCGCTCGGGGGAGGTCCGAGCTGGCGCGCGCTCTGCAGACTGAGGCCCTGCTTCCGGCCCGAGACCCGCCCCCAGGGCCGCAGCCCCCCAGGACGGGGTCCGGGGCCTGCCCACGCGGGGTCCCCGCAGCCCCAGCCCTGGGCCTGAGGAGGGAGGCCGGGCCATCGGCGACAGCAGACGGGGGAGGCCTGGGCCTGGAGAAGCGTGTTGCTGGTTTGGTCCGTCGAGGGCCTTAAGGGCAGCCTGAGCGGCTGTGAAGTCGCCTCTCAGGGATCTTCTTCTCTCCTGCTCTTGGCAGGTCACCAGGTAGAACTCGGCTGCGTCCTCACTGAGCCACCCTGGGACTCAAAGGCTCACGACGCGGCCTGGTGGGGACCCACGGGGTGTGGGCGAGGCCCCATGTGCTGAACAAACGTCCCTCAGTCCCTCAAGCTCGGGCGTCGCTGGAGACAACGTGAGGCAGAGTGACGCCTCGGTCACTGGCAAGTCCACCTGCACGGGAGCGGCGCCCAGCACCGCGGGGCCTGGCCTCGGGCTCAACTCAGGACAAGATGCTGTTGCCCAGGAGCCTTCTAGCACCTTCCACGGCACCTCACTGACATCCACTGACCACTCAGGGCAGCCCCATGGGCCCTAGGACCCTCTGCCAGGGCCAACCAGGAGAAGAGAGTCCCAGAGAACCTTCTGGAAGATTCTGGGAGGAGGGTGCTGGTTCCCAGGGGGCCATCAGCTCAGGCTGCCAAGGCATTTAGTGTCGGCCTAGGAAGGTGACACAAAGCACAAACTCGTGGCTCAGGGACCTTTGGGGGGGCGAGTGGGATCATGGCGTGTGTGTGCGTGTGTGTGTGTGCACACGCGTGTGCATGTGTGCGTGGGTGAGAGAGACAGAGTGACAGAGTGAAATTTGAAAGGAGCCCTTCAAGCTGACAAGGCCTGTTCTGAATAAAATATTTACCATATTTACACTCTGGCTGCTCAAGCGTGAGCCCCACACACTCGGGCAAACGGGGCGCCCAGAGCTCACAGCTGGCTGCGCAGCGGGGGTCACCTGCGGGAAGACGGGGCCCGGGACCACCCCACCGGCGAGGCCGCGAGGAGCCCGCGTGGGGCATACGGGGAAAATGACGAGACGGCGTGCGGCTCATTCTCCCTAAGTTCTCAGGACCAGCCAGTGACAAGGACGTCGTGATGGGGGCGCAGACGGGTGCGACCACGCTGCTGGGCTGAAAATCCCCGGACCATGAACACGTGTCACCCCAAACTGAGAGAGGCCCCTGCCCAGCAACCTTCCAGCATCGCTCCGACGCCGTCATCTGGTCCAGGGAGGAAAAATGGGTCAGGGAAGCCTCGCTTTTTCGTGTCTTCTGCCTCCAGACACCGCGGCCTAAGCTTTCTCATCCCCGGGCAGGGTGGACCCCAGGACCGTCGGGAAGCAGAGCGCCAGGAGGAACTGTCCCCCGACCCACGGGAATCTGTCCACAGCGGGACGGGACGCTTCATCCCCCGCCCCACACAGCGAACACGCCCTCTGCGCGACTCCAGCCACGTAGAGCTTTGGTGCAGGTTGGTGAGACGTGACGGGAGAGGGCTCGGGAGCTCCTTGGGGCTGAGCCATTCGGAGAGGCTCACACCCACCACTACCCACGAAGACCACTGCTCACCCACCCGCACCACAACCCCCACCACCGCCACCCGCAGGAAACAGACCAAGGCCGACACCCCACCCAGGGGCCAGGTCCTGCCAGCGAGAACTGGTGTGTGGATTCAAGATAAAGTGGACTCGCGGTTAAAAAAAAAAATCCTCTGATCCAGGCAAATGAGGTCTTATTTTTTATCCATCAGCTTGGAAAAGATTAAAAAGAGCAAACGTACCCAGTGCCGGCCAGGCTGCTGGCAAAGGCTGGGCCTCCCGCTCGCCGAAAGGAGTGCTCACTTGCAAAATGCCCAGGAGACCCTGGCTCAGGGCAGGTTCTCCCTTGGTGTGCGGGCTTCCGGCAGCTGCCAGCTTCTTCTAAAGAAACAATTGGTTCTCATGGGTCCAGCGGGGGGGGGGGGGGACATGGTCCTGGGGTCCCTCGATGCTGCAACCACAGTCAGAGGGTGCACACTGAAGCGGATGCTGGCAGAGACAAGGCAGAGCGCCCCCTTCCCCGCAGGACCACATGCTCTCGAGAGAGGAGGAAGCCGTGAAGCCACCAACCAACGGAAGAGCATCGTTCAAGCACAAAGGAAAAACACTAAATAAATACAGCACAAAGGACAAGATCTGCCGCCCAAGCTCATCCCCAGCGGGAACATCTTACAGAAATTAGGGCACATCCAACCTGCGGAAACCCGTCCCTGTGAGAAACACCGCAGGACATGGCTTTTTACAGTGACGGGAAATGACCCCTGACGGGGCACAGACGGTCCAGAAGGAATGAACCACAGCTGAAGGAGCGACCAGGAGACGCGGCCCCTGGAGCTGCGGTAACGACAGGGCTCGGTGGCGCTGACAGCCCGTGGACGCGACGCAGGCACAAGGAGACGGCAGTGGTGAGTCCGCTGAGCTGGTGAGTTCCCGCAGCCTCTGCGCTGCGACGGCTCACTGAACGCTCTGAAAACAAAGGCTGCCTCGAGGAACTCCCGGGGAGCCAATAAAAAACACCCCAAAATTGAACCCAAATGGCTGGCCAAGGTGAACAAGGGAACTTTTAAAATACCTGATGACACCAGTGGGCGGCAGGAACGGGGCAGAGGTCAGACCACACCACAACCAGGGAGCGAGACAGCCCAGGCCAGCCAGTCAGAACCCGACGCGTGGAAACGGCCGAGCCCAGAGGCGGCTGGACGGGCGGGCAGACGTGTAACCACCTCAGCGCCCAGCCCCGGGAGGGGGCAGCAACACGGGGAGCTCCAAGCCACCCAGGGCGGGCACAGGACCGGCCCGCAGGCCCTGGGCAGCGAGAGGGGCAGGCGTCCAGGGGGACGGGGGCGGTGCGGGGAGGGGAGCTCTGGGCGGTCCCCGGCTGGGCGGGCACACACGGACCCCCGCCGGACCCGTGGCCAACTCACCAGAGCGTGTCTGGCCCCCCTAACATAAGGACCGGCATGGGGGGAGTCAGGGTTGGGGCTGCCTCACGTCCTTCGGTCCGGCAGCCCCCCCGCCCCACTGCACAAAGTCCCCCTGGGAGCCCAGAGGGCTGAGCCTTGAGTCACATCCGAACTGTCTCTGGGGAAGGACGAGAGCGACTCAGGACCCTCAGGGGAGCTCGCCTCCCGCCGGGCCTCTAAGATCAGCACGTGACCAGGAGGGGACTCCGTGGCCCCTTGGCAGGAGCTCCTGCGGGAGCTGCTCCTCGGCCCCTGGACCCCAGGCCCCCAAGGCTGCTGGCAAAGCTGGCCAGGAGGCAGCACCGCCAGAAGACGTCAGAACAAGCGCTGCTTCCTCACGGAGTTGCGAGGAGCTGGCGGGGAGAGTGTCCCGGCCCCACTGGCGGCGGGGAGGCGGATGCGACAGTCGGGTGCGGGCCCAGGCGGTGGGTGGGCTGAGACACCACCTGGGTGTCACAGATGGTCTTGGGGCTTGAAGGACAGGAGCACCCACTGCCCTCAGAGCCCAGAGTCCCCACCCAGGGCCTGGCCCTCCCGGGGTCAAGGAACTACAGCCCTCAGTGCCCGTCAGGCTGACCTACCCGGGGCTGGCCCGGCCCACAGGGTGGCAGCACGTGGCGTCCAAGGGCCGGGAGCTGAGGGGGGGCCCGGTCAGGGTGGGCGGGGCGCGAAGGGCAGGGGGCACCGCTGAGAAGGGGACCAGACAGGTCACAGGTGGGCGGGCCTGTCACTGTCTGGAGACCCAGAGGGAAGGGGGAGGAGACGGGCTCACTGGACGCGGTGGGACACCCGGTTCTGCCCAGTTCTGCTGGACGCCCGGGTGAGGAGGAGGACAGACGCCACCAGAGTGGCCCGGGCATCCCCCGCCCGCGCCCGCCCTCCGCGTCTGCATCGGAAAGGCCAGGGCGCCCGCTCTCAGCATCGAGAGTCTCCACCGCTGCCTGCCGCGCGGGGGCACCCCAGCCGCCGTGACCTGGTCCCCTCTGCCGCCTCGCTGCCCGCAGCCTCTGCCTCCCCAAGTCGGGAGGGCTGGTCCCGGGATCTGCTGCTCTGGCCATCGCGGGGCCCGGGGGCCCGGCCGGGATGAAGGCCACGTGCTCCTCTGAGCGTCGGCTTCCCTCTTCTCCGTACGGACTATCCCTCGGGCCAACAGTTTCTTTTGTGGTTTTATAAACAGTAAAAGCAAAATAAAGGGGAAAACAAATGGTCTGTACTGGAGCCAAAGGAAGGGGCTCAGCCCGAGTTGGGTGCAGTGCCCAGACCCCACAGCTGGGGGCCCCGGTGGCCGCTGAGGACGGGGCCGGGGTGCCAGGACGCCCGGACAGAGATAAGCTGCTCCCAGGCCGCCACACACGCTGGGCCCAGCTCCACAGATACAGCGGCCCCACCTGGAAGGGGACCCCGGCCGGACCACCAGGGCCCTCAGACTGAGCTCCCAGCCGGGGCCCCACCCCCTGCCCTCTGACCTCCCGTCGAGCCAGGACCGTTTCCGGGGGAAACAGGACAGCACGACCAAGGGCAACCGCACTTGCGTGTGCACTGGACTCCGACTGATGCTGCACACGAGCCAGGGGGGCAAAGTCAGCGGTGGCCGGCACCCCAGACCCGGCCAGGGCCCTCAGTGGCTTTTTCTGCAGCGGCCCCACCCGGAGCAGGACCAATCCCCAAACCTTCGGCTGGTGGCAGAGGTTCCTTGAAGAGGTCGCAGGTCACCATGAAGAGGTCGCAGACCGACTCCTTCCAGCTCTGAAGCTGCTGATTTTCCAGTGGAGGAGACGCCTCCTGCCCCATCCGGGACCCACCTCCCGACCCCCCCACCTCCCCAGCCCAGTCCTCGCTGCCCACCAGCCAAGGGACTGAAGCCCTGGGTCCTTGGTCACTGGTGCCACCGGCTTTGAGCTTCCAGACAACTTAGCGCCTGAGGAGGAGGCGCGACCGATGGCCCACAGGCTGCAGGGACGCACGTCGAGGCCCCACCCAGCCGGCCACCAGCAAGCCCGGATTCGAGTCCTGCTCAGACCAACCCAGGGCCCGGCTCTGCCTGGCATCTTGCCCTGGGTCCAGGCGGTGGTCCCGCTGACCTCACAGCCGGGGATCCGGTGGATTCCAGGCCTCGAGCAGGAGCACAGGTGCTATGAGTGTTTCTAGAACGGGAGCTTGTTGGCGGGCGGGTGGGTCCACACGCGCAAAGCCAGTGCGGAGGCGGCGCCGGGGGATGACAGGGCAGGGCCGGCCGTCCCCACAGGCCTCCGGGCGACGCCCCAGAGGCTGAGAACAGACTCTCCGCTGGAGCCTCTAAATTATGAAAAGGCCAGAAATCCTCAAAGAGAAAGGTCACATAAAAAAGCATAATCGTCACACAGCAAGAGAAGGGACCTGATGTGCAGGAAGTGCTCCCGGAGCGTCCGACGGCGGAGGTCATTTTCAGACTGGACCCGCCGGGCGTCCGCCTCCTCTCTTCATTTGCTCAGATCCGCCCCGCGACAGGACGGCCCCGAGCAGATCGTCTGCACGGAGGTTACGCTGTTCTAAGAGGTCCCGAGACTCCTGATTCACGTGTCATAAGACGGTGCATTTGGAGTGATCAACTGGCATTTAATTGAGTTGGACGTTATCATTTTAAATTTTAAATAACTGCACAAAAATGAAATTTAAAGTCTCCCCGTGTCTAATGAATTAGGACAGTGATACTGCTATTAGCCTCTGAGGAGCCCCGCGCAGTTCAGGCGAGGGGGCCCGGCCGGCGGTCACGCAGGGGCGCCGAGAGCAGCCTCCATCCCAGGCACACCCCTGCCGAGCCAGACACCCTGACCACCAGGGCACCGGCACGTACCATCCAGAACACGCTGGAGAGCCAGCAAGGCGGAGCGGGCCAGCCTGGCCACCTCCTCGCCCGTCCAGCAGTAGGGCCCGCCCTCGCTTCGGGGGCTCCTGGCCGGGTGAGGTTGTTCCTAGACCGGGCCCGCCGCCCCCAGGTAAGGAGGAGCTTCTCGGCTTAGACACCAGATGGGAGGCAGTGCCCACATGGAAACCCAGCCCCTCCGGCCATGGCCTCGCAGCAGCTGCCCCTGCTGCCCACCCGTTGGACCAGACGTGCCACCCGGCTGGCCAGAGGAAACGTCCCCAGGGGCAGCAGTCCTGCCAGACGGCTCCAGCGGGGCAAACGAGCTGAAGGTCACCAGAGAAGGGACCGAGGGACTCAGTGCCTGCCTTGGGGTCGAAGCCAGGCCCAGCCTGCTGCAGGGACCTTGGTGGCTCTGTCTGAGGAATGGAGCCAAGACGCCACAGGATGTGACTGCAACCCCTCCCCTCCCGGGCAGGTTGGGAAGGCAGCGTCATTTCCACAAAGGCTTTGCCTCCCTGCCATGGACCTGCCAGGTGTCAGAGGCTTAAAGGGCCGCCAGGCTCTGTGGTCACCACCCTGGGGGCCGACCCGCTGGGACCAGCGGCCACGGTTAGGCACCACTGCCCCCTGGTGGACAGGCTGGGGCTGGCGGCAGCCGGGCGGGGGCGGGCAGGGCCGGCTCAGGCTGGCCACACCCAGCAGGGCCCCTGCACCTGCCTCTGGGGGAAGGACGGCCGGCATTCCTCTCTCCGCTTTTCACCAGCCCCCGACCCCCACCCAACCACAGATGTTTACAAGGCTGCTCCGGGAGGTGGTGGGCAGGGTGCCTCTCGGCAGAACAGGTGCGGCCTTGGCCAGGTGCGCCAGCATCTCACCCAACGCTAAGCCAAGTTTCTTCTTCCAATCAGGGCACAGGAGGCTTTAAGCGCCAAGGCCGAGGCGTGGGCCTCCCGTTCCCAGCAGTTCCCAGCGGTTCCCAGCGGTTCCCGATGAAGAGCCATGAGCACGGTGCCACCCGTGGGGAAGACGGCCCTACGTGGCTTTGGGGTCTTTCTTCATCCTCCCTGGAAACCGTTAAACCACGAACGGATTGCTTTTTCACGTTTATGACAGTGGAAATAATCTCTGCTTCAGATAAAACTCTCCAGGATAAGGTGGGGTGTTTTCAGGGGATGGAGGCCAGACAGGACCCAAGTGGCCGCCTGAACTTGAAGGAGACAGTTGGTTATTTCTGTCCTGCACGTTCCTGAGCCACAAAACGAGCAGACAGGAAGGAGGGGTTGCTGGGGCGGTGGGGAGGGAGGCGCCCCCTCCAGGTCCTGGGGCCTGGGCAGGAGGGGAGCCGCATGCAGTGACCAGCCCTCTCGGCCCGTCCCTCCCGTGCCGTCCCCTCCTGACGCCCCCCCCAGAGGACAGGCCTCCGGCCCATCACCCCAACGTCTTTCCTCACTCACGGTCCTTCCTCCCTCCTCCGGCCCCCATCTCTGGTCTGTCCCTGAAACGCCTTTGGTGGCCTGTGTCCCTCTCTCGTGGACTCAAAGGCACCCCCACCTGGTGAGCGGGTCCTGCGGCTGCACCAGGTGAGCAGGTGGCAGGTCCCAACCCGGAGGGGTCTGACCTCAGACCAGGCCCCTGCACCTCCTCTCAGGTCCACTCTTACGGTCATGGGGGCTTGGCCTCCGCGCCTCATCCACGCGGGGACTTGACGCCACCAGCCCTCCAGCCCCTGAGGAGAAACGAGAGGCTGTGCGACCTTCGAGAAGTCGGGCTGCGCTGTCCCCCAAGGACGGGCTCCTGGCTGAGGCTGGCAGTCCTGACCCTTGCCATCTTGTGGACACGGCGGCCCAGGCCCCTCCCAAACCCCAGTAGCTGTGGCTGCCTTGGGGGACACGAGCCTGTGCAGAGCCGCCATCCATCCTGCTCCCCATTGCTGCCACAGCCATAACCAGAAACTCGGGGGCCTGACGGCCTGGGCCCCACTGGGTGCTGCGCATCCTGGTCGCAGGTGCTTCGAGGCGCCCGGTCAGGTGCATCTCAGCCCGACACCTGGGAGCCCCGCGGCCTCTGTGCCCACAGCCAGGGCTGCACACAGGGAGCATGTGAGGCGGGGGGGTTTCCAGAGGCCAGCACAGCCCCTGGCATCACAGAGCCTGAGTGGCCACCCTGCTCAGGTGACGCACCGCTGGGCTCAGGGGTGGGGCTGCTCACAGACCCGGCTCTCACCCTTCAACTCACTGGGTCAGAGTCCCCTTTGGGGCACAGCCCACACGTGTGGGTGACCGTGGGGCTGTCACGCTCGAGCCTCATTTCCCTGCCACTGCCACATCCACTGGCCTCAGCCACAGGCTACGCTCAGCTGGGGGCCCAGCCTTCCCCCCATGAGGTCAAGGGCCCACTTGCCTCATCCGTTGTTTCATTGGCCCTTGATGAGAGGGACCCCCACTCTGCAAACCTGACTCTAACCCTAACCCTCCCTCACCTGGCAGTGGCCTGGGTCCTCGTGGTGGCGGGCTGGTGACGCCTACATCAGCGTATATCAGAGAAGGCAGGTCACACCTGGAGCCCCGCGTCCAGGGCTGCAGGATGGAGGGGCCAGTATTCTGAGCCTTCCCTGAGCTGGATCCGGGGAAAGGCTGGTCCTCCATCCGTCCCGGTTCCCAGGCCCTCGCGTTTGCCTTTGGGGGACGTGGCTTGGGCACTGGCCACCCTCGGGGACACTGGGAGGACAGGGCAAATCCACAGGCTGTGTCCCGGGCCAGAGTCCCAGCTGAACCGTCGGCCCTTCCAGGCTGGCGGTCTGGGGTGAAGCTTGGTGAGATGCGGGCCTGTGGTCACTTGCAGCACGGCGGGTAGGCGGGGCTTCTGCACAGACCACGCAGGTGCAGGTAGAGGCCGGGGGAGTGGGAGGGCCCCCACACTGGAGGGGGTGCCACTCCCAGTCAGGTGGACCCCCACGTGCTTCAGAGCAGAAGGGGCCTGACGTAGCCAGCCCAGCCCCCAGGCCCCGGGAGGGAGGGCAGCACGCCCAGCGCCCAGTGTCCGCCTCATCTATGAGCTGGGGAGTCGAACCTGGACCCGGCCTGGGGGAAGGCACCGCCTCTGGGCCCTCGCTCAGCCTCCACGCTTCCCCTGTGAGGTGGCTCCAGGGCCCTGCAGGGCAGGTGCTGGGCCGGGTGGTGGCGATGTGTTGGTGTTGAGAGCACAGCACAGCCAATGGCCACCAGCCCAAGGTCACGCCAGGGCTGCCTGTCCCATGCCCAGCCTTTCAGCCACCTCCATGCACACGGCCACACCCTCCCCTCCTCCAGGTCTGACCCACGGCCAAGCCGCTGTCATTTCCAAAGGTCCAGCTGTGTCCCTCCTTTAGCAAGTGGCGCGGTCCTCAGCTGCCAGGAAGGCGCGGTGCACGTCCCTCCACGGCCTCCTGCCCAGTGAAGACCCTGGATGCGCCATGGAACAAACTGGGGGGAGGCCAGCTGGGTGCCAGCCCCAGGAGTCACGGCCGGGCATCCTGGGGGACCTCGGAGCCCCCCCCCCCCCCCAGATGCGAAGCCAGCAGACGAAACGAACCACCAGAGCCTGGCCGGGGATGCACAGTGAGACGGCCCAGCCCTCACTCAGCACAGGCCGCTGGGGAGGGCCCCCACCTGCCGGGCTGCAGGTCACCTGCCCCGCCAGGGCTCGGAGCACTAAGCTTGTCCGGGTGACCCTCAGGAAGCAGGGACAAGGACAGAGAAATAACAACAACGCAACATGCAGGAGTGAGCCCCACGTACCAGGAACCCCGCTCGGTACCAACTGTCCAAATACATCCATTAAAAGACAGACGCTGGAGCTCCCATCCTGGCTCAGCAGTTAACAAACCTGCCTAGTATCCGTAAGGACACAGGTTTGATCCCTGGCCTCGCCCAGTGGGTTGAGAATCGGGCGTTGCTGTGAGCTGTGGTGTAGGTCGCAGACACAGCTTGGATCCCATGTTGCTGTGGCTGTGGTGTAGGCCAACGGCTACAGTCTGATTGGACCCATAGCCTGGGAACCTCCATGTGCCATGGGTGTGGCCCTAAAAAGACCAAAAAAAAAAAAAAAAAAAAAAAAAAAAAGGCAGATGTTGGCAGAGTGGATTAAAGAGCCCTGTGCCACCTGCAAGAAGCTCACTTCCAACACAGGAACCAGCAGGTGGGAAATAAGATGCCAGATGAAGACTCACCTGCAAAGCCCAAGCCGAGGAAGGCGGGGGCGCTGAGTCAGTGTCACAGACCTCGGAGCAGGGACAGTTCCCATGGTGCCGTTTCGGGTGTCAGGTCAGCCGGAGCGCTGACCGTCCTGGAAAAGCCCCGGCTCCCGGCCCGGCTCCCAGCGGCTCGGCAGCCCGTCCCCATCTCCTTGCGAAGGGCCTCGTGGGTCGGTCACATCGCCAGGCAGGTTCCAGACATCCAGCAGCCCCGCCCCGTGCCAGCAGGGACTGCCTCACCCTCTGACCACAACCGCAGGGAGCTGCAGGCCGACCCTGGCTGGTCCTTGGGACCGCACCCTCAGCCCCTGTCCCGGCCATCCTGGAACCCCGTCACACCCGATACAGGGCAGGGCGGCGTCTCCCCATGTCAGTCCTCGCGCACCGAGAGCAGCGGCCCCTCCCTGGCCAGTCTCCCTGCCACCCAACATGGGGAGCAGGGGGAGGGCAGCCTGCTCCCTGCCTGGGGAGAGTGTCCCCCAAAACGCAGGCCACCCAGGACGGAGAAGGGGGACCTTACCTGGAAACCAGGTCCCCGCAGGAGCAACTGGGTAAGGGGACTGGACCGGCGTCCTTACAAGGCCACGTGAAGTCGGAGGCAGGAAGAGGCGGCCACCCGCCTGGGGACCCAAGGGAGGGGACCTGGAAACCTCACTCGCTGGGCCTTCAGACAGAGGGGCGGGGCCCGGGACACCTGGCCCCCCTACCTCTGTGAGGGAGACACTTCTGCGGGGTCTCCCGCTGCGGAAACATGTTTCTGCC
Organism: Sus scrofa; assembly: GCF_054392235.1. Classification (NCBI taxonomy): domain Eukaryota; kingdom Metazoa; phylum Chordata; class Mammalia; order Artiodactyla; family Suidae; genus Sus; species Sus scrofa. The sequence goes on from NC_139398.1 coordinate 91,120,957, forward strand.
TGGACCCCCCGCACCGCCGCGCCCTCCTCCGCGAAGCTACTTCCCAAGACCCGCCCTGGGCGTCTGAGGCCTGGGTTTACCGCGGGCTTTGCAGACACAGTCTCGCCCTTTGGAGCCACTGCTGAGGAACCCAGGGTCACTTGGACACAAGCCCTGGCACCACGCCAGTGGGTCTGATGAGAAGGTACAGTGACCAACAGCGGGATACGTGGGGCCAGGCAGCGATTCTCGGCCCCGGTGGGACAGAGCAGGAGGGCAGGAAACTTCGTTGTGCTGCCAGAATGTCATGCAAACGTGTGGACTGGTTATTTCTGGAATATTCCATTTTATGTGTTCAGACCAAGGTTGACAAAAAGTAACCAAAATGAAGAAAACAGGGACCACCATGTCCGCAGTAGCCACACATATGGCCGCTGTGAACAGCCACCTCTGCAGGGGAATGTGACACGCATCCCCGTAAAACCAGGTGCTGCCGCCCTGGCTCAGGAGGCCCGCCCGCCCCCCAGCTGCGAGGTCCTAAGCCCCTGGCCTGAGCAAGTGCCCCAGCGGGCACACCTGCACCTGCCCAGGGCCCCAACTTTGGGCATCCCCGGCTACACCTGGTCTGTGTGAAGTCGGTGGATCCCTGACCTCACGCCCCCCAGAGCCCGCCACAGTGCCCTGGGTCCACGCAGAGTGGGGCAGGACTGAGCCTGGCTCCTGGGAAAGTGCACTGCCCTCCTAACGGCACCCCATCCGCGCTCCTTAGGTCGGTGCCCAACCCCTGCACGTTATCAAGGCAGGAGAGACCAGGTAAGGAGGGGCAGGACCCCAAGGCCCAGGGTGAGGTCACCCAGACCCGCCCCTGCCCGCGGCGTGGGGGCCCCGGGCCACTGGCCGGGCCTCAGGACAGCTGCTGGCTGCGGGAGGGGCCCTGAGGTCGGCGGGGAGGATGGTGGACGGGGACGCAGGTGGACGCGGCCCTCCAGGCTGTGAGCACTGGCCCCGACGCCGCACGGTGGGTGCTCTTTCCTCGAACAGCTTCAGTCCCCTGAAAACTTCTACATGGAAACAGTGTAGGATTTAAAGTCACCTCTGAAAGTGGCCGAGTACACGAAGGACAGCAGCGACCGCGCAGACCTCCGTCCTCAGCGCCCCACTGACGGTTGGAGGGTGCCCGCGGCGCGAGGCCTCCCGTAGGCACCTGCGTGCGGCTGCTCTGCCACCACTGCAGCGACTCTGCGACCGACTGGAACTGGAGATCGGGCCAAGCTCTCTCAGCACTGCTCCGCAGCCCACAGGGCCCGTCCCCAAGCAGGACAGCAGGGACGTGGGCGCAGACGCGGGAGGAGACGTGCACACCTTGCCACACCCAGGGCGGGACACAGCTTCTCACGGAGACTGGGGGAAGGGGCCAGAAATGGAAGAAGGGCTTTTTTCTACTTGGTTTTTTCACTTCAGGGCCGCACCTGTGGCACATGAGAGGGTCCCACAGGCCTGGAGTCGGATCAGAGCTGCAGCTGCCGGCCGACACCACAGCCACAGGCACACGGGATCCGGGCCGCCTCTGCGACTACACCACAGCTCACAGCAATGCCAGATCCTTAACCCACTGGGCGAGGCCAGGGCTCCAACCCGCCTCCTCACGGACACTAGCTGGGTTTGCTACCCACTGAGCTATGGCGGGAACTCCTTTTCAGTGGAAGGTCAGCAGGCTTACCACGTGGCGTGGTTTCTGGCGCACTGCAAAGTGACGCGGCGTCGTAAGTACACACGCACTGATACTCTTTTCCACGCCGGTGGCTGGAGGACGTTGGGTGCAGGTCCCTCGCTGTTGACCTGACACGCGGCCGCGTGTGCGGGGCCGCCCCGAGAGCCTGCCTTTCCTCCCCGAGCTGCCCCTTCGTTCACAGGTCTGCTGTTTGTCTCACAGAGCAGTCGCCCGCGTCGTGGTTCAGATCCACGCAGCGGGGGCCTCAGGTAGTGTGCGCTCCGCCTTCTGCCCTGACCTCGCCCCACAGGAGACGCTCCAGGGCCGTCCAGGGTGCTGCTCTCGGCATCGCTCGGGCCTTTTCCACGGCTGAGGAGCCCTCCACCGCCTACCTGTGCCGCATCCCGCGTCCTCTCCCCTGCGGTGGACACGCGCGTTGCTCCCATGTCTTGGCTACTCCAGGTGGCGCTGCCGGGATCCACACTGCGGATGGCTTCACGCTGCCCCTCAACGAGTACAAGCACCTCGTCGGGCCAGCCTGTGTGGCCCGCCTGGCGTGGACGTGGACACCCTTTCCCACACGTGGCGCGGACACCTCAGCTCCCGGGCCACCTGGCCCGCCCGCCAGCCAGGTGTTTGGTGGGTGTGTGGGATGTGCCTCACACGTGTGTGCACAGCCCTGTCTTCTGGGGTGATTCTTGGGCCTCTTCCCCCTTCCCACTTCCCAATATAAAAGTTGGGTGTCTTTTATATCGACCTGTATTTTGGTTTTATTAGGAATTTTTTGAATCATATGAGCTGTCATCATCTTCCCCAGCTTTTATCTGACTTTTCTGTTTTGAAGAAAAATAACTTTGTACAGGATTAGAGAAAAAAAGAGAATGAAAAAAAAAATTCCTCTAAGCAAAGGAGAAAGAGAAGCCTGGACGAGATGGAACGAAGAGGAAAGAATGAGACGGTGGGTTTAAACCTAAACACGTCACAGCTGGGACAGTGAACAGACTTGGACTAAAATCTCCAGTTAGGAGACAAAGGATTTCAAACTGGGTAAAAAACCCAAGTATATTGTACACAGAGAGTCTATCCGAGAAGCGCTGGAGACGCAATAGAAACACAGAGACACATTCATGCCCAAGAGAACTAAATAAGACACACGCACACTCAGCAAACGACAAAGGCACAGCCACACGAAGCACACGCAGCGCAGACCAAAGCGTGCCATCTTGCCAGAGATAAAAACGGTGGCCTCAGGAGTCTCCGTCGCGGCTCAGCAGTAACGAACCCAACTAGTATCCATGAAGATGTGGATTCAATCCCTGAGCTCACTCAGTGGGCCAAGGATCTGGCGGTGCCATGAGCTGTGGTATAGGTCACAGATGCAGCTCGGATCTGGCGTTGCCATGGCTGTGGTGTAGGCCAGCGGCTGCAGCTCTGATTCAACCCCTAGCCTGGGTACTTCCACATGCTGAATGTGCAGCCGGAAAAGGCGAAACAAACAAAAGTGACCTCAATTCAGTGAACACGTAAGCCGTTCTGAGCCACAGAAACTGCAGAGCCTCAAATACAGTTCTTTAAAAGGGAAGCAAGCAAGAGAGCACGTGGAGAACCACAGACCTGCCTCGAGTGAGATTTCAACACACCCCAGCCACACTCACGGACACGCCTCGCGAGCAGATGAGCCACTCCTAGAAATCGCCCAGGAAATGGACCACAAAGCAGGTCTCAACACATTTCAAAGACAAAAACCATGTAGAGACTGGCCTCCAACTATGACCCATCACATAAATGTAGAATAATTTCATGTTTGGTCATTAATAAATACTTACATTCAGAACTGGATGGTAATGAAAATACAACCTATCAAAATTAGGGGGATGTGGCTAAAGCAGATACTAGAGGGAAATTTATAGCAAAGAAAAGCTGAAATTAGCCCAGTCAAGCATCCACATTGAAAAGTTAAAAGAACAGCAGAAGAGAATACAGAACAGAGACCAAAAATACGCAAAGAGGATCAAAAAGCCTAAGATTTGTTGAAAACACAACACAAGTGACAAACCGCTGTGAGAAGAGGCCAGGAAAACAAGACACACAATCATCAGGCAGAGAGGAAATCACTGCAGACCCTCAACACACAGACAGGATCTTCAGGCTCCACTTCACAGCAGCAACCGCAGAAACTAAGGTAAAAGGGTGACATTTCTAGAAAACCACCACCTACCAAAACTGGCTGGAGAAGTAGCTGAATGTCGTGAACTGTGGCAGGAAATCAGCTGTACCCCATGTGCCCGCAAGTGACCAGGCCCAGGGGACTTTCCCGGGGGCTCCCATCCAGAGAATAAACAATGAGGGACCCCCCCTCCTCACCCCACAGGGGAGCAGGAACCTGGTCCCAAGGCCTCAGGACAGAGAAAGGACGTTTTAGACCACATGCGAGGTACAGGGGTAACAAAAAAGGACGCAGGGCTCTCCTGGCACAAACTGGCTCTGCCCAGAAACACGAGCACAAGTCACCAAGAGAGCTTAAAGGACAGAAAAGTGGTGGATCCCAAGAGATTTGGGGGATTCCAAGAAAAGCACTGAGAAAACCCAACATCCACCTAAGCTGAAAACCTTGGCAAACTAGATGGAAGCCTCTGCAGCCTTAGCTAGGCCTGGGCCCCTCCCATCTGCTGCGGCCCTCCCCACGGCCCGCCGTACAGGGCCGTGGGACCCAGGGTGGGGCCACCTGCTATCCAACCTCCACTCTCTGCAGCCCGAGTCATCCTGGCCTGGTCCCCTCCCCGGCCGGCCCCTTACTGCTCAGGCGCAGCTCACAGCCAGCCTGCAGTCTTTTGGACTCACGCTGCCTCCATGCCTGAGGTTTGCAGGCTCCCACTGCACTCCCCCAAGACCTGGAGACCCCTCCCACCCCCACACACCCAGTCCAAGGCCCTCAACCCGACCATCCTGGGCTGCAGCGCCAACCTGAGGAGCCTCGGTGAGAGACCCCTGCCCCGGGCGGCACCCACCCGTGTGAACCTGCCCACAGGAGGGCATGGCCACCTCATGCCACCCGCACCAAGGGCCAGCCCCGGTGCAGGAGTAGCCCCGGATTCCGCATACCCTAAGAGCTGCTCCCCTCTGATGGGCGAATCTCACATCGCTTGTGCCATTTTGGTGCCTCGCAGCCCCCAGGACAGCAGGTGACAGGCTGGGCGCCCTTCTGACAGCTCCTCCGTTACCATCGACCCATCTTTTACAGTCAGAAGGCACCTAGTTGTGCCCTTCTCCCCGGTGTTGCTGAGCACTCCTGCTCTTGGGGTCTGCAGGCTGCCTGCTGCTCAGGAACTCTCTTCACCAGCGGAAGGACCGCCTCCCCCGCCTCCGCCACCCTCTCCCCTCCCGGGATCCCCAGCGGCCCACCACGCCTCCTTCTCTTCCCTCAGTTTTATTTTTATTTTTGTTGTAATACATCATAATCAAGACTATTAAACACAGATGGCGCTGTCCTGTGAACACCTGCTGATAGACCCTTCACGTCTGGAGGCTCAGGACACTGCACCGCGGCCACCGAGCAGAAGGAAGGAGCGACGGCCCGAGCCCTCGGACCAGCCGCGGCCCCCTTCCCCGCCCGCCAGTCTCCCCCGTCTCCCCGGCCCTGCATGGGGAGCCCCGCCCCCAGTGGTCACGTGCCCGAGGGGGCAGGCCCCTGCAGGGTGCAGTTCGGTGTGGGTGGGCGGTGCCCACCGATGCCTCTGGCAGCCCTGGCAGCGAGGTCCGCGCTGGGAGAAAGGAGCCTGCGGCCGCCCGGGTTCAACAGCCTTGATTGGGCAGCGGCCCCGACCCACGCGCGCGCGCCCCTAGTGGTGGGGCTGCCGGAACTGCAGGCCGCAGTAGCCGCACGTCCCCGTCTTCGTTTCCTTGTCCTGAAAAATTCAAGAGGAAAAGCCCCCATTTCCCACCTACCTCAGTCTCCACGCGGGCCTGACACACACGCCCACCAGGGCGCCCGACGGCGCAGCTCTGGGGTCACGGCCGGACGCGGGACGTGGCCGTGCCCGGGCCGCTGGGCCCGGCCAGCCCCTCCCTGACCCAGGCCTCCTTGCCCTGGAACCTGGGGACCGGTGCCCATCCGCCCGCCCGGCCCGCAAGGCGGGCTGAGCCTGGGCAGCGGCTGGAAGGGCGGGAGGGGTGCGGCCCGCACACAGCAGGAGGGCCCCGCGGGTCCTGCAGACCCCCTTCCTGCCCCGACGCGGCGCACGCCCGAGCCTCGTCCAGGGCGCCCGCTCTGCTCGAGCGGCCCAGGAGCTGTTCCCCTTCCCGAAAGCGCTGTGGGCGCCTCTGTCAACCACGCAGGTCAACGGTCACACGGGCCCCGACACGATGGTTCTGGGGGAAAGCCAGCCGCCCACGTGTCCCGGGAAGGCGAAGAGCGGGGCGGCCCACGCACGTCCCCGACGCAAAGGTGCCCGGAGACGGCCCCTGCTCAGCCCGTCCTGTGTCTGCGGTGGGCGCCCAGGTCACATTACCAGGTTTATGTACACTCTCGGGTGGCCGAGGGCACCCCCGCCACCGTCGCACGATATCACTCGGCTCCCGACTTCGCTCACTGGCTGCTCTGCGATGAGATCGATGGCAAAGTTCTCATTCACCTGGAACGGGAGGAACGAGAGGAACGGGAGGAACGGGAGGAACGGGGAGCCTGCAGAGACTGGCAGGACTGCAATCCGTGCAGACCGCGCCCCCGCAGACAGGCACGCTCTCCAGACAGAGGCATGTCCTGTTTTCATGTAACTCTCACTGGAGATCTTCGAGACAGATAATTAAATACACGTATATAATTTCAAACTTAGAGAAAAGGTGCAAGATTGCAACAGCACAGAAAATTCTCAGCTGTCTTTATCTGGACGCAGGGCTGTTCACATCCTGCCCGCCCCTGGGGCACCTTCCCCCCCCATCCCCAATCCGCCACTACACTACGGGGACCAAGCCACGCCGTGACGAGGGACAGACAACCCTGGAGCAGGAAGGCAGCTCCATGTGGGGACGGGGACGTGGGAACTTGGGGGCCTGAGACCACGCGGCCACACAGAGACATTTTGAAATCCACTGACTTCCCCGCTGGAGGGATCGACGCAGCGTTTTCAAGCTGGTGAAGGAAGGAAAGGAAGCCGTTCTCCTCTTTCCTGGGGGGCTGCTCCCTCCAGGCAGCGCCTCGGCTCGGAAGCAAAGAGGTGACGGGCCTCCGGCTGGCGAGGCTGCACCGGAGATGCTCACCCACACGGCCAGAACCAGAACCGCCACACACGCTGGGCAAGCAGCTCTTCACAGACCCAGAACCGATCCGGTGGAGCCGCTCGATCCAACCCCAGCAGGGCACCCAAGCAGGGGTGCCGCCAAGGCCCCAAGAAAGGACGGGCCTGGACGAGTGCAGTGGGGACAGTGCGGGCGGGGGGGTGCGCAGTCTGCAGGGACCTGCGGGTCAGTGAGGCATCCCTGCGACGCACGGAACTCACTTGGACTCTGAGCGGAACAGGCCGTAAAGCCTTTGAACACGCCGCAATCAAGAGCGACTGCCACTGCCTCGCTACTTCCGAGAATCGCTGTAATTTCAGGTGTGATGCTGCGGCTGCAGTCACAACACCTTCTGGATGGGGTGCCAGCCAGCGTCAGACCGCAGGACACCAGGCGGGGGGCTGGCAGCATGCGGAGTGGGCATGGAGTGCCTGGCTGACGCCCGTGGAGCCTAACCCATGCCAGCCAGCGTGGCTTTTTAGAGCAGCAATTCAAACACCCCACCTGGTAACTACTCCCACCCCGATGCTCTACTGTGGCCAGTTTGCAAAGTGGACAGAAGACAGGCCGGGGGGCCCCCCCGCATGAGCACCGAGGGGACAGAAATGAAACATGGGGCCGCCGCTGAACAGGTGGGCAGGCTGACAGGGCCACACAGCCCCCGGTGTGCCCTGCAGTCCCCGAGGCACACCATCCCCTGAAGCAGGCCCAGCAGCGTCCCCCACCCAGGCTTCTCCTTTTCAAGCCACCTGCAGTGTGCCCTGGGCAGCAGGCTCTGCGTCTGGGCCCCTGGCTCCCACCTGCCGGCCCCTCCTGCACACTGTGAACCTCCCCTGCGAAAAGAGCAAGACGGCACCAGGCAGGCCACCCCCGCCGGAGGCCAAGGGTCGGGGGGCCACCTCCTCCCCAGGCAGCCGTCCCGGCACGCAGATGCCGCGGTGGAAACTGCCTGAGGGAGGAGGCGCTGGGCTCCTGAGTGACCCTGGCACCACCGGGGACAGCAGTGACAAGCGCTGGGCCTGAGGACGGGCCATGCGGCTCCCACCCTGCCGGCCCGCATCCCACCCTCACCCGGAGAGGCCCGCCCGGCAGGAGGAGAAGGAGTCAAAGACCTCGCTTGCCAAGTGGGGAGGCACCTACTTTCAGCAGCGCTCGAGCCTAGAAAGAGCCCATCCAGGGCACAGCTCCACTCAGCCACGGCCGCAGAGGATGCCCGCCTGACCAAGGGCGATGTCCTGGTCTTAGAAAGCTTAGTCAGCCAGGGAGGACGCCTTCCTAGAGCTTCCCCTTAGATTTCTATTGCCAGAGAGGGAGCCAGGAGCAAGGAAGCGCAGCGCTGTCCCCGCTGCTGTCCATGCCTGCAAAGACCCCACGGTGTCCACCCATGTGACAAACGTGGCCCCACAGCCGCGACGACCAGCTCCTGCGCCCCAGGGCCACCTGCTGCCAGAGGCCATCTCAGGCCACCCCATGCCTGTCATCCGCGCCTCAGCTCCAGGGCGACCCCAACGCCAGCCCTGAGATCAGCATCGCGTTCCTGGCACGTGAGGTACCAGGGGGCCCAGGACAGTGGCCGCCACACGCCCAGCCTCCGCATCCAGGTGGCTGCTCAGGTCCCCCGGGCGCGCGCCGCCCTCTCCCGGGGAAGGACAGGGAGCAAAGCCGTCCTGGGGCTTAGGAGGAAAGTGTGCAGAAGCTTCCTACACGCACATGCACACACACGCATCACACACACACCCTCCCTGGGTAAAAAGCAGTCCTGGCACCGTCACTCGCAGAAAAACCCAAGCCCGACCTTTCATCTTCCTCTTGATCTCTGATTTGCGCAGACATTTAGATTTAAATTCGTAAGCTTACAAAAAATCACTCTTGGAAGTAGTAGTTTCTAAAGAAAACTTATTCCTTTATGTCGAAATGGGGTGAAATCACTAAAAATAAGATAAAATATGATTCTATAAATCATCAACACCAGTGCAGAAAGAAATAACCCAAATGACTAACCAATGTTCCATGGCCCCAGTTCAGCTGTTTAGAACCACAGGGATTGTTTAAAGTAACATCAGTAACTCAGCTGGGCTCTGCCAGGGTTTGCGGGGCGCTTTGGGGTGACCGAGCAGAAGGGAGATGTCTCAGCCTGGAGCACGCTCACAGGCCACCAGCGGCTGCACAGCAGGGACCCTGAGCCTCATCGGGTAAACCTGTCTCTGGTGTCCACACCCTCCCAAAGGAAGCAAAGCCTGAACTGCGCTCCTGAGCGGGGACAGAGGCTGCAGCCAGCTCAGGACTAGGGTGAGCTGACAGTGACAGCGAGGCGACCCCCCAACACTGCCTCCTCTAGCCACAGTCACCGGCTTCGGGAACTCTGATTCGATACCTCTGGTTTGGTGTGGAGTTCTCCCCTGCTGTCCCCTGCAAGGGCGATCAGAAGCCAGAAGCCACAGGAGAACTCCCAACAGACAGGAGTTTGTGACAGGCTGAGATTGGGGGCGGGGGGCAGGCCAGGGTTGACCCCAGGGCTCTGGGACCCATCTGCTGGAACTGCTCTGGTCCAGGGCACCAAACTTCACCTACCACCCGGCCCCAAGACATGGTCCACGAGGGAACGGAAGCAGGAACCAGACACTGAGATCAGAGGGGAGGGGAGAAACGATTCAGGGACAGCTGAGGGTGACGCGAATCAAGAGGCTGCTGAAGGGGAAGAGTGACTCCACCACTGCGGGCGAGGGGTGGAGGGAGGCTGCGGGAAGGGGGAGAGGGCAGGCCCGCTGAGGCAGAAGGGTCCTGTGTCCAGCAGTCACACTGGTGTTTCAGGCCCACTCAGGGAAGACCCACCCATGGGCCACCTTCAGCTTGTCAGCCCAAGTCCCTGAAAGAACCAGCCTCGTCTCTGTGGTGTGACCCACAGAAAACATACCCCGAAAGGTGGATGAGAGAGTAATTTTAAAAAGTTGATGTGACTTACTTTAATCTGAGGGTCTCAGGAGTATAAAGGAATAAAGTTCACTCCCATTTACACGTAAAACAGCACTGTACTCACAGAATGTCATGTTACATATTTCAGGGGCGGGGAAAAAAACAGAACTAGATACGCATTTAGAAGCAATGCAGAATTCGAGAGACTGTAATGCTCACAATTTCAGGGGAATTTAGTTAAATTTTACACATTTAACTCTCACCTCTTCTTGGCTGTATAAGGAGCTGTACGAAAGCTTACCTCTCTTTACGCCGTTCACCTACCTCCTTCTGACGATCTGAAAACCGAACTCGTCTGTAGTCTCCATCGTCATAGGCCTGGAAAGAAAAAGACCAGGTGTGTGAGCTGTACGTCCGATTCCGTGTCATGAACATAACCAGAAAAGTGTTTTCCTAACGTCTAGGCCGTTCACCAGCACACCCGTCACTTCGGTTCCTAAGAGGACAGCAAGCAGCCCCCGGAACCGGACCTGGCCAGGTGGGGTGGAAGCAAGAGAGGGCGGCCAGGTGAGGGTCACGGGACCCTCTACCTCAGAAGGGGCCCAGAGCTTCCTTCCCCTCTGCACCTGCTCGGGGATGTTTAACAACGAAGGTAACTACTCTCTCCTCCTTCGGCTTAGGATTACAGTCTCACGCCGTTTCTGTTTTGCAGACAAGAGACAGACTACAGCAGCCCCTCCTGGTGCTTCATCTGGCACAAACATTAGAAGTTGGTAGTTTCTGACCGCAACAGAGGCCTCCCCACTGTAACCCCCGAGCTGCCCGAGACCGCTGAGGCTGGGGCCCGTGGGGTCTGGATCGTAGGACTCGGGTGCCGGCCCGTGGAACAAGGGGAGCGGGGTCTGGGAGAGCAGACCGCGAGCACTGGACTAGGGGGACCTAGAGGCCCGGCCGGGGGAACAGGGGGTGCGGGACGCTGGGCACTGGACCTGGGGCACGGAGGCGCCAGGCCAAGGAAACCAGGGGCCTTGGGTTTCTGGACTGCGGGACCTGGGGTCTGGGAGGGGCCCCGCCCACCGAGGCGCCCCGAAATGGGCGCTCTCCGCGCTACCGCGGTTACCTGGCCGGTGTGCGTAACCTTCTCCCCGGTCGGCGAGGTCCGCACCCCGAAGCACCTGGAGCCTCCGAGCAGGTTCCGCGCCCCCGCGCCGCTCCGACCCAGCAGCCGGAGGAAGGTCACCGCCGCCATCTTTGCGGGGCTGACCTTCGACCCCGCGCGCCTTCACGCCGAACGCCGACGCACGCGCACGGCTTCCGCTGGGCGGGTTCGGCCGCGCTTTAGTGCGCCCTGGGAGGCGCGCATGCGCGGTGCGGTCGGGCCGATGCGGCCGGCAGGTGTAGGGCGTGGCTGGGGCCCGGCCGGGATAAGGCGGGAAACTAGGCAAGCTTAACACTTAAGGGCTGCTCCACTTACCAGGGGCAGGGGAGGAGGGAAACGGAAGATGCAGTGCGGACTTGCGATGGTAATGGATAATCATGAGGGTTACGGATCGAGTTTTGGTGAATGTTGGAGAAGGGTCTCTGCTTAGGGAGGATCCTGGAACTGCATCATGTTGCCCATGCGCAGTTCTGTGCGGCCGCCGGAATAGGATGTTTTCGGGTTCCTGCATCAAAGCCCAATAGAAGTACCAGTAAAACGCTTTCGATGGCACTCCCCCATACAAGTAAACCCGGAAAGGCCCGCTGTGCGGGACCTCGGCCTGCATCCCGGCCCTGCTTCTCTCCCGGCTCCTCATGGCTTCCTCCAAACCGCCCGTACATAAGACCTGTCCAAAGGGTCAGCTCACACGGCCAGCCAGTGGACGCAGGGGCAATCCCAGAGCTGGGGCGCAGTCTCACCCACAACCTGGACTCCAGGGAGGTGAAGAAGCTAAGGAGGGGATGAGAGGCAACAGTGCCCAGAAAACCTCCTGGAACGGAGGGGTGTCCACAGATGGTGCTCAGAGGCAAGCCCAAGCTCTCCCGGCCAGAGGCCAAAGCGTGCTGCGGTGCCGGTGTGGCACACAGATGAACCCCCGTCTGCAGCTCCCGTTCCTGTGCATGGAAAGTAGATGTGTCCACACGTACACGTTCCAGAAAGGCAGGCGTAGCAAGTGCACTTGTGGAATCCTCGCAGTGGGTATGTGGGTGTTCGCTATAAATGTCTTTCAACTTTACTGTTTGAGTTTTCATAATGCTGCAGAAAAAAAGTTAAGTCAGGACCAGGGCCTGTCTCCACGTGTTTCCCTGAGTCTCTCTACATTTCTCCCAGGAAGTCCACCTAATACAAGCTGGGGTTTTTCTAGATTTTGTTTTGAAGTTGGTATTTATCAGTTTGGGGGGTATTTTAAAGTCTGTTTTTTTTAAGTCATTGCTTGTGACTTCTTTTTCATTACAGATACCTTTCATTCCCATTTTTGCATCCCTTCACGAGTACACCCCCTCCCTCGAAGGAAGCGCCCCTGTAATCTCAGACACCCAGTGGCCTACAGGGTCGGGAGCTATCTGGGCGGAGAGCCCAGAGGAGGTTAAGACTGGTCCGAGAAGTAGAGGGCCAAGAACGGGTAAAGCAGCCTTCTGGGGCGGAACCTGATGCCCTTCGCCCCCGCACTCGCGTGGCTCCGCCTCTAAGCCCGGCTCCGCCTCTAAGCCCGGCTCCGCCTCTAAGCCCGGCCCCCGCACGGGCAGCCGCCTGACTGCCGCCATCTTCCTTCCTGGCGGACACCGGATGGCGGCGTCTCCGTTCCTACTGCGCAAGCGCGGCCTAGAGCGCAGGCGCAGAGGCTGGCAAGGCGCGCAGCCGCGGGCCCCCGCACCCAATTTCCAGGTGGGAAATACAGGGATCCCCAGGGCCTGGGGGCAGGGCACACGGAAGGGCTCGGGACCCCCCGAAGGAGACGTCCCGGGGATCCCTGGCCTCAGTTTCCGGGGGCGGAGGTCACCGCGGTGAGAAGGGGCCGCACCGGGGCTGATCCCTGCGGGCCGGGTACTGTCTTCGACCTCGTGCCCTCTGCCCCCAACCCCTTGGCCCGGCCGCTCCAGGGTCTCGTCGACGCGGGACTCCTACAGGCCGGGCAGCCGGGCGGGGGTCTCAGCATCGGGCAGGGGCCCGGTGCCGCTCGCCGCACTCATGCTCTCCCGGCGGAGCACTTTGGTTACCAAGCCCCGAGCCGCGCGGCCTGTGTCCGGAGCGCAGGGACGCGGGGAAGGAAGTTTCAGTGGCGGGGACAGAAACCACTAGCAGCTCTAAGTTTTCTTCTTTCACCCGTAGATCCAGCCACGACATGGCCACCGCCTTCCTAAGGACAGTGCTTTCTGCCGTAGGGCCCCTGTTGCACCTGGGCGGTCGCCCGCTCTCCACGTTCGCAGCCGGACCCCCGCGCGCCGCCCTTGCAGTCGGTGCGCAGCCCAGCCCCGCGGCCGCCCTCCTCTCTGCGCGCCCGCTGCTGGGCCCGCAGCCGGCCCTGGGCTTCAAGACCAAGGGCGTCCTCAAGAAGCGCTGCAGGGACTGCTACCTCGTGAAGAGACGCGGACGGTGGTTTATCTACTGCAAGACCAACCCGAAGCACAAGCAGAGACAGATGTAGCCGAGGCCTGGGAAACACGTGCACGTGGGAGATGGTGTTGCCGCATCGAAAGGAAAGTCAAAGGGAAACACGTCTCGGAACCGCTGGCCTTTGGGTTTCGGACTCTGGCTGGTGTCTCATCGCCTTGTAGCTCCAGATCCAGCCGACCTAGAGCCCCACCTGGGAACGGCTCCTTCTCACCTCCTTGCAATTTCGTTTGCGCCTGAGCAGACGGGGACAGAACACGGGTGAAGGGGAAGCTGGCTTTATGCCACCACAGAACGGTGCGGATAGCTCCCTGTCCCTGTGCTCAGCCCACCTAAGGTGCCCATCTGGGTTCAGACTCGGGTTCTCAACATTCCCGAGGGGATGAGCAGGGAAGGCCTAGATAGCAATCTTTAAGTCCAGGGAAATTTAACTTGTTTATACATATATAAAGGTGTCTTGGATATCGATTGTTTGTCATCCTGAGTCTGAGACTTGAAAAGTATGCGTGCACACATGTGACCATGCATGCACGGGTGTGGTTGGTGCATATGCTTGCTTGTGTGTACTGCTGTATGCAGGGTGTGTGTGTGTGTGCACACGGGTGCATGGCAGTGGTTGTGAACTAAACCAGTGAAACTGCTGTCCTGAACTCTGCAGACCAGGAGCTGGAGCCACTGGCATGCAGTGTTCTGGGGTCACCTATCCCAGGGTTCCTGCCTAATGAATTTTTTTTTTTTTTTTTTTTAATCTTTCCTAGGGCCACACTCGCAGCATATGGAGGTTCCCAGGCTAGGGGTCTAATCTGAGCTGTTGCTGCCAGCTGACACCACAGCAACAGCAGATCTGAGCCGTATCTTTGACCTACACCACAGCTCACAGCAATGAGGGATCCTCAAGCCACTGATCGAGGCCAGGGACCGAACCTGCAACCTCATGGTTTCCACTGCGCCACGACGGGAACTCCATCGTGATGAATTTTTGAACCGTTCTTTTCTCCTGATCTAAGGTCAGACCGTGCGCCAACTAAATCTTATACTCACCAACTTCCTGATACCCAGGTGGACAGGCACTTACAGCCCCAAGAGTGCATGCAGCACCACAGAAAAATCAGTTTTGGTCAGGAGCCACATGCAGCCTGCCACACATTTTTGAAAAAGGAGTTTTACTGGAAAGCAGCCAAGCCTCTTATGTATTGTTACACCTGCTACAGCAGCCAGAGTAATGGCTGAGGGGCTGCATCAAAGACGGTGTGGCTTGAAAAACTTGAAATACTTCTTGTTTTGGCCATATTTGCAGAAAGAGTGTGCAAACCCCTTGCTCAGGTCATTAAATAAGCTTCTTAAACTGGGCTTTGACTTCACAATGGCCACAACCTACTAGAAACATTCCATATTTTCTCAATTATCCATTGAGTGAGAGGTTTGTATCCCTGTATACGAGCCATGAACAAATAGAAACTGAGACTTAAGTGCTATTTATAATAGCACCGAAAGTATGATGCTGTTCAAATAGCAGTCTAACAAAATGAGACACATTCTGTGTACTTAAAGCTAAGGCACTGTTGGGGAGTAACCTCTAATAAAATACTGAGACGAGAAGACCCCGTGTTGTCACTTCCATCCAGTTGGTTTGCAGCCTCAGCGCAGTGCCAGTGAAAACCCCAGCAGGAATTTTGGTACAAGGTGCCATGGTTATTCAAAATGTAGGGGCATGGTCAGCGACATGAAAGAATGTTTGGGGTGATGGGATTATTCTATAGTTTGATTACAGTGATGATTTCATGACTATCTGCTTATAAAACTCAGAAGGAGTGCCCTTGTGGCACAGCGACTTAAGGATCTGGCAGCATGGGTTTGATCCCTGGCCCAGGAGCTTCCAAATGCCACGTGTGTAGCAAAAATAAAATAAATAAATAAAATCCTACACTAAAAGTGAGAGTCTTACTCTAGGCAAATTGCACCTCATTAAACCTTGTGAAAAACCCAAAGGAATGTCTAGGGCAAATGGAGCTCAAATAAAGATAAAAAGATCAAAAAACGAAAGCAAACAATGGAACTCAGTGAGCTGTGGGACAATAGCCAGCATTGCAGCATGAGTGGCACTGCAGTCCCGGGAAGAGCGGGGAAGAAAATGATAGCTGACAAGTAATGACCTGGATGTTTCCGAGTTTGATGAAACCAATAAGCCCACAAATCCAAGAAGACGAACAAGTCTGATCAGGAAAAACAAGCAGAAAACTACACAATAGTACATCATTACCAAATTGCTAAAAATCCGATAAAGAGAAAGTCTCTTAGCCACAGAGGAAAAAAAGGCCTTTCTCATAAAGAGGAAAAGGAAGAATAACGGCTAACCATGCAGGGCGGAGGCCGACGAGACCTCTCCAAAGTTCTGGGCAGAACCGCCAACCTAGAAGTCTCCGTTCAGTGAACATGTCTTTTGAAAATCAAGCTGGGAGACAAGACTGTCTCAAAGCTAGGAAAATTCAAATGGAAACACAGATTACACAGAAAGGAAGGGAGCCAGAAACAGTAACTTTAAACGAAAGACATTCCCTTCACTTAAAGATCCTTCGAACGGTAAGTGTTAAAGAAAAGTGGTAGCAACATCTCAGGGTGTTTAGGACCCCTGTAGGTCTGTCGGGTGTGACCACAGCAGCACGGGGCGGGGAGCCTGCTCTCCCGAGGGTCTCCTCCAATCCTGACCCGGTAACGAGTGTTTGAAGGCAGACGGCAGTGTCGCAGTTCCACACCATAAACAGTAGACCAAGCACTAAACACAGAACGGAAAGATATATGTAATAAGCCAATGATGGAGGAAATGCAGAATGCTGAAATATCCAGTTAATGTAGAAGTTAGATAAAACCGCAAGAGGGACAAGAGCAAATGTATTTATAATAAGAAATAACGAACAAGAACGTAAACTTAAACTCACCCTTTACTTTCCTTTTAGGGCCACACCTGTGACATACGGAAGTTCCCGGGCTAGAGGTCCCAGGCCCACGCCACAGCTTTCAGATCCTTAACCCGCTGTGCAAGGCCAGGGATCAAACCCACGCACTCATGGATGCTAGTGGGTCTTAACCTGCCGAGCCACAGCGGGAACGCTTTAAACGCAGTCCTAGCCACAGTCACACTCTGTGGTCCCAGCACCCCAATCAGATAGCAGAGATTGTCAGATTGTATTAAAAAAGCGAAATTCAAGTATTTGCTGTCTCCAAGAACCCAGTTTAGTTATACCTTAAAGGAGAGAAGATGCATCATGAAACTAATCAAAAGAAAGTGCAGTGCTTTTATTGATCTTGGTCAAAGTAGTCTTTTTTTTTTTTTCACTCAGGGCCGCACCTGTGGCATATGGCAGTTCCTAGGCTAGGGGTCAAATCCGAGCTGCATCTGCAACCTACACCACAGCTCACAGCAACACTGGATCCTTAACCCACTGAGCGAGGCCGGGGATCGAACCTGTGTCCTCTTGGTTAATAGTCAGATTCGTTTCTGCTGAGCCACGACAGGAACTCCCAAGGTAGAATTTTGATGACTAACTATTAACAAGTATAATGAGGGGTTGTTTAAGCAAGAGGGGTTAATTTGTCAAGAACAGATAACAATCCTAAGTGTCTATGCACATAATAACAAAGCTTCAAAAAACATAAAGCAAACATAGACCTACAAGGAAGAATCGGCAAATCCAAACTATGGTTGGAGATATCGATACTTTCTCAACAACTGACAGAACAAGTAGATTGAGTAATATTAAGCATGCAGATTTGAACAATACTGTTGATCAACTTGATAACTGACATTTATAAACCACTCCCTAACATCAGCAGGATAAGCATTCTTTCAGGTTCAGGCAGAAGATGCACCAAAATTGACTATCTTCTGGGTCAATGAATTTCAAAAAATGAATTTCTCAGTGAATTTCAAAGAGTTGAAGTTATAAAAAAATATGTGTTGGACACAATGGTATTAAACTAGGATTCAGATGGAAACACAGTCCTCCCTCCCTTGTCCCGTCAGACCAGGACCAGACACCATTCTGGGCTTCGCCTGACTTAGGAGACCCCACAGCCTCCCTCCCTTCCCGCGGCTGCGGCACCTGCCCTCATCCCAGGCTCCTTCCACCCTCCCCTCTCCTCTGGGGGCTGTGGGGTCCCGGGGACCGTGAGCCTCGGAATCCACTAAATGCTGGAGCCCAATATAACCTGTTTTCAAGCACGTCTTTCTGTTCTGTTTTTTTGAATTGCGGCGTCGTTGACATGTAACACTACACTGGTTTCAGAGGTACAGCGTCAAGGCAATATTTGTATTCATTGCAAAACTGTGACCACAATAAATCTAGAAACCCTCCATCACCCACATAGTGAGAAACTTTCTTCCTTGTCGTGAGAACCTCTAATCCTGACTCTTTCGCAGCTCGGCCTCGAAACTCGGTGCAAGGATGCACATCACATGCCCAGCACTTATTTATCCTGTAATCAGAAGCTGGCACCTTTTTTTGACCTCCCTTCACCCACTTCTCCCATCCCACCCCCTACCCCCACCTCTGGCGACCACCTATTCATTCTCCGCAGCTCTGAGTGTTGGGTGAATCCCCCCCGCCCCGATTCCACACACCAGAGAGCTCATCCAGGATTTGTCTTTTTCCATCCGGCTTAGCTCCCTTAGCATAATGTTCTCAGGTCCATCCATGTGGCAAATGGCAGGATTCCTGCTTTTTATGGCTGAATAATACTCCGTGGTGTGTCTACATTAAGAAAATCAAGTATGTCGTGTAGCCTCTTTAGCCTTTTACCTACTGACCGTCAGCTGGGTTCCTGCCACACCTTGGCTCTTGTGAATAATGCTGCATGGGATGCACATATTTTTCAAGGTTTTTTTGGTTTGGTTTGTTTTGTTTTTTTGCTTTTTTTAGGGCCTCAGGTGCGTCATAGGGGAGGTTCCCAGGTTAGGGGTCGAATCGGAGCTACGGCTGCCGGCCTACGCCACGGCCACAGCAATTCGGGATCCAAGCTGCGTCTGTGACCCACACCACAGCTCCTGGCAACACCAGATCCTTCACCCACTCAGCGAGGCCAGGGATTGAAGCCACATCCTCACGGATCCTAGTCGGGTTTGTTAACTGCTGAGCCGTGACGGGAGTGCCTCAAGTTTTGATTTACACCCAGAAATAGAGTTGCTGGATCCTACCGTAGCTCTGCATTTAATTTCTGAGGAAGCTCTGTATTCTTTTCCTGCTGCGATTCTTTAACCTTAACTCCAGAAGTGGAGAAGACGGCTGTTTCTCGCTTGTCTTGGCCAGAGGTGGGCGCCCCCACCACCCCTTCTTGTCAATAAAGGTTTACTGGGGCGCTGCCACGGTCACCCACCCATCTGCCCTCCTGGGTGCCCTCACCTGAAGGGCCCAGCAGAACAGCGGCCCCGGGGGAATCTGCACTGTTTGCGCCCTTTGCAGAAAACGTAGGCCAACCCTGTTCTGGGACATTCTCAACTGCAAGTCCAGCCTCTGACCGTCAGAGCCCACGTCCTGTGTGAGAGGATGTGACAGTCAGTCAGCTTCACAAGGGGTGAGCAGAAGGATGGGGTTTTCATTTCTGCTCCAAAGACCTTCGAACACGTGCTCATTAAAAAAGTCAGAGTGTGTAAATAAGCCAGAAGAAGACTTGAAGAAAGCGTCATGGTTTCTGCCTCCGCCCCCAGGACCCGCTTTCCTCTCCGCCCGGCTGAACACGTGTGTGTTTTTAAATCAAATCCCATGCCGGGCGCGCTGTTGTGAAACTTTCCCTCCATCCTCCAGATGCTCTTCCCACGGAGACGCCTCCCTTCCTTCCTGCTGTCACCTGGGCTGTTCTTGACTTTTTGTTGCTGTTGCAAAATTTAAGTCTTGAGACAATGCACTTTCCCTAAATTTTAAATCAAAAACCTTAAGAACTCATTGAGTCAGTTTTCTCATCGTGATGAAAGAATTTATTCTTCGGGATGAATAGAAAGCCGTCAGGATCATGTTTTAAGAGTAAACCCCCCGCTAACACAGCAGCTGGCCGTGGCTGTTCTTCCAAGGGGCCAGGTGGGCAGGAGACTTAAGATGGAAAAGCCAGGAAGACATCAATGTATTGCATCAACTGTTTTTCAAGTACTCTTTCCTAGAGGCCCAGACGATGTGGGGGGAAACGGGCATGTTATTTCCCAAGAGGAGCTGCCTTAACAAGGGATCAGACTCGGTGACTGAACGCAGCAGACGTGCGCTCTCCCAGCCTGAGCAGGACGACGGCATCCTTAGCAGAATCACGTCTTCAAAGATGCTCTTTCAGGGAAGGGCGCCTTCCCAGTTTTGAGTGGATGGAGGTGCTGCTGGAGCTACTACACGTGGTATTGAGCATCTGGGAAAGAGTTTTCTCGTAAATTCCTGTTAGTACGTGATGCCCCTGAGCTGTTCGACAAGCAGAAGGTGACAGAGGAGGGGCTGCTGGTCTTCCTCTCAGGCCGTGTCTCCCCCCAGAAGCAAGCACCGTCACGGGCTCCTGAAACACGCGTGGGTCAAGTCCCGAGAATCCACACGAGAATCCGTTCTGTGTGCCGTCCGAAGCCTGAGCACGCACCTGGACGGCGGCTGAGTCAGGAACCACGGCCGTCCTCATTCTGCCCAGGGCCACTCAGATGCCTTCAGCAGGTGGGTACAGGATAGTGTAGGCATTATTTTTGCTTCAGGGCATTTTTCTGCATCTACATGAATTTTTTTTCTCTTGGTGGCACATGGAGTTCCTGGGCCACAGACCAGATCCGAGGCGCAATGGTGACCTATGCTGCAGTTGCACGATGCTATCTAGATCCTTTGACCCGTTGCGCGGGGCCAGGGATTGAACCTGCGTCCTGGCGCCACAGAGATGCCTCCCATCCTGTTGCACCGCAGCGGGAACTCCTCTCTTTCCTTTTTGGATTCCTTGGGCATTTTTTCCCATTTCATAATTATGGTAGTGATTTCCAATTAGAGGTGAGTTATTTTTTTTCTCCAAGTTCCTACTTGTCATTTTCCTGTTTTAAAAAGCGCAGAAACAATGAGAGATGTACAGAACAAAGAGGGCTGTTTTGCATTGCATGAGAAATTGGCTTTGGCTGTGTTGGTATTCAGAAAAAGAGCTGTCAGCAAGCCAGCCCTGGCAAGCCTCAGGAACCCAGCCAAGCGGCTCCCACGTGTGGGGCGCAGACCGAGTCCTCGGCTGGCGCATCATGAAAGATTCATTGTCTTCTCCTCAGAGAGTGATACCGTTATCCTAAACATAATCGGAATTACGGGGCAGAAATCCTAGCCGTTCATCTGCTGTCTCTCAGGGAGTCCGGAGTGTGGCTTTCTCCTGAGATTTCCATCTAAAGGTATAACGATTCTTTCCGTGGGTCATAATATGGGGTGGCCTATTCCGAAATGAATTTTCTTATAAGCGTTTCACTTATCACTTTTATTGGTTTAATTACCCACTTTGTTGGAGATGGGATCAAGGCGTCTTCTCTGGCGAGTGAATCCGACTTTGTGATTCTTCTTTGATTTACCCATTTATTTTGCATCACTGGTAGGTGTGCAGGTTCATGCCTGGAAGTAGTCCTGCCTGCTGGCTGGATGACACGCAATCAGCTATCTATTGTGTCCACCGTAAGAGACAGGGGCTGGAAAGAGCAGTGGTTTAAACAACACATGCAGTTTCTTGCCCTCTTACATGGTGGAAGGCTACCAGAAGGCTCTTTGGGCTGTTATGGCAGCTTTCTGTGTTTGGGTTTCCTGGTCTCTTTCTTCCTCCTGTCACTTGTAATTCTTGGAGCTTGGCTTCCAGTCTCATAGCATCCTCATGGCACAATATGGTGGCTGGAGCACCAGACATTTTGTCCAGCATTCAGGCAGTGAGACGGGGAAGGGACAGAGCACAAACCAGCTGCCCCTTCTCCTTTGAAGCAGCTTTTCTCCAATTCACCCCAAAGTTTTGCTTACTTGCCAGAGGCTGCCCCTCTTTGCAAAGAAGGAGGAGAAACCCTGCCTTTCAGCTGTGTACAGGGTTGGCTAGGGCTCTGCTGCTCAGGTAAAAGGAAAGGAAACAGATGCCCAACTTACATTGTGGGCAGCACTCATCTTTGTTGAGAACCTTCCCTGCATCCCTGAGGGATAGGACCCTCCGTGTGGAAAGAACTTTCAGTGAAACTTCTTCAGAATTGCTCGTGCTGGGAGTTCCCACTGTGGCTCGGGGGTTAAGAACCTGACATGGTGTCTGTGAGGATTCGGGTTGGATCCCTGGCCTCAATCATGGATTAAAGATCCAGCGTTGCCCTGTGCTGTGGTTTAGGTCCCAGATGTGGCCAGGATCTGGCATTGCTGTGACTGCGGCGTAGGCTGGCAGCTGCAGCTCCAATTTGACCCCTAGCTGGGGAATGTCATATGCCACAGGTAGGACCTAAAAAGAAAAAAGAAAAAAAAAATTGCTAGCGGTAAGCTTCCAATGACAGCTCTTGGTTTGATATTCTAGTACTTTTTCTTGGAAGGGTCTTATTTGGCTTTTTAGTTCTTGGTATTTTCAGAATTTGATCTGGATCCCCTACTATTTGAAATGCAGATTTTGCTGTTTGCTGCTGTCACTGACTGCGTGCAGGGGTATTCTTCTGGCTCTGCCTAAACAGGCTTTTTCTTTTTCTCTTGTCTCCATTTGAGCCCTGGCTTAGCTCTGCTGAGTAGCTAGAACTTGCTGTCACCGCCCGAGGCTGATGGCACCATCCAAGTCTGGAGACACTGTTATACGCCCGAGGAAGGGTGGCCGGGCGTCCCTTTCTCTCTCCCATCTCAGCTACCGGCAGCATCTGTCCATTTTGAAAAGACCTTTCTTAAGTCCTCGGTCTGGGTCTGCGCAGCTCCGAGGCGCGGGCATCAGGCCCTTGAGGCGCGGGCATCAGGCCCTCGGGAAGGCTGGTCCTCCCCCCTCGCCTCTGTCTCTCCCCGTCTCCCTCCACCCCCACCCCAGGTGCCTAACCTGGTCTCGGGAGTGCTTCTCCATCTGCTCTCCCGACCTCCTCCGTTCCCCGCCAGGACTCTGATGCTTTTTCTCTCCTGTGAGCCAGGACTGCATCCCACTGGCACCCGGGAGGTGTTAATGCCGCCCCACCCCCAGCCCTGAATGACGGTCCCTCCCCTTGGCAGGGCTGGAGCTCCTGCTGCGTCAGAGGCAGTGGAGACCCACTCCGCAGGGCACTGGGTGTGTGTGGGGGGGTTCCAGGTAGAGAGGGGGTGGGAGCCTGGACCCCGGAGGAGGGAGGAGTCCTGGGAAGGGGTGAGCGGCTGGGGGCAAGGGCTGGGGCTGGCGCAGGGAGGGACCACGGTGAGCGCAGGCGCCAGGGACCAGCGATTGAAGGAGGCCCTAGGGCGCCCAGCCAAGGCCCCGTGGGCTCTGCCCAGACTGGGCTGGGGAGGCGGGGGCAGACGGGAATCAACCCTCAGCTCCAAGTGTGGGGAGGGGGCACGGGAGCACTCGGGCCACCGGGAGGCGGGGGGCGGATGGGGTGATGGCCCTCGTGTCAGGGAATGTGTGATGGCCATCTGCTGCACAGAGTGACCCCAAGTTCGGTAAGTCCTGTCAGAGCGTTTTCACTTATAAAGAGGACTTGAATCTCCACGAGTTAGTGGCCACGTGCCAAGGCCGAGACTTTGGAGACGGAGGAGAGCTGTGTTCCCTGGTGATGCCCACACCGCGAGCCGCGGCGTCGGTCAAAACACACCCCGTGCCAGGACACGGTGACAACCCAGAAGACAGCCTCTGCAGCCGGAGGGGACATACACGCAAAAGCGGAGCCTCAGAACCGCCGTGACAGAGACCTGTCCCCGAGCAGGTCTCGCTCCACGTCGGGTAAGCAGCGCTGACTTTAGTCTCCGGTCACACGAGGACACTGTCCTGGGTCGCCTGCTCACAGGCCATGCGTCCTGCGGCCTCTGAAGTCGGAGGTTCTGCCCCTGCTGCCTGACCGTGTCCTCCGTCACCCAGACGGCCCGCGCCCCCTGCGCTCACAGGAGAGAGCTGGGGTCCTCCGTGATCCCGCTTCCCGGCAGGGCGGCTGCACTCGAGCTGGGGGTGGGCACCCGGCCAGGCCACCAGGTGGACATCCCGTGAGGCACAGGCCCAGGGAGGGGCCCAGGGAGCCCCTAGGGTGCGCGTGTGGCCTCTGCACCAGTGGCCTTGCTCTTCCATCCTGCCCGGTCACACCCTTGGGCCGTTTGTGGGGGGCGCCTTGTCAGTTACCACACACACATGAGACGTTTTTTGCGTCTTCTCGATATTCACTTTACATTGTTTATAAGCGAATTCCACTCAGGTGCCAGAAACTAGAATCGGAGCCAGTGGCGGCAGGTGGCCACCGCTGGGGTCTAAGTGCCAGCATCCTGCTGCGCCGGTGGGTGGGGGGCGCCATCTGTCCCCCGGACCTCATCACTGCCCAGGCCCACATGCAGCTGCACCCCCATCCGTGGGGCTGGGGGCTTCACCCCAAGGCCTGCTGGGTTTCCCCTCCCTCCAATCCCACCCTCCCCTCTGCTTCCTTCCTCTGCCCGCCACTGGGCATAGCCGATGCTCGTCCAAGCAGAGTCCTTGGAGCTGAGCCCCGAGGTCCAGCGGATGCCACCCTGGCCCCACACACGCGAGTGCCTAGAGCCTGCCCAGCCCCACAGCTCACAGCCCAAAGCAGCCAGCGTCCAACCCACCCCTGCAGGAACGGCCTGGTCCCTCTGCCTCTGATCAGCCCCCTGCTTCCTGGAGGAGCAGATGCAGAGCGCCCCGCCCCCCCCACACACCGGGTGCCTGCCTGTCCCTGTCACTACCTCCTCCAGGTCCTCCGGGACTTTCACACTCGCCCCGCCAACCGGCCAGCTGGCCGCAGGCTCAGCAGTCCTGCTCCGGGAGCAGGACCCCATCTGCCCAGTGGCTCCGCACTCGAGGCGCCCGAGGCTCCGGCCGATGATCTGTGGGGTCAGCATGGGAGACGTCCCCATCCCCAGGGTGCGGACGCAGCTCGAAAGGACAAGGATGAGGAGGTCCCCAGACAACTAGCCCCCAGGGCCGGGCGTGGGGTGTGGAGGGCGACACTGGGAGTGCTCTGCCTCAGGGGCAATGACAGAGCCGTGGACAGTCGATGGCACGTGTGCTTGTGACACAGGCACCTGTGCCCCGCCCTGCAGAAATGAAACGTCTCCTACTTCGCCCCTAGGACCCCCCACCTCCACTGGGAAGAGGGAAATCCAGGCTGCAAGCTTGCTGGAAGCTTCTCTGCCAGCAGGTGAAGGGACCCGCTGGTGTCCAGGCCCCTGGGCTGGCGCTGATCCTAGAGGAGGCAAGTCCTTTGGAGGAGCGTGGCTGGCTGTCCAGGTGGCCCCCCTGTCTGCTGCATCAGGTCCCCTGGCAACTTCCTCTGAGCTCCCGTGGGGATGCGGAGGCCACTCGATGTCAGGAGGTGAGGACTGAGCCCAGGCCCCCCAGGGTCTAGCATGACCCCAACAGCCCGCCGCCCGGAGGAGCCCGGAGCAACCAGCGTCTGGCGGTGCCCCCCTGGCTGGGGCCTGGCTGGCTCTTCTTTATTGCCAGCGTCTCACCTGGAAACCCGGAGTGGACCTTGCTTAGGAAAACCCCAGGGCCGAGTTCCCCACCCGAAACCACGGTCCCCGGATTGAAAGAGCGGGAGAAGGTGAGACCTGCAGGCAGGCCCGGGATTCCCTGGAGAGACAAAGCCTGGCCACCTTGTCTTAGGACCCAGAGAGTGGCCGGGCCCCACGCCCCTCCCACTGGCCCAAGAGATGCTCCAGGCCAGGCGGGGCTCCCCTTCTCCGCAGACGGTTCCGGAAATGCGTCTCCGGAACGTCTTCTTTCAGCGGCAGGGCTGCCCCAGCAGGCCTGGCGGGATGCGTTCGCTGCACACGGCCCCTGGGAGCAGCAGGCAGGCTGCGCCGCGATGCGGTGGGTGGCCCCCTGGCCCACGCGGGGAGAGCCCTGCCAGGATCGCAGGTTGGGGTTTCGCAGGAGCTGGCCTGACACCGCTGTTCCCTGACTCGGTCACCGCTAAACGGCTCACAGCTGCTCTGAGAGTCTGACCTTGGCTCCTGCTTTCCCTCCTCTCTGGAGTCATCTGGACCCGCCCAAGTCACAGACCCAGGCTTGGGACCAGAGCCACCCGCAGCCCTGCCAGGACAGCTGTGCCAGCTGCCGGGCTTCTTTTTGGTTTCTGGGGACGTGTGAGCCATGCTGCAGGGGGCAGGCTTCTCTTGGGCATTTGCCCTGGGGATCTTCAGTGGCCATGAAGGGAGTTTAGCGGCCCTGAGGCCACCAGCTGGAGAGGACACTTAGGGGAGATGGCCCAGGGGATCTACCTCCCCAGCCAGGTGCTGGTACAGAGGAGGGGGCCTTTGATGTGACCCCCAGAGGCACATGCGGCAGTCGCTGTGTGGAAGGCCTCCAGGGAGAGCCAAGCACGTAGCAGAGCTGCAGGGCTCACGGCCATCCCCACCCCCCAGGCCGTGCTGAAGCCCCCACCCCACTGTGGGCCTTTGGGATTAAGTTTAGATGAGGTGACGAGGATGGGGCCCTGGTCCAGAAGGGCCCCCAAGAGCTCGCTGTCTGCTGCGTGAGGACAGGGCAGGAAGG
This sequence comes from Sus scrofa, assembly GCF_054392235.1. NCBI lineage: Eukaryota > Metazoa > Chordata > Mammalia > Artiodactyla > Suidae > Sus > Sus scrofa. The sequence goes on from NC_139398.1 coordinate 91,147,080, forward strand.
CACCTCTGCGGGTCTGGAAGCAGCCCCCCCTCCCCCCCCAGATTAGGGACTGAGTCCCAGCACCTGGGGCCCGGAGGTTCAGGACCCCGAGAGGTAAGTGCCTGCTGTTTGAGCTGCGCGCCTGAGGTCTTGTTAGAGCCACCTGGGCTGGAAGCACAGACCTGCTACCCCAAGTGGAGTCGACGCCCGACGGCTGCAGGCCTACCCCGTCAGACTCTGCTCCAGGCTTCCGCCTCCGGGCACAGACCGGCCCCTGGAGGGTCACTGGGTGGGGCGCCTTGATTCCCTGGGCAGGGAAGGGGAAGCCCTGCCCTCCCGGGAGCCAGAGGTGGGACCCCGCCCTGCCAGCCGCCTCCTCCTTCTGCCCCTGCCTGAGCCTCGGGCTCCAAGCCTGCCAGGCTTCCTGGGGCGGCCTCGTCCTCAGATGCAGCTCTCAGAGGGGTTGGATGCTATGGCATCCACAGGGGTTTTAAGGCAAAACCTCTCTTCTTCCTCCCCGGGGCACAGCAATTAGTCGCCCAGAGTGTGAAAACGGGCGCTGGATCACCAGGGGCCCGGTCAGCATCTGCAAAACTCCCGCTTCCCCTTGCAAAGTTCCTGTTGGTCGTGTGTGTCTGCAGACAAGGTTTAGCCAGACTCCCCAATCTCACTCTTTTCTAATAAACCAGCGTAAAGTGGAATTTATTTACATAATGCAATGATCCATGAAGGTTCCCATAACACCGAGGGACCATATTAACCGCTTGAGCGGAATTCATTAGAAATTAACTACCACTTAAATTAATTTTCCCACAGTCGCAGCCTGTAATGGCGGCGAAGGGACCGTCCATCAGCACTGCTGACAGGGGACCTGCCACCGCTGTTATTTATAGGTGAGTGCCAGCGTGCGGAGAAGGCGCTCTGGGCCAGACTCCAGCCTCCCGGCTCAGAGGTGGCGGCGGCCGGGCCCCCATTCCCCTCGTTCATAAGGAATCTGCCGCCCTAACCCCACCCTCCCAGCACGGAGCCAGGGGCCCAGGAAGCCACTGCGCCCATCGTGACCTGCGAACAGAGGGGTGACCTGCTTTAGAAACCGCGCCGAGACCTGTTCTGCCAGGCACGGCGGCGAGGGTCGTGGTGGCCTTTCCCGGGAACCATGAGCAGCACCCAGTGCAGGGCCCGATTCAGACCCAGGGCCGTCCCCCGGGACCTGCGGGGACAAGGCCCCCCAAGGGCCGACCTTCAGGGAAGGGATCCTCGGGGCCTCCTCTAGAGGGCGGAGGGCAGGGCGCAGGCGCACGGGCGTGCATGCGTGTGGCGTGTGTGCACGTGGGAGCGAGGAGTGTGCACACGTGTGATGTCTGCAGGGTGGGCGTGGCTCTAGCGACGACAGACGGGGAAACACCTGCAGGCCGGTTTGGAGAGGGGGCACCCAGGGTCAGGCCGACACACCAGAGGAGCCTCTGGGCCCTGGAAGGGGAGCCGCGAGGGGGGCCCCCAGGACAGATACGCGCTCTTGCAAGAGTGCCTTCCAGAGCCCGGCTGTGTGGCCCCTGATTTTACACGCAGGGCGCGCTGTCTGTGCTCATGGTCTGTAGCTTTCACCACATTTGCAGAAGCGGGGGGACCCAACAGTGTCAGGTGCCCCAGCCCCGGGGACCCCAGCGCAGGGGATGCCCTTTGCGCCGCAGCGGCCGCGGTCACCTGTCTCCGGCCCAGCACGGTTTCCCGCCTCCGCCTCTCCCACCTGCTCCCCCGGGTCCCGGCCCCTTCTCTGCTGGCAGCGCCGACTCTGCGTGGCTACGACGAGCCTGTGCTGCGTGTTCCTCTGAATGCGGAGTTGTTTTCTTGGCCTCCAATTCTGCGGACTGGAAAACAGCATATGGCCCGAGGCCACCCGAATGATGCTGGTGTCACGTGTTAAAAAACATATTTGTTCGGTGCCCTCCAAGGACAAATGACAGGCATGTAAAAACGTTTCTCCGCTTTTCTTTCAGGGAATACTTAGTTCAGAATTACCTTCTGTCAAGGAAACACTGCTTCCACGTCCGTCCGTGTTATTTCCCAGGGCTTCTGTCTTCCAGGGAAATGCTGCCTGCTGCGTGACACGCGCGATTACATGTTTACAGAACCTGTTTATACGTCTGCTGCTATGACTGTTTCTCTTTAGAAAAGCCACTCATTAGAACCAAACAGAGGCTTTCGTTTGGGAGAAACAAGTAAATGTGGGGAGCGGGTTACCCCCAGCGGAGCCGGCCTGATTTGTCCGGGTGTCTGGGGACCACGGGCCCCAGGGCTGAGCGGCGGAGCCCAGCCCTGGAACCTCACGCCCTCCTGGGAAAAGGCACCCAGCTGACACCCACAGGCATGCACACGGCTGCTCCACACGGAAGCACGTGTCCACATGCACTCACACGCACACACCGGCACTTAGCCCTCACGCATGTGCCACGGCCCGTGTGCATGTGCATCCACACCAGACACGTTCACACGCGTGCACCTGCTCGGAGCCCACCCTCCCGAGCTCATTTAACCCCAGCTACCTCTTAAAGGCCCGTCTCCAGTGGGCTCACGGTGGGGTTAGGGCTTCGACCTGTGGGTGTGTGGGGAGGGCACGCAGCTCAGCCCTTGGCGTCGTCCTTTCCAGTTCGGTGAACAGAGCAGGGGACACCGCAGGACACGTGCACATGAGCTCTGAGAGAAGAAAGGGTTCCCGCCCTCCTGCCTGAGCTCATGCCCCCACTGAGCACGCGTCCAGCTGAGTGTCCTGACTTCCTTCTGTCGCCTGCTTGGCAAGACCTGTGCTCCCGGGGGCTCTGCGTCCCCGGCTGTCCGGGAGCATCCGGGAGCGGGGATCCGGGTGCTCAGAGGCTGGGGGCAGTCCTGACAGATGTGCTGCCCGCCTTGTCCTGTCCGGCCACGTCCATCGGGGGGGTTCCGGGAGGAGAAGGGCCAGAGGAAAGAAGAGAAAGGGGGGCTGGGCCAGAGGTGCCTTGCCCGCCCAGTTGCCACAGCCGTTGCAATAAATCCCAGGGAAAGAACTGGGCCTCCTTCAGGGCTTTGGAGGTGGAGACCCTGGGGGATAAAGCCCCACCCGACCCCGAGGCCTGGTGTTGATGGGAACAAAAGATTGTGCGGGCCTGGCAGCTGCTAGAGAAGGGGCAGCTGCCGGATCTGGAAGCCCTGTTCTCAAAAGACCCCTGCAGAGAAAGGCGGTAACGTGGCCGGGAAGAGGGGGATGCCGGGCAGCGAGACTCCAGTCCTGCAGCCCTGGCCTCCACCGCGTCACTGACCAGCACCCCAGACACTCGGGATGCAGGCCAGCTTCTAACCTGATGGCCGTCAGGCTCCAGGCTCCAGACCACCCCCCCACCGTCCCCGCCTCTCACCCCTCCCTCGGGCTCACCCTCATCGCTCTTCCAGAAAGAGCCCCCCACATAGCTCAGAAGAGAGGGGGCCTCTAAACTGCTCTCTGCTGAGACCGTGTAACCGGAGACCAGCTCAGACCGTATTTTCACTTTTTGGACTAAGGTGGATCATCTGATGTTTTGAATTATAAACGCAATTCATAGTCACTTCAGAGAACCCACACAGCACAGACAGGGTTAAAAAGAAAAGGAAATTTACTGTTACCTTCTGAGAAGACAAATGTGACCACCCGCAGGGGGGCTGATTTCTGTAAGGCGAGGGGCTCGCGTCTTGAATGAGCTACAGCAGCCGCGTGGAAGACTTTGGGAAGTGACACTGCCTCCTCGAATCGCTCTTTCCTTTTCTTTTTTAGGGTTACACCTGCAGCATATGGAGGTTCCCAGGCTAGGGGTCAAATCGGAGCCACAGCTGCCAGCCTCCACCAACGCCACAGCCACAGGCACGTGGGATCTGAGCCGCGTCTGTGACCTACACCACCGCTCACAGCAGCGCCAGGTCCTTAATGCACTGAGCAGGGCCAGGGATCAAACCCGCATTCTCATTGGTACTAGTCGGGTTTGTAACCGCTGAGCCACAACAGGGACTCCCACCTCCTCTAATTTCTGAGAATTTTTGTAGGATTTGATATTATTTCTCCCTCCCATGCTTGACAGAATCCACCAGTGAGGAAATTTGGGCCAGAAATTTTCTTTTTATGTAAAAAGTCGTTTAGTTATTAATTCAATGTTTTTCACAAACACAGGGCTATGTAAACTGTCTAGTTTTTCTCGAGTTTGTTGTGGTAATTTATATCTTTAGAAGAACGTGTCCGTTTGTCTATGTTGTCGAATGCACTGGAACGGAATAACTCATAACATGCCCTTGCGCTCTCTGTCTGCTGGGTCTGTGAGATGCTGCTGCTGCTGCTTTGTGTTTCCCCTTTATCAGAATCTATCTTGTTAAAAGCTTACTGATTTTATTAACCTTTACACACTCTGGCTTTGTAGATTTTCTCTGTTGTTTGTTGTATATTCCGTTGATTTTCTTGCCTAATTTTACTATTTCTTTTTTCCCTACTAACCGCAACCCTAATATTCTTTCTTTCACCAGCTTCTCTAGGAGGAAAAGCAAAGATAACTGATGACATGCTCTTCTTTGTGTCCGATTCTGGTGTTAAAGTTACAAGTTTCCCGGGAAGAGACGTTTTCGCTGCATCCTGCCAATGCTGTGTTTGGTTTGAATGGTCCAAGTCCATTTTCCGGGGTACCTGATAACATCTTCCACGGGGCAGAACTGGATTTTCTCCCATATCTTAAATTACAGATTTAAAGACGGGTTCTGCTCCACTGCGTCAGTTTACCCATCAGATACTCCAATTGCACGTATGTCACAGGTTCTTTGACGGGCTTATTGTTTTCTCACTGTTCTGTCTCTTTTATTTCAGTTTTAATTGGGGGGATGAAATCTTTTTATCTCTGTCTTCTAAGTCTTTCACTGCAGCTTTGGTGGGATATGTTTTTCCTTGAGCACCTCATAATTTATTATTTCTGTTACGTGTTTTGCCTTTCCTCAGTGTCTTACTCATAAACCTTGGTAGCTGTTATTTCGCGCCTCTCTGGGCTTCTCCATTTCTCTTCTGAGTTTGGACCCCGGCCCTGCTCTCCAGCCACCAAATGCATCTCGGGTGGGTTCAGTGTTGGTCAGTTGTTGCTCGTAACAGCGGCAGCAGCTCCTCCGTGTAGACAGGGCAAAGCATCACTGTGCTGCAGAGCAAGCAACTACAGAATCAGTCTCCGAATCTGAGGAGCCAGAGCGGTGAACCAACGTCCAGAACAGCCTCGTCCCCTTCGCGGTCGTGGCCCGTCATTCTCGCAAAGCACTGTGGGCCAGGAACTCCAACCCCAACTTCACAAGCAAGGAACTGGCGGCTCACAGCAGTTAAGCAAAATGCCCAAAGTTAAAAATCCCTAAGTGGCAGAGAAAAATGTCAGTGTCATAGAACAGACACATTTGGGACTGGCGATCTGTTCCACAAAGAAATTCTTTCCTTTTCATAGAAGGATAAGCGTTCTAAATGCTAAGCTTCCCCTCGTGTGATACATAAATGTACTTGGAAAATATCTGCCACGCAACTTTTCAGAAATCTGCACCACTGCAGCGAGGAGATCACGGAACAGAAGCCCCTCTGGCCCTGGAGGAAGGGAGGCTCCCCGCAGGCCTCCAGGCCATCTGCTGACCCTGCCCCTCCCCGTCCATCCGCTGGCCCTGCCCCATGAGCGCAAGAGGTCGCTTCTGCCCTCGCTCCCGAGTGGCTGGGCTTCACCCGTGATGCAAGGATTTGTGAATTCAGATTCCAACGCTTCTGAGTGCTTATTAGCAAAACCAGACTCTGTGCCCCAGAATTAAAGAAAAATAAGACAAACAAGATGTGTGTGAGTCTACGGGTCTACACACAACCGTCAAGTATTTTCCTGTAACATGGAGCCTGAACATATTCAGTTTCAGGAAAAATCCCCCCAGAAGGGGCTCCAAGTAGTCACCAGGCTGCCGCCTCCCGACCCACTGGGACCCATGCTCACGTGGAGGGCCCAAGCCCTGGGCGCTGACCTGACCTTGTCACAGAGCCACCGAAGGCCTTGGCCCTGGCTTTCACTGCCCCCTCTCATGTCACAGTGGCTGGGCCCCACTGCTTTCTGGACATGCCTGGGGACACGGGATGTCACCTCAGGGTTGAGCCCTATGCACGAGGCCTGAGGGCCGGGTCACCTTTGGTTCTGGCCCTGGCGGTGAGGCAGAAGGGACAGGTCAAACGCCGAGGTCAGGTGCGCGGTGGCCTCTGGCAAGGGATGGGCAGGGCGTTGGTGTTTCTTCTTCCTCAGCTGAGGGGAAGCTCACAGAGTGGGAAGTGACCCTGAAATACGCCCTCAGTGGCACGTGGTCACTGCTCTGCAGCCGCAGCTCCCTCTAGTCCAAAAGCATGTTCGCCACCCCAGGGAGAGTTGGCCCCTCAGCAGTCACCCTCCACCCGCTGGCCCCCGGCCCCTGCAACACTGACCCGCGTGCTGCCTCCGGGATCTTACCTCCTGTGGGTCCCTCATGCTGAGGGCTCAGACGTGTCTGGCTCCTCTCAGCATCACGTCTCTACACCCATCCGTGTTGTTGCGTGTGTCAGGATTTCATTCCTTCTTATGGCTGAATAATATCCCGTTTGTAACGCTCGTATCATGTGGGATCTGTCTGCAGGTAGGTAGGTAGGTAGACTAGACGCGTCTCTAGTCGGTGCACCAGCGCGCATGTGCGTTTGGGCGGCGGATGTCTGTGCGCATGCGCAGGAGCCCCTGCCGGCGGTGGTCCAGGCTGCGGACCCGCAGTGCTGATGCTGGTTCACGGGGTGACTGCTCTGAAGCAGCGGCCGCACTTCCATCCCCACCGCTGTGCGTGGCGAGGGTTCCACTGGGACAGTCCGGGGTTGCGGGTCAGGGACTGAGGCCTCGTGGGCCCTCCTGTGGGGCCCGCGCCCGAGGATGTCGGGTCCCCGTCCCGCCCCCTCCATCAGCTGAGGACCGGGCCGGCGCCGCCCGCATCCTCGGGTCTCTTACTGCCTCTGCTCTGGGAAGTGGTCAGAACCGGGTCCTTTTGGGGGCTAGACTGTCCTGTGGACGCCCTCGGCTCTCCGCGGCCCTGGAGGCATGTGCTGGCCAATGGGCAGGAGCGCCTGGTGGGCTTGTTTAGGGGGCAGCTCGCCCACACACGGACTCTGCCCCGACACAAGGGCATCGCGGTCAGCACCCAGGCGTCTGGCGGATCCCGGACAACCAACCGCAGGGCGGGGTCTCCCGCGCGCCTCGATCCAGACGTGCCCCCCCACCACCACGCACACACCCTCCTGTCATCCAGGGTCTTATCTGCACCTGTCCTCCAGGCCTGAGTGGGCTCCCTGACCCGGGAGGGGCCCCACTTCTACCGGAGTGGGCGTGGCAACCCGGACCACGCCTTCCGAGACCACACTGCCCCCCACCAGCAGAGGTGACCTCACAGACCCCCAGGGACCCTGCCCTCGGCCCTTGGGGTGCATGTTCCCAGGTGCCACCCTACCTGACCCCAACTGAGTGCAAGAGGCCGGACGCCCGGAGTAGCTCAGACCTTTGACTCTGCGCGGAACCCGGCGAGCCAGGGTGCGTGGGACGAGGCTGTGCCTCAGCGGCCGCCGATCCCGGTGGGTTCTCCAGCTGTCGGTCCAGAGGTGGCTTCTGTTTTTACAGGATTTAATTTGGTTGTCTGGTTTTTAATAAAGAGCTTTTTCATCTCTTTCTCTCACTCCCAACCAAAATAATATCTTAGCCAAAGTGAGTTATTTGTTTTTCTGCTTCCAAAGAAAAAAACAACCAAAGCTGCTCTTTTAAGCCAGCTGATTTCTCAGAATCTTCAGTAACAGGCTCTGCGCGTAGACACAAGGCTGATTTTGAAAAAGGCCCTGTCTCCCTGCGGCTGTTCTGCGGGCCAGGACTTTCTGTTCCTCCAGGGTACCAGGCTGACTAAACCTTGCACGCTCCGTTTACCAGAACGTTTATTTCCTGCGCGCACACCTTTATGTGTGCCCATGTCAATCTAGAGGCACTACCGATTTAATTAGGGTGTTTCCCATTCAGTCAGTACTTGCTTCCTTTTTTTCTTGAAATCATTGTGCTGTTCCTTCTAACCCGGCCACACAGAGGGACAGCAATGACTGTGAGTGAAAAGATTTGAGAACTTTCGGCCTCTCTGCTTGTGAGGTTGTATGTAATTGAACAAACACTGAATTTCAGGGACAGATAAATAGTGGACAACCTTGCTTTTCTCTCAGCTCAGTTCTGGAAGCGATCTGAAGCAAAGCAGCTAGGGGTAAAACGTCTGAGGATAGAAGCCCGGCTCCAGAAATCACCTTGGATTTCTCGGGACCGCCTGTCTGGCAGGACAGCTCCAGGCACACTTCATAGGAGGTGGTGGGGTCACAGGAGGGATGGGGTCACAGGAGGGTGGGGTCATAGGAGGGGGTGGGGGGGTCACCGGAGGGGATGGGGTCACAGGAAGTGTCGGGTTACAGGAGGGGGTGGAGTCAGAGAAGGGGTGGGGTCACAGGAGGGGATGGGGTCACAGGAAGTGTCGGGTCACAGGAGGGGGTGGAGTCACAGTAGGGGTAGGGTCACAGGAGGGGTGGAGTCAGAGAAGGGGTGGGGTTACAGGAGGGGGTGGAGTCAGAAGGGGTGGGGTCACAGGAGGGGTTGGGTCACAGGAGGGTGGGGTCATAGGAGGGGGTGGGGGGTCACCAGAGTGGGGGGGTCACAGGAGGGGGTGAGGTCACAGGAGGGGATGGGGTCACAGGAAGGGTCGGGTCACAGGAGGGGTGGGGTCACAGGAGGGGGTGGAGAGCAGATCCGTGGTGTGTGTGTCGGTTCTTACACTCATACACGGAGATTCTGAGGACCTGGCTCCCGACGCGGCGGGCTGGTGGGAAAGCTGCAGAGCTGGCGGGGTGAGCGAGGAGCTCTAAGGCCTTCGACTGACTGAGGGGACGAGGCCCACACGCACTGCGAGAGTCATCTGCCTGCCTCCAAGTCCACTGGTTTAATGTTAATCACATCTAAAAGCTGCCTTCACGAGTTCCTGTCATGGCTCAGTGGTTAAGGAATCTGACTAGGAACCATGAGGTTGTGGGTTTGATCCCTGGCCTCGCTCAGTGGGTTAAAGGATCCGGCGGCGCGGTGAGCTGTGGTGTAGGTCACAGACGCAGCTCGGATCTGGCGTTGCTGTGGCTGTGGTGTAGGCCGGCGGCTTCAGCTCCGATTAGACCCCTAGCCTGGGCACCTCCATATGCCGCGGGTGTGGCCCTAAAAAGACAAAATAAATAAATAAATAAATAAGCAAAAGCTGCCTTCACAGCAACTTCGGACTGTTTGACCCAACAAATGGGCACCATGGCCTAACCAAATTTCCATGTAAAACTAACCATCACAGGGGTGCAGATGAAAGGGAGATCAGGCCCACATCCGGAGCTCCAGCAGCCATTCTGCAACCATGAAGAGCTAAGAAGGAGGGAAGCCTGGGAAGTGAGGCTCGGTGGCTGTAAGCTCACTGGGAGGTGGGGCAGAGCCCTGTGTGTCCAAGACCCTCTGCTGGGTCCCTGGGTCTTTCATACCACTGAAGTCAGGGGAAGGTGTTTAAAATTCTAGCCTTCCTACCTGTCACAAAGTGATGGGAGTAACAGGCTAGCACAGCCCCGCGACGAGGTCCTGGACCACCTTATGGAGCTGTCACCCGATTGTGCACGAAGGCTCCCGTGGGTCCGGAGGAGGGAGCCCGCAGAAGCCTCTTTAGAAGCTTAAACACGATGGTTCCTGCGCACCAGCCGCGGGCCTGGCTCAATCAGCCGCACCTGCAAGCCCGGGACAAAATTCGAATTGATGAGGAAGGAGAATGGGGGGGCCAGGAGGGGAGACGGTCGGGACGTTACGGCTGTTGGGGGGGAGACAGGGAGGGCGAGGGTGGGCAAGGCGACCGCCTGGGCAGCGGCGCGAGAAGCTCGGGGGCAGCGTGTCCCCAAAAGAATCACACGCATCAGATGCAGAACCAAGACGGCAGCCCCCGCGTTGCCCACAAGCACGTCTTCTAGCAAAAGCGACCAAGTCGACGAGGAGGAGGCAGCCCAAGAGACCCGCCCGTCCTCTTCCTTTCCCGTAACTCCTCCTTTGTTCATCGCCTTCCTCTGAAGGGTCAAGCTCCCACGGAGAGAGGGTCTGATGGCGTTTTCCAGCGGGAGGACCAACTCCTTGCTCGGGTGTGTGCGCCTCGGCTGCCCTGACCTGTGGGTGCACATCCCGGCCGGGGGCGGACGGGGTGGTGGTTGTGGTGGACGCCGTGAGAGCAGGATGAGTGAGGGGACAGGACAGGCTGGGGCCCGTGGCTCCCCACGGCATGCGTGGCTGCGGACGGCCCGCGCTCAGCCTGCGGGAAACCGGAGGGGTGGGCGCGTGCGCTTCCTTGCCCTCCCGCAGCCTCCGCCACACTCAGTGTTTTCTCAGCATCCAGGAATGTTCCACTTCCCAGCTACTCGCCTTCATGTCAAATCAACACATGCTCTTTCTGCAGCAAAGTGGGAGTGTTGTTTGTTCTAAAAGGAACAACACACACAGCTGTGACATAAACACAAATAATTGGCTCTGTGACATTCTTAATAAAAAAAACATGTTGATTTTGTTGTAAAGGCAAATTTATAGCGTATTTTTCTGCTAAGTGGGAGCAAATGCGGCTCCAGGTCACGGTGTCCCTTCGGCAAACCAAGACTGCCCCCTATGGACTTGGCGTCCCTGTCCCCCGGCTCCCTGTGGCCGCAAACCTGCACCTGCAGAAGCAGGTATGCAGGAGTTCCCGCTGTGGCTCAGCAGAAATGAACCCGACTAGCATCCACGAGGATGTGGGTTCGATCCCTGACCTCCTCGGTGGGTTAAGTAAGTTTCTGGCTTTGCTGCAAGCTGAGGTGTAGGTCACGGACACAGCTCAGATGGGGTGTTGCTGTGGCTGTGGTGTAGGCCGGCCGCTGCAGCTCTGATTCGACCCCTGGCCTGGGAACTTCTGTACGCGCTTCCCATCAGAGCGGACTCCGAGGTCCAGGCCCTCCTCCTGCCCACCCCCCCTTGCCGTTAACGTTCACCCGTGGAATGGACATTCTCAGGGCGAGAGGGCTACAGACTCTCAGAAGCAGCAGAGCTGCCGAGAAAGCCCCTTTGTGAGTTTTCCCCACGTGCTGCCACCGTATCTGGGGCAGAGCCCGCCTCCTGCCTCTGTGGGAGGGAAGGGCTCCACCAGCAGAGAGGCGACAACACACAGATTTCAGAGGCCCCTGTGGCTGCCATTTAACCGGTGGGGGCCGGGACGGAGAACAAGCAGACACTGAACACAATGGGCCAACGCACAGATCCAGGAAGGACATAGCCAGGGCTCAGGGCCGACGCTGCCTGCTGAGCTGCGCTGCCTGCTGAGTTGCAGAAGGCGAGTTCCCTGCAGGGGAGGACAAGCCAAAGCCACCAGGGCTGGGCAAAACCACGACGGCCGGCAGGCACCTTCCAGGGAGACCAAACCAGAAGCCGCGGCTGGGACCACAGCTCTGATCAGGTCCCTTCCTGAGACACCAGCCCACGGAAGAACACTGTCGAGGCGGCCTCAGCAGACCCTGCTGGCTCAGGGCCCGAGACCCTCGTGCTGCCCTCCCCCCCGCAACCCCAATCAAGCGGAGCCCTCTTCCCAAACATTCGCAGCGGGTCAGTGGAAGTCCAGGCCCATCCCTGCCCTGGGGATGGGGACGCGGAGGGCTGAGCCCTGCCCAGGCCGGCCGTGCCCACCACCTGCCCCGCGGAACTGCTTTCAGAACCCCTCAGCGGGAAAGGCCTGGGGGGGCCTCTAGGAGAGGGCTCAGCAGCAGCCTCACCCCGGGGAGGGGGAGTGCGGGGCGGCTCACCGTCCTCCCCCAGGTGGGCTGCGTGCTGCCTCCAGGGGAGGGGCCTTTGCCGTGACCCTCCTTGCAGACCCCAGGGTGCCAGGCCTCTCCTGCTCCTGCCCTTCCCTGACGTCCAGGAGGGTGACACATCCAGCCCAGGTTCCTCCAAGGGCAGCCACGGCCGAGACCCAGTGGGCCTTGACTTTTGCCCCCTGCCCAGCTCTGGAGCAGCGGGCACTCCTGAGATGCCTTCCCTGGACGGGCAGATGGGTTTCCCCAGGTGGGCAGAAGTGCTGCCAGCAGGGCTCCTGGGCAATGAGACGCTGGCACGGGTCACGCCCAGAGGGCAGGATCCATACTCAGTGCACCCGGGGTGGACGGCCGGGGTCTGAGCGGCAGAGCCTGGGGAGCCCTGGGCCCGGGGGCCACTGCACGTGTCCCTCATCTGCAGAGCGACGACGGGGGTGTCCCGTCCTGTGCCCTGGGAGCTCTGAGGACAGGGCCTTGAGGGGCAGGGCTGAGGGCACCCAGACGGCCACCCAGGAAGACTTGGCTGACCGCACGGCAACGTGAGCCCTCCCCTCAGCCCCTCCCCAGACCCCAGTTGTGGGAGGGGGCTCGGCTCCACGGAAGAAGGCCAGATTCTCCTGACTTAGCAAGAGGTGAACAGACACCAGAGCTTGACAATGGCTTTGTGTGACCCTAAGCTGCACCCAGGGAGGAGGGCCTGGGGTTTCGCCTGCAATCCTGCTGCAGACAGACAGACAGACAGACACAGTGAGGACAACAGGGCAGGCCCTTCCCTGGACACTGGCCTCCAGGCCGCCTCGGCCTCCTCTGCCAGGACGCCCTGCTGGCTGGCTCACTGCAACCTGACCTGCGAGCCGCCCTTTGTATTTCAAGCGTCTCTGCCCCTGCAACTCGCTCTTACTGCGCAGGGGCACTTTCCCCAAACCACTTCGGCGGGGTCGTCCCTTTGCCTGGTTTTAAGTCGGTAGAGTATTATGGGCTGTGAAGTCCCTGTGGGTGTGGGGTCACGGCCACGGGTCAGGATTTCATGAATCTGAAAATGCATAGGGGTGGATTTCTCTCCTATAAATTAAACCAGATGCGGCTTCTCTCCCGCCCCCCATCCCATCAGTTCTGCCAGCGTCTCGTTATGGAACGGAGCGGAGTAAAGCATTTAATCTGGAAAGGATTTCATTGGGTTCTGTTGCCAGACCCTAGACAGGAAGGGACTTTTTAACTTAAAAAACCTCACCATTTTGTTCTGCTCATATTCTGGATGGAAAACGTATTTAAAAATAAAGGAGCCTTGAGAGTTCAGATAATGTGGAATTTACTGCCCACGTGCAAGGATCATTCTCGGATTTGAACTTAATATTAATTTTTAATACTTTTCAATAAGAATTGCACTTCTTGGAGTTCCCATCGTGGCACAGTGGCTAACGAATCCGACTAGGAACCATGAGGTTGCGGGGTCGGTCCCTGCCCTTGCTCAGTGGGTTAACGATCCAGCGTTGCCATGAGCTGTGGTGTAGGTTGCAGACGTGGCTCGGATCCCGCGTTGCTGTGGCTCTGGCATAGGCTGGCAACTACAGCTCCAATTCGACCCCTAGCCTGGGAACCTCCATATGCCGCGGGAGCGGCCCAAGAAATGGCAAAAGGACAAAAAAAAAAAAAAAGAAAGAATTTGCACTTCTCAAAATAAACACCATCACTAGGACAGGCAGGCAGTGCTGTCGGAGTGTGTCAGAAATGCAGCTTCCCGCTTTTTTAGAACAATTCAGTGTCTGTTATGTAACCTCCTCCTATAAAATAGATCGAGGTATTTCTGGGCAGAGCCTGCTCTCCCGGACCTGGAGGAGGTCTTGCCGGCTGCCCCCGAGGTGGGCACGGCACGCAGAACAGGTGACAAACTTTTCTGAAAGGACCAAAGCGCAAACACCTTTGGGCTTGTTGGCCCCACAGCCCTTGTCAGAGCCACGCCCGCCACTGCTGCAGCCCCGGCTCATCCACCCATGACCTGATGGGGCTGATGAGGCACAGGCCTGCCTCCCCCGGGAACCGCAAGGCTCTCCGTCACGGTGCCCATCTGATGCCCCACGAGGCCAGGCCACGAGGCCACGGAGGCTGGCTTCCCTGCCGTGTGCACAGGCCTCACCTGATGGAGTCCATCAGATCCCAGCAGTGGGCTCCCAGCCCTGGCTGTCGGGGTGCTTCCTGAAACTCTCGGGGGGCTAATGACAGTCCAGGTGAGACCCCGGGGAGAGGGCGAGGGCTGGGGCACACGGTGCACAAAGATGCACACACACGGGCGCACGTGGCACACACGCTGACACACAGACACACCCACACAGACACCACCCCTGCTCCAGCTGACCCCAGCCACACCCGGACAGTCCCAGTCAACCGGGCAAAGACCTTTCCTGTAACTGCCTCTGACAAGCAGAGTCTGGCCCTCGACATCTGCTTTGGGCTTCACGGCGACAGGCTCACGGCTCCCGGGCCGAGGACAGTACCTCTCGGGCCACGGGCTGTCTGGTCCCGCACACGGGAGCCAGGAAGATGGGGGCCTGGCAACTGCCTAGGGAACGCGTGGCCCCCAGGCCCCATGCGGGAGTAGGCTGTACCTGGGAGTTTGAATGCAGGGCGGGGCTGGGCCAGGGCCAGGGCAGCAGCTCCCCCAAACCCCAGAGCTGCTCCTCTGCCCCCTAGGGTTGCAGGGGCCTCGAGAGAGTACGCCGTGGGGTTTATCACAGTTTCAAAGTTATTCCTAGGAGCTCCCTGGTGGTGCAGCAGGTTAAGGATCTGGTGTTGGCAGTGCTGCCACGCGGATTCAATCCCTGGCCCAGGAATTCCCAGAGGTGGTCTTAGGTCATAGTTCTGTGTTGGTACTCCTGTTCCTTTGTGTGTGGGCTCGTGTGTGCATGTGCATATGCGTGTGAGACAATGCTTGTAAGTGTGAATAGGCTCTTACTGCCTGGAACCCTCACCCGCTGTGCTGACCCCTCCCTACCTGAACTCACAGCCCTGTAAACGGCCGCGTGCGGATTCGGCACCACGTGCTGAATTTCCCCAGCGCGGAGGTTCGTGTTCTAGTCGGAATCACATAAATGGGGCTTCCGAGCCAACCCTGCACAGTCTCGGTGCCCGCGAGCCAGTCTGTTCCTGAGAAAGCCTCCCAGACACGAGACAGTCAAGTCCCAGAGGACCTGGAGCTGCCCCCAGAGGCCCACAGGTCCCTGGATCCCAGTGACACTGGGACGGTCTGGGGCCCGGAAGCTTCCTCCTTCCTAGGTGGGCTGTGCCCTCTCCCCAGAAGGGAGGCACGGGCACCGCTCCTGCCCTTCGGTGGGGGACCGGCCCAGAGCACGCAGGGGCTTGTCGCACCCCAACCGTTTCGGTTCGTGTTGCGTCAAAGCTGACAGTCGGATCTCTTCAGCTCTCAGGACGTCCCTACCCGGATCGTTCGCCCACGTTTCTGTCCTGGAAGTCCCCGCGAGGCGCCGGACCCCTGGGGCCAAGCCTCTGGGACCGGGTCCTGAGGGCTCTGGATCCGCGTTCACGCCGCGGATGAGCCTGGCTCCTGCGTTTTGCGTGGGGTGGAGGGACTCGTCGTTTCGTGTCTGATAGGGTTTCCTCCCTCTCTGATGCTTTGGGGTGAGGCCTGTGTCTTCAGTTTTACGGCTGCGTTAGACTCTGATAGCTCTGCAGATACCTTGCAAAGTATTTGTAATAATGCCCCCCTGGATTTCGTGTGTCCTGGAGGCCCTGCGCTGCCGGCTCGGCCCTGTGGGGGGAGGACCCTGGGCCTGAGCAGGAGCCGACAGCTGTGTCCCGAGGGGCAGCCCAGGGGGACCAGGCGGAGCTGCGGGGGGTCGGTCGGTCGGTCTGGGGGGAACATCCTGGGGAGTCTGCCCCTCGCCGACGTATTTATTCGGTCTGAAGTCTTGGCGAAGGTTGAGGGACCCTCTCGGCTTTCCTGCTCCCCGAGCTCCCTCTGCCTGACCAGTGGCCCAGCAGAAGGGGGTGCCCCTCCACACCCATTCACAGCACCCCCATGGGATGCCGAGGGGCGCCCTCCCTGCTGGACCCCTCTACGGGCCTGCCCGCTGGCTTGGGGCCGTGAGTCTCTCTCTTTGGCTCAGCCTGATCTCATCTCATCCTCAGTTTTCAGAAATGCGTCTCATCTCCTGGGCAGAAGAGGCCGCGCTGTTTCCCAGTGCTGCTGAGGATCAGTTTTTTTCTACGTATGCTCTCCGCCAGTTGGAGAAGCGGGGGTGGGAAGGGCCGCTGGCGCAGGCGCAGGCGCAGGCCTCTGGTTTGATTTGGATCCTGCGTAAGGGAGGGTTAGGTCTGATCTCTGGGGCGGCAACTGCGAGCTGGGACCTGAGGGCCAAGGTCAGCGGACCCGGCAGGTGGACGTGGGGTGCGGTGCCTGCCGACCGCTGCGGGGTCGCGCCCCATCGCTCTTAAAATTCAGTAGTGACACAGAAACCAATTCCTTAGAAGGAAACTTTAAGATAATTTTGTTATAACCTGGAAAATGGAAGAGCTTTCCTTTTTCTTTCTTTCTCTTTCTTTCTTTCTTTCTCCCTTCCTTCCTTCCTTCTTTCTTTCTTTCTTGTTTTTTCACCTTTTCTAGGGCCGCTCCCACGGGATATGGAGGTTCCCAGGGTAGGGGTCAAACTGGAGCTGTAACCACCGGCCTATGCCAGAGCCACAGCAACGTGGCATCTGAGCTGCGTCTGCGACCTACACCACAGCTCACAGCAACACCAGATCCTTAACCCACTGAGCGAGGCCAGGGATCGAACATGCTACCGCATGGTTCCTAGTCGGATTCGTTAACCACTGAGCCACGACAGGAACTCCTGGAAGAGCTTTTCTTAACCAAGACAGAAAACCCCAAACTTTAAAGAAATATCACATACACTCTGCTATGTGAGGTTGTGTATTTTTATCCAGCAAGGACACGTTCTGGAAATACCAAAGTTGATGACACGGAGAAAAATGTCTGCAGGTTGTATGAGAAAATGTTAATCTCCTTAATATACAGAATTATCCCACTTTTCATTCAGAAAAAGACTAGAGACCCAGTGGGAAACAGCAAAGGGCAGGATCTGGCCACGCAACACAGTTGCCGCGCAAATTAGCGAGCAAGGATTTAAAGACGCAGAGTCTCCCCAAGGCCGGGGACACACAGCTGAGTCACAGGAGACCCTTTTCTCCCCACCGGAGCCGCACATCTTCAAAAGCTGCATGCTCAGCGCTGGGGGTAGGGCCCCCCGTGCTCCTGGAGGGAGCCCCGAACCGCGATGATCTGGAGAAGGTACCAGGCCACGTCGACGAAATCGGAAGTGACAGTTTTCCCAGCAGTCAGGCTGGGGACTTTATCAAAGAGAATGCGAGCACTTGAGTGTGACAAGCAGAGTCGAAAGATGGCCATTGGATCAATTCGGAAATGGCCTGGCCTTTGGCAGAGGTCGAACAGAAGGCGGTCCGGCCTCCCCCGCATGCGGAACAGGTGGTCCAGGCCGTGGAAGGGATGTGACGATGGAGTCAGGGTGCCGAGTCTCTCCAATGCCGCTGGAGGCCCCTGAGGACGGGGACTCGGGTGCGCTCCAGCCGGCGGCGTCTGGTCTTTGACCACTTACTGTCCTGATGAAGGCACCCACAACACCTGCCGGGAGCTCCAGTGCCTTGCCCTGCCAACTCGTGCCAGTCTATCTACCCATGGGACCCCCGGCCTAGCTCCCAGCGGCTCCTTGAAGACAAACCCACCCTGTCGGGGCCGAGCCCACCCTCACCAGGCAGCTCTAACAGGCACGTGGCTTTTGTCTACAGATTCAGACCCTTCTCTTCCCCGGAGCACACCTCTGGTCTCACCCGAGTTTGTCTCCCGAATCACGGTTCCTAAGACCCAGATAAATCTTTGTCCCAGGCAGCCTGGGTCCTGAGCACTGTTTGACAATGTCCACTGCAGAAAAGAAATAACTCTTTCCCGCCAGTAAAGCACTGGAACAGAGGCGGCTCAGCTAGCACTCCAGATAGTAGGTTAAACCACAGGAAATTGCTGCTTTTCTTTTTTTTTTTTTTTCTTTTCTTTTTTTTTTTTAACCATGTACACAGCATGTGGAAGTTCCTGGGACAGGGATCAAATCTGAGCCACGGCAGTGGCCCAAGTCGCTGCACCAATGCCAGATCCTCAACCCCCTGCACCACAAGGGGACTCCTGGGTTTCATATTTTTGATGTAGAGTCACTTTCAAAAGATCCTCCTAATTTATCTGCTTTGAGCCAAAGGCAAAGTGTGGCGTGAGTTCTGGTTTTGTTTAAAATTAGTAAGACAGAAAAGAGCCCGCTCATATGTGTAATTTAATCGAGCACCAGTTTGCAGGCGTGCAGGGAAGTGCCCCGGCGATAACAACACGATATTAACACGGTACCTCAGAGCTGGGTCTGAAGGCTGCGCAGAGACGCTGCCTTTTTCATTAGGCTGTTTGACTTGCTACAATGAGCTTACACAGGTTTGGTAATTAAAACACGGAGTAAAACAAGGCAAAACAAAATCTAAATGGAGTGAGGGCCCGCCACGGTGATCCAGCTGCTAGGTCGGAGCACCCGGGTCCCAAAGCCAGGCGTCGGCGGACTCTTCTAGGGAACCAAAGCTGTCCCTTCCTGGGGTCTTACCTCGATCTGGGGCCAAAGCTCCCGGCCTTACAGGAGGGGCGGGTGTTCTGGTGCCTGGAGAGAGTCAGCAGCCGGGATGCCGAGAAGCAGCATGTGAAACGCGGGCTGAGAAGAGGCCAAGGGCAGAGTGGCTCATGAAGTGCCGGCCGGATTTCTCTTGAGTTCCCTCTGCGGCCGGTGCCGAGGGCTGCCCAGGAAGGGTGGGCATATGCCACGTCCACGGGAACCTCATGGGCATGCGTGTCCCCTTCACACCCAGTGGAGGGTTCTGGAGCCCCCAGCCCCTTCTCTGAGTGCCAGGGAGGGCTCACTGAGCCTGGACTGGGCACGGCCCACAGGTGAGACGCCCTCGGTCCAGGCCGGGGCACAGGCGTCCGCCCAGCAAGGCCCCACGGGACCGGCCCCTCCAGGCGTCAGGACCGTGATGACGGTCCCGGTCCTGGGCACCTCTGGGCCCCTGCGTTTTCCATAAACCAGGACATTTCTCGGAGGAAAGACCCTCCCTGGTCTTTTTCATCAGAATTACACTCGCGGTGAGGCCGAGAGCTCCCGCTCAGCCTGGATTTTCACTGAACCGCATGCATCTTCAAGTCTGTTCTCTGGGCTGCAAATCTTGGTTCCGGATAAACCATCCTAAACCCAGCTGCTTCCTCTCACGTTCACAGCCCGTGCCCGGAACGCAGGGCACCCGTGGGCATGCGCGGGACCCTGGCTGCGTCTGGCCTGTGTTTTTCTGCTTCTACCTCCTGATCCCTTGGTGCTGAATTGTCCTCGAAATACAATCTCTGTGTGGCTTTCTTCCTCTGACCCTGGTGATCAGGTAGTTGGTTCTCGATGTTTAGGGAGTGAATTGTTACATCTTCTTACAGTTACGCAAGATGCTTGCGAGGTGTCAGAGCCGCCTCCAACACCGCGAGGGAAGGTGGGGGCCACGGCTTCCATCCCTCTCGGCCCCCCACTCTCCCCTCAAAGTCAAAAGGTTGAGGCATGTGCCACCCACACTTCTGTCCCCGAGACCCAGGCTTGCACAGGGCCCTCACGTGTTGGCACCCCGACACCAGGGCCCCGCGAGGGGAGCCGTGCAGCAAGGGGCCAGGGGCTCAGCTCTGGGGCTGGGGTCACAGCCCAGGAAACGCTGGAGATGGGACAGACGGCAGTGGGTCAGACTGAGCACAGAGGCCGCCGAAGGCAGGGCTTGGCCAGCGTCCCCCACCCCAGCCGGGTCCTCCCTCCCGGGGCTCCTCTGCCCAGGGACCCTGTGCCTTCCTGGCTCCCACCTTCCCACAGCCCCGGAGGCGGGGTGGGTGGGCATCGGGGAGGGCCAGGGAGTCTGCACCCCAGCTCTGGGTGGCCGAGGTCCGGGCTCAGGATGGGAAGGACGGTCTGCTGTGTCGGGGCTCGGCCGGGCCCTTTCATTTCACGACTGGACCGCGGGTGCCCTGGGCTCGCGTTTCCTGGGACTGTCTTCCTGGAGAGAAGACTCCTGGGCTGTCTGCTTCCCGATCCCGCCTCCCGCAGCCCTTTCTCACCTCACCTTCCCTGAGAACCTGCACGAGAGCCTCACTCCCGAGGCTCTGGGATTCACGAGAAAGTGTGCGTGAGAGCCGCCAGCCTGGCAGGAGGGACGCAGCCACGCGGCCGGGCAGAGCCGCTCCTTGGAGAAGAGGGGCAGAGACGGGCCCCAGGCTTGGTGGACTCGGAACCTCGTCCTTCGTGCAGGGAGAAGGGCGTAGCCCCTGCGATGAGGTGGTGTGCCACGGACCGCTGCCCCCACCGCCTTCAGGGGACACTCAGAGCCTCTTTGATATGGGGGGGCTTTGAAAGAGGAGGCAACTCCCCAGTGGGAGTGCTGGGTCCTCACGGGGGACCCTGGAGGGCTCATGGGGACGGATGAGGGGGTCTGGGAGCGTCCCTTCCACCTTGGTGGCAGCGAGCCCAAAGCCAGGCTGGCTGAGGAGAGGAGGGGCCGGGAGGGGGTCAAGAGGGGGGCTGAGGCTGAGAGACGGCCCCAGCCTGGACACGCTTCAGCACCTCTGGGGCTGGAGGGGATGGGCCTGGGCCCACACGGGCTTAGAACGAGCCCTAGGTGTGCGTGTGGGCACCAGGCCGAGGGACCCGGGGAGGGGGAGGCATGGGGGAGGGGGTGCCACCCAGAACCACGGGGGCTTCAAGCAGGTCCGCCCTGGGAGCAGGGGTGGGTTGGCCAGGGCGTGGAGGCCCCTGCTGGGCTGGCCCCTGTGGGGAGGGCTGGCCCCATCTCTGTCCCTGGGCCCTGCCTCCCTCCTCTGCTTCCGCAGACTCTGGCTGCCCCCTCCCAGCCCCTAAGGGGAACTTCCTTACAGACTTGTCCCCGGGAAGGAACCGTCAAAACCCCGACTTCTCAAGTCACTCGAAACATTGCTTTTCTCCCCGGGGTCTTGTCACCAACTTGATACATAATTAAGTTCTTTTGTTTTAGCTTGTTTTCCATTTTCGGGCTTGCATTTTCTGCCTCTTGCTTTAATTTTATTCTTCGTTTGTGTGGAGCCTAAAGGAGTCCAGAGCCAAGGCTGTAACAGGACGTGTCAGGAGGGGTCTTCTTCCAACCCGCACCTCAGGAGACAGTCGCTGATTTTGGTCTCAGCCCCCTGGGCTTCTCTTCATGGCATGGCCTGGGGTGCACTGGCTCATCCGCGGCTGTGGGGTGTTTCATCCCCTCGTGGTCCCAGACTTGACTCGTGCCACGCTGATCTGAGCCGTCTCCATCCTGGGACAGTTGCGCCAGGTCCCACGGGGCTGCCCTGGCCCCACGAACACGTGGTTCTCCAGGGTGACGCCTGGGTGTGCCGGGGTGTGTCACAGGGCGATCCAGTGCTGCCCGGTCCTCACCACCGTGCGTCCCCTGCACCCACTGTGCGTGGGCATGTGTCCCACCAGGGTGTTAATTTCCTGACGTGGGGCAGGGGTGGGGGGCCTCGCGTCTTCCCGGGAGTTTATTTTCCATTTGAGCCCCGGTCACTGTGAAGTGCCCCCTAAGTCTTTCCTTATGGAAATGTAGTCAGCATGTGACATCATATTAGCTTCACATGGACATTATGATTTGTCATCCGTGCCAGCCCTGCCCACGTCTTTCCTGTGTCCCTCTGCGGTTGTCTGCCTGCTCCTTGTCTGCTCGGAGTCCAAGCTGTCACTTACTTACGTCGAGGCTGCCTTTCCCGCCCCTCCGTGAGCCCTGGGCTGTCACGGGCCGGCGGGCTGGCCCGGGACCAGCGACTGGCGGTGGGCGACGCACGCGTGAAGCGGTTCCGTGGCCTCGCCGCGTGCGGAGCGGGGAGGAGCGGGCCCTGCTCGGCCTGGGCCTGAGGCGTGGGCCGCGCGCCCGGGGACCGCGTGACTTACAGATGCCGCGTTCACAGCAGAGCGTAAATACCTCACTCAAGCCAGAGCGGCCCTTTGCGCCCAGCGCGTGGAGCTTATGCAATATGAATCACGTTTTGTAATGGCCCTCGCGGCGGGGTCTTTGGGGAAAACATTGTTTTCAGGAAGACAAAGCAAATTGCAGGCATTCCTAAAGGAGCCCGGGTCTTGTTCGCGGAAACACATTTAACCTGACACAGTCACTCTAACCAAGTCCCGTGGCGTCTTTGACGAGCACAGAGTGAGGCCGCGGCGGGTGGGTGGCTGAACGGCAGGGGCCGAGGTGCCAGGTCAGGGCGGCCGGAGGGTCCAGGAGAAGGGATGGCCCAGCTGGCTGGTGCGGCGGGCCAGAGCCCCTCGGGCCTGGCTAAACCCAGCACCACACCCGGGCAGGTGGGCAGGCGTGTGTGTGTGTGTGTGTGTGTGTGCGCGCGCGTGCGTGCGTGTGTGTGGTGCAGGGCGGCCCTTGGGGTGGAAAATGGAAAAAGCACCAGGAAAATGGTGACGTTTCCAAGTGGCCTGGATTTCTGTCACGGGAGCAAAGGGGATGAGTGTGGTGAGGTCTCCAGACCCCGGCAAGGCCGAGAAACTGGAGGGGGGGTACAGCTGAGGGGGCAGGAGGGGGACCCCGTGAGTGTGAATGTGTGTGTGACCTGTATGTCCCAAGCGTGCGTCAGGCATGCATGGATGGTACAGGTTGGACGTGTGATCCTGCACGTGTTGTGTCTGCGGGGGGGTCGTGTGCGTGGGGCCTGGCCCCCCAGGACCGTCGCCGTCTGTCCATCGTGTGCTTTCGGTCTGTTCCTATGTCAGCCTAGTTGCCTGAAACGCTCCCACACGACAGGCCCTTCATGTCCATCTCCCGAGCAGGCTTCGCATGTGGCACTTGGGATTCGGGGGGCAGACTCCGGCGGGAGCTGAGACCCGCACCCTGTGTGCCACGTGCCCTCCCACACACCTACTCAGGGCAGAGCTGTGCTGGAGGTCAGGGTGCTTCTGAGGCCTTGCGATGCTGCAGCTACAATCGCTGCCTGTCAGCCCTTCCAGCCTGGGGCCCTTCCAGCCGGGAGGCCCCCCAGCCAACTGGCCGCTGGCCTCCTTTGTGGCCTGAGATCTCCGCTCAGCCAGGCTTTGTTCTCTGGATGTCGCGTGGCTACAGGCCCTAGCAGCTCTTTGGCGCTTGACACATTTGCACGCCGGCTTCCAGGATGGACACAGCGCCCCGGCTGTCATGGGTCTGGAGGCCCGGGGGCAGCAGGTAAGGGCGGCCGGTGACCCGTGGACACGGGTTAAGGCAGGCTGGGGAGACCAGAGCCCAGCGCATTAGGGCACCAGCACTTAGGGAAGCGCCGGACAGCCACCCTGGGGCTGCAGAGGAGCCTTGGGCTGGCCGGCCCGCTGCTGTACGGTCAGGACTGTGGGCTCGGAGCGAGCCCGGGGCCTGCAGCTGCTCCCTCTTCCCCCTGCGTCTGCCCTGACCGCAGCCGTGTAGACAGGTCTGCGCCTTTACTCCTCTGCACCTTGTCCACGGGTCCCAGCGCCGGCCATGTGCCCAGCTCAGGGGCGCCAGAGGCTGCCCGCTGTTTCACAGTTGAGAGAAAATGCCCGCGCCCCTCCCAGCCCGCAGCTCTGACGCCTGCGGGGCTCAGAATGGCCGTCCTCCCCATCCGGGCCCCCCGGCCACACTGCCCTCTCAAGGCCTCTGACCCAACTCCCGGGGCCCTGCGTCCTTTCCGGGACCCCCAGGAGCACTGTTCTCCTGCCCAGGGCCCTAGGGCTGGGGATGCGGGACACAGGGCCGGGCATCCGGAGCCTGCCCTCTGAGGACGTCCGGGATGGCTCGCGCCCCACAGAGACGGGTGCTGAAGGCCACGGTCGGGATGGACCCCGGGCTCGGGGGGCAGGGACAGCTCCGTAACGGGTCGGAGGGAGCACGGGCCCCGCAGGGAGCGCCTGGCGTCCTGTGCATTCTGAGGAGCCGCGGGTCCTGACCTCCACGTGGCTCTCACCCACGCCCGCCCCCGCCACCAGCCGGGGCCGCCCCGTGCACTGGGGCAGCTTGCGGGGCGCCTGTGTGCGCTGCTGCCCAGGCTGGTCTGGAGGGCTGGGTCCGAGCGGCTCCAGACGCGGCCCAGCCGGGCCTCTTCCCTGGAGACGGAGGCTGCCGGGCTTCCGGGCCCGTCCTGACCCTCCACACCCGAGTGTCTGGGGGGCGGGCAGAGGCAGGGGTGAAACCCTCTCGCCCCCGAGTCTCTAAAGCTCTCCCTTCCTCGGACGTGGCTCCGGAGGCCGAGGAGGATCCATGCAGCCCCCAGCACAGACAGACCCAGGCTGCAGACCCGCCCATGCAGAATGGGGGTGCAGAGGCCCCCCCTTCTCTGACTCCGCCTTCTCCCCTCTGCCGCGTCTCTGGATTAGTCATGTGGGATCACGTCCCCCAGGACCTCATTTCAGCTGGGTCACCTCTGCGAGGCGCCTCTCTGAATGGGGCCCCATCCCATCGTGCCAGGGTTAGTCCTTCACTGTCCACTGGGGACAGCTCACCTGGCACATGGCGTCCACCACGGCATCGCCAGGGCCCAAGGGTCAAGCCAGCATGGTTACCTCGAGGGGACGGGTTTCTGGGCAGCCCCGCCCACCCCGTTCCCATCTCTTTAGGCCCCAAAACACCTGCCCACGTCGGGATCCTGCCACACTCAGCCAGTGCGACCTCTTCCCTTGTAGATGTGTCACTTCGGTTTGGTCCTAAAGGCCCGTGAGCTGGGCTCCCCCGGCCAGAGAGTTCTCCCAGGAGCTTCTTTCTGGGAGCTTTATGTTTTCAGGCCTCTCCTCGAAGCCTTTAATCCATTTTGAGTTCCCTTTGGTGAGCGGTGGAGGACCAGGATCTGACTCCCTCTTTCAAATTGGACGTCCAGTCGGGCTGCAGGCCCCTGGGCGGGGCAGGGGGTGGGGCAGGCGTGGGTGGGGCCGGATTTCCTCTGCAAAGCATGGGCCCCACACCTGCCGCACACCTGTCGTTATCCCGGGCACATGGGCGGCCACGAGGAAGAAGGGCTGCCTGACTCTGGGCACTGTCAGCGCCATGGTGAAATGGGAGGGGGCCCAGGAAACAGTGTGGCAAAGCCCTGGGGTCCCGGGGGAAGGGGCCTCCACTCTCTCCTGTCCCGGTCTCTGTGGGACACCAAGCAGGTTCCCGGGCCTGTGCTCACCCGCCAGTGCCAACCCCACCCCCACACGCCTCGCCTCCGCTAGTGAGCGGGGCAGCCAGCTCTCGACCCTGGCCTGGGCCAGCTCTGAGCTGCGCCGCGGCTGGGGGCAGGGCCGCACACGTGCCCTCCCTGCGGCCCATTGCAGCCTCCATCACAGAAGACACAGCCCCGACCATCCGGCGTGGATGGAGCTGAGGCCAACCCACTCCGCAGGGTCCAAGGAATCACTGAGGGGGAACCGGCTGCCCCAGCCCCACTCCCATTGTGCACCTGCCAGAGACGGGGTGGGGGCGGGAGCCAGCAGGAGGCCCCGTCCTCCACCCCCTCCCGTGCCTCTGTGCCCCCTTCTCCCGGGTGTCTGTCCAGATGCTGCTTGCATCCGGTGCCTTTAAAGCCCCCACTCACCAGGACCACATGTGATCAACCCCATTTTATACCATGACCTTGAGGGAGTCGGAGAAATGCCTGACGCTTCCAAGGTCAGGACCCAGCACTTCGTGCTCAGGGAGGACGGAACAGTCCCTGTGTGAACAGACCTGTGGTGACAGAGACCCAGCGCCTCCTGGGTCTCAGGAGGCCACCTGCGCAGGAGCTGGGCTGGGAGAAGGCTGCCCGGCCCCACCGCGAGCTCCTGGGCTGCGCGCCCCGCGGCCGGCACACGAGACGTCCACGGCTAAGGCCCTGGCCCGGCGTGCCCAGGCCAGCCGCACGCAGGCCTGGTCTGGAGGGCACTGCCCCCACGCCCCACTTCGTCCGGGCCTCACTCTGGGCTCCCTCGGGCTCGGGGCCGTCCGCACACAGCCCGAAACCCGCATGGCCCACATCCGTCTTCCCAGGCCTCATTTTTTTTTAAAGAGGGAATGGAAAGGAATGAAAAGGGGGAAAGAAAGACTCAGACGGCGATGCGGGAGATAAAAGGCCCATGTGGGTGACAAAGAAACTATGACAGAGTCAAATTTTATTAATGGCTCGCCCATATGCATTCCAGGGTAATTAACTATTCACAGGTGAAATTAGCTGATAGGGGTGGCTGTCGCGAGCAAATCGAATGAGCTCCGATTATATCAACAGTTTCCAACCAGTGTCCCTGGTTATCCCACCATCAAATAAATTTGTCCACTCTCTTCCTTTGGGGAGAAAAACTTTAATTATCCAGCCCCAGCGTATGGCAGGTCATTAATAAAACCTAGTTATCGGGCTGCAGGTTCGGGAGTTTTACTGTTATCCGTCTTTAATCTAAATAAACATTTGGGAAATGTCCTTAAAATTATTATAGATCCTTTGCCCTGCCCCACAGTAGGAATTTCTAAGTGGCACAGCGGGCGTTTGACTAGCATCCGAGCCGTCCGTCCACGGCCCGGCCTCCGGCGGCCCGGGACCCGGAGCGGGGCTGCGCCTGCAGTGATGGATCTGGGCGGCCTGCGAACGCAGATAAGGGGGAGCCGCGTCCATATGTCTTCGCGCAGCCCTCGCGGTCCACGAGCGTCGCTTATGCCCGCGCCGCATACATCAATGACAAGCGGGAGAGCGGAACGGCCGCAATAACGCAGGAGGCCGGGCCCTGCTCTGGCTCCCCGGCTGCGGCCGTCGGACCACGTTCTCCTATTAAAGGGAGGAAGGGACGCCTCAAAATCACTGGTTGTTCCCCTTCCCGTTCAGCGGCGGGCGCTCTCCAGAGCTCACCCCGCCATGTGAGGTGTCAGCTCCTGGGCATTTCGTGACCCGGCCGGACCGAGGCACCCAAGCCCGGCCAGGGGGCAGGAACAGGGCCGCCGCAGAGCCTGTGGGTGAGCCCGTCTCGGGGTTCCCAGCGCTCCCTTTGTGGTTACAGGGGATGTGGAGGCGCCGCGAGCAAAGACCTCCACGCCCATGCCGCCAACCCGCCCGGCACAGGGCCCAGGAGGCCACGTGCGCGAGAAGCAGTCTTCCCTTCCTGGTCCCTCGACGCTGGAGGAAGCCACCAGGAGGCTGGGGGTGGGGTGCGGATTTTACTGGAACCCTGGTTCCCTGGTCAGCCCACCTTTGGCTGAGTCACCGCGTTGGGGCAAAGACTGGGAGGCATCGGCTGCGCTGTGTTCCAAACAGAACCACCCTGGGCGGCCGGCCAGCTCAGCCGCAGTGTCTGGAGCCGGGGGACGGAGCGTCCACAGCCGTCCTCTCCTGCCCGTCGCATGAAGGTGACGGTGAGGCAGCTTCTCTGTGGCCTTCACACCCAGCTGAGCCTCGCCTGTCGGGGATGGGATCTGAGTCTGTTTCCGAGGCCTGCCTAGTGACAGGCAGGCGGGGAGGCTTGGGGCGACCTCGCCTTTCACAAGTCGGAGCAGGGGGCTCGGCCCAAGACCCCAGGGGTGGGGGTGGGGGGGATGCTGGGGGAGGGGCTCGCCCCCACCCGCACATCCTCTTCCAGGCTGTGGGCTGCGCGGAGCTCAGCCACTGGGCTCGGTCGGTCCCGCTGGCAGTTGCTGGCACTCAGACTGAAGTCCCCCGGGTGAAATGTTCAGTCCTTACACACATGCATACCCAGGAGTAATGCGCACTTTTTTGCCCTCCGTGGCTAGTTTTCTCCTCCACAGAAGTCCAAACCATCTCCACCGTCCCCTCCCGCCACTGTAAAGGTTCCCGACGGGGACGACTGTGGGCCGCGCAGACCCGGGCAGAGTGGCGCTCTCGCCCGGCCTCAGCATCCAAAGCTCACTGGCCCCTCAGGGCCCAGCTCCCTGGAGCCCCCGCTGCGCCGGGTGGCCAGCTGGGCTCCTGGCGTCCTGTCTGCTTCAAACTAGAGCCTAGACCCCGCGGGGGTGGGGGGGCGCTGGGCCCCGCGTGCGGGGCGGAGTGGCCGCTTCCCGCAGCCGCTTGTGAGGAAGGAGCCCTGGGGCGGTGCGGGAGACGCTTACCCTTCCGTGGGCAGCGCTACCCTGGGAGATGCGGTGCTTCTCCGGGGAGGTGTTCGGCGCTGAAGAAAACACTCAGCTTTGGGTCCGGAGAACTTCAGGCCCCTTCCTGCGACGCTCAGTTCCAGACTCTCCCAGCTCAAGGCTCAATGTTCCCAAACCCATACCGGCTGGGACTCGGCAACCCCCCGGGGGCTCGGGGCCCGCAAAGCCACAGCGGCCGTCGTGGCACAGTCCGAAGGCTGGGCATCCGTGGCCAGGGCGTCAAGGCCAGCTCTGTCTCTGTGTACACCGCCGCCGCGCCGAAACCATTTCAGGCAAAACCTCAGGCCCGAGCCGGCAGAGGGCTTTGGGGGCTCGCGTGTCATCCGTGAAACAAGCGCTTGAAACAGGAATTTCACTGTTTTTAAAGGAAGGCAGCGCTTCAGGAGCAAGGCCTCCTTTCCTGCCGGGCGACCTGCTGGGTGCTTGGTGTCCCTTCGCTGGGACCTTCACTCGCTGACCGGGCGCAGTTTGCACCCAGACCCTCCCCTGAAGGGCCCAGGCAGCGTCTGGGCGGGGGAGGAGCGACCATAAAAGGCGGACCTTCCCCAACCACCTTCTTAGCTTCCAAGACCAGAGGAGACCCGCCGCGCTCAGGGTGGTTCGGCCAGAGATAAAAGCAGACTTTCTGGTGACAGGTGTGCTGTCCCCGTGGGGCCCCCCTGGGTGGGTGAGCCTCGGGGTCCCAGCCAGAGCCAGGCAGGGGGAGCGGCGAAGCTCAGGGAAGCGTCAGAGCCTGAACCCCCGGATCCTAACCCAGAGCGGAGGCGGAGAGATGGGGGCGGCAGTGGGGACTGAGGGTCACCCAGAGCCCTGGGGGGGGGGCTCCCAGAGAGGAGAGGGCCCACCCCCCACCCCCTCCAGTCCTGGCTCAAAAGTCACCTGTCTGGGGCAGGAGGGTGGCCCGCGCTGCTGTCAGGGGGGCTCAGACGCCCCGCAGGCCCGGCCTGTCCGGGTGGATGGAGATCAGAAGGAGGCGGGTGGGGTCCGGGTCCCCAAGGGACAGCGGGCTCCCCACCAGGACCAGACAGGCAGGGCCGACCAGCCCAAGAGACCCCCCAACCCTCGTGCGGTCGCCATGGTTCCCACCCTCTGGGGCGTGGGGTCGCCGTCTGTCACCCCAGCTTCGGCTGCTGTCCTCTGAAGCCTCCTGGTCCAGGCCCGGGAGCCCCCCCACCCACACGCAGCCCTCAAGCCCGCGCCACGTGCCGGGTCTGAGCCGAGAGGCGCCGGGTGGGGAGACCGAGATCGGGAACATCAGTCGGAGAACCTGCTCGGTAACGACTGTCTGTTAAGGACACGCTGGGTGACCTACTGTGGACGCACTGGGTTAAGCAGGATGCTTTCTGTAAGTGCCCTTCACCCGCATCTTCTCGCTGGACGTGCACCTGTGCACCGTGTTCTGTACCTGCTGGGCAGCAGCTCTGGGAACCCGGGCACAGGAGTGCCCTCCGCTCAGTGGGAAGCGTGGGAGCCCAGTCTCCACGGGAACCGCCGTGGAGAACCTAGCCTAGCGCTTCAGTGGGCAGAGAGGTTCCTGGGCTAGGGGTTGAATCAGAGCTACAGCTGCTGGCCTACACCACAGCCACAGCCACAACAACACCATATCTGAGCCGCGTCTGTGACCTACACCACAGCTCATGGCAATGCTGGATCCTTGACCCACTGAGCAAGGCCAGGGATCAAACCTGCGTCCTCAGGGATGCCAGTCAGATTCGTTTCCATTGCACCACGACGGGAACTCCTCCTTCCCTAATTCTGAAGCCCCGGGTGCTGTGCCCTTGAGGGAGGGGTCGGGTAACAGGTTTATGTAAATTTATCTCAGTGCAGTTCTCTGGGAGGCCGGGGACAGGTGGAGGCCACAGGTGACCCTCCCCCTTGCCACCTCTCAGGACGGCTGTGTCTCTGCACTGGATGCTCACGTGAGCCTGGGCACAGGCACTTCCTTCCTCTGCAAATGGAAGCAAACCTTTTCCTGGGCCCTTCCGTCCCGCTCTCTTGGGTTAGAAGGCAGTGTCTCCACTCTGTCTGTAGTTCCATCTCCCTAATAATGCTGCCTTTTTTAATCAGTTGACTTCAAATTACAGCTGCTTATTAATTTGGAGAATGCTTGTTTCTGCCCCGGCTTTACCTGCGGTGTCCTGGCGTCTCCATGTTTACACTTAACGTTTGGTCTACGTTCTTAGCCAATCATTTCTTATTTTGTAATCACGTCTGCTCTGCTCCCCGCATGCTGTCTTCCGTGGCTGTATAATTAAAGAGCAAAGATTTTTCTCCCTTGGCTGCACAAGGTGAGAAATGTTAGCTATTTCCACACTTCAGAGCCCCAGCTGCTATAAGCATTAAAAATTACTTAAAACATAAATTTATGGCACTGTGAGCACAATGGATTGTGCTGTTGTAAATGAGTTCCACTGTGCACTGCTGTTTTAAATTAAAATATGGCTTATTAGAAATGGCAGGAAAGTAAAACAGAAGGAAGTAAGGTTTCACATAATTGTCCCCAAGCCTGTCCCCAAGAGGCAATGGCGCAGGAGCGGCCAGAAGCAGCAGTTCCGTCGCAGGTGCAGAGGGTCCTGCTGGACCCCAGACTCACGGCTTCTCTGCCACCCCCGGCTCTCCTCCTCGCCCACCCGTCCTGGGGACTCACTGAGGGTCTGTGCTGTGCACTCACCACTCTGGGGAGGCCATGGCCGACAAAGGTGAGTAAGATGCCGCCTCCCCCCAGATAACGCAGGGTCCCTGGAGAGCGGGTGCCACAGGGCAGATGATGGGGGCAGGGCTGAGACAAAGAGGCAAATGCCATTCTTTGAGCGGCAGAAGGAGCGAGAATATTCAAGGACACATGCAAACACTGGGGATGAGGGCTGGATCTGAGGCAGCAGATGTCAACCTGGACACCAGGAAACCTCTGTGAGCAGAGACACGTTTTCTCAGGCGCTCGATGGAAACAGCGACACCTGCTCTCTCTACCTGGACTTTTCCACTGGCGGGGAGCGTGGCGCTGCGTGGAATACCCCTGCCACTTCGGGACACAGATTCAAGTCTTCTCCAAGCCAAGCCTGAAAGGCGTGTCTGCAATGTGGACCCCCCGCCCCGGCCCCGCCCGGAGACCTCTGGATGACTTGCAACTTTCGAGAGGAGCTTCACACTGGCTGAGGCAGCAGTGGCTGGGGGCTGAGGCACGCTCCCGGCCCGATCAGAGCAGCCAGGGCAGGTGGGCACGAGACAGGAGGAGACCAGGGCAGGGCGGCCTTACGTGTGAGCAACGGGAGCAGGCTGACCCAGTGAAGGGCGCTTATAAAATCGAGGCTTGATTAGAAAAGCAACGCGGCCTCTTTGGAGGTTTGTGAGCAAATGAGCGAAATGATGCTGGAAGCCTTTTAGACACAGATTCACTGACTCTCATATCGGATGGGAAGCCTGAGGTTTATGCAGTCCATCCTTATCCCGGCTGGCAGCTCCCGACCAGACTCTGCCTGGGGACTCCAGGGTAAGTGCCCGCCCCAGCGGCTGGGCCCGGCTGGCTGGCTCCCTCGCCCTCTTCAGCCTAAACTGCTCCAGCATCTTGTCCTCCTGGTCCTTCCACACCTGTTCCGCGGCTTCGTCATACATCCGTCCAGAAATGTAGACGCAACAGAGGGGCAGAGGCTCAGGGATTTACTCTCACGTCCCAAACATCCGGTAGCCAGTCTCGTGACCAAGCGATGCCAGGCGTTGCATGAGGCACCAGGGTGCAGAGAAAACACGTGGTTCTTGCCCAGCAGATGCTGCAGTTGGAGGAAGGGAGACGGACCATGGAAAACACGCACAAAAAGAGCCCGGGGCCACGACGCAGGCCTCGCAGGGGCGGGCGAGTCCCAGCCTGCAAACTTTGGAACACTCGGGTCACACACTCACGTGAGTATTGCCCTCTGGTTTCAAATTCCAGGCCTGTCCTGCTTTCCTAACCTCAAGGTCAAGTGTGGCAAATCGTCCTGTCATCTGGCTCTCCCTCTCACTTGGGCAGCAGCGTTCTAGGTTCGACTCCGACCCCCTCCCTTTTCCAGGGCATTTAAGTGGACATTCAAGACGCACAGGTGCCCCGGGGTGGGACTGGTCAGACCACATCCCTCTCGGGGGGACTGACTCACCCGCGTTCGGCTTCTGAGGCGTGTCCTTACTCTCTTGCCAGCCTCGTAAGGCAGCTGTTTGTGGACTCACTGGTTAAGCAGGAAGGTAGGAATTTCCTCTGGGCCCCCTACTATGGCAGCTGGAGTCGCTACGGCTCAGCTCCACGGGCGGCCCAGTGGCCCACGCTGGAAACCGTAGCTCTATCGTCTTTCGCTCCTTCTTCAGGAGATGCACAAGCCATCACCCCAAATTCAACCCACGGCTTTTATCAGAAAAAGGACTCCTGCTGTCACTTGGTCTTTTGATGCCATGTCAGCCCCGATGGCCACAGCGGGACCGTAACACCCTCTGAACACCGAAGCCTTTTAAGCCTGTGGTGTTTCCCAGAAGCATTTCAAAATCCATTCGGCATGGCCGTGGGCTGTGGTGCAGGTCGCAGATGCGGCTCGGATCCCACGTTGCTGTGGCTGCGGTGTAGCCCAGCAGCTGTAGCTCCGAATCAATCCCAGGCCTGGCAACTTCCGCATGGCGCAGGTGTGGCCCTAAAAAAAGGAAAAAAATCAAAATCCACTTGTAAAGGAGGGTAGCACCTTATAAAAGTATCCACTCGAAGAAAGCGGGAGCTGATTCATGGACGACAATCACCGATGCAGAAAAATCGTTTCGTCTTCAGAGTGTTTGGAGTTAAGTACCCGCTGCGCTTGGTCCCCTGCTGGGGGTCCTTCGGCAGGCCTGTCCGCTAAGCCTGGGAAATCACGTAAGCAGGTAAAGGAGCTGGAACCTCCCTAAAACGGGACGCAACTTCCTGGAGCCGCCGTTCCTTCCAGCTCTGGCCGTGAGGCTT
Organism: Sus scrofa; assembly: GCF_054392235.1. NCBI lineage: Eukaryota > Metazoa > Chordata > Mammalia > Artiodactyla > Suidae > Sus > Sus scrofa. The sequence goes on from NC_139398.1 coordinate 91,180,127, forward strand.
CCCGCAGCTGTCACAGCTGTCCTCGGAGCTCTGGTATGACCCGGACACAGGGACAAGGAGTCCTGCACCCAGCTCGTCGGCGATGACACAGATGGGGCAAGGGTGGCCACAGGGTGTCTGTGCAGAGGGTCTGGGCTGTTGAAACAAAGGAGGGCTGGTGGGTCCCCGGAGGGACGGAGTCAGGGGTCTGCCTGCTGGGCCAGCTCCCAGGGGCTCGCCTCCCCGCACAGACGGCCTCCATGTGGCATACCCCCTGGCTTCTCAGGGCTTTGCAGGACGGTCCAGAACGGTCGCCCCGCCAGCCCCAGATGTGGGTCCCCGAGGACAGCAGTGCTGCGAGAGGGAGGGCAACGGTGAGCTGCGAGGATCCTTCTGGGGACGGAGGGTGACGCTCGAAGAGGCATTTTCGGCAAGGGGGTGCCCAGAGCCACGCTGCCACGAGTGGGACGGGTCCTGGGGGAGGGGCCAGCCCTCCCTGGGGCGGAGGTGCTGAGGGGCCAGGTATGGCTTTGGCTGGGCCACTCCAGGGAAGGTGTAGGGCCACCCTGCCACCCCGCTGCCCTCCTGGTCCTCCACCTGGGTGCAGCCGCCCCGGGCGGGCTCAGAGGAAGGCCTGGGTCTCATGCTCTGTGAACAGATGACAGCAGTTCCAGAGCTGGCCTCTTCCAGGTGAAAACCAGCCTCCTGAGCTGTGCACTAAAACTTAGGGGCATCAGGCACGTGGTCCCGCTAGGACCCGGGAGGGACAGGTAGAGGGGGAGGGCCTTGGCCGAGTCTGGCCCTCAGGCCTGAAGCACTGGCCCCGTTTCGTCAGGCAGGTCGCCCGCAGCCTCTGTCCCAGGTGCCTCACGCCTCGCAAAGCTCCAGCCCCGCACGGACAAGTTCATGTCCACGTGACTGCAAACCCGGCTGTCACGTCGTGATCAGAGTGACCAGATCCGCTCGGCTCTCTGTCCCCACCCAACTCCACACACAGATGTGACGCACGCACACACAGAGACAGACCACGCGGACACACGTGGACCCACGGGCACGGAACGCAGACCCCCCCCCACAGTGCACACGTAACATGGACACACATGCACAGGCACAACAAAACGCGCATCATACACACAGACACGCCTCACAGGCCTCACGCCCCAAACATGTCATGCGTGCACACACACGCACACACACATGCACAGGCACAGGCACGTGCAGCCGTGGATACACAGGAGGTTGAAAGATGATAATAAAAAGATAAGCTTAGTATCTGGAAACTCGCCACGAGTGTCAGTCCTCAGCTGTGTGTGTTTCCCAAAGTTAACAGTTTTCCTCGGCAAAGAGGGAAAAACGACCACTGAGGGGCAGGGAGGTACTGAGGGCGAGGGGCCCACGCACCCGCGTGGACAGCAGTCCGCGGGGGACGCGGCGAGGCCGGCGCTGGGATGAGGGCACAGCCCTACCCAGGACACCCTGCGGGCTGCCCCTCTCGCAGGCGCTAAAGGGTCCTGCCTGGGGCCCTGGAGGGCCCGCTCCCCTCCTGAGGGGCCTCACCCCGGGCAGCCTGGCCACCCTCCCGGCCCTGGGCCGCTGCCCTCAGAGCCTGGAGAGATGAGGCCCCAGAGCCGGGTCTCCATCTCCAAGCCTGCAACTCACCACCCTGGACGCACGACGGAAGCTTCGGCCGGTTTCGAGCAGCACGGCCCTGCTGACTCCCCTGAAAATCCACCACAGGCGCTGCCACCCGAGGGCTCATCTGACGCTGGGCCAGCGGCCCTTCAGCCCTTCACAGCCCAGCAGCGTGGCCAGGCCGGGGGCCGGGCAGCGGGCTGGAGGGGGGCCCTGGAGCGCCTCCCGGTGGCTCCATGCCCGCCCCCCTTCTCCCCATCCTCCTCCACACCTGGCCCCGTGGACGGCCGCCCCCGGCAGCTGCCCCCGGAGCCCTGCTCCACGAGGTGCTGGGGGACAAACCAGGGCTCCGGACGCGCGGCTCTGAGACTCGGAGGGTTTCCTTTGCAGCCTCTTCCGTCACATGCGTGTCATTTGGTTTTGTGACCACGCAACCTCAAGTGCAAGAGTGAGCGATGCCTGAACAGTTCAGTATCAGAAAAAGAACGTCCACGACCCCTGAACATGGACGTGGACGTGGAGGTTTCCCGCCTCCCGCCCTGCGGGGTGAGTTCTACTGACAGTGATTAAACCTCACCAACCTCACAACTAAGACCACGGAGAGGATGCGCTCTGCGTTGCACACCACAGGGTGCAAAAGGGACGCGGCGTTGTTTTAAACCAACAATGAGGAACATTGAATGAAAACCTGCTTGAAGCTGTTCACGGACCGAGGCAGTGACACGGAAACGGAATGTGCCTCCCGCCCTTTGATTAAGCTTGCTGGCCACTGATGGACGTCCCTTCCCCTGAGATGCTAGAAAGATCCACAGAGGAGGAGGCTTTCCCATGGCCATCTTATCAAGCTGGGCCAGGTCTGCCCAGTGCTGGCAAAGCCAGACGCCACCTCAGGTGCCACGAGAAGGGGCATGGGAACCAAGCTGACCACCCGGTGCCTGGGCTTCTGGTTCTCCAGCCAGAGCTGGCCTTGGAGAGCGACGTGCCTTAGCTCCCAGCCAGCAAGGAGGGGGCGCTTACTGATTCACTTCATTTCTACAGATTTGGGGGTTTCTTGCTGTGCAGGTGTCTTCAACATAACTCCCTTCATGAAATGTATATACCAAAAAATACAGGGTACCAGCTACCAAAGCTAGAAAAATAGGAGCCTGACCGTACCGTGGGTGAGTCAAAAGCATTCTTTTCACTGATACTCTAATCACCTGAGCACGTATCTCTAAAAATTAAATCTTTTCATCTTGAAGCACCGAGTCGCAAGCAGGCACCAGGTTGTTCACAGCCATGGTGATGCCGCTCTTTTGTGAGATGAGGCCAAAGAAGGGCAGCCGACTGCCAGGGTCTGTACACCCCCGGTGGTCTCAGCACCCCTGAAAGTGCAAGGCAGAGCCAGGGCTTAGGGGCCTGAACTCTTACAATTTGGGTTGCTTTCTTTGGGAAAGCATAAAAAAAAATCTCATTCTTTAATTGTTGCAAAGCCATACACTATGTGCCCCTGCTTCCAGCGTCTCGAAGGAGCCCACACGGCTTGAGGCCTCATCTCCAGGGCAGTGCACTGGGGGCTCACGTGGATGCTGGCCAAGCTCTGGTTGGAGCAGATGCTGGGTACTTGGCAGCAGTGTGACTTCCATGCCCACCCCCAAGACCCCAAGGGAGGTGTGAGACCTGGACCCACACCCGGTATTCAGGCTCACCTGGGCTTTCCATCCTCAGGTAAAGGTCATTCCAGAGCAACGGAGCTTTCTCTGGAGTCAGACCCTCCCATCTGGACTGATTTTCACATACACCTGGGAATATCTGCCATCAGAGGATCAGCCTTCTCCCTTCTGCAAAGTGGGGTCCTGTGCCCTCTCCTGGGCTGTGCCTTCTCCTCTTGTTTCAGCAGCCTGTATCCTGCAGTAGCTATTTGGGAAAGAGTGCCCAGATTATAAATGTTTTGAGACCATTTATAATGGAAAAAGTTTGATTCTTTCCTTATACCTGAATGACAGTTGAGCTGGGTATAGCATTTCCTTCAGAATTTTGAAGGCACTTTTTCACATTCTTTTTGTTTCTAGTGTTGCAATGAATAGGTTCTGAAACCATTCCAGTTCGTAGTCTTTCCTTTAAAGAAGCTTCTCTTTGGTCCCAGGGTTCTGAAGTTTATAAAGATGTGCCTTGATGTGACTCTATCTCATCTAGAATCTATTTCATGCTCTGTGATAATAAATATCCTAGGAAATTTTCTTGAATTATTTCATTGATGATTTCATCCTCTCTGTTTTCTCTTTCTCTGGTTCTTTTTCTCTTTTTGGAACTCCTATTATTTAAATTTTTTATCATTTTGTCTTTGTTTTGTGCATGTGTGGTTTTCTTTCTTTTCTTTTTTCTTTCCTTTTTTTTTTTTTTTTTTTTTTTTTGCCATGGCATCCAGCAGCTTCTTCTTAGATCTCAGTTCCTAGAAAAGGGGTTGAACCTGGGGCACAGTGGTAAAAGCACAGAATCTCTAGACCACCAGAGAACTCCCCTGTCTTTTTTTGTTGTTGTTTTTGCTCTATTTTATGTGCATTTCCTCAACTTTAACTTCTAATCATTCATTTTTTAAAAGTTCTGCTATTTTTCCATTTTTTTTCTTTTTCTTATTAACTATTTCTATTCATAGCACTTTCTTTTTGTTTCATGAGGACAATATCTTTCCTTAATTTTTTGAGAATATTAATGACAGGGTTTTTTAAAAAGATTCCTCCCCAAATGATCTCTTTCTCCATGTTGCTCTTTCATGATACTTGATAAAATCTGCTCATAATTAAGAGAGAGAGCTAAACATCTGAGTGGAAGCTCTTAGCAAATAAATGACCTGTCTACTGGGGAGCCTGAGTGTTAGTGTATTCCAAACTCTCCTCCTGAGTTGATGAGATTCTCCAGTGCATGTTTCTATGTGTAGTAAGCCAAACAGAGCCCTGCAAAGATTTGTCCACACCCTAATCTCCAGAACCTGTGAATATTACTTTATCTGGAAAGGGGGTCTTTTTAGATGTAATTAAGTTCAAAATCTTAAAATGAAGTTATTATCTTGGATTGTGTGGGTGATCCTTAAATGCTATTACAAGTGTCCTTATAAAAGAAAGGCATATAAAGAGACACAAATGGAGACACAAATGATAACGGGGTAAAGAGAGATATGGCTGTGAGCTGAGGACACCAAGGATCGCATTCCCCCCAGAGCCTTTGGGGAAAGCACAGCCCTACCAGCACCTTAGTTTCAGACCTCAGAGCTCCTGAGCAGTGAGAGAATAAATTTCTGTTGTTTGAAAGCACCTAGATGGTGTTGATTTGTCCCAGTAACCTCAGGAAGCTAACACACACCCCTCCCCAGCACTCTGAAGGCCCTGGGTGAGCCTATCTGTGCGGTTGGGGAGAGTCTATCAAGCAGCCATGCTGTGCCCAGACCCTGCTGGGCCCCTGGAGAAATGGCTCCGGGGGGTGGGTCATTGCCAATGGAACAGAGGATGAGAGCCTGCTGTCTCAAGACTGCCTCCACCCTGCCCCTGAACTCCATTTCCAGAGAAATATGACACGAGATTCTGAGTCTCTTGGGGATTCTGTGGCATAAATTGGGCTGTTCCCAGCTTTGTTCTTCCCGACGTAGGGTTCCATCTTCTTGCTTCTAAGTGAAGTGGGTGGGCTGGGGAGGGAGGAGCTGGAAGGGCGGCACCTGGTCCAGAAGGGCTCCTGGCAGGTAGGAGCATGACAGGAGGGGCGCTCAGGTATACCGTTCCTTGGAGTGCATGTGAGTGGAGGGGCTTCCCTGTCCGGGGACAGCCTCTGGTGATTGTGGTAATAACTGCTGTTTCTTCCACGTGTTTGTGGGGCCCACTGATCACAGCTCAAGTTCATTCACTTTGTAGGAATCAATGAGGCACAGTTTTCCAAAGATTTGGTTCATCTCTGAAGACTGAGGGGAAGGGCCAGGATTCTGAAAGCTCTGGCATCCCCACTGGAGCCCAGGGCGCTGTCTGAGGTGCTGAATCCCACTGCTCAGGCCCGGATAGCACTGCCCCTGCCAGCACATGCAGGCCTGGCAGACATGCACAAGGTCAGGGCCTTGGCCTCTCACCGTGCCTTTGCCTGCTGGTGCCCTTGCTTCTGAGGGCTCCCTGGGCACTGTGGCAGCCAGGCCCGAGACGATGGCTCGAATGAGGAGACCCCCTTGCCATCTGCACTGCCTGCACCTGTCCAGGCAGAATCCTCCAGCCAGCATGCGCCCAGCCTGTCTGACATGAGTGGTGTCACATTGGGGTCGCACCAGGTAGACCTGGGGAGAGGGTGCCCCTTGGGGGTAACGAAACACAGAGACCAGGATGAGTCTGGGGGCCCCTGCAGACCCTGATAAGAGGCTGGGCCCTGTGGCTGCAGCAGCTGGGGGAACTGTGCCAGGTGGATTATCAGAGATGGGACAAGATAGGGCAGGAGAAGAGAAACTGGAACCAGTGAAAACCTTGTGACAGAGGAGAAGCAAGTTCCCACCAGTTCCACCAGCAGCCGCGGAAAGGGGGACTTTCTGCCTGAAATAGTGACACCCGTGAGGTCACTGAACAGTGACTTGTGGATGGGAACTTATGAACCTGGACTTCATGGCCCCGCATGATTGCTTTATATGGAGAGTGGAAATGCCAGTCGCACATGACGCTGAGGTCTCTGACGTCACCTGTCCACCCACACTCTCCTTCCAGCCTTTAGACCGAGTCTCCGGGAGTAACTCCCCATTTCCTCCAAGGGTCAGCTCATCTTACTCTGACTTCTGATCTGATGACCGTCCTGGGTTCTCCCATGAGCGAAGTTGTCAGGTACAGGCGGGGCCCGCGATCAGATGGCTGCCGCAGAAATGGTTCTTAGCACCAAGGGACGGGACCACCTGCCCTCTGTCAGCTGCACCGCCCGAAAGACTGGCGTTCACTTACAGCTCACCAACACCTGTGCATGGCGGTTCGTGACCCCATGGGGTTCAGGTGCACCCTGTTCACCACCGCAGGACCCAGCCCAGGCACAGTGGTCATTACCAGACGGAACAGAAGCCTCTGGAGGAGGCTCGGCTTCCCACAAACCCACAGGCTCCAGGGAGGAGCAAGGAGGGGAGCTTTTGAGGTGCTCGTGATGGAGCAGGGCAAGGCCTGGGAGGAAGAACTCGGGGCACACTTGCCAGCCTCCAGTCAGCAAGACCACCAGCCTCTGGTCCGTGAACTCACAGAGAGAGGGTGGGGGATCCTCAAGGGTCTGAAAAGCAAAGGCCGCAGAGAAGACTGCCCGATGGGAAGAGCCAAGGACTCAGCCAGCGCCCAGCATAACTGGAGCACCTGGCAGCTTTCTTGGTTGGGTTGCTTTCTTCTTGGTCCCTAAGCACCCCGAGGGCTCCAGGCTGCAGACGCAGCCATACCTCCAGATATCAGAGTGGGCTGGGGGCTCTGTCTTCCCCGGTTGCCAGGTGAGCTTGAGAGGCCATTGCTCCCCATCTTTGTCCCACGTTTTGTTCTAATACACCTCTGGGGCCAAAGAAATCTGAAGTCAGTTAACCTTGTTGTCCAATTCTGGGCTTCGGATGTGATTTGAAACGATGCACCAGCACCCTGGATTCAAGCCTCTCCTTCAGCGCTCAGAGCCACAGTGCCAGCTCGTCTGCCCCAGGAAAGCCCTCAGCAAAGCCTGGGAACAGCCACATCCTTCCATTCCCGAGGGCTTTCAGCAGCTGTGCTGCAGGGACCTCCGACAGGCTGTGGGCTGGCCCTCGTGGCTCAGGACCCACACAGCCCCTCGCTCCATGGCCTGATCGCCGGACTCCACGGCAGATCCTAAGAGCAGCAGACTGCTTCCATTTCAAACAAATAAGAACGTGCCCCTTCTGTTCGTCATCCACAGAGAGACTCCCTTTGCATATTTATTTAATGTTAAATTGATGGATTAAATCATACCAAGCTCGAAATCAATCCTGCCTCTATCCATTAGAACGGACCAAATCCCCCAGTGGGGACAGAGCACAGAAAATGCATTCAGAGACACTGATAAGTCCGGGCCCATTATATGTCATTTTAAACAAAGAGCCCCAAAAGCCCTTTGGAGACGCTCTATCAGCTATTAAACAGAGACGCCGCATGCACAGGGAGATGGATGGCTAGCCTTCGCCTCCCCCGAATGGCGCTCCCCGGGCCGATGATCACAGGGAAAGGCCTCTCTGTGTCTCTGGCACAGTCCTCGGGCAAACAGATGCCTCCACGCTGGGCTTTCCCTTTGTCTCTCCCGAGGCGCTGTCAGTTAACAAGTGCCAGGTGGGGACCTCCCGCTCTGCACCAGCTTAGTGAGCAGACGCACGCGGTGTTTGCAAGCATCTTGTCTTTCCATCTCCTGAAGCATCACCCAGTGACTGCGTCTAGATCAGTCACGGGCTCCCTGGGCCGAGGAGAGTGACCAGGGTCCCTGCTGCAGTGGGGTGGCTCTCCAGCCTCAGGTGGACAGAGGGGCTAGGGGCCTTTCTGGGTTCCCTGGGGAAACTCGAACTCTGAGTCTAGTTCTGGAGGTGAAACTACTCCAGCCAGCCCATCATCTTTCCTCTCCCCACAGTGGCCAATTGTCCTGTCTTGCCCTGCTGAGAGTTTCCTACCATCTGTCTTCTCACGCTTTCTCCCCACCCACAGCTGAACTAACGGAAGAGAGCCCGGAGCACAGTCCACGTGGGGACACGTCAAAGTGCCCGGAGGAAGGCGGAGGACCCTCTGGGGACACCAGTTCGCCCATCCATGCAGTCTCCCCTGACGTCCAGGCCCCTCCACAAACACGAGGGTTTTACTCATTAAACTATTCCACTCATTGGCTTCACGCAGTTTTCGTCATCCGTGGAAGTCAACATAGACATAAGGTGTATTTTTGAAAAGTCACTGGAACTTTTACTTCCAAGCAAGGTGTAGTAGATTTCTGCAGAGTACAGCATTCAAAAATCTGGGGAAAACTGGAATAAATGACAAAAATCATAGGTTTGAAGAGTTTAGAGAGCAGTGAAAGCAATGAGCGCCAGAGGAGCCGAAACCCCAGCGCCGGGCCAGAAGGCAACGCCAGGATCCTTATTCCCACAGCACCTGAGAGATGGAGCCCCCCAAAGGGAGGGGCTTGCAGCCGGCTGGCGCTCTCCTGCCGAGAGGTTCACCGGGTCTTGAAGTCCTAGCAGGCTGGATGACTCCAGAGGAGCTGGGTCCAGCCCCAGTGACCACTCAACCCCAACCCAGTGCAGTTCCCTGCTGACCTGGTGTGGTCACAGCCCTCACACCGCAGATCAGCCCTCACACTGCAAACGCAGAGGAGAGGAAGCTCCAGGTGAAACAACTCACCTTTGACGTGGTGATACTCTTAATCGTAATATCCAGCAGGCAATCAAATTTTGTAAGAAATGTTAAGAGGCAAAGGACTTGATGAGAGTTAATGGAAAGATACCAGAAGTAAGAATAGAAAGACAGCTACCGATAATTCAAATTTGGGCGTTATCAAACAAGAACTATAAATAGAAGTATAAAATAGGCAGAAAGATAAAATGGATTAACGATTGGAAATTTCAATAGAGAATAGTAATCACACAGAAGAAGCTAATTGTCATTCTGCAACAAAAAATACAATATATGAAACTTAAAACTCCATCAGGAGAGCTGCTCATCAGCTGAACGTTGTGGAAGCAGGGTTAGACAACAAAAGGACGGATTAACAAGGAAACCTCGGCAGGTCCCGTCGCGGCTCAGCAGCAGCAAACCCAGCTGGTGTCCGTGAGGCTGTGGGTTCAACCCCGGCCTCTCTCGGTGGGTTAAGGACCCAGCACTGCCATGAGCTGTGGTACAGGGTGCAGACGCGGCTCAGATCCCACATTGCTGTGGCTGTGCTGTAGGCCGGCAGCCACAGCTCTGATTCAATCCCTGGCCTGGGAACTTCCATATGCCACAGGTAAGGCCCTAAAAAAAAAAAGAAGGGAGTTCCCGTTGTGGCTCAATGGTTAACGAAACCAACTGGTAACCATGATGTTGTGGGTTCAATCCCGCGTTGCTATGGCTGTGGTGTAGGCTGGCAGGTGCAGCAACAATTCGACCCCTAGCCTGGGAACCTCCTTATGCTGTGGGTGTGGCCCTAAAAAAAAGACCAAAAAAAGCAAATAATAATGATAATAATACCTTAACTGAAACCCAGAGAGAAGAATGGAAAATCATAACAGACTAGGAGTTCCCTGGTGGCACAGCAGATTAAGGAGCCAGTGTTGTCACTGTTGTGGTGTGGGTTTGGTTCCTGACCCAGGAACTTCTGTGTGCCATGGGCATGGCCAAAATGGAAAAAAAGAAAAAGAACAGCAACAGACTATAAAGAACACATGGAGCCTGTTAAAAATGCTACTTGTCACATAATCGCATCCCACAAAGAGGAAGGGATGGAGTGGAACTACACATGAAGACATAATAGTTGAGATTTTTTCCAAAGTGAAAGATATCAGCACATAGACACAAGAAACTTCATAAGCACAGTATTATTTTTAAAAACCCACCTCTGGACACATTATAGTCAAGCAGTTTAAAACCAATTACAAAGAAAAACAAAATCTAAGATTAGCCAGAAGAAAATGGCAAGTACTTTCAAAGGGGAGGGAAAGACGAATCAATGACGTTTCAGCAGAAAATCGCAGGATGATGGGACGCTGTCTTTGGCTACGGAGAGGAAAGGTCAAACACTGCCCACCTGGAAGTCCGCACGTGACAAGGTGTTCTGCAAATAATGGAGGGAAAATAAAGACGTGTTTGTACCAAAAAAGGATACATTTTCTCTCCAACACACTTGCGTTACGAGGCATAATGGAGCAAAAATTCTGCCTGACGGGAAGGAAAGGAAGCAAACACATGCGGAAACGAAGAGCCCCAGAAAGGGTCAACTGCAGCGCGAGGCTGCGAAGAGTGCTGCGGAAGCAGAAACAGGACATCTGGCAGCAGCTTCCTAACAAAGGCGGAAGTAAAACAGAACCCCAAGGACACACGAAGCAAGAGTGGATACAGGACAAAAAAATTGTGTGAGATTCACCACTTGCTCAAGTGCAGTGAAAACCCTAATTTCAGGTAGTTTTCTATAAATCAAGTATGCACATTTTCAACTCGAGGGAAATGAGAAATGCATAGCTCTCCTTGCATGGAGTTACATCAGGAGGGGAAAGTTAAGTAATAAAAATACTTCCCTAGCCCAAAGGAGGAAAGGAAGACTAAAGAATAAAGGACGGTGCGAAGGAGCAAGACCGAATCTCAAGCGATCAGGCTGCCGTCAGACGACGGCTGCGATTAAACTGAATGTTAGTGAAACAACGCTTTCGTGGTGACCCCGCACCCCAGTGCTGTTTTTAAAAAAGAAGAGAATGGCCAACTCTACGCTCATTAGGAGACGTGCTCTAAACACGATGACACGGGTTGAAGCAAACACATGGGGAACAAGCAAACACGAAGGCAAAAGAAAAGCAGCGGGTTAGATGAACACAGAGACAGGTAATTCGAGGGGACAGCAATTGCAAACGGTGAGGACAGACATTGCAGAAGAAGCGGGGCACATGACAGGAAGATATTAAAACCTGTATGCACAACTTAAAATATGGAAAGAAAAGCATAGAAAAAATTTTAAAATACAGATTAGAGGAGTTCCCTGGTGGCCTAGAGGGTTAAGGATCTGGCATGGTCACTGCTGTGGCTTGGGTTACGGCTGTGGCTCAGGTTTCATCCCTGGCCCAGGAACTTCCACCTGCCATGAGCACAGCCCCCTCCCCCCGAAAAAGATGACAACCACACAACTTGACGGTAACAGAATAGACATACAGTAAACACTTCACCAATTACTGCAGCGCATCCATTTCTTTTAAACGGCAAGTGGGATGTTTGCTCTGACTGACCACATTCCGGCCGGAGAGTAAGTCCAAGCTCTTCCTCAGGAGGGAATTCACACAGGGCGTGCGCTCTGCTTGGTGTGATTCAACTGAGACTCAATGACAGAAGCGTGGGTAAGGGAAGAACTCGCCATGGAAATGACAAGGTATTTTCGGTGGAAAGACAATTGAAATAAGACTTATTGACACGTGTGGAGTTGCAGCTAAAGTTCTATATAAAAGGTGTATTTATGGTTTCAAGAGCATGCATTCAAAATAAGAAAGAATAAGAATCAATTACCTAAGCTTCTCTCTGCTAAGACTAGGGGAAAACATCTCCAAACAAAAAAAAAGAAAGTAATAGAAGCAAGAAAATAGCAAAGGTGGTAGAAGACGTTACTCACGCAGCAGATACGCAATGAGGAAAAAGTCCACAACTGGCCCTATGAGAAGATTCATAAAAATTAATGAGTTACTGAGAATAGACAAGAAGTGGAAATCAAATTAGAGGAGTTCCCGTCGTGGCTCAGGGGTTAAGGAATCCGACTAGGAACCATGGGGTCGCGGGTTCCGTCCCTGGCCTTGCTCAATGGGTTGAGGATCCGGCGTTGCCGTGAGCTGTGGTGTAGGTTGCAGACGCGGCTCGGATCCCCCGCTGCTGTGGCTGGGGTGCAGGCCAGCGGCTGCAGCTCCGATTAGCCCCCTAGCCTGGGAACCTCCAGAAGCCGCGGGTGTGGCCCTAGAAAGACAAGAAAGAAGGAAAGAAGGAAAGAAAGAAGGAAGGAAAGAAAGGAAGGAAAGAAGGAAAGAAAGAAGGAAAGAAGGAAGGAAGGAAGGAAGGAAAGAAAGAAATCAAATTAGAAAGCTTAAGAGGAAAAAAAAAAAGGTATGTGACTATAGACCCTACAGGCTTTCAAAAGTTAGTAAAAAGATAACATAAAGACATTTATGCTGCTAACTATATAGCTTAGAAGTAAACAGACTGCTTCAAACGACCCACCAAAACCACACAGCCCAGCAAATGCAGATACGATTACATTTGTTAGTGATAAGAATTTTTAACAAAATAACCTCAGATCTAGATGTCATCCGTGGTTAATTTCTTCCAAACATTCAGGGCAGAAATAGGAACGACAGAACAAACCCCTTCGGAGGACGTAGACAGAAGAAGTGCTTGCACCTCCTTTTATGCAGCCGAGAGAACCCCGACGTCGCAGGCTGGCGAGGTATCACAGGCCAAGGAAAGTGCAGAGCCCTGTCCGTCAGGAACACGTCATCGGCACCTCGGAGCCCTTCAGATCTAAGGCGCCCGGGGAGGAGGGTCTACGTCACGGCCGCGTTTGATGGTAACACCGCACAGTCACGAGCTTCTACTCCAGAAACGCGAGATCTCCCTGCCCGGGATCGTTTAACCTAACTCACCCCGTTAACGCGCCGGGAGCAACACCGTCTGATCGTCTCAGTAGTGCCGTCAACTGGACAAACCTCTCCCCACTAAGTGCAGACACGAGGCGAGGACGCTCGTCCTCGGCACTCCCTTCCAGCGTCGTGCTCTTCTCCAAACCAGCATTAGGAATTACCGGCGCATTTGTTAGGTTTGTAGGACATGAAGTTAGCAAACGAAAGTCAGTTGTGTTCTCATAGGCCAGCAGCAAACAACTAGAGAACAAAGCTTTTATTTTATTTTATTATTTTTTTGTCTTTTTGCTATTTCTTGGGCCACTCCCGAGGCACATGGAGTTTCCCAGGCTAGGGGTCGAATCGGAGCTGCAGCCCCCGGCCTACACCACGGCCACAGCAACGCAGGATCCGAGCCGCATCTGCAACCTACACCACAGCTCACGGCAACGCCGGATCCTTAACCCACTGAGCAAGGCCAGGGATCAAACCCGCAACCTAATGGTTCCTACTCAGATTCATTAACCACTGTGCCACAACGGGAACTCCGCGAGAACAAAGTTTTTAAATTTCCATCTAGAATAGCATCAAAAACACAAAATAGTAGGACTATGGGTGGTTTTCTTAATGCACAAGATTTCTACATTGAAAACCATAAAACATTTCTGAGGCAAATTCATGAAGCCTGAAACAACTGGCAAGCTATAGCACACCCCGCAATGGAAAATTTAGCACAATTGTCCATTCGCCCCAAACATGTCTACCTTTTAAACACAACCCTTTCCAATTTCCAGCAGACTTTTTATTGGAAAAATTGGCAGGCTGGTTGAAAATTTATATTAAAGAAAGCAAAAGACTGAGAAAAGCCGAAGCAGTGAAAAAGAAGAAGAGAAGTTCCTGTCGTAGCGCAGTGGCTAACGAATCCGACTAGGAACCATGAGGTTGCGGGTTCGATCCCTGGCCTTGCTCAGTGGGTGAAGGATCCGGCCTTGCCGTGAGCTGTGGTGTGGGTCGTAGACACTGCCCAGATCCCGCGTTGTTGTGGCTCTGGCGTAGGCCGGCGGCTACGGCTCCGATTCCACCCCTAGCCTGGGAAACTCCATATGCCGCAGGAGTGGCCCTAGAAAAAAAGGCAAAAAGCCAAAAAAAAAAAAAAAAAAAAAAAAAAAGAAGTCTGAGAACTACACTATAGTCTTCAAGACTCACTAAAGCCTGCAGGACCAAAAGGGTGTGGGTGGCCCAAAACAAAAGCCCCGTGAGACGGAGGAGACACAGACACAGACCCACATTTCCAGACACACTTGATTTAAAAAAAAAAAAAATCTTTTTTTTTTCTGAGCAGTGACGACGCCAGACCCTTAACCCATTGAGCCACCAGGGAATTCCACGCGCACTTGATTTTTAACCGAAACTATAGCACTCTACTAGGGAAACAGGAGATTTGAACACAATCATTCTGGAGCAACAGGATCCACACACACACACACACACACACACGAAATGAACCTCAGCCCAAACTCACATCACACGCAAAAATTAACTCCAGATGAACATGGATGTGTGAACATGAAAGCCACAAACTTCTGGAAGAAAGCCCAGGAGAACGGCTTCCCCACCCAGGGTGCACCAAGTCTCCAGAGACAGAGGACGGGAAGCGGCAACCACTAATTAATCATTAGGTTTCATCAAAATTTAAACTTTTGGAGCTCCCTGGTGGCCTAGCAGTTAAGGGTACAGCATTGCCACAGCTGTGGCACAGGTTCAGCCTCTGGCCCGGGAATTTCTTATGCCATGGGCAAGGCCAAAGAAAAATTTAAACTTTCAGGTAAATAGTCAAACCATATTTGGGGTGTGGCAATGAATTAGACCAAGTAAAGAAAGAGCTTCTGCAACTTAATAACATAAAGACCATAATAAAAACAGGCAAACAGTTGCACATATAGAACACACGAGGGGAGGAGTTCCCACTGTGGCACAATGAGATTGTGGGCATCTTGGCAGCACCAGGACGCAGGTTCTACCCCGGCCCTGCACAGCAGGTTGAGGATCCAGCCTTGCGGCTGCAGCACAGGTCAGAACTGTGGCCCCGATCTGACCCCTGGCCTGGGATCTTCACATGCTGCGGGGCAGCCAGAAAAGAAAAGCTGTGTATACGTGTGAGTGGGTAACAAACACGTGATTAATCGCCAAGGACATGCAAACGCGAACCACAGCTGGTCACCCTTCAGAATGCGGCCATCAAAATTCACCAACCGCGGTACAGCATACACACACACAGAGACGTGTCCAAGGAAGGCCACAGTAGCTTCCTGCACAAAAGCAGGAAGTTAGAGCCAACCTGGTATCCATTAGTAGGAGGGCAACAGAACTAACAAACTCGAACAAGGACCAGCACTCGCCACAGAGGGGACTGAATCAGTAACAGACACAAGCACACGAATAAACCATAGAAACGTTCTCTCAAGTGAGAGCAGGCCAAACGCAAAAAGCACCTGCTATGCCACGCTGTCTCCCATGTAAGTAAAGTTTAGGACAATCTAAACTATTCTGTGGAGAAAATGAATCCGAACACGGCTACCTGGGCGTGGATGGACCCGGAGGAGGCCTGCGGGATTTTCTGTGCTGGCGACAGCATTCTGCCTCTCAACAGGGGTTTGCATCGCACAGAGCACAGGGGTCCAAAGTCTGAAACATGTGCATTCACTCCAAATAAAACTAGATGTGCACACATCCTCAGCTCTTCTCCGTGACACACATGCTTCAAGTATGCCGATGTCTTAATCTGAAACACATCAAAATGTGCAGTAAAAAGACAGGCTGGAGGAACAGATACACCTGTGATACAGCCAATGCAAAAAAATCATCTGGGCTGTGAGTGTTCACTGTATAATTCTTTCTATCTTTTCTGTTTGAAAGGTTTAAATGATAAAACGTTAGGAATATAGGCAAAAATTACGTTAACCAAAAAAAGGGAGAAAATCATACCATCATGGCCATAGAGGCAGAAAGATAAAACTCAATACAGATCATGTTTCAAACCCTGAGCAAACCAGGAATAGAAGGCACTTCATTAATTAAAGAGTACCACACACACACACACACTCACACACCAGAGCAGCTAACATCAAACTTAATGGTGAAATATTGAACACCTCGCCCCTGAGGTCAGGAACAAACAAGAATGTCTGCTTTTACCACTTCCATTAAACGCTGCTCCATGAGTCCGCTCCCGAACAGCAAGACCAAGTTCAAATGTAAATAAAGACATGCATACATAAATGGAAAGTTGGAAGGTAGCAAAATATTTGCCACTGTTCACATATACGTTTCGGTACCTAAAAATCTGAAAGCGTCTACGTGCTATTAGAAGTAAGTAAACATGTAAAGCTGCTGGACACAAGGCCAATAGATAAAATAAATTAATTTCTGGAGAGGGGGAGGGGGGATGGACAGGGACTCTGGGGTTAGTAGATACATTTGGGGGGATACACAGTGAGGTCCTGCTGTATACATAGCGCAGGGAACTACCGTCGCTAGTCATGGACCATGATGGGGGCTAATGTGAGAAAAAGAATATGTGTGCCTGTGTGTGTGTGTGTGTGTGTGTGTGTGTGTGACTAGGTCACTTTGCTGTACAGCAGACATTGATAGAACATTGTAAATCAACTGTAATATAAAAAATAAAAATCTTAAAAATGAAAAATAGCATTCTTTTTTGAAAATTGTGGTAGGGAGTTCCCGTTGTGGCGCAGTGGTTAACGAATCCGACTAGAAATCATGAGGTTGCAGGTTCAATCCCTGGCCTCGCTCAGAGGGTTAGGGATCCGGCATTGCTGTGAGCCGTGGTGTCAGTCACAGACGCAGCTTGGATCCGGCGTTGCTGTGGCTGTGGTGTAGACCGGCGGCTACAGCTCCAATTAGACCCTTAGCCTGGGAACCTCCATATGCTGCTGGTGCGGCCCTAAAAAAAAGACCAATGACCAAAAAAAAAAAATATTGTGGTAAACAATTATATAACTTTAAATTTGCCATCTTAACCATGTTTTTAAAAAGTACTTCTATATGCTACCAACAAAGTAAATAAAAATGGAATTTTTGAAAAACCAATAACATCAAAACATGGCTTATGGGCAAAACCTCTACTTTTAAATAATAAAACATTGCTGAGGAACATTTTAAAAGACCTAAATAAATGCAACAATTTTACAAGTTCATGGATTGGAAAACTAAAAAAAAAAGTTAAGATATTAGTTTTCCCTAAATTTCTCTATAGATTTAGTGCAATTGCAATCAAAATCCCAACTAGTTCCCTCGTAGAAATTGACCATCTGATTGGATAATTTATGCAGCAACGCAAGGTGCCCAGGAAACTGAGCTCATCTCGAAGCAGGTGCGCAGAGCTGGGGGGTCTTCGAGCACTTGACTTGGCCACTCACCTCCAAGCCGCGATACTTAACTGGGCGCTCCGGGCGCAGAGACGGAGAACAGTCCAAGGGAACATGGGCGAGCGAGTAGAAATAGAGTCCTCCCCCAGGTCCTAGGTCAGCCCGTCTGCACTGCCGGCTCTGCAGGGATGCCACCTGCCCCTTCCTGGTCTGGAACCTGTGTCTGCTCCCTTTCTCTCCCAGTCCGTCTTGGCCCTCGCCCTTTGCACCGGCTGTCTCCGTGGCTGACAATCTTTTCACCTAGGAGTTGATTACTGAGTTGGCAAAAAGCCGCCTCTTTTCTGAGCACCCAAAGATCCCAGGGAGAAACTGAAGGTCTGTCGTGAATGGCAAGCACTCCTCGGTGGACGAGGACATGGTAATTTTCAGGTGTCTCTGAGGAGTTAAACCACCAGTCAGACACACGTCCAAGGACCTGCGCTGGAGGTAGACACTCGTGGGTCATCCATGAGGCTGGGGGTGAGGACAGAGGAGAAAACCTGGGGCCGTGACCTGCGCCTGCATCTTGGGCCAGAGCAGAGGCTGCCCAGCCCACATCGGGCAGAGGGAGTCGTGGTCGGGCAGAGGGAGTCGTGGTCGGCCAGGCGGGGGAGGGATGGCCAGCACCGCGTGCGTCTGGGAAGCTCACCCGCGAAAGCTGCCATGCCCACGGCTCGCGGCGGCACATGCCAGCGGCACAGCCAGGCCCAAAGCCGACCCGCCATGAGCATCCCCTGGCTTGGACCTGGGAAGGCCCAAGGTGCCCAGCGCCTGGAACTTATACATTTGGGGGTCCTCTTAAGATAAAGCACTAGATCATTAGGGACTGGCCTGGGCAGGGGTCCCAAAGCTTGACTCCAATGAGCATCACGGGAAACCCACCTACAGCCAGAGCAGGCAGCTCCCGCTCCCCTACACGCTGCGCGCAGATACACGGACACACCCACGCTCACACACACTCAGAGATGAGAAGTCCCTTCTGGTCCCCATCAGGTCAGAGTGAGGGAGAGCTGAGCGGGTGTCGCTGTGCCAGGACAAGAAGCAAAGTCCCTTTCTGGCCTCTGGGGACGTGGGCTCCCTTCGCGGAGCCTTGAGAAAAACGCAGGCAAGGCTCCGACGTCTTTAGGGAACTCTGACCCACCGAGAGCAGTATTTCCACGCACCCTCATGTCGGAGTCGAATGCACATGGGAACTGCCCTCTGCTTTGGTGAAGAGCAGCAGGCAGAGGGAAAGAAACCCCCAACCCGCCCCCGCCCGGAGCTGTCAGAGGGCCGGCTGGGGTCCCAGAGGCCGGCACCTTCAGACGCTTCCCTCGGGAGCAAGGGAGGCTTGTAGCCTGTGGCCGGGCCTGAGCCGGGTGGGCGAGGACAGATGGGAGGGACCTCGGCCGGACAGGAGACCAGAGGACCGGCCACTCTCTGGCCTCGGAAAGTCGCTGGAGTGGTCAGCCTCTGGGAGCCGCCGCCTCCAGAACCCCGCGGTCACCTTCAGGGTCCGTGACATTGACACGGCTGGTCCAGGTGTTTGGGGGAACAGGGCCACACCCCAGCCTGGCTCACCCCACAGGGCAAAGCCACCTGTCGGCCTCGTTCTGAGAGACGTTTCCAGGGAGTCAAGGACCGGAAGGATCCAGACCACACCACAGCCGGTCACGCCCTGCCCGTGGTTATCACGCGGACTTGGCTGCACCCCCCAGGGTGCCCTCCAGCGATTCCCACCTGGAGAGCTGCATCCCGGAGCCTGGAAGTCATCAGCCGCAGAGGCGGCCAGGCTGCGGGGCCCTGGGACCAAAGCAAGTGAACAGCCAAGGGCCCGGCGAGCTCTGGGGTAGGGTGGGGGGGCCCAGGCTTCGCTCTCTCGCTGGTGAATCTTCACCAGGTTCCAGGCTTTCTCTCTAAGAGACAGCCTCAGAGCACGAGCTGGGAGCGGGCACGCGACAGCGGCACGAGGGCACCCTGGGGAGGGCAGCCGCATCCAGGGCTGACCTCGGCCCCGCGGAGTGATAACCACGGGCAGGGTGTGACCTCCCTGCAGGCCTGGGGCGGACAGAGAGCCTGGGAACGAGGCCCCACAGCCTCCTCTGAGAAGCCTCAAGAAATGCAGGTCCCCAGGCCCGGGCCCCGGAGGCAGCCCCAGGATCCGACCACTCGCAGCTGCCGGGGCTGGGCTGTGGGCTTGTTTGCGTCTGATTAACCTCAGCTCCTGCCAGAAACTTCGCCTCTCTGCGGGGCTGGCGTGATGGAGCAGAAGAGACGGTCGGTGGATTATTTATAAGATGCCGCTTCACCTCCAGACTGCGGAGGAGAAAGCCGGGTGCTCCCGGGAGAGCGGCGGGGAGCACAAGGGCTGTCAGCCCGTCAGCCTCTCCCCCGCTCATGTATTGACCCGTTAGAGTGCTTCGGGTCCGAGGGGAGACAGAGGCCAGCGGGCGACGGTTTCCGCCCTGAACACGGAGCGCGGGGGCAGGCAGGGACCTGGGAGCCGGGGCACAGCCTGCTGAACTGCCACCCGAGGACCCTCACCAGGACCCACCCCGGCCCGGCCCTCCAGGTGCCTGAGACCTGCGGCCCCCACCCTGTCCTGGCCCAGCGGCTCAGGACCAGCCTCCAGCTTCTTTAAGTCCAACCCGGATCTCGGGGTTGGTCCATCGCCCAGCACAGCGTCTCCCCACACCCCGAGGCAGAGAAAACGGCTCTCACGCCCAGGGACCTGGTACCCAGGGCCACATCCCTGGGGCCTGCTGCAGCCTGGGGAGGACACACGGTGCTCTCGTCCCCCTGATCCCGCCCCTGCAGGCTGGCTGGTCCCCCAGCCCTCTCCCCACACATCCACAGGCCCCTGGAGGGGAAGGAGCAGCTGCCCAAGGCCATCCCGCCCTCTCACGTCCGCTCCAGGCCGGACAGCACACCACCTGCCACACTGCGCGGGCAACCTCACCTGGTCAGTGACAGTGCTGCCCCGACCCTCCTGTCCACGCCAGCACCTGCTCCCACAGCAGCTAGGAGGCAGCAGGTGGAGCTGTGCAGGCCGTGGGCAGACACAGGTGACTCTGGAGGTCAGGTGTGCTCAGGGAGTGGCCCCCACGGAGACCAAGCCCGCCGCCTCACACGGCGCACGGGGGCCGCATGGACACGGGTGGCTCGGCGAGGTGCCCTCTGCGTGGACGCCACGGCTCTGGCAGAGGAAATAATTCACCCAATGGAACGCTTACTTCTAGTTACACGCTGAGACTTGCACACAACATACCCCACGCACGCCCACGCCCACACCCGTGTGCGCACAGAGGCTGGAAAATCTGCGTGTTCGCCACCGTTTCCTCTTTCCTGCGGCCACGCTTCCTACGTGCTGTCCTCCCAGCCACTGCCATTTGGACGCAGAGCTTCAGGGAAACACAGCACTCAGGGCAGGACTCGTCGCAGCAAAGAGCCCGCTCTGACAAAGCCGTCGGCGAGCCCAGAATTCAGGAGAAGCATCGCCCATGAAGGCGGATGGCCTAGCCTTCCTGGGGGGGCCCAGGGTAACCCCCAGAAATGCCTGTCCTCAGGGAGCAGGGGCGTCTGGGCTCCTTCTGCTCTTCGGAGATTCGGAAAATCGACTGAAAACGCCTTGGCAAACGGTAAAGACAGAGGCCAGCTGCGAAGTGGAACCTTAGACCTGAAGGGCCGTGTGGCTGGGGGCGCAGGTGTGGCCCGGGGCCCGGAGCTCGGGGGCAGAGACAGGCAGAAAACCTGCGAGGTGAGCCCTGCCCTCCTGCCTGCAGTTGTCCCCAGAAGCTGCCCCTCGGGCGCCCCGCTTCGCCCCTTGCTCTTTGTCAGGCTTTAAGGGATCAGGGCAGACGGACTCGTGGGGGCTTGGGCGCTACCGTCCTTTTCCCCGGCCGCTCACAGGGACCCAGGGGCCCTCGGGGCAAAAGCCAGGCGTCGTTTTCCTGGACGGCACCGAAAGTCAACTTTTCACGTCTCTGGCATCTGAGAGCAGGAGGAGAGAAGGGCGTCTTCGCTCCATCTGCCGCAAGGAGCACAGCTTCCCTGGGCGGCACTGGAAATCCAGGAAGCTCGGGCCTGAGTATGAGCCGAGACGCGAGCACGGGGAGGCCCACCGGCGGGAGAGGATCACGGGCCAAGACTGCTCCTTTCCCAGGGGGAAGGAGGAGAGGACGAAAGGCTATAGATGCGGGTGACAACTCCTGGAAGATGCGCACACACCCCGCTCTTTTCACAGAGGCGTCCTTATTTAGATTTTCTGTTTTTCCTCGAGGCAGTTTTGGTCATTTGTGCCTCACAGTGAAGGTGTCCATTTCTTCTAAGTTATTGAATCTATTGTCATAATTTTTCATTATGTTTCCTTATCAATTTCTGTAAGATCTGTAGTGATGGCCCCTCTTTTGTTCCTGAGAATGATAAATGTATTTCCCATCTTGTTTTTTCTTGATCAGTTTCCCTAGAATTTTACCATTTGACCTTTTCAAAGAACCAGTTTTTATCTCCTTTGGGTTTCTCTGTTTTTTATATTATTATTTCCTCCATTCTACTTACTTTTCAATTTACTTCATTCTTCAAGCGGAAGCTTAGGTCATGGATTCCAAATCTTTTTTAAATAATATAAGTATTTAAGCTTTGCTGCAACCCAAGAATTTTGATATGTCACCTCCTCATTATCACTCAATTCAAAATATTTTCTAATTTCTCTTGTGATTTCTTCATTGAAACAATGGTTTTATTTATTTATTTATTTATTATCTTTTTAGGGTCACACCCACAGCATACAGAGGTTCCCAGGCTAGGGGTCTAATTGGAGCTGTAGCTGCCAGCCTATGCCACAGCCACAGCAATGAGGGATCCAAGCCATGTCTGTGACCTACAGCACAGCTCACAGCAACGCCAGATCCTTAACCCACTGAACGAGGCCAGGGATCGAACCCACAACCTCCTGGTTCCTAGTCGGATTCGTTAACCGCTGAGCCATGATGGGAACTCGGAAACAATGGTTTTAAGTGTGTCATTTAATCTTTAACTATGTGGGGACTTCTCAATGCCTACTTGCTGATTTCTAATTTAATTATTTTGTAGTCAGAGGACATATACTGCGTGATTTCAATTACTTAAATATATTGAAACCTGTTCCATAACCCAGCATATAATCTACTTCGGTGAATGTTTATGTGGATGTGGCAGAAATGAATTCTGTTATAAGGTATACTATTCTGAAGATGCCGATTAGACCTGACTCGGGGCAAATTGGTTCCAGTCTCTGCATGTTTACTGACGTTCGGCCTGCTGATCTGTCAGTGACTGAGCGAACAGTGACACATCTTCAAAGGTTGCATACGTGTCTATGCTCCTTTTGCTTCCGGAAGCTCATGTTTTATGTATTTTGAGACGTGCCTATTAGGGACATGCATATTTATGATTGTCGTGTCTTTTTATTGAAATGTCTCTCATAGTCCCAATGTTGCTTATAAATATATTTAAATAATACGGTATTTTCTAGCCTCTTCATTTTATGTTCGAAAAGTATTTCTCAAAGGCAGCCTGATTTTATCCAGTCTGACAATATCCTCGTTTTGTTTAGCTTGGTTAACTTACCAATTAATTCTTCACATAGTTGGGTTTAAGTCCACCTTCTTGCTATGAGTCTTATATTTTTCCCATATGTTGTTTGTTGCTTCTTTCTTCTGTAACCTTACAGACTGGGTCTTTTAAGTGCCCCATTTCAATCTTCTGTTGACTTAGTGGTTATTACTTTTCATTTTATTTGCGTAGTGTCTGCACTATGGTTTTAATAGAACTTTATTGTAGGTTCCCTTTATAAAACATTGTCTCCCACGGCGGGAACTCCTATCTGACCCCTTCCTGAGAAACTGTGGTTAAACGAATCTGTTATTTTCCTGAATCCTCCTGAAATTCGCCTATTCTCCCATGGTTTCCTTTTTTTAATCTCTCTGTTTAGGGAATATTTGGGGACTATTTTACAAGTCACCAGTTCCCTTTTCAACTCTCTTAACTTTCTGCTAAAACTCATCCACTGAGGGTTTTTTCAGTTTTTTAATTTTTTATTTCTGGAAGTTCAATTTCATTCTTTTGCAAATTGACTATGTCATGGTTTAAAATTTTTCTTAATCCTTGCAAATATTTCCAAGCTTTTTAAAAATTTGGTATTTTATAATCCATGTTCAATGATGCTAATCTCTGAATTCTTTATAGGCCTTTCTCTCTCTTTTTTTTTTGTCTTTTTGCCATTTTTTGGGCCACTTCCCACGGCATATGGAGGTTCCCAGGCTAGGGGTTGAATTGGAGATGTAGCCACCAGCCTACACCAGAGCCACAGCAACACCAGATCCAAGCCGCATCTGCGACCTACACCACAGCTCACGGCAACGCCAGATCCCTAACCCTCTGAGTGAGGCCAGGGATCGAACCCACAACCTCATGGTTCCTGGTCGGATTTATAACCACTGCGCCACACCAGGAACTCCCTATAGGCCTTTTAAATCAAACTTGCTTGTCCAGAATGGTATTTCCAGACCAGACAGGGCATAGTGAGAGCGGGGTTGAGCAAGGACTTTTTTCTCTAGATAGTTCATAAGAATTTGAGGAGGAATTCCCGTCATGGCTCAGCAGAAATCAATCTGACTAGCATCTGTAAGGACACAGGTTCGATCCCTCTTCTTGCTCCGTGGGTTAAGGATCTGGTGTTGCCGTGAGCTGTGGTGTAGGTCACAGGTGCATCTTGGATTCTGCGTTGCTGTGGCTGTGGTGTAGGCAGGTGGCTACAGCTCTGATTTGACCCCTATCCTGGGAACCTCCATATGCTTTGGGTGTGGCCCTAAAAAAAAAAAAAAAAGAATTTGAGGAAAAAAAGGAGATTTGTGCCTCTATTTTTATGATCCAAAATGACAGTATCAACAGTAATTAACATTTACGCCTCATAATTTCGACATCTAATTTTTCATTTTAATTTCCACAAAAAAGTTCCCATGAGTTACCAGACTACCTCTTTCCTGGATAAGGCAACTGAGGTTTGAATAAGAAAGTGTCTTGCTAAATTCCTACAACAGGAAGTGACCAAGCCAGAGCCCATACTGGCTCTCCTGTCCACAGCTGCGGTTGTTTATAAGCAATATGTGTGGTCGTTTATAAGCTGTATCCAGGATAAGCTGTATTCTGTGGTTGTTTATAAGCTATACGCAGGATCTTTATGGAGTTTGAAGGTAATTTTTCAGAGAAAGGTTTATATATATATATATATATATATATATATTTACCTTATAAGAGGATATAGATTACACATTTTTGGCCACAGCCACAGCAGGTAGATACTCCTGGGCCAGGGTTCAAACCCGCGCCCACCGAGCTGCCAGCCACAGTCAGCGCCTCTACACACGTGGCCAGCACTCCCTGCCAGACTAGCAGCCCCTGGAGGACAGGCCGCGCGCCTTCTCGGATGCTCTGCGTGGCTTCCACAGCAGGCGCCCACATCCCTGGTGAGGAAAGGTTCCAGACATGCAAACCAGCTCTTGCTCAGCGTGGAGCGTGCCTCGGGCCTGGGCTGTGCGCCGTCCTTCTGTCACCTGTGCAGGCTTCACGCCGGAAGATGAAGCCGTTCTTAGGCTGAGGATTCCTTGTAATGTTCTCAAGCTCCAGGAGAGCTGGGGTTGTAATCCTGGAGCACGCGACTCCTGACCCCAGCCTCCTTGTCATCGGTCAGGAGTTGTTTTACAAGACTGAGCTTTCCTGATGGTGGATGAACTAAGCAAAAGCACCTCCCGGCGCCTGATTCCTCACTCAGCCCCATTGACTCGAGCGAATCGGCCACACTGTCCAGGGTCAGCCCCTCGTGGAAGATAAAGCCCGACATAACAGGGAAAAGGCAGCTGGTCCCCAGGGCCTGCGTGTCCGGTCAGCTCTGGGGCTCCCCGGTCCCCATCTCCTCCCAGCTGCGCACTCAGCAACCTCACGTGGGGAGCCTGGAGTCAGCCAGGTGGTAGTATTTACACCGCAGCAGTCAGCAAACGCTGTGGATTGGGGTCCTTCTCCCCGAAGCCAGGCGAGCGATGTTGACAAGCGCACGCCGGAGGAAACGAAGAAAAACGTGGGGGGCGTTGCGGTGACCTTCTTCTTGGATTAGACAATAAAGCAAAATAAAAAATAAAATAACCAGAGGGAAAAAGGTAAGAACAAAACTACTCAAGTAAAATTTAGCCCTAACTTTCTTTAATGGCAATGATACGCCCTGTCCTGGAACACTTCCTAATGCTTTAAAAGGGGCTTGGAACGCCCACATCAGGGCTCCCAAACCACCAACCTTGAGCCCTTGCAGCAGGAACACTGGGCCACCCCATGGCAGTGAAACACTGCGAGTGTTTTGAGCTAGTGCTTTAAGAGACGCCCTACAACTCTCGGGCTTCCTGGTGACTCCTGCAAACAAGCATCCTCCAGGTCAGCCTCCAGGCTCTGGA
The DNA here is from genome assembly GCF_054392235.1 of Sus scrofa. Taxonomy (NCBI): domain Eukaryota; kingdom Metazoa; phylum Chordata; class Mammalia; order Artiodactyla; family Suidae; genus Sus; species Sus scrofa. The sequence goes on from NC_139398.1 coordinate 91,205,905, forward strand.
GCTGTTGGGCTGGGGTTCTGGGTGCTGGTGCCAAGGCTGTGCCTGGCACCTCAAGCATAAGCTCAAGAATGTCTTTTATTTATTTTTATTTTTATTAGAGTTGATTTACAAAGAACACCTTTCAGCTCAGGTCCATGACGCTGTGGGTCAACACTCCAGAAGAAGTCGCAGCGTCTCTATCCGTCCACACCACACACAACTCTCTCTCGGCCCCACTATAAGGCTGGCGTGAAGCCAAATCTTGCCGGGGGGCGGCGGGGGGGTGGACAAAGGGGCAGGAGAGCCAATTACTCACCCCACGTGAGCCCCTCACACGAGCCCCTCATTCCCAACTGCCCCTCCTCTCAGGAATCCGAGGGATTCTTTGCCGCAAAGCCCTCAGTGTTACTGCTCAGTGGCTGCGCTGGCCCAAGGGGAGAGGACAAGTCCAGACTCTTTCAAGCTGGAGGAGAAAGCGCTTTGTCCTCTGAGATTTGGGGAGCAGAGGTGAGCAGAGCACATCAGGGCTGTCCATACAGAATCCTCCTTTTTCGCATAAACAAATTATGCAAACTCTCCCTCCCTCCAGAATTAGCAATGTCACAGTTCATTATGCAGCTGACAACAATGGATTTGGAAACAGGAGAAAGTGCGTCATGAATGTTTCAACCACTGCATCGTCAAGGCTCCATCACCTCCAAGTGCACAAACCATCTTGCCCAGGACCACCTCCCTCGCAAGGAATCTTCGGGGTGGGCGCCACGTCTGGTGGGTGGAGGGGGCGCCCAGGGGCCAAGCCACATGCTCATGTGACCGGCGGCCTTGGGCATTATTTATTGTCCCTGCGTCTTTTCTTTGAGTAAAGGGATGAAAAATTAATGACAGCCTGTCCTCATTCCCACACCCGCTCTCTTTCACCCCCGTCTCTTTTCCCTCGTGCTCTGAGCCCGCCCTAAGCCTTCCTTCCCGCCATTGAGCTCGTACCTGGCATAACGAAGGTCACGGTCGGCACCTACGTTCTCGCCTGCGAACCTCCCATGTGACCGTGTGTCCTGGGTCAAAGGCCGTCCTTGCCTCGAGAGGAGCAGCAAGTGGTTGAAGATTTCTGTGCTGTCCCCTTCCCCCGTCTCCGCCCCCCGAGCCCGTGTGCCCTCCGCCCCTGCCTGGCAGCTCTGCGCACTCAGGCTGGAGGTGGACACTTGCCATCTGGGGTGAAGGCGGCGGCCCTGTGTCATCATCCCCCTAGGTGAGCGCGGCTGAGGCCCCAAGGACCCGGTCCTTAACCTGCCCCCGAAGGCCGAGCCAGAGCCAAGCAGAGTCATGACCCCAACAAGGAGCCAGGCTCCCCTGCGTGGCTGGGGGCGGGCGTCACCTCCGAGGCGCAGAGATCATGCGGTCCCTGCGAGGGGTGGTTCCCTCCGGGCTCCCTGGCCTCGGCGCACACCTGGAAACAGCCCGGAAGCAGAGGGCGCTCGGGCCCGTCTGGTGCAGGACCCGTGTTTACGGGATACCTGCTCCTCCCCCAGGAAGGAAAACCACAGCCACGTGCCGGGCACTCAGGCCTCAGGGGGACCAGCAGCGGTGCTATGTCCCCAAAGAGTCACAGCCCGGGTGTGCGACCCAAAGCAGCGGGTTGCTTCTACAAAATCATCCCTGAGTGGTCAGCACAGCTCCCACAGAGCAGCGCACCAACACCAGCAAAACTCATGCAGCGTCTGTCTTTCTCTTTCCGGCTGACTTCACTCGGCATGAAAAGCCCTAGTTCCAGCCGTGTCGCTGCAAAGGGCACTGTTTCCTCCTATTTATGGCTGAGTCGTGTCCCATTGCCTGTACATACCACGTCTTCGCGATCCGTTTATTTGTCGATGGACATTGAGGTTGCTTCCATGTCTTGTCTATTGTGAATCGTGCTGCAGTGAACACAGGGTGCATGTAGCTTTTTGAACAAATGTTTTGTCTGGATAGATGGCATCACTTCTATGTGGAATCTAACATACGGCAAAAATGATTGTGTCCACAAAGCAGAGACAGATCACGGCCAAGGAGAGCTGCCTGTGGCTGCCAGGGGCGGGGACGGGAGTGGAGGAGCGGGACGCACGGGGATTGGGGGTTGGTGCTGGTTTGGGATGGGCGGGCGGTGGGGTCCTGCCGTACAGCGCAGGGAGCTGCGTGTGCCTGAGTCACTTCGCGACGCCAGGAATGGAGGAAACATTACTTAAAAAAAACTCAAAACGTGACGTAATCTGGGTGAGATCTTGGAACCAGAGCAAAAGGGCCCTGTGGGAAGAGAGGTGAAGTCTGGACGAACTGCGGGATCTGGTCGCCAGCCGTGCTCCTTGTTGCGACAACGGGGCGGGGGGGGTGCACCAGGGGAGGAACACGGATTATGTACGCTCTGGGAGGCTCTTCTGTACCTCTAGCATTATTCCAAAATTAAAAGCATACGTTAAAAAAGGCAAACGGAAAAGAAAGTGGGCAACGTCATGGTTTATCCAGGACGTGACCACCAGCAGACGGCGTTCTCCCTGCAGATACGGCTGGATGACGGCCGACAGCTTTGTGCGAATTTCCTTAATACAGTGGGTTATAACATAGGGCGTCTTTGAAACAAATGAATGCGGAAAATCCATTCCTTGGATAACTGGCTACTCGAACACAGGAACCAGTCCCCACCACATATTGACCAAAAACACAACGTTAAAACGCACAAACAGGGAATATCCAACAGGTGAAACAACCGGGAAACAGTGCCCAGGAATTTGCTTACTGTGTTGATCCATATTCAAGGAAGTCACTAGCAGGGTCGAGAATGTTCCTTCTTAAACACCCAGCAGGGGCTGGCCGTGAGGACCGGAGGAAGGGTGCCGTGGCCTGGTCAGCAGGTGGTAAGCAGCTGGCAGGGGCCAGTGTGAACAGAAAGTAGCAGGAAGCGGGGGTGTGATGCAGCGGGACAGGCAGCCCCAGAGAGGAAGGCGGAAGCAGGTCCTCTGCCACCGGGATCGGCCAAGGAGAGCTGGGACCACACGCGGTCGGGGTGGGCACTCCGGGAGGTGGGGCTCACCCGCTGGGCGCCCACGGCCTCAGCTCCTGCCCGCTCTCCCTGGGCTGCTGGATGCTGTGACACAGACCACAGGGCTCGAATGTCTCGCAGCCTGAAAGGAGACGGAGAGGGAGGGCTGGCCATCCTTCTCAAGCAGGAGGACAGGACAAGGATATACCAGCACCGTGTCCCAAAGGCAGAGATGAGGAGTCAGTGTGTGTCCTGGGGACGGACTGCAGCCCCAGCCATGACACACTTGGGTCCAGGACAAATTCTGCCACAAAACCAGCCCAGCCCAGCCCATCCCTCGAGACAGAGAAGCAACGCAGGTGTCTGGAGAAGAACTGAGAGGAATGAGGAGTGAAGGGCAGACGGCATCCTCTCTGCTTACAAATTCCAGGAAAGGGGGGGCAGCCCCTCCCACGCTCCTCTCAGGACAGGCCCACGCGGGCCCCGCATTCCGGGAACCAGAGGAAGGACGAAGCAGGTCAGAGGGTGTCACGGGGAATGGGACAAGAGCCGGGAAGTCTCAGCCACTGCGTCGTGGTTTGGTTTGGTTCTTGATCACAGGAAAACGAGAAAGGAGCGCCATGAAATCAGAAAAGCTATCCTGGGGCGTTCCCGTCGTGGTGCAGCAGAAACGAACCCATCGAGGAACCATGAGGCTGCGGGTTCAATCCCTGGCCTCGCTCAGTGGGTGAAGGACCCAGCGTTGCCGTGAGCTGTGGTGTAGGTCACAGATGCGGCTCGGATCTGGTGTTGCCATGGCTCTGGTGTAGGCCATTGGCTACAGCTCCAATTCGACCCCTAGCCTGGGAACCTCCGTATGCTGTGGGTGTGGCCCTAAAGAGACAAAAAGACAAAAAAAAAGAAAAAAAGAAAAGCTGTACTAAACATGCCTCCTCCTAAAGTTGAAAAAATTAGGTTTTTACATTAAAAAAAGGATCAAAATCAACTTCTATACAAGTCGTTACAAGAAGAAGAAGAAGAAGAAGAAGAAGAGCAGGCGGGTGCCCTGCGGATAATGCAGGAACCGTGCAGGAACCATGCAGGCACACGCACCAGACAGGTCAGAACTGTAACCTGCAGACTTCAAAACAAGCTGATATAAATGATACAAAATTTGGGGACGAGATCATTCAGAATTACAAAAACTCAGACATGAGCACATATTGCCTAGGATATAGTTAGAAATAAGAGGACAGCTTCATTCCAGAAACGAAGACTAGGACAGAACACAAGAATAAACAAGGAACACAACCAGGAATAAACATGAGAACTAGAACATCGTTTTTGTCATTGACATTTTATCAAAGTGTAGTTGATTTACAGTGTTTCAGGTAAACAGCAAAGTAACTCAGTTACACATGTGTTTATACATATATAATATATAAGCATGTATATGTTCCTTTTATAGGGAGAAGAGAGCCGTAGGTAGTTACAGACATCGGTGTAGTTCGGGGCCGTACTGCCACCGCGGGTCCCCGTGGCGCATCTGTGTGTCGTTCGCACGTCTGTTCATCCCAGACGCCTCGCTTACCCCCCCTCCTCCCCCCTTTGCAGCCACAAGTTTGGTTTCTACCTCTGTGAGTCTATTTCCGTTGTATAAACAAGTAAACAAATGGTTTGTATCTTTTTAAGATTCCACGTCTAAGCGATCGCATATGATGTTCTTTATCTGACTTCCCTTAGCGTGAGACTCTCTAGGTCCATGCATGTTGCTGCAAATGACGTCATTTCATTCATTTCTGGCTGAGTAGTATTACCGCGTGCGTGGGTGGGGTGGGGTGTGTACATCACAGAGAATTATAACATCCTAATAATCAAAACACACGTAGAAAGAGACCTAAAGAAATCACGAATATTGAAGACAGGCAAAGAAAACCTCACATATGGATCACAGGAGTCAAACCCCCCTGAGGGGTGGGGGGAGCGGAAGTGGGTGAAGGAGGTCCAGGCGGCAGATGAATGGCCTCCAGCGAGAAACGACAGCACTGGTGACCATGGTGACAGCGACTCTGTCCTCCCTGCGGAAGTGACTAAGAGAGTAGATCTTAGAAGCTCCCCCAACACATGAAAACTAACTGCGAGAGGTGATGGGCGCCTTCCCCAACCTTATCGCGCTATCGTGAAGCAATATATCCAAACGTCAAATCCTCACACCGTCCGCTTCAAGCCCACCTGATGTTCCACGTCAATTCTGTTTCAGTGAATGGGGGGGGGGGGGGAATGGAAGGAGCAGAGTAAATGCTAACGTCTGCGAGCCAAGGAAGAGCTCCTGGGAGTTCCCGGCACGCTCAGCGGAAACAATCCCAAGTATCCATGAGGCTGCGGGTCCAGTCCCTGGCCTCACTCAGTGGGTTAAGGATCTGGCGTTGCCGTGGCGGATGTAGGCCGGCGACGGCAGCTCGGATTCTACCCCTCGCCTGGGAACCTCCATATGCGCGGGTGTGGCCCTAAAAAGAGAAAAGAAAAACATTTCCTGAAATAATTTTTTAAGACTGTAAATATCACATGGGAAGCAGCCGCTGGGCTGTTGGCGTCTGCAGCCCCCTGTCCCGAGGACCAGGGTTCGGGCTGCCTGCTCCCTTTCCTATTAGCTGGGCCAGGACCCCGTCCTTCCCTTCCCTACAGCAGCCACGCACCTGTCAGGCAGCTGGACAGTCCCCACGCTCCCCGGCCCATGAGGACAGCCCGTAGGACTCCGATTTAGGAGCTGGTCTTACATGAGGCCGTTACCGAGGTCTAGTGCCCAGAGGGGACCACAACTCAGTGCTGCCCTCAGGGACAAGGTGCAGAAGCCAGCCTGCTGCCCGGAGGAGGGTGATAGGAAGGGGGACCGGGCAGGCGGCACCAAGAAGAGAGGAGGGAAGGAGGGAGGGGGGAGGGGAGGCACATACCCGCCCTGCCCAACCCCCGCAGCCCTGGCAGCCCCGGGAGGAGGGCGGGGACACCGCTGCTCTGGGCGGTGGGGATGGGCTGTGGGGCCAGGTCTGCAGAGCTCCTCTGTTCCTGCTTGCTCTTGGGCAGCTCGGCCCCCAAAGTCCCCTTCCCGCAGCGAGGCCAGCGCCGCAGGCCCCCCACGCGCCCCCAGGGTCCTGTCCCTGCGGAGCAAGACCCCAAAGTCAGGTCGCCAGTTCCAAGGGCAACAGCGCCACCGCTGGGCCAGCGCGGAGAAAGCACAGGGTGGGGGAGGGGAAGGGAGGGGGAGGCGGGGGGGGGGGGGGCGGTCCCAGCTGGGGCAGGAGAGGACCTTCCCAAACTCCTGACACTTCAAAGAAGAAGACAGAGGCCTCTGGCGGGTCTCCTTCCTTCCTCCATCCCCAACCCCCAGCCGGGGCGCAGTGCGCAGAGGGGAGTCGTACCTGGAGCGCAGGGAGACGTCCATGGTCCCAGGCCCCTGGCTCTGTGCGCAGCAGTCAGCCCTGTGCCGTGAGGAGTGAGGGCTCCCCCTCCTCTGCAAGGCCGACCCCCCACACACTGGGCTCCCTGAGCTGCCAGATCAGGAGAGCCAGTGTGCGCCCCTCCTTGCTGGGGTCATTGGTGCTTTGACATCTGCCCAGGACTTTCTGAGTTTTAGAACTGAAGTCCCAGAGGAGCCCTCACGCTGAGATGGCTGGACACCTGTCCCCACAGGGCCAGCACAGGTGCTTGGCTACCCCAAGAACAGAGCCTCCCCCAAGAGGCTGTCACCTAAGGCGTGGAGACACCTGTGCATCTGACCCAGGCGGGCCTGGAGCAGGCACACCTGTCCGCGGCTCAGGACCCCCCAGAGCTTCTTCTCTGGAGAGGCCAGGACACGGGGCTCCAGCCGACGCCCAGTCCTGGCATGCCGTGCCCAAGTGCACTGGCTAGATGGCTGGCTTCCTCCCTGGGGCCCTGGTGGAGGCAGAGGGGCTGGTGGGACAGAGCGCGGATGAGCAGGAAGGCGTCCACGGAGGAGCCATTGCTGAGGGGTCCCGCATCTCCACGGGTCCAGCTCCTCCTCTTTCTGTTTTTAAAGGATTTCATCATTGTCCCCCAGCCTAGGTCCGAAGACCCTCACCTCCAAGGGCCCTGCCCAGCCTTCTGCTCCCATCCGAGCCCCCCGCCCCAACCCCTGTCTGGTCGGCAGTGTGGTTGGTCCTGCGTGGGGAGAGCTTCCAGGCTCCCAGGCCCACTCCCGCCCCTGAGGCCCTCAGCACCTCGCTCCACCGAGCCTTCCAGAGGGCCCTCTCTCTCCTGCCGCCTGGACGCCAGGGCCCCCCTTTCCTATGCTTCCCCCTCTCCCCCTGGGCCCTCAGGTGAGGTGTGGCCCGTGGCCTGCCCGCCACCCACACCGCCCGCCTCCTTTCTCTGTGTGACACCGTAGACTCAGCTCTGCCACTTCTGCCGTTTTCCGGGACCTGGCTCACCTGCCACACGCAACCCCTTCTCTCTGCTGCCTTCGCTCCCCTCCCCCCCTCCCCTCCCTTCCCGTCCTCTCCCTTCCTGGCCCCCCAGCCTCGAAGGCTCTGCTCTGGGGCGGTCCCTGGCCACCCTCAGCCCTTGGTCAGGAGCTCAGCCTTCCCTAAACATCTCCCCAGCCCTCTGGTGGCACCGCCCACCGGCCTTCTGCAGGTCGTGGACACCCCTCCTGTCTCCATGCAATCATCATTCCCCCGTCTCCACCCACCCGCTGGCACCAGCAGCAACCCACTGAGTGAATGAAGGGGCCTCTCCTCCCTAGCTCCAGCCCTGAGCTCCCAGTCGGTCCTGGGAAGCAAGGAGAGGCAGCCCCTGAACCCAGAGGCAGGACTGTGTGTCCATCCTGAATTGGGCCCCGCCCTGCCCCGGACCCAGGGAGCAGGAAGAGGTTCTTGAACTCTAGAAGGGGACGTTTGGAGTAACTCCTGCCGTGGAGCCATGACCAGGGGACAGGGGAGTGATTTTAGGGCTACGGTCTACAGTCAGGCAGACAGACTCAGGAATCCCCTGCCACCACCCACCTCCCCAGCCTCTCCCGATACAGCTGGGGCAGCCAGGCCATCTGGTCCTTGAGGCTGGGGATTAAAGGGGTGGATACAGGGAGAGGTTAGTAAATATCCATCTTACTGTGGGTTGAGAAAGTGTTCAAAATAACACACCGTGTGACCCTCACGTCCCTCACGTCACACGGTGTGTTATTTTGAACACTTTCTCAACCCACAATAAGATGGAATAACTGCCCTAAGACAGTCTAGGCTGGCATCCTTCTCTTGGCTGTGATCAAGCAGCCATGCAGAGGGAGAGCCGCGAGCATCTTGATAACATCTTGTCTAGTGCAGGTAGTGATGGGAGCTCAGCGGAGACACGGCCTCACCGAGTGTAGACAGGGGTCTGAGCCAGTGCGCACTTGTATAGCTCCTTTCCTCAGAGAAATAAAACAGGTCCTGTGGCTCCGAATGAAGGGGTATTTCAAGATCTCAGACAGGAAAGCAGGACACCATCACATCTTGGGAGCCTAATTTGAAGGGATTTGAGGGGTCATCTCAGTCTAAACCTGGATGCCAGCCTACAAGAGCATAAGATAATGTAACACAACTACACAAATGCAACAGTGTAACGGCATGGTACCCTCTGATACAACCCTGGTGCCCAATGTAACAAGATGCAGGAGGCGTGACACCGTGGAATCCAGGAGAAGACAGGTGCCTTTCCAAAGCCCCGTCTAGGGTCCCCCTGCAGCCCCTCTGCTGAACTCGCCGCCTAGGATGCTGGCCTCCCATGTCCAGTCTGCGAGCAGCCCCTGCCATCCGCCTGTGTCCTTGAACACAGAGGACACCTGAGTCCCCACCCACACCCTGGCCTCTGTCAAAACCCGCACTCTTGCGACCTCTGTTTGGCGTGGAGACCTGAGTGTTTCTCCCTGCAGAGGTGGGAGTCCAGTGAGCTGGAGCTGTGTCTACACTGCTGTTCCCAGTCCCAGAAGGTTCAATTCTTGTGAGGAAGGCGACCCACATTCACCCACCAGCCGCCCGCAGCAGGTGGGAAAGGCTGGTGAGGCTGGACTAGGCCAGGGGTCCCTCTGTCCCCCACTGGCCAGTCCTTCCGTGGTCATGTTCCTACCCCTCCCCGTCGGGATCCCGTCAGAACCGTGGACCTGCTGGCACTTCTGTCCCCTTCACTATGGGGGCCGCTTCTAGAGGGGCTGGAGCAGGCTCTGTGCAACCTCAGTGTGCACTGGGGGTTAAAGCCTGAGGCGACCCAAGACACTGTGCAGAGAAGGCACCCCCCCGCCCCGGGGTGGGTGGCCCTAGGACGGCAGAACAGGAAGGGGTGACATCTGGGAACCAGTGAGCAGCGTGAATTCCCAGAGCCCAGGGGACAGTCACAGGGCAGTGCCCTTCCCCTGGGTTTAGGGCAAGCAGTTCCCCTTATGAGGCCAAGTTCTCAAGCCTGGAGTCTTGTGACAATGAAAGTGATAAAGCCTGGTGCCAGGGAGAGATGGCAAAAGGGCCCCAGCGGCGTGGAAGCGGCGGGCAGGGAAGGCTCGGCCTTCCTGCTCCCCAGAGTCTGGGAGAGAGCAGAGCAGGGCAGCCCGGAAGCCAGGCGTGGGACTGTGGACCCCACCACCTGACACGGGACCGCGTGGAGGCCTCCGCGTCCTCCACTCCTGGGCCCTCATGTGGCGCCGTCTTCCTGCAGAGCCAGCTGTCCACGCTGAGATGTGCAGACACCCAAGGGGACTGGGGACGGAGGGAGCAGGGCCCCCGTGAGCCCCTCTGGGCACCAGGGACCATGGCTGCAGGAGAATGTGACCATGATGGGCGAGGCGCCGATCCAGGTGCAGGGCCCGCCTCTTGCGGCCGGAGGGCAGCAGGCCCTGCGGGAAGGGAAGAAAGCGACCCCGCCCGCTGGTCCAGCCCTGGGCCCCTGAGCCTGCCGGGGACGCGCTTATGAGCCGGGCAGGAGGGCTCCCGCAGCAGCCCTAGTCTGCCCTGTACCTACCTTCCCAAAATCTTTGAAAATGTGCCTATAACAAGTGTAATGAGGGGGAACTATTTTGCTTGAATGTTACCGCATCACAACTTCGGGGCACGAGGTAAAGAGACCCCTCAGCCTAGAGCATAGGCTGTGATCATTTTGTGTCCGCCTGAACCCCTCAGCCCAGGACACGGGCTGTGACGGTTCCGTGTCAGCCTGGGGAGACCACGGGGCCAGGCGGGTCCATCCCGTCTAATGTGAAAGTGTTGGAGACAGGGTCGGCGCACAGGCATCGGCTTTGAGGCCAGGAGCTTGACTGCGGCGATGCGCGTGCCCCCCGCCGAGTCTCCTCCTCTCCTTGGAAGGGCACTGGTCCATCACAGGGCCCCACCCTTACGACGCCATTGCCCCCTCTGCACCTGCCAAGGACCCCACTTCCCAGTACCTGCACATCGGGGGACTAGGGCTTCGACGTCCCGACCGGGGAGGGGGGGACCCAGACTTCCAGAACATTACAAGGACCTGAAGAGATTACCTGGGTTGGGTCCTAGATGACATCACAGGGACCTTAGGAGAGGCAGGCAGAGGGCAGCGTGACACGGAAAGACGACTAAAGACGGGTTGCGTTGGGGTTTGAAGGTGCCTCAGCAGCCGGAAGGGGCAGGGAAAGGACGCCCTGTTAGAGGCTCCAAAAGGCATGTGGCCCAGGTGACACCTTGGCAGGAGGCCCCTGACCCCCACAAGCCAGGAGCAAATGCCCCCACCTGCCCCCACCCCCAGAGAGGGAGTCGGATGGGATGCAGAGGGGAGAAGCCCTGGGGCAGGGGAGGGGGAAGAGCCCATGGGAACCAGAGCCCCCCACCTCCACCTGCAGTCATGGGGACACGGGAGATCCCTTCCACGGGGAGGGAACCACGACAGGGGCCCGAGAAAGTGGCTACTCGTGACGGGACTTCCTCAGTCCCTGAGAGATGCCTGCCAACATGCCAGCAAATGCCAGGTCCCGAGACCACCTCTCGGCCTGGACACCCTTTCCAAGCCCTGGCTGGCACCAGTGCCTGGAGAGACCTGTCGCTGGAGCAGGGGGTACCTGGGGCAGCTCTGGCTTCTGCTCTGGGGCAAAGAGAGGAGGGGGCACAGGACAGACGGGGGTGTTCTGAGTTCTGTTCAATCACCTCCCAGCGGCTGAACCCCCAGGGGAGAAAGTGCATTGACAGCATTTTCAGCCCAGAGATGAATGAAGAATTAGGGGTGGGGGCCGGCAAGGGTTTAGTGAGGGGGACCCCAACTTGAAGGGGACCAGAAGACAAGTAACAGAGAGAGAGAGGCCTGAGGTAGGGGGGCAGGGGGGCAGAAGGCCAGTGGGGCGTCCTCGAGTCCCAAGTGCTGGGCACAGAAGCAGCCGCGGGAGGAGCTGGTGCTCCATGCTCCTCCTCCTTTGAGCCCTTGGCAGGCAGCCAGACGTGCCCGCCTTCCCCCTGCCCAAGAGGAAGGGAGAAGTGAGGGCACAAGGCAGACCCGCCTCCTGGCCTTTCTGGAACATGCATGACGAGCCCCCATCCCAAGCGCCCTGCTGCCCAGGGGGGTGGGCTGTCTGCTGCTGGACCGGCCTGTCTGAGCCCAAGCCTGCACACCACGTGGCAGTGCACCAAACAGGAGGCACCCGAGCCCAGCACGAACATCCGCCTCCGCACCCCTGAGCCCCCGGCCGCACCACGGGCCAGGCCCTACGTGCAGCCTGTGTTCAGCTGAATGTCGGACGGTGTTTGCCACTCAGTCCATGTGAAGCCGGCCTGTGTGTGACCTTGTGTCCCGCAAATTTGCTAAGCGGACACGTTAGCTCCGTTCCTCTTTTTGCAGCTCCTCTGGGGTTTTCTGCATAAGCAATGATATCATACGGGAACAGAGACAGTTTCATTTCTTTTTTTTTTTTTTTTTTTCCCGCACCCGCGGTATGTGGAAGTTCCTGGGGCCAGGGATTGAATCTGAACTACAGCAGCGACCTGAGCTGCTGCAGTGACAACACCGGATCCTTAACCCCCTGAGCCACAGGAGAACCCCAGAGACGACTTGATTTCTTTCTTATTTTTCTGATCCACCTGCCTTTTCTTCCTCCCTCCTTGTTATTCGGTCTAGAGCCTTCGGTACGTGGTTGAACAGCCGCGTTGAGAGGGTCATTCCAGATTTCTCCTGACCTGGTGGGGATGGCTTCCGTTTTTCACTCGTGAGAGTGATGTGACTGGCAGGTTTGTCAACGATGCTGTTAGACGATTGGACACGCTCCCTTTCATTCCTAGTTTGCTGAAACTCTTCATCAGGACACCATATCGGATTTTTTCAAATACTTTTTAAAATGTGTGTAACACAGTGTACTGTTCTTTTAAAATATTATTGGGCTCATTTTCTAAAATTTGTTAGCAATTTTTTCACCTGTGTTCACAGGGATATATGGCCGTTGGTTTTTTGACATATAATGTCTGTGTCTGGTTCACATACTGACTCGGGAACTTTTTTCCGCGTTCAGTTTCTGAAAGAGTGTGTGTAGAACTGGTGTTATGCCTCCTTCAGTGAGTGGTTGAGTTCAGCAGGGAAGCCGTCTGGGCCTGGAATTTTCCTTAAGGGAAGAGTTTTACGAGGTCTCCGTTTTCTTTGGAATGCGCTTTAGTGGTTTGTGTCTTTTAGGGAATCCGTTTCATCTCGCAGTTGCATATTCACTGTCGTAAAGTTGTTCAAATAGACGCAACCTGCATGTCTGCGGGGTCTGCGTTTTGTCTGCATTTCTGCCCGTGGGACGCAGGGGACAAGACCCTCCATCAGCACTGGCCAGAGCCGGCTCTTCCTTCCGTAGGCAAAGTACAGCCGGGGTGGGGCTGGGGGGCTTTCAGAGCCCCCCCACACTCGGGTTCTGGGGACAAGACGCTGCTTTCTTCTCCCGGCAGCACCTCGCTGTCCCTCCACGGCCCCGTCATGGCACGGGCCGGTCCCTGTGACCACCTCGCCAGGCACCAGCGGGCACAAGCTGCCTAGCTTCTCTGTCTTCAAACAGAAGTGCCTCCAGCTGGGCAGCAGCCCCTTCCTGTAGGTGGAGGACAACGCGCCCTGATGGAGCCACGGCCCAGGACTGGGGAGGTTAGCCTGAGCCTCCCCCAGGAGGACGCCCGCACTGCTGGCTGCCGCCCTTCATGAAAGCAACCCCCTCCCCAGCAAGAGCCTCCCCCATGCATGCTGGGGGTGAGGGCACTGAGGACTCCGTACCCTGCTCCCCGGAGGTGCTGCCCTTGGGCCCCCTTCCCCGCCCCCCATTTATGGCTGCAACCCCCATCTTCTGCAACCAAAGGCCTTTTGGTCTGTTTTCTTGGGCCTCCCGGCGGGGATGCAGCCCGGCCCCTGGGGCTCCAGACACACTTGCTCCAGGAGTGGCCCCTCCCTCCCTTCCAGAGCGCCTGCTGGAGGGGGAGGCCGGCGGCTGGATGGCTGAATAGGTCGTCCTGAGGGCTCTCAGCCGTGGAGCTGTACCACTGCATTGAGCAAGGGTCTACGAGTTCTGTCCCCACCCCCCAGTAACCGTCCACACGCCCACGTGAGCAGGCACTTGACCTACGTGGCCGGTCGAGTGGCAAGACCTGACAACCGCCTTCCTCCCACTATGACCGTGGAGACAGGACCTCAGCGAAGCTGAGTGAGCTTGTCAAAGTCACTCAGTTGCTAAAGTGAGGACTCAGGATTTGAACCCAGGCCTGTCTTATTCAAAAGTCTGCTTTCATACACTGACCCAGCGGTCCCTCTCCATACAGCCTGGAGAGTTCTAGAACCGCGTGAGGCAGACCCACTGTCTCTGCACGGTGGGGCACGAGACGCTCAAGCACTTGATCAGAGCAAAGCCGACGCAGTGGGCGAGCTGGGCCCGCGTGTCGCTCTCTCCCGGGCCTTTCAGCGTCTGCGGGATGGAAGCTGCCAGCGCTGCGAGGCGGCAACGCGCTGCCCGACACACTGGATTCCGGTTCATTGCGGAAAATGGTGCCAAGGGAGCCAAGAGCCGGTCCAGCCTCTTGTGACACAGTGCAGCCAGGTGGTTGGGATGGACTCCAAGAGCCGTGACAGGGTGGTGACAGGGATGGCACCAGTGCTGTCTCAGTTTTTCTCTCTTACCCATAAATTAGTAGAATGAGATCTTACCGTGAAAATGAAACAGCCACTGGCGAGGAACCTGGCGTGGCCTGTAACCTGGGCTGTGACTTACGTCGCAGATGCAAACCCTCAATCAGTCCCATGACTGATGCTCCGACACTCGCCGTGGCCAGGCCGTGGCCGCGTCACCAACGCCATAAACAGAGGGAGCGAAAGGGGACTCAGATTCTGGCCACACCCAACACCCTCTCCAGCTGCGAGTCGCACTCCCAGCGCTGCTGCCCGAGGGGCCTCTTCCCCGCAAGGCCCGGCGCGTCTCCAGGGAAGCCAGTGCTACACACGTCCCCGCGCTGTCCCAACACACCCTCTGCCTGGCGCTGGTGTCCCTGAGAGGTGGGCAGAGGGTGTCTCCCTTGTAGTAAAAGGCAGAAGGGACACGCCTTCCCCCTATGAGTGACACAGAGGCCGCTCAGGGCTTGGCCCCGTGGGTCTGACAGGACTGACCTTGAAGGTGAAGCTCCCGGGGAAAGTCTTGGACGCACCTGCTCCGCCCATGAGCCCAGCAGGTGCTGAGCACCTGTCTCCTCCTCCCAAGGTGTCCCGCTGGGGCTGAGGATGGGCAGCGTGACTGCTGGGTAGACTCGAGCTGTCGCTGTCACTGTTACGGCCAAGGAGAGGACGCAGATCCTGCCAGGGGCTGGTCAGTAGCGGGTGGACAGGCAGAAGGAAGGGGGAGAGGCTGCTGGGGACACGACAGTGTCTCCGAGCTCAGCAGGGAGTGGCCACCGAGGGGTTCTGCGGCCACCGATGGCGGTGGCGTTGACCTCTGCTCTAGGGGCTGGGGGCTCAAATCAAGGGAACACTGGTGGGGGGGGCAGGCCTGGGGTGCAGGTGGGGAAGGCATGAGGGAAGGGCTCCAAGGAGAGCTGTCCCTCCTAGAAGCAGCCCCGCCAGCCACCTGGCCCCAGAGTCCAGCACTTGAGCCCCTGCCGTTCACTTGCTGTTTCCACTTCTGTTGTTGGTAAAAGTAAGAGCGATGTTTCCACTCCATTCCTCAATACTCATGATAGTACATGCACACGCACACATGCACATACACGCGTGCACACACACGTACACACACGTGCACATGCAGGCACGCATGCACACACGCACACACATGCACACACTCATACACGTGCACACACGCACGCGGACACATGCTCACACACGTGCGTACACACATGCACACACGTGCAGAGGCACGCAGGCAACCGAGTCCAACTGCTGCAGAAACAGCTCCCACCTCCACACAGCCCAAGGACCGTGTGGCTAAGACTCCAGGTGGGCACTCGCAGGCCCCAGGAATCCACAGCCTCTTCTGATGCTGTGTCTCTGGCACCTGTTCTGCCGCATCCCCTCTGATAATGACCCTCCCGTGCTGGAGATTCTGTGTGAGCGCAGGGCACATGGGCGGCAGAATGTTTCGAAAGTGGGACCGGTCTTGCTCATAATTTGCTAATGACCTTTCCTCACTGGAGGCCCTGGTCCGACGTGGCCTTTCCCAGTGGCCTGAAAACGTGGTGCGCATGTTGTAGGCGGCAGGACCCATCTCCACAGGAAATGCCACCCTGCATCACTGGGGCAGAAGCGGCAAGACAGCCCCTCCGAGACCCGCCTGGCAGGGAGAAGAAGACAGTTGGAAGGTGGCCTGGGGACAACCAGGCACCTTGCTGACACCTCCCTGGCAGCAGACACGCCTGCTGCATTCACATAACTGGGCTGACTGGCTGCTGTGAACAGTTGCCCACCCCCCAGAATTCCAGGTGCACCCTGTGCCCCGGGACATTGCAGGAGACAGGAGGCAGCCAAGGTTAAGTGACGGCACGAGAGTGGGCTCTGATCTTGCAGGATTAGCGCCTGCTAGGAAGGGCCCGCAGCACTGGCTCTGCCGCGGAAGGGCAGGGAGGAGGCGGCTGGCTGGGGAGGCCTGGCCGGGAACCAAGCCCCAGCACCCCCACCTCAGGCGTCCAGCCAGCAGACCGAGGGAGATAAGCATGGGCTGTTCCGGCCGCCCAGTCCGCAGTGTCCATCCTGAGCTGAGACAGAAGCGCAGCCCGAGCCCTGGGCTCTGCTGCCACGTCTGAGGAGCATTTCTTTAACGCTGGCCTTTTCCTCGGCAAAAAGACGCCCGAGAGAACAGGGACAGAAGAGGCGCGGGCTGGGGCTCGGGTTGGAACCGGATGCAGGCTCCCCTCTGCCCCAGGAGGGCGTCAGGGTGGCCAAGTCCACCACAGGGAGAGCCGTGCCTTCCACCTTCGGAGGGAATTCTCCGGAGCAGAAAGCGTTTAGTTGGACTTTCCCTTGACGGCTGACCAGCACCTGACTGGCACCTGACCGGCACCGCCGCTCAGAGACCGTCAGGCCCTCAGGGAGGAGACGCTTGACAGGTGCCGCTCACGCAGGTGCCAGGAAACCACACGAGCCGGCTGGGTTCCTGAAAGGGAACGAGAAGAGGCCACTCCCCTGGCTTTGGGGAGCATTTTAAAGGTTAGAAACAGGATTTTGTTGTGTTGCTGAGATGAAAGGATGTCCAAAGATCTCATTTTCGTGCATCACGTGCTGAAGATCCGCAGCACCTGCTGCTGAAATTCTCTGCCTGGAGCGACGAAGGAAATGAGACGGCGCCCCCCTCCCTCCGACCCCCCGCAGGAGAGCGCGGAGGGCAGGTGGTCGCTTTGTGTGGGGAAATTGCATTTCTCTGTTTCAGAAATTCCGCGGTCACGACGTGGCCTGGGACCCCGTGCGTCCGTCACCCCGATGCCCCAGGCCTTTGCCCCCTCGGCGCCAGCCCCCGCCCGCACCGGCCCAGCCGGCCGCTCTCCCTCTGAATTAAAATTGTAACGCGCTCGTCCCATTTACACAAAGCCTCGGCTTTGACACATGCAATTACTATGAACACAGAGGCAACATGATTGCTAAGGGCTCCGGAAAGAGGGTTTAATCAGAAAACGTGGGGCTTTCCCGGCCGATTTATAATTTCACCACTTGCTATTCCTTTATGTTCTTATGTGTTCAGATAATTAGATACACTAGTTCTTGCTTCCCGAGAGGCCAGAAAGGGCAAAATTCCTATTCTTTCTACATTAAAAAGATTAAATTATAATACAGAAAATCTGTAACTTTGGGCAGAAATGACAAATTCACACTACATTAATTCCAGTGCTTGCAAATGTTGCAAATAATTTGAGCGTTCTCTCCTCTCTTGTAGGTGCGTGTGAATTAATTACTTATCCAATTTCAATGTCTTTCAAGTCAGCTTGCCGCGGACAAGGCCGAAATTAAAGGAAAATAAGATTTGATTTCCACCGGCCAAGAGCACTTGTTTTGGCTGTTTAACCATCTAAGACCATGTTTGCGGCCTCAGGAACACGGACGTAACACATGTGCCCACTTACGCCGCCGCTGCCGCCGCCGCCGCCGCAGGAAGCAGCCGAGTCCACGGGGCTGGTAAATACGAAATGAAAGGGACCCACCTGGAGCCCTGCTTGCCACACAGGATGCGCACAGACCTGGGGGGACAGGCAGCCAGCACCGCGGGTCCGGCCCTGGAGGGTGGCACCTTCCTGGGGCTCAGGCGCGCGAGCCGCTTGGGGTCCACTCATTGCTCCAAACAGCAGCGGACGAGGCCCCGCCGCGCAGGGCTCCAGGCTGAGCGCCGGGGGTGAGCGGGCGCCTATCCCGGCAAACAGACCTGGGGGCTCCCAGATCCACGTGGAGCATGGGGACCCCCCGCCCCACTAGAGCCCCCAGCTGGGGAAGGAGAGGTGGCCACACAGTCGGAGCGGGAGGCTGGGCTCAAGAGGGTCCCTGAGCCTGCAGATGACACCGGTGGCCCCTCGCCCCCTGGGACTGGGGTCCCTGAGGCGGCCGTGAAGCCGCCACCTGACGATGGGCGAAACGGAAGGGATATGCCCACCCGTGGAGTTCTGCCCGCAACTCTGCCCGGGACCAACCCTGAGGACGCGTGGCTGCAACGTCTCCACGCTAAGCTGCGGCCCCCGCGCTGCAGAGCAAGTTCCCTCGTGGCCCGGCCTGGGATCCAGACCGGGCATCCCTGCGCACTGACCCCTGGTGCCCACAGCCCGATGCCAGAGCCCAGGCAGCCCTGCACGGAGGGAGGAAGATGGGGTGGAGACGCGGCAGGAGATGGCCAGGGGACAGGGGCAGCGTGGGGGACGGGCCCACGGCCGGATCGCCAAGCACAGTCACAGCCACCGGACGCCGCTGGCCTGCTGTGTTCACCACCTTCTGGGGAGCTTTGCTGCACGTAACCCAACACAGGCTAAGTTAATGGAGAGACTTACTTGGACTTGAGGATGGGGGCGCACACGGCCCCCGCTATGGGGCCGTTCGGGTCCCCTCCTGCACAAGAAGCCCACTAAAGCTTTACTTTATGACTCTAAAGGCAGACACGTTAATATCATATATTAAGGCATTGTTTTGACCTAACAACTCGTTTTTTTCTTATTATAAAAGAAATTAAAGCATGTTGGGGGGGGTCTTGAAAGTGTCCCATGGCCTAGCCAGGCACCCAGGGTTCCTAGTGGGCAGGTGGGTCAGGCCGTGAGAGCCAAGGCGCCAGAGGGGCCTGCGTGTTTGGGGAGCAGAAAGGCCCACGTGGGCCTGAGGGCAGGGGCAGGGCTTTGAGGGGTGGCCCCCCACCTGCAGCCCAGGCCGGAGGCGACAGGTGACTAAATCCCAAATCCAGGGGGAGACCCGCGGAGGATGTCATCTTTTTAGGGTCATAGCACCTGTGGCACAGAAGGCGGAATCACGGGATGGCCCCTAAAAGGAGGTGCCTCCGAAAGACCAAATTCAAGGGAATTTCCACGGAAGTATAAAAACGGGACACACGCTCCAGGAGGTCTTAGCACATCAGAAAAATGGGCAGAGGGCGGGAACAGAGACTGGAAAGAGAAGACATCTGGAGGGACCACAGTCGTCACCGTCACAGCCCTCGGGGACGGGCAGTGCAGCACACGGAGCAGCCACCCGCCCGCCGCCCAGTCTGGGGAGCCCCCGGCCGAGTTGGGGTGAGAGCCGCACACACACCTACTGGTCAGGAACCCAGCAGGCCCCCTCGGGGGTGGGGGCTGTGCTGTGGGGGCCGCTGTAGCAAATTGCCTGAATGCAGAGGCTTTGGTGACCTGGAGCCCCCGTGTACAGCCCCCGCCCAGGGCCGGAGTCCGGTCTCCGCTCCAGTCCCGCGGCTGCCACAGCCTCACCCAGGATCTATCCTCCGGCCGTTCTCGGGCCCCAACTCTGGGATCAGCAGGGATCCGCAGCCGGTTGCTTCAGAGGCCGAGGGGCAGTCTGGTCGGGGACGGTCTCCCAGCCCCCGACACCGCCAGTGACTCTGGACTGTTGGACGCGAGCAAGGCCCTCCAGAGCCCGCCCTCCACCCCATCGGCAAAGTCCCTTTGCACCTAAGGGACCACATGGGTCTCAGGTTTTAGACGATGAACTTCCTGGGGGCCTTTGCCCCGGAGACCCCAGCCTGAACCTGCAGGTACACACAGGCTGCCACCGACAGACAAGGGCCAGAGGCTGACAGCCGCAGCGGCCCTAAGAGCTGAGAACAGAAACGCCCCCCCGTTCCTCACAGCGGACGGGAGCCGTGGTTTGTTCCCACGGCCGCCAGGACCCGTGATCACACGGCCCCAAGGCCACACGGGAGCCAGACACCAAGGAGCATGTGCCGCGCGAGCCCACGTGTGTAAGACAACGTAAACCAGGGATGGTAGACTTTGTTAAAAGCCAATCACGGGGCCCCTCTGGGAGAAAGCATGGGGCATTTTTGGGGTTCGGACAAGGTTGTGTGTGTGTGTGTGTCTTTTGTCTTTTTAGGGCCGCACCTGTGGCATACAGAGGTTCCCAGGCTAGGGGTCTAATCGGAGCTACAGCTGCCAGCCTACACCACAGCCACAGCAACGCCAGGTCCGAGCCACGTCTACGACCTACACCACAGGTCACAGCAACACCGGATCCTCAACCCACTGAGCGAGGCCAGGGATCCAACCCACAACCTCATGTTCCTAGTCGGATTCGTTTCCACTGCGCCACAACAGGAACTCCCAGACAAGGTTTTGTGTCTTTGCCTCATGGTTGGCATCATGGGTGCAGAGTGTGTTTATTTTAAAATAACCCCCATTGTTAGCCCGTCCCACGGTGCCCGAGACGGTCCGGGCTCAGCCCTCCTCCATCCCAGGGCCCCGCCTGGCTCCTCGTTTGGTCCAGGATGGGTGCCGGGGCCACTACGCCCTTGAGTAGAGACAGCCTTTCCGGGGCCTGGGGCCTGGGGCTTTGGGACAGTGCCCAGGCCCCCCAGCTACAGTTCCTGAGCCCTCCCATGTCATCTCCAGGGGCCACAGGGGCAGAAAGTCACCAATACGGCGCTGGGGTGGTGACGTGGGGCAGGGATGCCAGAGAGCCTGTGGACAGGCTGGAAGGTAGGTCCCCAGAGGCCACAGCTGAGCCCTGGGGGCAGTGGGCATGGGTGGTGGACGGGGTGGGGGTTGAAGCCCCAGCACATGCTGAGCTGGGATAAAGGGGGGCTCGGTCCTCGGCACCAGCTCTGACCGGCCCCCGCGCCACGGCCCCGCCCTCCCTGTCCCTGTCCCTGTCCCCGTCTCTGAGTCTCTCCCCCCATCTGTCTGTGTCTCCCTCCTCCTCCCCTCCCTCCCTGTCTCTAACCTCATCTGTCCCTCTGTCCACCTCCCCCTCTGACATCTCTGGACCTGGGCAGGGACCTTTAAAGCAGCGGTGCATGGGGCCCAGTGCTGCCGAGGAAGAAGGTTCTGTGATCCGGTTACTATCACTGGCGGGACCCCCAACCCCAACGCCTGTCCCCGCAGAGCCTGACGGGCAGTGGGCAGGACGACCAGGGGCGGCCCGCCGTCTGGCCCAGGTGGTGGGCTTCCCTTTGCTCTCCAGGGGCCTCGGCAGGGGGCGCTGCTCTGAAGGGAGCGAGAGGGGGCAGTGCCAACCACGTGGACGTGAACCCTTTCTGCAGCCCAGGCAGGGGCCGCCGGGGACAGTGCGCAGCCAGCCCTGGCGTCCTCAGGTCTTCTGCGCGGGGACGTGGGGGCCAGTGCACATGGCCTTTGCACATCGTGCTCCTCCCGGCACCTGCTCTGGGCCGCAGGGCAAGCCAATTCGCTCCGAGGAGGGGGCGGCACGCACCGTCCTGGGCCTCGGCCACCCTGGGACTCGCTGGTCCCGGGCAGCCCCTTGCCAGTCCTCCCAGTTGGGGGCCGGGCCATCTCCCGGCCCTGGAGTCAGGGAGGCAGCAGAAACCCACAGGGATTCTCTTAGGGACTCATTTGCTAAAGGCTTCGGCCGCTGAGCCATCTAGCGCTATATCGATGCGCCGACGTGTCTCTGTCTTTCCACGGACCCGTCTGGGCACCTCGTGGGGTCCAGCGGCTTCCCCCTCGCCTCCAGCCTGGGCGACACAAAACGGCTGTTTTTCCAGCTCCAGCTGCCCGGCGGCCTCCGTGCGCGGAAGCGCAGCGGCACCAGGGGGCGCTGCGGCCTCGGGCACGGCCAGGCCGCCGGAGCCTGGACCCGGATCGGAGGCCAGGAAACGCGCTGGTCCCGGGCTTCGATGGCAGCCTCGGGACGGCACGTGGACGGCCGGACCCACACCGCCGGCTCTTCAGGGAGCACCCCCACCCCGGGTTTCAGCAAAAGCCTCGGATGAACACAGCGCCTGAACGCTGCGCTCCTCCCAGTGCACCCCTGCCGCGCTCGTTCCCCCCTCCCGGCAGGGGGCGCCCCTCCTGAGTCCTGTCCACAGAAGGTGGGGACACGGGAAACCTCATCAGCCTCTCTTCCGCCCCTCCCTCCACTAGAGATGCCCCGACCCAGACTCAGGTGCATGCTTGTACACATGCACACCCAGGCGCGTGCCCGCTCCCTCACACCCTCTCCGGCTGGTGCACACACACTCCCCGGCAGACGCCTGCGTCCTGGACGACGGGACACTGGTGGGGGCCGAGGCTGTCAGGAAAACCCAGTCCCCTTGGTGCTGGCACCTGCTTCGGGGACGGACGCCTTTTTCTGGGACCTGAGGGAGGCCCTCCCTCTGCAGGGACGAGCACTTCTCAGGGAGGCATCCTGGGTCTGCCCTGGGGACTGGGTCGGCCGGTGTCCCCCTCCTGAGACAGAGCCTAGATGCTGAGGCTGTCACTGGAGGGGTGGGCTGCAAGGCGCCAGGGCAGATCCAAGGCCAGGCCTCATGTGGGCTCAGAGCCATGTCCCAGCTACAGAAACCGGGCCACCTGTGTGCCATGCTTGGAAGGTCTGGAGGCCCAGCCCACGCTTATCCCCCCAGATGAGCCATGTCCTGCCTGGATGCGTGATCCCCACACGCCCACACACTCAGCTTCCTGGGTCCCTGCCTGCCCGTGGGGCTTCGAGGGATGGGCCTGGAAGCTGCACTGACCAGGGAAACTGGGGCTGGGAGGAGAGGAGGGGGAGGAGCAGGACCCCAGCCCAGGCCCTCCCTCTCCGCCTTCCTGGACCACCCCCATCCCCCAACGCCAGTCCTGCGCCCCCTGGGCCTCAGGAAAGGGCCGGCAGGCAGGCGCAGGTGACGGGCAGCGTTTCAGGATGCTTTCAGCCTCACGAACAAGCACCTCCGAACGGACAGTCAGCGGCGGGACGCTTCGTCATGCGGCCAGGAGATGGGGGCTCCCGGACTCGCCCAGAGGGTCGGGCTTCCTGCTCTGAGAATGCTGAAGAACCAGCCCCCAGGGCAGGGACGCCCTGGGCCCCGGGAGGCAGCGGCCTCGGCCCCCGCCCTTGAAGGACCCAGCTCAGCGCACCACACGGTGGCGCTGCGGGCCCGGCTTCCCGGAGACTTCAGGGCGCAGCTGGGGAGGTGTCTGCGGCGTCAGCTCGCGGCCAGCAAGAGAGGGAAATAAAAACTCCAAGAGTGAGAGCCAGTAATGAGGACTTTCATCTGCAGCCCCTCCTTGTAAAAACACCCATAAAACCATGTGTGGGGCGTGCATTTAATGGCCAAAACCCGCTCTAATGCATCATTCAGAGAAAACCGCAGTGGCTAAATGGAGTGAACAGCCCGAACCCTCTGAAAGATTTGATTGTAAGACTGTGTAAAGAGTGAAACTGAGCCCCGGGAGCCGTCTCTGGGGGAAGGAAAGTGGAAGCTTTATTCTCCTATTTGAGCAAAGCTATACCCCCCAGGGTTTTTACAGGGAGTTGTTTTAACAAAACTGCTGTCCTGAGTCACAGGATCCCACGGGCCAGGCCACATCCTCGGAGAAGCACTGGGCCCCTCCTTCCCTGGCGTGGCCCAGAGTGGCCCGCTGGGGTCCAGGCGCCCAGGGCTTCCCTCCTGGTCTTATCGGGGCCAGTGCTTCTCCTCTGCCGTCGAGGGACGGGCCTGGGCCGCCCCAGACCCGGCAGCCCCCACCCCCGCCCCGTGTCCAGGGTGGGTGTTGACAAGCTTCTGAACTGTGAGCAGGTCAGGAGCCGGGCCACCCGCAAGTGCCGGGCTGGAACCCACGTCCCAGGCCTGGGGCGGTGCCCGAGCCGCGGCCTTGCCGTGAACTCCGCTGGTGTCTTGTCGCTTCCAATCTGATTTCAATGCCAGACGGTTCCTCCGAGGTCAGGAACCTCCCCACGCAGAAAGAGGACTCGCTTCCGACAGATTCGAGAGCCAGGGAAAGAATGAAAAGTCCAGAAGCAATCACGAAATTCAGCGGCATCCGAGTGGCCCAAACAATGTGCTGGGACCAGGGAGTGAAAAGCGCATTCAAGACGGGGAAACTTGTAACGGTATCAACAGAGCGCGTCGGAGGGAACGAGGTCCATCCCGGCTACAACTCCTGTAAATGCATAAGAAAAACGGCCCTTGAGAGAGGACGTGACGCGTGTTTGCGTGCGTGTGTGTGTGTGAGAGAGAGAGAGAGAGAGCCCACGTGCACACGCGCACGCACACACTGATAATAATAAACAAAAACCAGCTCTATCAACAGATTTCCTCCCAGAAAGAGAGAGAAGGTGCGAATCCATAATTTGAAGACAGGCGAGGCGAGTGGCCAGAAGCCTGCGAAACCTCCCTGGGCCTCACCAGCCCCGGGGAAGGCGCATCGCAGTCCGGTGGGCACCCACACTGGGCATCTCCAGGCACAGCAGGTCCAGAAAGCCTGGGTCGCCTCTCGCTGCCCCCTCCCTGGGGGGCAAGGTGGGCACCCCTGTGGTCAGAGGCCCCGAGCTCCAGGGAGAGGACGTGGCCTGTGCACCAGCTCTTCCTCTCAGCCTCTCTGAAGCCCCTCCGGGCCCCACCAGGCCCCAAGGCTCCTGCAGGTGTGCAGGACGCACCGAACCGGACGTGCCTGGGGCGGGAGGGGCCTAGAACTACCTCCGAAAAGGGAGCTGAGGGGCCCCTTGTGGAGGGCGCGGCCTCTGGGGCAGTTCGGGAGAGGCGAGCTGGGACACACAGACGCAGGCACAGGTCTTCGGCCTCCGAGAAGGTTCGGGCTGGCAGAGGGGACTTTACTTCCAGGTCAGCAGCCCGAGGTGGTGACGCCAGTGCCGCCCCCACCCCCCAGGACATCGGCTGCAACAGCGCCCAGAGCCTGGGGCCCTGGGTTCCTTCCTCAGGGACCCGCACAGCCTCCAGCTGAAACAAGGGGACAGGCTGCTGTTCTGGGACAGGGGGATAAGACCCCCCTCCGTCCACCTGCCGGCCATAAGGCAAAGGGGAAAGGGCCCCCGAAATAGCCACTTTGGGGTCCAGGGAGAGTGAGACCTCATCCTCTTCACCCCACAGTTGGGGGTGCCCGCCAGCCCCTCGAGCAGCACAGCCTGTGGCACCACCAACAGTACCAGGCTTCTCCAAGCCTGGGGCCGGGCGGGGACCAGGACCTGGGGATGACACACATACCCCCCCCCATAGGAGAGCGTACACCAGCCCTCCGCCGGGATGGGGGACCTCCGCCGTGACGAGCACAGGGTCCTAGCGTGACTACGTCCCCACAGCACACAGGCCAGGGCCCCCACCTCCCCCCAGAGCTCAGGTTGGCTGGGTCAGCAGAGCAGAAGCAGGGGTGGAGGGGGCATTGCCGGGGCTCTCGGCCTGTGTCACAGCTCATGCAGAGCTAGTGACCCGGCCCTCCTCCCCGAGGATGGTGCCCGGGCAGTGGCACCCGGTGTACAAGCACAGACGGGCCCAGGCATCAGGAACTGCTGCCCAGAGCACAGGGGACGTGGGGACAGTGTGGTCAGGGCCTTCGGCAGGAGGGCCAAGGGGACCCAGTGTCGCAGGGGGCTGTGAGCGGAGGCGCAGGGGCAGAGTCCTGGAGAGCTCCCCGCTGAGAACGGAGCACAGGGTCTTGGGCATCGTTCACGCCTTTGAATCCCACCTGCTCTCATGGGTCACATGCAGCCTCTTTGCCGTTCACATCACGACAGCTTGGCAGCCCCGCTGGCTGCTCAGCGGGTGAAGAAGTGACTCTGCGAGGCCATCACCTCCCAGGACCCACCTGAGGCAGGCCTGGCACCAAGACCAGGCCCCGAGGCTGTGTGGACTGCGTGCCAGGCAAGTGCCCTCCCCAGGGTCTTCAGGGAGGCAGAGCGTGTGCCCCCAGGACGTGGGTGGAGAACGGGCCTGGTGGCTGTGGGGGCTAGTCGTCCCAAGGCCCACAGGCGGCGGGCTGCAGGTCCGGGAGCCGGGGTGCAGCTCCAGCCCGCCAGCGGCCAGCTGGAGACCTGGGGAGACCTGACGTTTCAGTGCACGTGCAAAGGCCAGGAAAGACCAGGGTCCCGGCTCAGCCATGCAGGGGGGTGTCCTTACGTTCGGGGCTGGCCCTCGACGGACTGGACGAGGCCCACCCCGCTGGGGAAGGCAGTCTGCTTTTTCCCTCCTCCCAGCAAATGCTCCTCTCGTCCAGACTGAGGCGCGTTCGACCCCCGCCTGGACCCCCGGGGCCCCGCCCGGCCCACAGTGAAGCCGCCACCGCAGGGGCCGCTCTTCTTTGCTGCTGCTGCTGCTCTAACGGCTTTACCAGAGATAGACTTCTCTCACCTGACGTGGAACCTGTCCTTCTAAGCAGAGCCATCCTGGTCAGACCCGGAGGACGCGGCTCGGCGGGTCTGGCTGCAGCCGCGGGAACAGACCCCGGTGGCGGGTCGAGGCGGCAGCATCCGGGCCCCGCCTGTGATTTCACCGCAGACACATGGTCCTGGGGGCCTGGACGCTGCACCCCAACCACCAAAACCCCAGAGACAGAGGAGTGGCGAGGGCCGAGGCATGGACCCCAAGCAACAAAGCCAGGCGGGGACGCAGGGATGTGCTGAACGGGGCGAGTCACTCGCGTGGGAGCCGCAGCGCGTCCAGGCTCCCGGCTGCTGAGCACACCCTTCGAGGGGAACACGCAGCTCCTTGTGCATTTCCCTGAGGACCCGGGGGACAGACAGGCAGGAGGGGAGCGGCTCGGCCCCCAGCGGAACAGGGCGGCCGGCACTTGGAGGAAGGCCTGAGGGGCCGAGAGCCCTCTGGCTGGGGTCCCGGGAGCCGTCTGGGAGCCAACTCTGGTGCCCTGCGTTATCGCGAGGGGTTCCCTTGTGCTGCAGGTGGAATTAGCAAAGCACTGTCTCTTCTCGGGGCTGCTGTGAGGCTCCGAGCCCCTCCTCGGAAGAAGGGCAGGTGGCTTAGATCTGTGTGACAGTCTTGTCTAGAAATTCCGTCTTCTGCATTGCAGTGTTTTAGTCAAGAATAGAAAGGAAAACTGCTCACTGGATCTCAGCCCGAAGGCGCTGGGACGGGGGGGTCTGTAAACCACTCTGCCGGGGGAGCCCCCAGGGAAGGTCCCTGCACAGCTGGCAGGCGTCCTGTCGCAGGCGGGGGGACCTGGTCAGCTCAAGGGCCAGGGCCCGGGGTCAGGGGCGGCCCAGCCCTGCCGCCACCACGGGTCAGGTGCGCCCCCTCCTCTGCTCTGCGCACACCTGCTGGCCTGGCCTGCCTCCCACTGGTCAAGACCCCCACGAAGCTCATGCGTGAACTCCTGGCATGGAGGCGGGTCTGGGGTCTGGACGCTGTGGGGCAGAACTGACCCAGGGGCAGGGGCAGGGGCCTGGGGTCAGGCCAGCAGGAGGCCCCAGCTTCCTGGTGTCACAGGAGCTGTGGGGGCAGGGGGTTCCCGGTGACAGGCTGATGGGCTGGGCGTCACCCCAGTCCCAGGCTCAGAGACAGGCAAACGGAAGAGCCTCTGGGGTCACTCCCTGGAGACAAGTGGCCCCTGCAGAGACCCAGGGGATGGGGGCGGGTGAGGCGGGTGCCCGCCTGGGGACCAGGGGGCTGTGGCGAGGGGCCCACCACAGCCTTCTTCCATCTTCGTTCCTCGTTCTACAATGAAGGTGCTTGATTTGTGCCGTGAAAAGCGTCCAGACCCACGGGTTTTCCGACCTCACTGCCCCACGAGGCCCGGGGGAGAGGGGGGCCTGTCTCCACCCCGCCTGATCTGTCCGGGCTTTGCCTGGGGTAGTGGGAGGGGCTCCCTGGCTGGGAGGCTGGGCGGTGCTCTCTCTAAATTACTGGAGACAGCAGTCGGCCTGTGGCCACCTCTGACTCACACCTGCAGCCGAGTCCACGCTGTCCTGACGGGTTAGTGTCACAGGCCGGGGGCACAGCGGGTTGATGGGATCAGAGCAGCAGGCCCACGTCGAGGAGGAAAAGGCCGAAAGGGGGAGAGTGAAAAAGCCCGGAGGAGAGCAAAGGAGTTGGAGAGCGAGGCCACCCACCCAGGAGCCGCAGCCGCCCAGGAGCTCGGAGGCCCTGGCTCCTAGGCAAGCTTGAGCCCAAGGGCAGGCCAGGTGGGGCGGTGGGCGGGTGGGGCCCGCCTCCGGGAGCAGGACTACGAAGCGGGGCTCCGGCAGCTTTCTCTCTGGTGGCATCAGCTCTCGACATCACCATTGCTGCTCAGAGGAGCAGGACACTGACTCACACAGCCACTCAGCCCCATCGGCCACATCAGGTCACCTGCTGGGGCCCACCTCCCCGGCTGACTGTGGGCTCGGGTGTGGAGGGTTCGGCGGCCGAGCTTGGACCCACGTCCGGCAGACTCTGCGCCAAGGCTGAGGCCTGGCATCTTCCCACAAAGCTCCATGACAGCAGCCCCTGAGACCACTCTTCCACCTCAGATCTGCACCCCGAGGTTTGTCAGAAGAGCCTGGAGCCCTTCAGGGGCTTCTGGGATTTTAGCGACTCTGCCTCAGGATGCACGGGGGTCCCGGGGTGGAAGCCTTGCCAGAAAGCCTTGCGGGGTGTAAGCCCCAGGTGGGGGTGAGAGGGGAGGCCTGGGGGAACGGGGGGGGGGGTGGTTTTCCTGGAAATCTAGGCAGATTCCCGTTCAAGAGCCAGGACCTCCCCGGACAGGCTCTGCGCCCCCAGCCCCCGCGGCTCCCATGGTAACAGGTCAGCCAAGTCCTGAAAGAATCCGAAACAGCAAAAACCAGACTGCTGTGCCCTAACTCAGCCCTGGGTTGTCTGCTCCCTCCTTTGTTCTGGGGCCATTTGACAACCGTGTGACTGGGGCACGCTGACGGGAGCGTGGGTGAGCTCAGCGGCAGAGACGCCCAGAGATGCGCCTGCGAAGCGGCACCCGGTGCCTGCCCTCTGGTCCCAGCCCGGCTTTGCGGTTTTGATGAACTGATTGCGACTTCCCAGGTGGACTCCTCCCTTGAACCAGTTGTTAACACCTTATTGCTTCTCTGACACTTGCACTTTTTAACGTGTCCTTCAGTCCACACCGTCCTGGACAAACGAGGGCCCCGAGCAGGGCCGGGGTCACTGAAGGGCTCAGTGGGGTGAACCGGGGGGAGGGGGGCGACCCAGTGCAGAGCCCGCCTTCCACGACTGGCCTGGGAGCCACACCTGTGCCCACCCAGCAGCCCCCCTCCCCCCCAGGGGGCCGGGGGCCCCCCAGCAGAGAGCAGGGAGACACCCCCAGGTGACCTGTCCTGGCCCCTGGAGGGAGGACCCGGTTCCCCTCCTCCTGAGCCTGGAGAAAGTTCCCGCCAGACTCAGCCAGCCTCGGGCTGGGAGGAGGGGCCCCTAGGGTGGTGGGGGCTTCTGTAGGTGGGGGCTGAGACCCGGCAGTGGGCGGAGAGGGGGCGGCACCAGAGCCTAGTGGGCGGGGCCAGGCTCCATAAAGCAGAGAGAGGGGCTGTGAGGTGGGCCTGCAGGCAGGCCGGCTCCAAGCGGCTCCATGGAACCCCCAGCGATGGTCTCGCCCTGGAGGCCGCCTTCTCTGGGCGGGCAGGCGAGTGCCAGAGGATGGAGGCGGCAGGGAGTCCACGTGGGTTTGCCTCGGAGGCCGGCTTGGGGCGCCTTGGCCTCACCAGCTCCTGCGGGGACCACACCTATGTGGTGACACAGCCCCACGTGCTTCCCAGAGGTGGATGCTATGCAGCCGCTGCCTGTCCCCTGGCTTAATGACAAAAGCCTGAACCTGCTTCCCTGACAGGCAGAGGCCTCAGGAGCCCGGCCAGCTGACCCCTCCATCAGCGGAGCCGGTCAGGCACACTCCCTTTGTCCCCAAGGAGTGATAGCCGCTCCGGGGTCAGGCTTGACTCCCTGGCCTCCTGCCAGATGGAAGGGGCACGTGCACACTTCTGGCTCCTGACCCCCCAGGGAGCGGAGGAGAGGACCGCGCCTGTTGAGGCTCCTGCACCCCCCGCCCCGTTCCAGCCCCTCTTCCCAGCAGAGTCCCCAGAACCCCCATCACGCGCAGGAAACCCGCCCCCCTTGGAGGCAGACTTGGGCTTGGTCGTCACCACAGTCACTCAGACACACCCTTGAGGAGCCACCTGCCGTCGTGAACCCCACTCTGATCTCTAATGGAATCGCCGAATATCCAGGTGGGACGGCGGGGGCCCAGGCGGAAATGCCTGCCGCCTCAGGCGCTCGGCTTCTTGCTCCCAAAGAACGAAGAACGTGGGCTCTTAGGGCGCAGTCTTAGGCCTGTGAGCTGGAGCTGGGCACGTGCCAGCTGCATCGACAGGGACTGACGCCTGAGCCCCTGCGGCTGCCGCCCCTCAGCGCTGCTGAGAGGAGCTCCGGGCGAAGAGCAGGAGGGAGGAGGCCGTGCTCTGGGGAGACTGGCGGGACGGGGCTTCAGGCAGTTCAATGTTTGCAGGTTTTATGAGCCCAGTTCTTGCCTCCCCTCGTGTCTAGAAAAGCACTGGCATCCTTCATGGTGACGTCTGCTCCCGTGACTGGCAGTGACCTTCGCGAGACCAGCAGCGACCTCCTGTAATCGTGTGCCTGGCTGCGTGGACCTGCCCCTTCCCCAGAGTCCCGTCTACACGGACCCCCCGCTGCTTTAGAGCCGTTTCCCGGAGCCTCGGAAACGCGGCCTCCCAGGCCCTAGTCCTCGCTTTGCCCCAAATAAAACTTAACTCGCAACTTTTAGACTGTGCTTTTTTCTTTTGTTTTTTGTTTTTTGTTTTTTTTTTGGTTTTAGGGCCACACCCAAGGCGTATGGAGGTTCCCAGACTAGAAGCTGAACTGGAGCTGTAGCCGCCGGCCTACACCACAGACACAGCCACACGGGATCTGAGCCACATCTGCAGCCTACACCACAGCTCATGGCAACCCCAGATCCTTAACCCACTGAGCAAGGCCAGGGATCGAACCTGCATCCTTGTGGATCCTAGTCGGCTGCGTTAACCACCGAGCCACGACGGGAACTCCCTGTGCATATTTTTTTCAAGTCGACAGACAGTTCGTTGGGGTTGCCGTCACAAAACACCACAGGCTTTTATTTCTCCCGATTCTGGGGCTGCAAGGCTGAGACTGAGTGCCAGCCTGGCTGGGGGCGCTTCCGGGTGGAGGGCTCCCCCTGCGTCCTCACCAGCAGAAGGACCGAGAGGGCTCTGCGACGGCTCCTTTGTAAAGACACCACTGACTGATCCCATCACACCCCCAACCTGGGACCTGATCACTTCCCAAAGGTGCCACCTTCAGACACCATCACCCTGGCAGTCAGGGTCCATAATATGCCTTTGAGGGGACAGAAGCTTTCGGCCCAGAGCAATCATTCGAGTGAGAGTAAGGACAGGCCTCGGAGGACGCAGGGCTCCCCTGACGCTTCGCCGTCCTGCCAGAGGGCCAGGGCCCCTGACCCCTGGGGGAGCCCTCGCGGCACAGGGGTCGGGGCGCGGCAGAGACGGGGAGTCCTCGCTGAGCAGGGAGGTCAGATGCGGCCGTTTCTCTCTGTCTTCTCAGAGCGCGTCTCCGTCCTCGCTCCTGCAACTTCCAGGACCCCGGCAGCCCCCAGACTCTCCGGGTCACTTTCTTGTCCCTCCTGTGTTTCTGTGAGTCCTGCATGTCTCCCGGCCTGATTTCCAGTTCAGCAAAATCCTTTTCTCAGCTGTGTCTAAACAATTGCTAAAACCTTTCCCTTCGTTTTTAAGTCTTGCTTCTTGTAATTTTTTTTTTTTTAGTTCTGGGATTTTCCTGTTTTATATTTCTGATTCTCCACTGAGATTCCTGATCTAGACTTTTGGACGTGGTTACCCTGGAAAGGTGCCACAAACGCCGTTTAGAAATCTCCCTCCGAGCGGCTCTGGGTCCAGACCTCTCGCATCGGTGTTTGGTAGCTGGTGTTTCCCCCACTGGCGTCCACCCTGCCACCCCTCCGTCTGTGCCTGCCTATTTCTTTACGTTTTGCCTGACATTCCGTCTGCAGGATTTTCAAAGGAAAATCTGAGGCCAGAACAATGTCAAGCTCCTCCGGAGAAAACGTGACGTGAGTGTCCGGCAGCCTTGAAACACCGAGCCGCCCGCCGGGCGTCTGATGGGATTTGTACTGACGTCCTCTGCACACACCACCTTCACCGAGACACCACATCACGGCTACGAGTTCTCAGAGGCTGCGGGCTTCTCTTTGACAGTTTAATACAGCGCACTGTGCAGACGGTGCAAACATCAAATCCACAGCAGCATCTCCGGGGCGCAGGCATCGCGTGGGGAGACACGTCTGGGCCCCGACCGGTAGAACGTTTAGCCGTGTCTCGCACCTGGTGTGCTGGGGTCACACGTGCTCAGGCCACTGTCCGTGGATGGAGGAGCCTGGGGGAGGTGGGTGTCACATTCTTAGGAGGAGATTTTACGGGTCCCCTTCTTGCATCTCCTCAAATCTGGAGCCACTGCACTCCTCCACGGTGACGTCCGCTCCTTGCGACGGGCAGTGGCCTGCACGAGACCAGCCTCGAGCTTCTGCGTGTGAGCTGCGGGCCCCTCCCCTCCACTTTATCACATCCCATAGTCCCCCCTTTCCCCCTGGGGGGTCTCTCAGCCCAGTGGTCGGTCCGTAGTCGGGAGGAAGAACGTCACAGCCCCCTCGCGTGCAGCCACCGCCCCCGCGGGTGGAAGCTGAGTCCCGCGGGCTGTGACCGCTCAGGGTCCCGGCCCTGATGGCAGAGGTGCAGCTCAGAGGCGTGGTTTCCGGAGCCCAGGCCTCTTCGTTCCTGCCCCCAGCCCTTTGTCGCAAAAACCCCATATATCCCAGCTGCCCCTCGCCTCCTGGGAGCGGTTTCTCAGGGTCCCCGAGATGCTGTCTCCCGGGCTTAAGTCCTCATTTTGCGCCAAAGAAAACTGAACTCTCAGCTTTCGGGTTGTGCATTTTCTTACGTCGACAGTAATGATTAAATGACTGCACGTAATTAAGAAAAGGGTCAGGCGATTCCGAAATGAATTTCCTGGCTTTTATATCAATTTGCCCTAAACGGCAGCGTTTCTCCTCCGTCTTCTGAGAAGCGTCCTGTCGCGCAGGCTCTCAGAGGCCAGGGAAGCAGGGAAGCCCCGTGGGGTGTCCTGGCCTGTCCCCACCCACCCCGTTGCCTCTGCCAGGGCCCCCTCGCCCCTGCCACCCTCACCGAGGACAAGCGACCTCTCGCTGACCCCGAGAGGCCTGAGGCCCAAGTCGCACAGCGCCCAGCTGCTGCCCAGCTCCCTCCGGGGCCCCCACCCAGGCGCTGCTTCCGCCCCATCAGGACCCATGCACTGACCCTACGACAGTCCAATCTCCTTTCCAGGCTGGGAAGGCTCCGTGGGGCCTCTTGGTTCCAGGGTCGGGGGGCCAGAGCTCCTGCTGCGGGATGGCGCCCGTGCGGGGGCAGGGACGCGGGCTGCGAGGGTCAGACGCCAAGACCCCGCCGCGGAGGCTGCGGGCAGGACCCTCTGCTCCATCCCCGGGGACCCGACACGGGGTGAGACGAACCTCTGTGATGACAGAAGCGCGACTTCCGAGAGGGCTGGGACCCATATCCTGGGCTGGGGGACCGCACAGGGCCACAGACATGCAGGAGAGCCCAGCTGAACACCCACCACCCGGCGCTTGACCGACGGTGAGTGAGTTACAGTTCCGCGCAGCGGCACAGCTAGAGCCTGCGGCCGGCAGACACCGCAAGGCAGACCCAGGACCGGGCACCGGGAAGGACGCCCAGGCTGGCCCAGGCCTTTGCGGGGAGACCATACTCCATGTGAGCTCAGCCGCCTCTCAGCAGGTGGCCAGGGGTGGGTGGGGAGGCCCTGAGAGCCCCTGAGAGGCCGGCCGGCCCCCACTGCTCCCCAAGGCCCCCCACCTTCCAGCTTAGCCGACGCCGGACCCCACCCCAGACCCTGAGCCGAACCATGGAGAACCTTCCGGATGCCAGACCCAGACTCCGAAAGGGCGGTGACTGGCGTTAAAGCCCCAAGTCTGGGGCTGGACCCGTCCTCCTGGCACCTCCTCCTCCTGACGCCGCTGGTTGGGTCCCAGGTATGTGTGCAGGCTTTACTGTCGCGAGAATCTGGCAAGGCTGCTGGTGACACGGAGGAGGACACGCACACCTGCCAGACACTGTGTCGGAGACAGCCGCCTCACCGTGAGGGACAGAGGGCCAGGTGCACAGGAGCTGGCCAGCTGCCGCCGAGTCCCCCGTCACTTACCCACCTCGCCCCACATCCACGTGCTCCAGGGCAGGTCCTGGTCCCCTGGCCTGAGTAGGGACACTAGGGGCAGGTGAAGCCGAGGATGGGGACCTGAGCTCACACCAAGCACAGGAATAGGATGCAGGATGAGAGGGAGGTGGTCCGGTCAGGGGAGAAGCGTCTCCTGAGCCAAGAGCAGGCATCAGAGGAGGCTGGGACAGCGTGGCCCACGGGATGCAGCGGGGCTGCAGTTTCCTGCCCTTGTGGTTCCGAGGAGCCCAGCGCGTTCCCCCCCACCCCCGCCGCCAACACCCGTGTGTAACTGCAGGTGCAGGACTCCAGGCCAGCAGAGAGCAGGATCAGGGCTCACTCTGCCCACAGGAGGCAGCCAGCGTCCTACACGGTCCCTCCCGTGTGGGGCAGGCCCCCCAGGTGAGGGTCTGAGTGTCCAGGGTGGCCACACAGCGAACGCCCACACACGGGGGCTCCAGCGGCAGCCCAGTTCTGGAGGTGGGAGTGGACCTGCAGGCAGCCTCCTCCCGCCTCCTCCAGCCAGGCCGCCAGGCCTGCCTCGTCTTCACGTGGCCCCACCCTGGGTGTCGCTAACGCCCTCGGCCTCTCCTGGGGCCACTGGAATCTCGCCCTTGTTTTCCAATCTGTAACTTGGTCACATCTGCCGAATCACACTTCTCCCAGTGAAGAAAGGTCACATTCCAGCTGCTGGGGACCAGGAGGTGGACGTGGCAGGGCTCGTGCTTGCAAAGAACCCTGCCTGACTTCACTCCCCAGCCACTGGGAGGACCCGGGGGCCCTCCGACTCTCCAGGGGGGGTCAGGACATGAGCACCAAGGAAGCGGGAGGCCCGAATCCAGCAGAGGAGCCAGCAGCTTGGACAGAGGTCCCGCCTCGGACGCTGGACCCTGGCCACCCTCCCTGGCAAGGATTCTGCTCTGCACATAATTCTCAGGGTGGGGTGGGCTGAGGGCCTGCTGCCCGGGAAGCCCAGGGCCATGTGGCCCCTTGGTGATGGGAGGCCCGTGGGGGTCCCTGGCCATGTGCATGTGGAATCTTCCCTCCACCAGCCTTCCTGTCTGCTGACCAGTGGTGATCAGCAGGAGGGGGTCCCGAGTGGTGGGTCCCAGAGCCTCAGGGCCCCCAGGCTATGCCGTCCTGGGTTCTGAGGGGCACGCCTGTGCTATGAGTCCCCAGGGCCAGGCTCCCTAGATGCAGGAAGGGGTCAGAGGCCAGAGAGCCAAGCTGACAGCACTGTCCCTGTTCTGCCTCCAGGCTCCTGTGAGACAAGAGGAGACCCACAAACAACAGTTCACCTTGAAATGACGTGTGCTCAGGAGTTCCGCTGTGGCTCAGCAGAAACGAATCCGATTAGTATCCAAGAGGACGTGGGTTGGATCCCCGGCCTCGCTCAGTGGGTCAGGGATCTGGCATTGCTGTGGCTGTGGCGAAGGCGGACAGCTGTGGCTCCGAGTTGACCCCTAGCCTGGGAACTTCCCTATGCCGTGGGTGCGGCCGCCCCAAAGCAGAATAATTAATTAATTAATTAAACGCATGTTCTCACCCTCAGTCCCTGTGTCATTTCTAGGGTCAGGTTTGCTTTACATGAGCAAACACACACATTCTTCCCCCGCCCCCCGCCTCCAGGCATTGCCACCCGGGGCCTTGTGACAAGGGTGAGTCAGGAACCTGAGACCTGGGCAGCCCCAAGTCACCGGGCACAAGGGAATGTGACAGCCTTACGGGCACCCGTGACGGTCCTTCTCGGAAGGAAGCGGTCGTTAGGTCCCATCTTCCGGCGAATTCGCCTCCCCTCCACTTGTAAAACGTGAGCTGCTCTTTAAGCTCAGGTCCCACGCCTCCTAATTAGGGAAACACGGCAGGAGGATGAAGTTCCGGAACAAGACGACTGAACCGACTGGAAAGCTATACCATGTCCATGAACGGAAACACGCAGTCGTGTAACGGGCCAATTCAATACGTCCATTGTAATTTGTAGAATTTATAGAAACTTAAATCAAAATTCCAACAGTCAGGCCTCTGACATTCCCATGGAGGAGTAAACTACAGAAATAACCAAGAAATATTTGACAAAAGGAAGATGGGAGGATGAGGAGCGCGTCCCAAGGAAGAAGGGACGTCAGGGAACTGCAGTGTCGGCACAGACGTGACCAAATCCATCCAGGGAGCAGAGCCGCGCACGCAGGAGAGCATGGGGCAGCCACAGCATGTCGTGGAGAAAAATGGAAAATCGGAGCTTTCCGAGCGCCCGTGGCTCTGCAGGTGCCTGGTGGGGGCGGGTGGCTCCACTCGTAACATGGGGGAGGGGGGCCGTCCTGTTGCTTCAAGGGGGGGGTCAGACCCAGGAGCGGCCAAATAAGTAAGGCCAGCGTTTTCTCCTCTTTAGGAATTCGTGTCATCAGCTGGAGGAAACGGTCCTTTGTCACGAACCTTCACCGTTTCCAGTGAAGTAGCGCTGGTTCTCCGAGACCCAGACACGGAGCGAGCGAGTCCCGAGCCTCTGCTCCTGGGGACACAGGCTGGGCTCCCTGGGCCTCGGGCCACGTCTCCCTCATCCTGTCCATCCCTAGCCGTGTCTCATGCGTGTTTCTGCTGAAGGAACCTTCCCGAATGTATAACGGTGGTGCACTGACACAGACCCTCAGCCAAGAGCACGTCACTCCTGGGTCTGACCTTCCCCCTCAAAGCGACAGGAGCTCCCGTGGCCCTGCCAGGACGAAAGCAGGGGACGTGGAGCCCGGGACCTAGTGTATCACCGTCTGGCAGCAGGGCCACCAGAAATGGGTGCCGATGGTGCCGTGAGCTCATCCCCGCCAGCAGCAGAGCTGGGATGCATCCGCCCTGTGGATGCGGGGGAAAGCCATGCCTGAAACCCACCTTCAGAATCACACTGTCTCACAGCAAAAGCCAGAGAGGTTCAAACAGGGCCTGGTCGGGAAGGCCCCCCGCAGCCTGGGGGTCCTGCCCACAGAGGAGACCCCCTTTTTCCTTAAGGACGGCGACTGCCAGACCTTCTGAGGGACATCCAGCCGTGATCGTTTTCCGGGGAATCTTCTTCTTCCGCAGAACTTTTAACCTTAACTTGTTAGAGGTTTTGTCCCGGCGTCTTAGCGCTGCCGTCCACAGGCTCTGGGGGATTAAGACAAGACTTTCCACATTCTACTCTCTT
Organism: Sus scrofa; assembly: GCF_054392235.1. Taxonomy (NCBI): domain Eukaryota; kingdom Metazoa; phylum Chordata; class Mammalia; order Artiodactyla; family Suidae; genus Sus; species Sus scrofa. Next base: position 91,243,165 of record NC_139398.1, read on the forward strand.
TTGAGGAATTTCTTCAAAGGCGTAGGAGTTCCAAACACTATTTTGATTGTGTAATTTACCTTATGGGGAGATTGGCTTAAGGAATATTCTGAAATAAACAAACAGAACAGGAGGTGGGCCCGACCACAGCCTCCTCTGAGCACCGTGTGGTGCTCCCCGAACCCCAGCTCCAGGGCGATGAGTCCTCAGCCCCTGTGAGTCAAGGCCCCTCACCTGTGAACAGGTGACAACCCCCCACCCCCACCGCCAGGACTCCAACAAGGTAACGAGCGCACCACTTTGCGAATTCTGACGCTGTTCGTTACCACAGCTACGGTTACTATGTCACAGATATGGAGGACAATTTGTCAGTCCATCTAAGAAAGAAGTGGAAAATTTTATTTGAGCCAAATTGAGGGTCACAACCCAGGAACAGCCTCTCAGAAAGTTTTGAGAACTGTCCCTCCCACTAGAGGTCCAGGCAGAGCCGTGTAGGTTTCTGTGGCGGAGGCTGTACCATAAATGACACGGACCATCTGCCCAACCCCCACCTGCAAGTTCAAGGTGCTGGGTCATCATGACCTTGAAAGGAAGGAAGGTTACCTTTCAGGAGCCGTCCCGTCGGTACTGGTGCCGGAGAAGCTGAGCAGGTGTTCCTGCTGCTGGGGGAGGTCTGGCCGATGCGTAAATGCAGACGCACAGTCCCAGTGGGGGGCAGGCAGGGGGCCAACGGGCAGAGACAAATGCTATGTTGGAATTTTTTCTTCTCGTCTTGCCAGAAAATACAAATTTTATTTCACGTAGCTGAAGCTCCTGGTTAAAATAACAAGGAAAGCGAGGTACCACTCGGGTTTCACGTGGAGGACAAAGTGCTGGTTAAGGATCTGGTGTTACCACTGCCGTGGCTCGGCCTCAATCCCTGGCCTGGAAACTTCCGACTGCTCCAAGCTCTGCGGCCCCTGTCCCAGAGGTTTCAAGGGGTGGCAGGATGGGGCTGCACTGAGCGGGGCTTTGGGTGAACCAGGTGGGCCCTGAGCTGCCGTCTGGGGCCCTGCGTAAATGGTCCAGTCAAGGAAGACAGAAGCTCGGGAGCCAACAGCAGAAAGATCCGTGGTCCAGATTCTCTTGAAGTCTGGGGGTAGACCATCCCCCTTACGGGGTTGGAAGGGGGTGTCGCAGGCAGGTCTTGGGGGCTCCCTTAGCACCGGCCCACTCCCTCCACCCCCACTGGCAGGGCCCCCAGACAGCAGCTCAGGGCCCACCCAAGTCCTCCAAAGCCCCACTCAGTGCAGCCCCATCCCGAAGCCCAGGGTCTTGGAGAGGTTCTTGAAGCAGGCAGGACCGCCTGGGTCTGGGCAGGGCTCCCGGGGCCCTCGGACACGGAGGGGGGCGCTGCCTGCCAAGAGAAACGGGTCCAGCAGCTGAAGGTGCAGTGTCCCTGCAGGGGCAGGTCTGGAGTGGGGAGGGCACGAGGCCACGAGCCCCAGCCGCCCTCCGCAGTGTGGCCACGCCCACATCCTGGCCCTGGTCAGCAGCGCGTGGCCCGAGCTGCTTGTTCCCAGGAGTCAGCTGACGCTGTGAACAAGAACTTCCCGTTTGCTGCTCAAGGGGAAGGGATGGCGCCACATCCCCTCCCCCAAGCCCCACTGACCCCACCGACCCTCCGGGGCTGAGCTGACTCATCACACTGCCCCCCTCCCCGACCACCACCAGGAAAGGAGCTATGAAGCTCTGATTCTGGAGACTTCGTCCAGGAACGACCAACCCCAGTAGAGAGCTTGGCGCTGCCTCCCAGCTCCAAGAGGACAGGTGCCCTGGCAGGGTCCCAGGAGATGGGGGCCTTGCTCGAGGTGGATGGGGGCGCAGAGGCTCCATGGCTGCATGCAGTCTGGCTGTGGACACACGTGGTCTGGGTGTCACAGAGCTGTAGCACCGAGGGCTGTCCCCGCCTGCACCCGCTCTCACCCGGACGCTCCCTCTCCTGTTCAAGAGCCCCGTGTCCTCCCTCTGGGCCATCTCTGGGGGGTCAGCCACCTGCTACTAGCCAGGACCCAGCTTGTCCCCCGTGGTCCCCAGCCGAGGCCACAGAGTCCTGTACAGGGCTGGCCCCCCCCGAGCTGTGGGGCTTGCAAGCCCGCCGTCTCTGCCGCGTCTACCCTTCCTGACACGTAGGGGGACAGAGGTCCGAGTCCCTCAGACCTGGACTGTCTCCTTGCAGCGATGCGACCCTGAGGCTCATGGCACTGAGACACGGAGCGAGGGGGCAGCTGCGCCTGGACCCGCTGACCATGGGCTGACCACGGCCCCACCTTTGCCACCCCGTCGTTCGCAGTAACACAGGCCTGCCAGGTCTCTACCGGCAGCTCGTCCTTCTGCTCCGATCGGCTCCGGCCTCCCTCCCACAGTAAGAAGCCCTGGGCTCTCGCAAGCACAGTCTCAAACTGGCAACTGTGGGAAGGCCAACAAGAAGGGCTGGCAAGTCACTTTGGGAGCAGGCGACCCCTGTGAACACCAAAGCCTGACGTGTGTACGGGGGCAGCGGGGGGGCAAGGGCCCGGCTCACACATTTTTCCGCAGGGAGACACCACAGAGCTGCTTCCAGGAGGAACCTCGGGTCCCGCCTCAGTAAATATTAGCTCAGCACACAGCACCCTGAGCGGCCGGATCGGGAAAGACTCGGAGCCAAATCCAGCAGAGGTGGAGCTGGACACCTGGAGGACGGGGCACTGCCATGGCCTTCCAGGCCCTCCACCCAGCCCGGCGGACACGTCCACTCTGGCGGCCAGAGGAGGGATGCTGCTGGGGTCCCGAGACGCTGCCGGCCACTCCCTCCTGCAGCGTGTGGACAAGACCGTCGGAGACTGTTCAAAAGGCAGAGAGCGGGCGACAGCGTGCTCCCGGCACAGCGGTCCAGACACGCTTAGCCCATGACACCAGCAGGCGGTTTAAAAAGCTCGGCGGCCTGAGCTGCATGGGGTTCTGACCAGGCCCTGGGGGTCGTCCCCGGGGGGAGCTCGGATGAACGTGTTGCCTGCAGCCTTGAAAATCTGGGTTAAAATTGGCAAAGGTTAAAATTGGTCGGGGAGGGGGACCAGGCTGGTCTCTCCACAGGAGAGGATGCGGGGAGGCGAGCGCCCGGCCTCCGTCCGCTGAGGACACGCAGGGACCCACCTGTCCACACCTGCACCCCCGCGCTGGGTGCGCAGAACTTGGGTTTGGCCGTGGAAGGTGCGACTGTCACCTCCTCCGCGGCCTCCATCCTCCTCCCCCACCCACCTGACCCCACAAGGCTACGTTCAAAATGCACCCTCCTGCCTCCAGAACACCCGCCTGGCGTTTGCGCTCAGTTAGGAACCTCTGAAAACCACGCAGGCGCAGGCGCCAAAGAGCCTCAGAGAGGCGGGAAAGTGTAAAGGGAACAACGTGAAACCTGAGATGGAGTCGGGGGGTGGGGGGACACTCGGGACGCGACCCAGGACAGAAGCAGGAAGCGCAGGCTTCTCTTTCTGAAAACGGCCCAGAGCTTCCACCCCTGAGAGGCAGCCCTGTCACCTCCCGGGAACCATGCTGCTTGGACTGAAAGCCAAGACAGCTTAGAAAAATGGCACGATGGCTGGCAAGACCGCCAAGAACCAGCCGCCGCCCAGCCAGCCTCAGGTGCCTGCCAGGCAGGTTGTCCAAACAAGACCACCGCATGCCCCTGTGGCCCTGCGTGGAGGGGTGTTCCTGTGACTGCGTCCTGCTGCCGTCTCACCTGGGGGAGGGGAAGAGTGGCCCCGGGCCCCCTGGCTGTGTCGTCTACCTCCCGGGCGCACCCTGGGCACGCTCGCCCCCCAGAGTCAGGGAACCCTCTTCTTCCTTCCAGGCACCGTCCCAACAGCTCGGGCTTCAAAACCAAAAAAAGAAGAGGATTGAGAGCCAAATACAACAATCCCACAAAGTCCGCAGGAACGGAGGGCTCCCCCAAACCGAGCTCCCGGTCCTGAGTCACGGGGAGCCCCTCAGCCTCTCAGCACCGCTCGCGCTGACACGCGCCGACGCCCTGCCCTGAAAACTCAGCCTGGGCCCCAGGCTGCTGGACGTGAAGGGAGGGTCTCGTGAACTTGAAGCCGCTGGAGAAAGTCCTGGGACGGCCTCCTCCGCCCGTTCACCCACTGAACCCGCATGGGGTGCCCTCTGCCCCCCACGGGCTGACCTAATTAAAGGGCTGGCTCTCCAGGCACGTCTTCGAGGCGGCCACCGCGGTGGGGCAGGGCCGGGACCCTCTGCGTGAAGCCCGGCGCAAGGCGAACAGAGGCTTTTTGTTGCGCTGAGGTTCCAGGGCTGAGCTGGCTTCACGCACTGAGTGATTCTCCCCCACAGACAAAGGCCGCCTGGCCAGTGTCCAGCGGGCGACAGAGGGATCTGTGTGTCGCGTTGGGTCAACAGCACAGCACAGTCTGGGCGGGAAAGTGGGGCGGCTGTTCCTCAAACTCCGGCTTCGGGGGAACGTGGTTTTCTTCCCAACGTCACCAAAATGCCGGTGCTGAAAGCTCCCTGCCTGCCAGGGTCCCTGCGGTTCGACCCGAAATAAAAACACGGTGGAGCCAGAATCTGGGGTCAATTCTGCTTTCTCACGCGCCTTCGACAAAGCTGAAGGGAGTAACGGAGATCAAAACCTGCCCTTCACACTCGCATTTGGCTGCCAACCACCCGCGCCAAGGGCCAGCCAGAAAGAATCCCTTTGCTGACACCGTACACCCCGCGGAAGAGGGGAACCACAGCGGTGCTGACGCCGCCAGAAGCCCAGCAGGACAACGGAGACGCGCGCTCTCTCCAGTTCAACTCTGAAAGCGAAAGCGCTTGAACACCCACCAAGCTGCATCTAAAACTAAACTCGCGTAAACACCAGGAGCAGTAAAATAACTTATTGGTAGGATCATGTTACTCTCCAACATGAAATAAAATTCAAAGACTGAGATTTAAATTAAAAATATAAAAAGCTGGAGTTCCCATTGTGGCGCAGGGGTAACAAACCCGACTAGTATCTTTGAGGCTGTGGGTTCAATCCCTGGCCTCGCTCAGTGGGCTAAGGATCCAGTGTGGCCATGAGCTGGGGCATAGGGCGCAGAAGCAGCTTGGATCTCATGTGGCTGTGGCTGTGGCTGTGGTGTGGGTCGGCAGCTGCAGCTCTGATTCAGCCCCTAGCCTGGGAACTTCCAAATGCTGCAAGTGCAGAAAAAAAAAAAGACAAAAAAACCAACAAAACTCTTCCCTATCCCAGAGTGGTTGAGAAAACCTCCAGTCTGTTCCCTTTAAGGTCACACTTTGCACATTCGTTCGTGGTAAATATATATACACGAGGAAATTTGCCCTTTTAGCCGCGGCAGGTGAACAGTTCAGACGCTGGGCTGCGTTCACGGGTCTCTGCTCGCCCTCAACACACCCATTCTTTTCCTGATCCGTTTACTCAGGACCGCCTCCGAAGGGTGGGTGGAGGCAGGGAACCGCCAGTGAATGAAAGGAACAAACTCTGCCCCCCACTTCGTGGGGGCGGGGGTGCTGAACCTGAGGACACAGAGCGGTGCTGAGAAGCATAAGCTGGAGCCAGGAGGACCAGGACCACTTTCATCAGGGCCCAGATGTGTCCCCTCCAACCTGAGAGGTGCCCTGCGGGGCCGCCACGCCAGCCTCATCAGAAGCCCCAGTGCCAACACGCTGCTGCTCCCCCCCCCCCCCCCCGAGAGTAGCTGGTTAGAGCACCTGGCGGTGGCAGCAGCAGTACGGGGTGCTGGGGGGGGGTGCGCCCTGAGGCCGCGCTGTCCCCGGCTTCCTGGCGCAGAGACAGGACCCGGTGAGCCGGTGAGGAGCAACTGCCACCAAGCCACACCAGGAACACAGAGCTGGGCACCCAGAGCGAGCAGCAGGGCTGGGCTGGTGGGAGAGCAGCTTTCAGGGTGTGGGCGGCGTCCCTGGTCGGGAAGGGGGGCCAGGGACCAGGGGGTGACTCCCGGACAGCCCCGTCCTGAGGGTTCCAGGAGGTCGGGGCTGAGGGGCAAGGGGGCCTTGGCGGACGCCGGGGGCAGCCCCACCATGTGCAGCTGGCAGGGCCATGGTGGGGCCACAGCTCCCCGGGTTTGTTGATGGCTCGGTCTCCTTGGCCCAGGCCTGGGCGCTGTGACCTGCAGGTAGAGACCGTCAGCCCGTGGGGAGGCCGCCCCGCTCGGAACGCGACCTGGACACATGACCAGGGCCCGGCCGGCTGCGGGCAACAGGCGGTGCCCTCATCCACACTGGCGGAGCCGAGAGAGGAGAGGCTCAGGGCCAGCGCCCGCCCAGGCTGTGACTCTCACACCGTCCCCTGTCCACACCTGGCCTTGACCTGGCTGGCTCGTGCCACTCCAGCCGCTCACACACCACCATTTTAACACTTCTCCATGGGACCTTGGTGACAAAGCCACCAGGGGGACGTCCCCAGAGCGGCGGCTGAGGCAGGCGGGTTCCCGTGGGCCTCGCTCGGCCCATCCCACTGGGAGAAGCCATCGGGTTTCCAGGGCCCTCCCACGCACACGGCTCTCGGATCTGGGGGAGGTGGCTGTTCCACGGCTCGTGGGGCCTGGAACTTGCAGCTCCTTTCTTTAAGGAAAAAGCATAAACTTACAACAGACTACGTATGACCTTAGCATTTGTTTAGAATAAGAAAAGAAATGGCAACACGTTGCAAACCTGCTAAGGCTGCAGGGCAAAGTCCAAACTGGGACCGTGGCTCCCTGCCCTGGGCTGCACCCCCCAGGCCGGTCCACACCCCGGAAGCAGGCAGGGGCCCAGCCCCGCCCCGTCCCTTTCAGATCCTCAAAGCCAGGTAGTTTTCTGACTGGCAAGCGTGCGAGGGGTGCCCGGGTGTCTGGCGTGGCTCAGGGACGCAGGAGTGAGGCAGAGCCAAGGCGGTGTTGCGGAGACGCAGCCCCAGAGAGAAGCTTGAGGAGAGACCATGGGGACAGGGTCACCCCGCAGCAGGCAGCCCCCGGGCCAAGAGGTCGCTCCCTGGGAGCCAAGGGTGAGGGCATCCACCGTCCCCGAGGTCCCCTAGAATAGAGGGGGCTGAGCGCAGAGCCCCGAGGCCCCGCGCCTCTGCAAGAGGGGACAAACCAGTCCCCTGTTCCCAGGAAAAACCCTCCCCTCCTTCAGCCAGACAAGCCTCTGCCCCTTGTCGGCCCGCTCTCTGCCGTGCCTGTGGTCACAGCGCCCCAGGAGGGGACCGGGCAGCGCTCCCGTCCGTGGGCTGTAAGGAGTGACACCCAGGAACCCCAGGGGCTGTCCCCTCAGGGGTCACGGCCCCTCTTCTGGGCCCTTCCAGATGGTTCTCTGGGATGCGGGAGGAGGCCTGGGGGGCACCCCCTCCCTGGATGAGGTCCTGGCTGTGGCAGGAGCTGCGGGCCTCGGGACCTCCCTACCCCCCCCTCCAGGCCCTGGGGCCTACGTGGACCTCTGTGACCCAAGAGAGCTCTCGCAGGGCGCGCTCTGCTGTCCCTGGGGCTCCCGGGGCCTGGTGAGCGCAGGCTGGGCCGGGTGAGAAGGTCCTGCAGCTGAGGCCAAAGGCCAGGCCCTCCCCCAGGGCTCCCCACCCCAGGGCCAGCAGCCACCAAGCCAGGCAACTCCCCTAAAGATCTAACCCCCAGTCTCGCAGAGACAACCCTGGGTCCTTGACCAGCTGAGCCACAACAGAAACTCCTAGAAACACTCTTTACTACTGAGCTAAAAATACATTTTTTTTCCAAGGATAGAGATAAAAGATTTAAATCGGAGCCTGAGAAACGTGGCACACACAGCTTGAGGAACTCACCAGGAAAGAAAGGGGAGTGGCAGGGTGTTACACGGGTCCACACTGCACTGCGTTTCACAGCTTAAGGTGGAACATGATTCCAAGGAAAGAAACTCCTTCTGGATGACCCTTTGAAAATACTTGACTGCTTCACATGCTCTCAGTATGTCTTCCACTCGGATAAACTAGAGGACGCGCTGTTTGACGGACCCTTTGGCCCTAAGGCCCCCGTCACAGGCAGGGCATCTGACGAGGGATTGCATCTGGGATCCAGTCCAGCGCAGAAAAAGCCCTGGGCCCCAGGCGGCCTGTCCTCGCCTCTCTAAGCGCTGACACCGAACTGATCAGACAGCAAACACCTGCTTTACATCATGGGAATTTAAATCCACCGGGCACCGTTTTGTGCGTGGGGAGAGCCATCCAGTTTCCCAGTGTGGGGGCCTCGGCAAGAAAGCCCACTGTCACATCTCACCCCTGCCGGGTTCATCCGCGGCTGTAGAAATAGCTGGGGGAGCAGAGGCAGGGGCTGCACGGGGTTCCTGCTCTGGAGGATGGGTCTCGTGGCACCACCCCACTCGAGGGGACACTGTAGGAATTCCTCGTGGACATGCAGCAGCAGGGAAAGGACGTCCTTGGCCCCGGGCAGTGCCGTGCCCCTGCCCTGCCCTGCCCCACCCCCGCCCGGGACGACTCCAGGAAGCCAGGGAGGAGGAAGTGGCCCAAACGGTTTATGTGGCATAATTACTGTCCAGAGCAATAAGCCATGTGGCAAACACATCAAAAGTTCTCCTCAAACACCCCGCACGTGGCTCCTCCTCCGCAGGCTTTCTTCCTCCCTTCCTTCCTTCCTTTCTTTCCTTCTCTCTTTTGTCGAGCCCACGGCATCTGGAAGTTCCCAGGTCAGGGACTGAATCTGAGCTGCAACACACCACAGCTGTGGCAACACCAGATCCTTAACCCACAGCTCCACCGAGGGAACTCCCCAGATGTCTTTTCAAAAAGGGAAAAGGCAGCTTCCTCAAATCCTCCTGCCTACTGACATTCAGCTTAACATCAGTCGGTTTTGGAGGCAGGAGGCAGGTCCCTCTGGGCTGTCCTGGCGGCTTCTGACCCCGCCCCACCCCAGGCTCACTTCCTGGGGACGGGACAAGCACGAGGCTGGGCCACGTGCGTGGTGGTTTCCTATGTCAGTCTCCGGGCAGGGGTCGAGGGGGACAGGGTCCGGCGGCAGCCGCTCCCACAGACTCCAGGGAGGGAGGGTGGAATCAGAATTCAAACGAGCCGCCTTCAGCCCTGTCGTCATCCTGACATCTGGGTTGTGAGTTACCCGTATTGAGGAAGAAGTCACAGCACATTTACACATTACAGGAAACCACCTGGGCTTTAAAACAATAATGACACAAAAAGACAGCACAACTCCAGCGCAATTCGTTCCCAAGAGGCTGCAGTGTAGACATGGACGCACAGTCATGAATCCCGAACAGCTCCTGAGCCAGAGACAGGCCCCGATTTTACACCTCAGAGAAGTCCACTCGGGACTGGTAACATTTATTAAGAGCTTTCTGTGGTCCAGAAAGACACGTGTACCCCAGTGTTCACAGCAGCACTGTTCGCAACAGCCAAGACATGAAAGCTGCCGAATTGACCATCAGCAGAGGAATGGATGGAGAAGATGTGATACATATACAGAATGGAATACTACTCAGCCATAAAAAAGAAGTAATGCCATTTGCAGCAACATGGGTGGACCTAGCAATTGGCATACTGAGTGAGTTAAGACAGAGACAGATAAATGTCTTATGATCGCACTTACACGTGGAATCTAATAAAAATGACGCAGTGAGTTCCTGCTGTGGCACAGTGGAAATAAACCCACCTAGTATCCATGAGGACGCAGGTTTGATCCCTGGCCTCGTTCAGTGGGTTAAGGATCCAGCGTTGCCGTGAGCTATGTTATAGTTTGCAGATGTAGCTCGGATCTGGTGTTGCTGTGGCTGTGGTGTAGGTCGGCAGCAACTGCTCCGATTAGACCCCTAGCCTGGGAACCTCCATATGCTTAGGGTACAGCCCTAAAAACAAAACAAAAAAAAATTGTACAAAAGACCTCATACACAAGACAGAAATAGACTCACAGACATAGAAAACAAACTCATATTTACTGAAGAGGCTAGGTTGGGGGAGGAATATATTGGGAGTTTGGGATGAACAGATACACACGGCTTATATGAAACAGATAAACAGCAAGGACCTCCTATACAGCGCAGGGAATCTGCTTGGTATTCTGTAATAATCTACGAGGGAAAAGAATCTGGAAGAAAAGATATATGTACATGTGTAACTGAATCACTGTGCTATACACCTAAAATACAACTCTGCAAGTCAACTACACTTCAATAAAAAGATTTGTTTTTTTTGCTTTTTGCTTGTTAGGGCCACTCCAGAAGCATATGGAGGTTCCCAGGCTAGGGGTCAAATCGGAGCTGTAACTGCTGGCCTACACCACAGCCACAGCAATGCAGGATCCAAGCTGTGTCTGAGACATACAGCACAGCTCACAGCAATGCTGGAACCTTAACCCACTGAGCGAGGCCAGGGATCAAACCTGCATCCTCATGGATGCTAGTCAGATTCATTAACCGCTGAGCCACAAAAAGAGCTTTTTAAAAAAAAAAAAAAGTTTTTAAACTGAATTTTTTAAAAAAGAGCTTTCTGGAGTTTCTTTTGAGGCTAACAAATCTGACTAAGATCCATGAGGATGCAGGTTCAAACCCTGGCCTTTCTCAGTGGGTTAAGGATCCAGCGTTGCCGTGAGCTGCGGTGTAGGTCGAAGACGTGGCTCGGATCCCACGTCACTGGGGCTGTGGTGTAGGCTGGCAGCTACAGCTCCGATTCAACCCCTAGCCTGGGAACCTCCATATGCCGCAGGTATGGCCCTAAAAAGTCAAAAGATAAAATAAATAAAATAAAAAAGAGCCTTCTGTGAGTCCAGGTTTTGCTGTTTCGACGTGAAGGTGTGTTTGCCATAAGCCTCTCGATGCATCCGCTCCCTACCGCTCTTCACTCATCCAAGCTCCCCCCTTGGCAAATGGTCCCCAAGACTCAGGCCGCCCCGAGGCCAGTGGGCAGCCTGGCTTCCAGTCCCCTTGTGAGTGACTCACTCACACATGCACATCCCGTCCCGTGCACGCCGGCCGGCAGGGTGTGCACAGAGATGGCGAGGGTCAAACGGTAGCAAGCCCACGAGGTGAAAAGGAAGGAGGTGACAATCACTGTCGGAGCAGAGCCAGGCGACTGCACGTGGGCGAGGGGACACCTCTCTTCAGAAGGACGGCGCCATCGCCCATGTCGGAAGACGCCACCTTAGCCCACGAGAACCAGAACTTCCGCGGAGACACGCGAACTGGGCAGCGTTTCCCCCAGGAATCTAGTCAGCGGCGCTAGAAACTAGCCGCAGAAACCGCATCCAGCGTCCCTGCAAAACCCCACCTCGGCCCGGGCTCCAGCTCGCCCAGACCCGGGAGCAGGTCCCTGACCTTTGGGAGACGTCGATGCTGTGTGTTTTCCGGCCACAGCACGACAAACTCCGCCGAGATTTCAGGGAGTCTCTCCCCTGTGCCCTGAGTTCCCGCTTCTTTGTGCAAAGAGCACCAACTCTGGAAGAGGAGCCACGAGAGCGCGAGGGCCTCGGAGCAGCAGCAGCAGAAGGCTCCCTTCCAGGCCCTTCACCTCCGCCTGCTCGGAGCTTCACAACGACCCTGCAGCAGGTTCATCCTCAGCCCATTTCACAGACGGGGCGGGAGAGGGAGGCAGGGAGGGCAGCCTTCCCGCGGTCACGGCCGAACCCACGCTCCCGCCCCCTCCGCTGCCTTCGTGTCCCAAGTGCGACGCACGTGACTAAGAGCCTTGGGACGTGGATCGACTTGCCCCAGCTGTGGGCTCATCGATGGCCACGAGGGGCTCCAGGATCAGCCCCGAATTCTGAGCCTGAAAGAAGGAGGATTGCTGAGCTCCTGGTCGGGAAACACCGCCGCCCACCACAGACACCGGGGCCCTGACGGAGGGGCTGGCCCTTCTCAGCCGTCAGGAAGGGCTCCCTCTTCGCTGCCCAAAGAATTAGGTTCCTTTTGGGTTTGGGGTGTTCACTGCACGTTCCCAATATGGGCCCTTCTAAAAACACACGATGAAGTGGAATCCGGGCTGTGTCAACTCTGCTTGAAGGCCCCGTCCGGGAACCGGGGACTATGCGCCAGGTTCTGCAGGCCCTTCCCTCGCACAAGAGCCACTTTCCGCCCCTCATCGGACGAGGGGCGCCCTCTTCACCGGGTCTTTAATATCAAGTGGCTTATGAAACGACCTCTGATCCAATACGCGTGCTCGGCCTTATCAATCCAAGTGCTGGAAATAGACACACACACCCCGTTGGGACCAGCTCCCCGAAGCGGAGGCTCAGGTGACGCGCTGCTGCGTCTGTTCTCGGAAACCAAGGGCTTCCGCTCAGGCGAGGGCACCCTGTCTGCTGACGCGGGAACCACGTGTGCAGAGCAAACCCTGGGCCCCCAAAGCCGGGCCATCCGTGGGGGTGGGAGGATGTGAGAGCAGGTGTCACAGGGCCAGTTCTGCCTGCAGGTACAGGTGCGCTTGCAGGCGCAGGCTGTGAGCGGCAGGCCCAGGGGCGCCTACGCCCCCCCCGCCCCCGCTGAGCCCCTCACCTGGGAGGAACCCGAGGAGGGAGCTGGTGGGCGCCCACCAACGCCACCGCCCCTGGTACCACGCGCTGCAAACCCTGCTGGCCCTGATCTTCATCAGACAGGAGAGCGGGACGTTCCTACCTCCGCAGTCGCTGCTCTCCGCCCGGGCCTCCTTCCAGAGCCGCTCCAAGGCCCAACCCTCCTCGGAGGCCCCCCGCCCCGCCTCCGGCACCAGTTACTTCTCCCTCAAGCTCTGGACCTTCCCACCCCTTTCCCACACGCACCTGCTGGGCCCACCCGTGACAATGCAGGAGGGGACAGTCCCACATCCTCGCCTCAAGCTCCCCCTCCTGCCAGAGCCTAGGATGAATTAGGGGTTAGTTAGATCATGAATACAAAGGCTACGCCCCTACACCCTTCTAGAAGAAACTCTTCGGTTCTCCAAATGGGTCTATTCTCTTTTCCTTTCAGACAATAGTCTCATGCACACAAGATGCCTCAGGAGTTTAGAGCAAAGGGGGTGCCTTTGAGAAACACGCCCTGATGTCCCACAGCCTCTAGAGATTTGAGGTCCGAGGGATTCGGGCCACCAAGGGCAGGAGGCCCTCCTGAAGGGAGAGCCGTGTGGGCTCCGGGGAGTGAAGTGGCTGGGAAGGGGTGGAGGCGGACAGGCCGAAAAGTCTTATAGAAAATGGGACAAGAACAGAGGGGGGGATGGAAGAGGAAGCAGGAGATAGCCACATCTGGAGGGTTGAAGGGGGCTTCCTAAACCTATTTCAATACACAAAGATTTTGGGGTTTGTTTGTTTGTTTGTTTTTGGCTTTTTTAGGGCTGCACCCGCGGCCAATGGAGCTTCCCAGGTTAAGAGTCTGATCAGAGCTGTAGTTGCCGGCCTACACCACAACTCACGGCAACACCGGATCCTTAACCCCCTGAGTGAGGCCAGGGATCGAACAAGAAACCTCATGGTTCCTAGCCAGATTTGTTTCCACTGCGCCATGACAGAAACTCCATTTTTTCCCAATACACAAAGATTAATACCTAAGTCTAATTTGATACACAAAGAGCAACACTTAAATCTATTTCAACACAACAAGATTGAAAACACATCTCCTTGGGCTTTGCTTGGAAGTTGGATTTTTGGTGTGTTTTGTTGTTTTTTTTTTTTATTTGCTTGGGCTTTTTTCAATCCAAGCATCCCCAGTGGCCTGTATATTCATTAGGATTAAGTTCACTTGCGAGTAACAAAAAGACCCAGAACAATACAACTTAAAGATAGAAGGTTACTTCTTCTCACCATCCTGAAGGCCAGTGGCAGCGACTCGGGGTCGGGAGCGCCCTCCACGTGGTCCTTCTCAGGCTCTTCTCTCTGCTTGCTCTGCTACCATGCCTGCCATTCCCAAATGTTGTTTCATGGCTCAATATGGATGCCGTAGCTCCGGCCATTACATTCACCTTCCAGCCGGTAGGAAGGCACCCTCTCCTTAAGGGCACTTCCCAGAAGTTCCACAAACCTTGTGCTGGGGTTCCATTTGCTGCCAGAACTTGATCATGTGACCACAGCAAACAGGCAGGTGGGCTGAGAAGTGCAGTCTTTATCCTGGGTGGCCGTGCTTCCCTCTGAAACACACCTGTTCTGTCACTAAGGAGGTGAGGCTGGATGTGGCCTGACTTCGGGCCCCCTCCTCAAGGTGAATCTCCTCCTTCTGGAAGACACCCCTCTTCAGAAGAGTGAAGAATCTCTTTGCAACTTTGTGAAAATAATTTGACACAGTATTTCTCAAAGCCAACTGGAAAGAAATACTGTAAGCAATTTTTTTTTCATAAAAGATCACTCCTTTGAGAACATGTTTTCATATTTGTGCTTTTCTTGACATTTTAGGAAGCAAAATTACATGCAAACATTTGTTCTGCAAACCCAAAGTGTGAAGAAGCTGTGCCTGAGTTTCAGAATCTGTTTCGTTTGCACAGAGGCCCATGGAAGAGCCGCGTCTCAGCTTGTGTTCCACACGGAGCATCATCTTCTTCAGGCCAAAGGAAACGGAGCAGGTGACACTGCTAAGGGAGGCCAGACTCGAAATCCCTGTAAACCTGCATCTCCGTCAAAGGGGCTTCCGGCGGCCGGCGGCGTCTCAGCGGGACACCTGAAAACGGAATGACAGTCGACAGTCCCAGGAAAACACAGGACCCTGTCAAGAGTCCGGGTCCTTAGGAAGCGTCTCAAAGGCCGGTATCTTTGAGGAAAGTGGCCTTATCTGGACTCCAGGGCTGTAAAAACAGGACCTCTCTCTGGAAGCCCCTGCAGAGATGGGGACCACAGGGCAGCGCCCATGGCGACACACACGAGCAGGAGGAAAGACACCTGGAAACAGCCTGTGGCCTTCACTGGTCCTGGCTCGGGTCTTGGCCGCCATCAGAGCCTCAGTGTTTCCCTCAGCGAAATGACCCTGCTTGGCCCGAGGGGAGAGGCGGGTGGGGAAGAGAGGCCAGGAGAGGAGAGGGGGCCGGGAGAAGGCGCCGCGGCGGTGGGGGTGTGGGAGCACCTGCCAAGCGGGGGGACGGAGACTCCGGGGCACCTGGGAGGCCGCGGAGGAAGTTGAGCAGCAGAGGGGTCGGCAGGGAGAGGCCCCTGAGTGGCCAGGCGCCGCGGACAGTGGCTGTGCAGAGCAGGAGTGGCTGCGGGAGGCAGAGGGGCACGGGGACACCCACGGGGAGGCTTCCACTGTCCCGCTCACAGCGCTGCCGCCTCCGGATGGTTGGTTCTGGGAACCCTGCCCTCACCCTGGTGCCAGAGGTGCCGAGGGCACCAGACCAACACAGGCGGGGCAGCGATGCCAGTCAGACCCCTCCAGGCAGCCTGGCTCCGGCCGCAGCCCTGGAGGGAGCTGGACGCCTGCAACCGAGACTCCGTGGGTACGTCCCGCGCTAGGCCCGGCCCGGGAAGGGGAGGGCTCGGAAGGGCGTCCAACCGGAAGCCAGCCCTGCCCCACGTGTGCTGGGACCTGTGCACCAGGGAAGCAGCGCGCCCAGCACCCGGGGCCTGCGCAACGCCCAGAGAGCCGTGACTTCCCTAAGGAGCCACCAAGGTAAGGGCCCTGTGTCCTGGACTGTGTTTCTGTCCTGGACTGTGGACCGCGACGCTCAGCTGAGCGCAGGGGCAAGGACTCCTCCCAGCTCACTGGACAAGGCAGGATGTGTGCGAGCCGTCGCGACCGGCCGGCATTTATCAGCCTTGGACTTGGACGGGTTGGATAAGCACAAAGTGGCTTTCGGCGACACTTCACAGCCTAGAAACGCCTTCACCGCCGTCCCCTCTGCCACTTGGGCCGCTGTCCCCCCACTGGGCCCGGGCTGGGGTCCTGGAAGAACCGGCCGGCAGCCCCTGCCCCACGGCTCACCACGAGCATCTCTGCAGAGAACTGGTTCCCGGGCATTTCATGGTGAGAAGCCTACGGCAAACTTCCCTATAACACCAGGCGAATATGAGAAGGAGAGCGGGGAACTTGCCCGCCCAGGCGCAGGGACTCTGGGACCCGAGGGGAGCCTCCCAGCACTGGAGGCGTGGCTTCCTCGCCATCCTTTGGGACCTGGGTTTGTCGGAGCCGCTGCCACGGAGGTGATAACCCCCAGCCCAGCAGGCAGGGAGCCCTGAGCCCTGACCAGGACGGGGTGATGGAGGGGCGGCCAGAGAGGCCACATGGAGGCAACACGGCTGTATCTTACCTTCCGCACCTATTCGTGGATTTTGCCCAAGTTGCCCAGATTAGCTGGCTGCAGTGGGCTGGACTATGTCCCCACAAAAAGACATGTCCAAGTCCCGCCCCCAGGACCTGTGGAAACTGCGTGAACTTACTGGGAAACTGCCTTTGCCGAGGTAATTAAAGTCAGACCTCAAGTGAGTTGTCCTGTATCGAAAGCAGCCTTACATCTCGTGACTCGTGTCCTTCTCAGAGAAAGACGAGGGTGACCGGCACCCGCAGACACGACCCTGGAGACATTAGAGAAAGGACTCTAAGCTGAAAACCCTCCAAGAAGGAGAACGGCATACCCAGATGGCGTCACGAGAAATTCCAGCAGACATTTAAAGAGATGATGCCAGCTCCACGCAAACTCGTGCAGAAATTCCAAGAGAACTGAAGAACCCTTTCTCAAGGCTAACATCCCTCTGATACCAGACAGGGCATCACAGGAAAGGAGCCACATCCTGGGTAATACAGACGCGGATCTCCTGCAAAATGCTTGCAAGTAGATTGTGACCGTGCACAGAAGGATAACGCGTCACGCCTGGGCGGGAAAGGACAGGTCTGCTCGCAGTCAGCACTTCTATTCCAAAGCGTCCTCCGGAGCCCAGCCAGTGAGAAGGGAATGAAAGGCAGCTGAAGGCAGGCTGTCTTTGTTGGCAGAGAATCTGTCTTTCTACCCAGAAATTACAGACCTGATGAGAAAGGCACCAGACTTTGCCAGGGAAGCTAGTCAGTCCAGCACCAGTTCCCGAAATGTGTGTTAGAGATAAACTGTATTCTGGGCGTTCCCTCCGTGGCTCAGCGCTTAACACACCCGACTAGGATCCTTGAGGATGTGGGTTGGATCCCTGGCCTTGCTCAGTGGGTTAAGGATCCGGTGTTGCCGTGAGCTGTGGTGTCGGTCGCAGATGTGGCTCGGATCTAGCATTGTGGTGGCTGTGGTGTAGGCTGGCAGCTGTAGCTCTGATTTGACCCCTAGCCTGGGAATTTTCATATGCTGCGGGTGCGGTCCTAAAAAGCAAAGAAAAAAAAAAGACATTTTCAACAGGGATTTCCTGCATAGCATAGGGAACTATGTCCAATACCTTGTGATAACCTATCGCGGAAAAGAATCGGAGTGTATACACATCTCTGGGTCACTTTGCTGTACACCTGAAACTAACACAATATTGTAAATCGACTACACTTCCATTGTAAACAAGAAAAAATCGACATTGTGAAGTACCATGTACACACAGTACTCACTTAGCGGTAAATCTGACAAAAGATATGCAAGATTTATACCTGGAAAACCACAAAACTTTGCTGAGAGAAATGAAGGAAACCTAAATAAATGGAGAGACACCATGCTGATGGATCGAAAGCTCAGTAACGTGAAGATATTATTTCCTCCGAAATCGATGCGTAACCGCAGCACGACGCCAATCCAGATGCAGAGGGTTTTCCCAGGGAAATTCACACACCGACGCTAAGATTCATGTGCAGAAGGAACTGAGAACGGCTGGAACCACTTTCAAGAAGAACAGCTAAGTTCGGGGCTCAGATCTAACCAATTCCAAGACATGTTCTAAGGCCCCAGGAATCGAGATGGCGCAGAATGGATGGATAACGGGCGGTAGAGCGTCCAGACGTGACAGCGCGTGTATGCAAAGGCACATAACGTCGATTGACCCCTGACGAAGGCGCAGAGGCAATTCCGTGGAGAAGGACAGCCTCTCAGTAAGGTGGCTGGCAACGTGTGCCACAGGAGACATTATACATACATAACTATACACACACTCCTCTCGTCATGTAAAACATCAGCTCACAGCAGCGTCTACACCTAAATGTAAACTGGGAAATTATGAGACTTCTCGAAGGAAAACAGAAGAGGAAGAGGGATGGACGGGGCGTTTGGGGTCCGTAGATGCAAACCATTGCATTTCAGGTAGATAAGCAGTGGGGTCCTGCTGTGCAGCACAGGGAACTCGACCCAGTCACTTGTGATAGAACATGATGGAGGGAATATGAGAAAAAGAATGCACGTCTAAGTATGACCGGGTCACCTTGCCGGACGGCAGAAATTGACAGAAGGTGGTAAATCAACTCTACTTTAATTAAAAAAAAAAAAAAAACAACCCAGGAGAGCGTATTTGGGACCCTGGGTTAAGCAAGTCATTTTTAAATATCACACCAAAAAGTGGGATTCCTTTTTTAAAACCCACAGATTGAGAAATAACCATGAAAGACAGAACTAAAAACAGAGACGATGCAGTATGATCCGCAGGGGCCTCATCCAGGAAAACAAGGTCGGGCTGTCCATCCACTGACCCCAACCCAGCAACAGGATCAAGGAGAAAAGCTCCACGGTGGAGCTTTGCCAAACAATAAACACCCTCAGCAAACGGGGCTAGAAGGGAACTTGCTCAGCTTTACTGAAGGATCCTGTGAAAACCCCCAGCTACTCTGGAGCCCGAACACTCCCCCCAGACTGCTAACGCTGACAAGGCGGCGGCACCTCTGCCGAGCATCGTGCTGGACGTGGTGGTCAGAGCACAGAAGGCCCGGGGGCTGGGGAGGAAGAACAACGCCGCCTTCACTCACAGGGAGTGTGACCGCCAGTGGGGAAAATGCTGGGAAAGCACGAAGAGCCTCTCAGAACGCACACGTGGACTGAGCCAGGCCCGAAGCACGTGAGGCAGACACACCGAATTCGGAAGCTAACTCAAAAGACAGGGCCGTTTACCGCAGCATCGAAGCAAACCACCTGGGGACAGAACTGGAAAAACAGAGGTAAGATCTCTATGAGAGGAGCAAACATTACACAGCATTGCCGGGAAAAATCAGACAGCCTAAACCAACCAGAGCTATACCACGTTCAGGGATAGACACCAATGTCACGACGACGCTGATTTTCCCAAACAGAGCAGTAGATTCAACACCATCTCAACAAAAAATCTCGGCAGATTTTTGGGGGATAGGAATGAAGTGATTCTGCAACTTAGATGGGAAAGGACGTAGGTGCCAAGAGAGTTTTGACAAAGAGGAACCAGGTGGGAGGACTTACCTAATTTAAGACTTAGCTCAAAGCTTCAGTGATCATGAACAGTTAGGAAAAGCAATAAAAAACAAGACTCCTTTATTTTACAGCTGCAAAATTATGACAGATACAGGAATTATGCTAATAACATTCGGAATCTTTATGTAAAAAAATGTTTAATGCTATCGAAGAATTAAAAGGAGACCAAACAGGAGTTCCCGTAGTGGCGCAGCAGAAAAGAATCTGACTAGTAAGCATGAGGTTGCAGGTTCCATCCCTGGCCTCACTCAGTGGGTTAAGGTTCTGGCATTGCTGTCAGCTGTGGTGTAGGTCACAGACTTGGCTTGGATCCCACGTTGCTGTGGCTGTGGTGTGGGCTGGCAGCTGCGGCTCTGATTCAACCCCTAGCCTGGGAGCCTCCTTACGCCGCAGGTGCAGCCCTAAAAAGAAAAAAAAAAAAAAGACCAAATAATTGGAGATCAAGTTATGAGGGTGAAAAATAAAGCTTCAAGTGGCAAAGTATCATATATTCTGTATGAATCACGCTTTTTATTTTCTGATGATTTGACGTCTCGTGGTCTTGCTGACCCTGGAGGGACCATAGCTTCGTGTAAACCAGCTAGTGCAGAGCCCGCTTCAAGCCTCTCCTCCGTGTCCCATCACACAGGGCAGGTACCAGACAAGGAAGGACAGTTCCTCCACCCCAGCGCCCACTGGAATTCCACACACCAGGCCGGTCGGAGCCTGCTCGCCTCTTCCCTCCCGTGGATACCTTGAGGAAGGGGCTTGCTCACGTTTCTCCTGGTCCCCTGCCTCCCGGCCAGCCCTGGGGCTTCCCAAGCGCCCCCACGGCACGCACCGACTCCTGTCCCTCAGGGCTGTTGAGCACAGCTCTGCCTCCGTGACCCCCTCTCTGCACCCGGGGGTCAGCACAGCAAAGTAAGACAGGCCCCAGGTGCCCCGTCGCACAGTCTCACCCACGTACTCTACACATCGCCTGAAATTCAAAGGAAGATGGCCAGCGGGAATTTTGAGTGACTGCTCAAGCAGATGCTCCACCCGATTCTATAACTTGGATGGAAAAATTCAGTTCGAGGATTCATTAAGACGATTCTTGAAAAGAAGCACCAACCAGGATCCATCCTGCTGGCTCTTCAGGCACTTTGTTCCAAGAGCGCAGAGGTTAGCAGAGTGTGACCGGCACAGGAGCGAGCATCCCGGGGAATAAAGCAGCGCCCCCGAGACTCCTGCCCAGAGTGGGGCCGCGAGTGGCGAGACGGGCTGATAAGGGGTGTGAGGATAAGGGTCCCTGCGCGGAGAAGGAACACCTGCGATGGGTTAAAACCAGGAAAGGCAGAATGTCATAAATACAAAAAGAAAGAAAATGAAAGCATGTCTCTCCTTCTCCTGGAAATAACTCTAGCACTAGAAAATAAAGAAACCGACCAAGGCCGCCCGTCCCAGGACAGGCAGGCACCCTGGGCTCAGCACGCTGGAAGTGACTCCCTCTAGGTCCACCTTCTCCAAACAGCAGGACAAGAGCAGGGGCTGCAGAGACACAGCTGTGTCCCGAGAGCGTGGCCAAGGGGCCAGGTCAAGGGGCCACCGCCCAGGGGGTTCTTGGAGACCCCAGGGCACCGGCCTTCATAGTTAAAGTAGTTTTTCCAAAACCAAGAAACGAAGACCCAAAGCCGACTGAAGTCTTTCTTTCTCCTTTACTGGAAGGAGCCGCTTAGAGCCGCTTTTGCCCAAGACCAGCTATCCCCAACCAAGCTTCCAGCTCCCTCTGGGGCTCCAGGAACAGGCCGTTATGAAAATCGAAGCCTAAGTGTGAAGGACCACTGTGGGCCGACAAGCTTCCCAGACTGCACCGCCCTCCCCCCAACCCCCCCCCACACCCCTGCCCGGCACACTCAGCCCCTAAAGCTGACTCTGCCCCACGCAGAGCTCCCCCCCGCACAGGGACCCTCCTTTCCAGCTGTAGCGGAGAGGGTCCCCACTCTCTCCCACTCTCCCAGCCCCTCCCTCCCCATCAACTCTTTGGGACTAAGATGGGACCACGGGGGGGTGGGGGGGTTAGGGCTGGCTTTTTGCTCTGAGACCCCAGCCCTTCCCTGAGGGGACCATCTTGGGTCCTACCCCCACCCCATGCTCCTCCATCCTACAGCCTTCTCTCCAGATGGAAGCTCTTGGGGTCCCACACCCCATGCCCCCCAGCTCACCACAGCTGGTTCCTCTCCTAGCACTGAATGGCCATGCTGGTTCCATCCTGGCCGGTGCTGCAAGGGACAATGCCACAGGCGCACCCCTGCCCTCCCGGCCCACTCCCCCACCTGCCTTCCGCCCTCCCCACCACACAGGGCCCACCAGGGCTCTGCTGGCTGTGAACGAGTGACTGTCCCGGCCCTGTCTTTCCTGTCGTCACACACCCCTGCACCGTCCCACCACCCCTCCCAGCAGCCGGAGCGATGGGTGACCAAACATCCAGGAGGCTGGCAGAGGCCAATGGCTTCAGAGTTAAGGGAAACAGAGCCACCTTCACCCTCGGGCTTCCGAGTTGTCACAGCACGGTGGACAGGCAGGCAACGCTCTAGTTGCCCCTTACAGATGTGACAGCCGAGACTCCGAGGAGAGGCCACGTGCCCGGGTTGAGCACAGGCTCCGAAGGGTTTGGACTCGGCCCTGCTCTTTCCCTTCCATATGCCGACATCACGGGCAGGACGCTGGAGGTGACTTCGGCCCTTTTGGTCCCCAGCCCCCTCACCCCCCAACTGCTTTCTCCACCAAAACCCGAAACCTGGAAGGGCCCTGGGCCTGGCGGTGCTTCACCTGCCAACCCCCAAGGGGGTAGCCCTGGCTGTCTTTCGGGAGGCTGGCTCACTCCCTGACCTGCTGCCCAGGCAGAATGCAGAGGGCCCCAGGAGCCCAGAACTTGGGAGAAGGGCAGCCATGCAGCCCCAGAGCAAAGCAGAAAGAGCTGGGGCTCCTTGTTCCAAGGTTTCAGGCATCCATGCGGCCACACGGCCGGTGCATCTGAGCCCTTCCTCACCCACTGCCCACTCAGCCCTCCAGCCCAGCCTGTCTCGGCCACAAGGAGAGCTGAGTGGCTATCACGCTGTTCTCATACAAAAGGTCTGTGGTGAAATTTTTTTGGGCCCTGGCCATGGCACATGGAGGTTCCTGGGCCAGGGATCCAACCCATGCCATGGCAGTGATCTGAAGACAGTGCTGAGTCCTCAACTGCTAGGCCACCAGGGATTCCATGAATTTTTGAAATGTATAAATACTGAACAGGGAGCTATTTTGCCTTTGCTCCAGTCAACACTGTGCCACAAATTAGGGATCCCTGGGTCCCCCTTCACCCACAGGAGTAGCTGCATGAACTAGAGTCTTCAGGAAATGAGAAAGATCAGTTATCTTTCTCAACCACTGGCCCAGCCAAAGCCTGTGCCCACCCTCGGAAGGGACCCTGTGGTCTGAGTGGACCCCGAGCATCTGACATGAGGCCTGCCCTCGGGGGTTCCTGGTGAGCCCACGGCCAGGACTGGCGGGATCAAGCAGCAGCGCAGGTGAGAAGGAAGCAAAGCCCGAGGCTGGGGCTGGGGCAGGACCAGCGGAACCTCTCGCGCGGCCTGGCCAGGCCCTGCTCGGCGGTGTCCCTCGGTTGGGCAGCTGGGTCGGCCTCGCGCCAGGACCGCACGGGGGTTCCGCACCCACAGCCCCGGGCAGCGCGTGCCCGCCCCCTCCTCTGTCTCTGCATCGCTGCCCACTGCCCTCCCCCCGCCCGACCGCGCTCCCGTTTGGTGCCCTGAGCAGCGGAAGGGGAGAAAGTGGCGGGCTGCACCGCGCTAGGGACCCGATCTCCCCTTCTCTGGGACCAGGCCCGGCCTCCGAGTCCCTGTAGTCCGGCCACCGCGGGAGGCTCTCCGCCAGGGCCTCGGCGTCCCTCGGGACCGGCCCCCTACGGTCCCGGCGAGCTAAACCCAGCGCAGGGCGGGGAGCGCGCGGCAGCGGGCAGGCGACGGGGCTGCCTCTCCGGGCCGCAGGGGGCGGGGCGCGCACGTAAGCCCCGCCCCGCCGGCGCCCCCGCCCCGCCCCGCCCCGCCCACGTCATGCAGCCACCCCTCCCGCGCCTGCGCGGCCGCGCGCCCGGCCCGCTCCATCCGCCGCGCATCCTCTGCCGGCGCCCCGCGCCCCGCGCCCAGCTTTGCGCCCCGCTCCGCCCCCGGCTCCGCTCCCGGACCGACGCCCCGCTCCCCTCGTGGCGGGCGGCGCGGCCATGAGGCTGCGGGGACGCGATCCCCGCGCCGCCCCCGCCTCCAGCGCGGGGGCCGGCGACGCGCGGCGGCTGGCGCCCCCGGGGCGGAACCCTTTCGTGCACGAGCTGCGCCTGAGCGCCCTGCAGAAGGCCCAGGTGGGTGCCCGCCGAGTACCCGGCCCGCCTTGGGCCAGGGACCGCGCTGGGGGTCGCGGATGCGCGGCCGGGGGGCCCGGGAATAAGCCCTCCGGCGCGGCGCAGCCTCGCGGCCCCCTGAGGCCCGCGACCGCCACACTTCTCTGCGCCGGCAGCCCGCATCCCCGCGGTCCTCGCGCCTTCACCCTGGTTCCCAACGCCCGTGCCCCGATCGTGGCTCCCCAGCCCCTTTTCCTAGGTCCCCGCGCTCGGCGCCATCCCGGTTTTCCATTCTCCCTGGATCCCCGCACTCCTCCTCCCAGGCCTCTGCACCGCGATCTCGGACCCACAGCCTGGTCGGTCCTAGCCCGGCGGTCCCCTGGTCCGGGCGTCCACTCTCGCCGCGTGCAGGCCCCGCGCGATACCGGCGCGGCTCCCCCTGGGTGTGACTTTTTGTGACTTGATGCGCTTCGTGTGCAAGGACTTCGTTGATCACTAGCGGCAGCGGGGCGCGGACTGTCCGGGGTCTCCTGGAGGCTTCCTGCGTCTGAGTTTCGAAGCTATTTCTGGCGGGCTCCCAGGGGCTTAGTCCGAGGCCACAGTCGGTTGCTCACAACCTGATCCGGCCCGGGGACCGGAGCGCGCGGGCGGTCAGCTTCCAGCGCGTTTTACCTGGGGGATGGGCTGGTCCTGGCTGAGGGGTTGGACGCTGCAGAAAGCAGGGGAACCCACACTTTGTCCCCTCCCTTCAAGGCTCCTGACCAGCAGGGATTCCTCTGCGACCGGGTAGGATCTCCCGGATGAGGCCCCAGCTCTGCTTGTGAGTTTGGTTTGCATTTCTGTAAGATTGCTCACATGATGGCCTTTCTTTGACTCCAGAACTATAGGAGATGCAAGACCAAGTTTCAGGTCTGCAGCGGTTGTGGGTTCAGCCAGCTGTGACAACTTTTTGAAAGGTGATTGACATTTTTAAAAATGTGTAAAGTCATTCATTTGAAATGATACTAAAGTGAAAAGTTTTTGAAGTCACTCTAAAGTTTTCATTTCCCCAGACACCGCCTTTTCTCCAAGTGCCACTTTAGTGGGCTTGACGCTGGTCATCGGTAGAGGAATCGGGCAGAGCGCTGGAGAGGGAAGAGATGAGAGAGAGGGCCACCCCTCCTGGTGACATGAAAGGGCAAGACTGCCCCCCCCCCCGGCTCCTGGGCCTTGTGCCTGCCCAGAGCAGACACCAGCTGCGCCAGACGAGTGGTCCACCTCCCTCTGCCGCCCTCAGTGCTCACACGCACTCATCTCATGCCAGGAGCCCCTTGTGCAGGGCCTCACGTCCAGCCTCGTCGTGTCGTCCCCTGGGCTCCTGCATGGGCCCCCTTCCAGGGCCTTCCTGCCACTGCTCTGCTGCCTGGAACCCTCGGGGACTGCCCCTGGGATGGAGCCCTGACTCCAGGCGGTTCCCAAGGCCCTGCAGCCCTGTCCCAGCTCCAGGCCCTCACCCTGGGCTCCAGCTGCCTCAGGGCTCTCTCTTCCTGCTCCTGTCGCCCCTCTCCCATCACCCCCCTCCTGTCACCCACTCTGGTCCCCCCCCTTTCCTGGTCCTTCTGCCTCTCCCTCAGGTCTTGGGTGAACTATCACCTCCAGTAGGAAGCCCCCCACCTGAAAGGCCTTCTCTGTGTCCCTGTCACATTTGCAGCCTCCCTACTCTGGGTGCACAGGGACTGTGTGCACAGCCCGGGGCGCGGGGGGCGGGCATCTACTGCGGAGACGAAGCTAGTTGTTTAGGGGATAAACCAGCCAAGGAGCAGAGGTCAGAGCTGCCCCCAGCTGCCCTCAGGCAGGGGTCACAGGGTGTGGATCGGGGGTTCAGAACAACGCCTTGCTCGCCCCTCAGCATCTGGATTCTTTCAGGCAAAGGGGAGGTGTCACCTCCCAGAAGGGGGGTGCTTCGTGTGTCCTCCGTTGCGGTCTTCCCAGCAGCAGAGCGAGCTCAGTGTGCTGGAACGGAGTGCTGCTGCTGCTCAGAGGCCTGCGCCCCTGTCAGAGGCCGGCCCCGCGCTCCCCTCCGAGGCGAGGTCTGCGGAGAAACATTCTGCTTTTGAGCAGCACTCCCCGCTTCGCCCTTGGTGATGAAGCGCGTGCGCAGGGCGAGCGGCCTGTCCCAGCAGAGAGCCCCCCTCTGCACATACGCACACACGGCCGCCGCCGAGGCCGGCCCCGCTGATCCGCTCCGTCTGAGTTGCACTAAGCCGGTGACGGTGCCTATATTTACCTGTTGGCATGTGCTGCAGGGCAGGGCCTGCCGCCGTCTGGGGATTAATGACCCGTGGGTCCATCTGTCATGTCACTGCGGATTTAGCGAGGGGCTTAAGCACCTCTTTGGACGTGAGCGCGCAGGTTAAGATCTGGAAACCGTGAAAACGTGACGCGGAGACCCGCAGAGAGTCCTGTGGTCGCTTCTCGCTTTTGGAGCCGCGCAGCAGTTTCTGCCCCGGGTCGTTGGGTACTTCCCTTCCCGTTGGAAGTGGGGGTGGGAGCGCCCCCCTGCAGCTGCGAGGCTTCCCCATTTCTGAGCCCAGGCGGCGGCTGTACTTCCTGGAAAGCAGCCTGCTCTTCCCGGCTCCCTGGAGCTGAGTCCCCTGCGAGGAGGCCGCGTGCCCCTCCCCCAGTCCCCGAGGGTTACCTGGAAGGTGACTCCAGGGACGGAGCCGGGCGGCAGCCTGGGCTGCCTGGAGTGTAAGTACCCGAGGGTGGGCCGCCTTTCCTCTGAGTTCTTGTCCAAACGCCTGGGTTCCGATAGGAGGGTAGCAGCAGGCGCTCCGGGTCTCGGGCGGGGCCCCGGGTCAGGGTGGCTCTTTGCGGCGTGGCCTCCCACCTGGGTGCTCCACGCAGAAGACTCGGCCGCCAGCATCCAGCCCCTGCCGTGCCCCCCGCACTCTGCCCAGGGACGGGGTGTGGCGGGATGGGTGAGTATGGGGCGGCCGGGGCTCCCAGCTTCTTGAGGGCCTGGCGATGGTAGCAACAGGGCCATGGGGTGGAGGCCTCCAGGAGGGCACGTGTCCTGTTGGAGGACATGGCGGCCCCCAGGGGCCTGGAGTCCCAGCCGCTTTCCAAGGACCCGAAGGTACCACTTCTGCTGGCGCATTTGTGGCCAGAGGCCCCGGCTGATCCGGTGTCCATGCGGCTGGTCTCAGCGCGGCCCTGGGAGGCAGGCGGGCCGGGTCCCTGTGTCCAGATGAGGAGGCCGAGGCCCAGCTCCTGGGTGGGCTCAGAGCAGATGTCCCCCCTGGCACTTTCTCTGACTCGCCAGGAGCCTGCTGAAATCCAGTTTGAATTTTCTGGAGGGGTGCACATGTGAAATAAACTGTGGTTCCTGTTGAGGAGTGAGAAGGGGGTTCAAGGCTGCAAGACGGCTTTTGATTTCTCATGCTCCTTTGTCCTGAAACGGGGACACACACGGACACGCGTGTTCTCTCACACCTGCTGCAACTTCTGAGCACCGAGCAAAGCACCGTCTTGTTTCTCATTTTTTAAAATCCGGGTTTCGTCCCTGAAAGTGGGGCCTCCGGAGCCCCCCTGAAGGAGCCTCACCCTCCCGCCTGCCCTGCAGCCGCCGGGATGAGAGCCGCCGTCCCCAGAGGCCGCGTTTTCGGGGTTTGCTGCCTTGCGAGGGTTGGTGTCTCCGTGTCCCACAGCCTTGAGTCTCACTGCAGGTTGTTCGGAGATGAGCCCAGAGAAGAGTGTGTGTCTGGAAATCACATGCCCACATGCGGTGGCAGGCCTGTCTCCCAAAGCCCGCGTCCCGGCTCAGCCGTCCTGCGGCGTCGGCAGCCTCAGCGCTGATCGGCACGTTCCTGGGTGTCTGGGCCCCGTCCAGCCGTGTGAGCTGGGCTGTGGTAGACGCGGCTGGAGGCCCTTCCTCACCTGCGTGGCGGCCGGCCTCTGGCTCTCCCAGTCCTGGCCCTGCCGCCCGGTGCCCCGGGCGGGGACGTGCCCTGGTGCTGGTCGCTCACAAAAGGCCCATTCCCATCGCAGCGCCGCGCAGCCGAGGACTTCTCCCGAGAGGCTCTTTGCCGCTTTAGACCTTCGGAAGCAAGGCCTTTCCTGATTTTCACCTTTCACATCCCGGGACAGGGTCCTGGAGGGGCACCACACACCAGGGGCTGCGGTCGGCTCGTGGGGACCAGTCACCCCCTGGGGCCTGGCTGCCCATTGCGTCCTCAGGGCCGAGACTGGGCGGGTGGACCGGCTGCGTCTGGCGCTGAGCACCCCCCCCCCTCCGGGGTCTGATGCAGAGGTCGTCGCATCCCCAGCCCCTAGGCAGCAGCAGGTCTTTATCGCCGCAGGGAGGTGCCATGGTCACTTTGTGCCTCGTGACCCTCTTGGGGTCCCCCAGGGCCTCCAGCCAGATGCCTCGTCCCCACCCTGGCTCCCTTTGGTCCGCTGGTCAGCGTCCTGTGACCACCCGGTGGGGAGGGGTCTTTGGGGGACATGGGAGCCCCCGCCTCCCCCCAGATGGTTGGGGCTGCCTCTGCCCCCAGCGCCCCCCACACCTGCCCTACCCCTGCCCTCCCGCCTCATCCCGGCCTCACCTGTGCCTCTCGTCTAAGGAACAGTCAGGCTGGTCACCCCCATGCATCCCCACTGTGCTCACCTGACTGGGGGCAGACTACCCCAGGCTCCTCTCCACGGACCACCACGGGGCCCAGTGCCAGGCTCGGCCTGCCCCGCAGAGGGACTAACGTGCCTGGCCCGGGGCTGTCTGTGGGGGGCAGGGCCCAGATGTTCTGAGGGCTGCCTGCAGCTGGAAGGGTTCTCCTGCCCTGGGACCCCCGGGACAGGCCAGGGCCCCTGGGGACTCCCGCATGAGAGGGGCTAGGACCCTCTCCCCCCAGGCCCTGCTCTTTCCCGCAGGTATTCGCCAAACACTGGGAGCAGCGGGAAATGCTGCAGCTCTTAAACTTGGGGTCCCTTTATTCAAACCCTGCAGTCAGGCCTGGACATAAGGGGCTTCCTTCACAAGCCAGGGCGGGTCTGATTTCTGGGCTCCGAGCTGCGTGTGGGTCCCAGCCTCTCAGGCCCGGGGGGCAGGGGGCCTTGGTTGTTGGGGCTCTCACAGGATCTTCCAGCCCTGCCTTGGGGGCCACCCCGAGTCCCCTCTTCCTGTGTCACCTGTCCCCGCTGGCCACCCACCAGGCATGGTAGGACAGGCTGGCTTCAGACGGTGGAATCGTGAGAAGAGGTGCTGTTAGGAGCAGGGCACAGGGGCCCTGGGGCAGGACGCAGCCGGGGGCTCAGCCAGCAGGCAGTGCACGTTCTCCCTGGTCCCGGCCAGGCAGGGCGCCCCCTGGCACCCTGTGACCCTGTGTGGTGTCCGTGGCCACGGAGGTCCCCCATGGTTCTCACCCCCTCAGGACCTGCACCCCGTGCTGCCCGCCCCGCCTCGCTCGGTGCCTGAGCCTCCGCGTCATCTGTGAGACCCGCGGCTTCCTGGGTCTGATTCTGCAAGTGGGGCTGGGTGTCTTGAAAGGTGCCTTCCCGCAGATGTGTAATTGCGGGGTGTCCCGGCCCCACGAGCGAGGTGCCCGCCGAAGCGGGTCAGGCGGCTCCGAGCGTCAGAGCTGGCACCTGCTTTTGGAGCTGAGCCTCGTCTCGCGGAATGTCCGGCCCAGAAAGACTGCGCCCCCCCCCGCCAGTCTGTCCCTCCACTTCCCCGCTTCTGGGCACCTGCCGAGAGCCCGGCCATGCTGGCGCTGAGCCCCCGAGGGTGACCGGGCAGCCACAGCAGGGCCTCCACCTGTGTCTAGCTTTCTGTGAATTTCGCATCCAGAGGCTGCCGGCTGACAACGAGACGGAGCTGTGGTCTCCAGCCGAGGGTCCTGGGCACCCAGAGGCAGGATGTTTCAGGAAAGGGGAGGAAGGAGGGGTGCCAGGGAGAGGCAGGCTAGGCCCGGAGGCCAGCCCAGCCTGTGCCAGCAGTCACCCAGAAGCAGGGATGGGCACCAGCCGTGGTGCCCCCCCCGGGGCCCACCTGCCCCTCCTGCGTGTGGGCAGCTCTCCGCCTGCTCCCCCTCTGTCCTTGCTTAAATGCCCCCAGTGATGAGTCCAGACCTTTCTCAGGTGCCCTGGAGACCTGGAGTCTACGTGGCAGGTGGCGCCAGTGTTCCCGGGGTCCACTTCCTGGAGGCCTCGGGCTGCCCCCTGTGCTGACTGCTGACCCCGTGGTTGATTTCCTGCCTCCCTTGCCCATGGACCGTGGGCCCCACTGCCCCAGGCTGCCCGCAGGATCCCGGCCCCGTGAGAGCATCCGTGCTGCGTGCCGTGGCCTGAGCTGGGAAGGCGCTCTGGCACGAAGGCTCCCACCTGCCACCCCTGAGCCCTCAGACCCTGGCTGAGAGGAGACGGGGCCGGCGCCGCGGGGTTCCCTGCGGCCCGAGCTGTTGGGCGTTACGTTTGGGGTGGCCTTGGCACTGGCAGTTCTGCTCCAGCCAAGATGTTTGTCGCTTCCTCCCAAGACCACCCGTCACCTGTGGTGCATTGAAAATGGTGAGTCTATTCGTCTAAGAAATTCCCTCTGTGGGAGTTCCCGTCATGGCGCAGTGGAAACAATCCGACTAGGAACCCGAGGTTGCGGGTTCGATCCCTGGCCTCACTCAGTGGGTTAAGGATCCGGCGTTGCCGTGAGCTGTGGTGCAGGTTGCAGACACAGCTCGGATCCCGCGTTGCTGTGGCTCTGGCGTAGGCTGGTGGCTACAGCTCCAATTAGACCCCTAGCCTGGGAACTTTCATATGCTGGGGGTGCGGCCCTAAAAACCAAACAAAAACAAAAAAAAAGACATTCCTACTGTAAATTCCGGGAATTACTGAAAAACACTCTTATTTTGCAGAAGCCTTCAGATTGGGCAATACACACCAAGATCTGAGTTGAAAGCTCTTGAATAGAGATGATAGGGGTGGTAGGAAGTTGGGCCTGCTTGAGGGTTTGAAGGAAAAAATAGCTCTTTAGAGAAGCTCTATTTAATTTTAGATTCGCGTGGGAGAGCCGGGAAGACGTGGCCATGAGCATGGCTGTGGAAGGGGACTTTTCCCAAGTCGAGGCGCAGCCTCTCCTCGTAGACACAGGTGGGTGGGCGCCTGGGTGCCGCTGCGGAGGCCTGAGCTTGGGGAGACGCTCACGTTAGTAAGAGAAGGACAGATGGAGCCAGGGTGGGTTGGGCACAGGGCTTCCGTGGCCGGGCACGGCTGCCAGAGAAGCCCAGCTGCCCCGTGGACCTCAGCCCGAATCTGGCCCGGGCCGTGGCGCTCCCTCCCTCCCTCCTGACCCTGGGCTCCTGACCGCACGGCGTTTTGTCTGAGCATAAAGGGGAGCTTTTTCTTGAGAGCATCTGCGGGTGTGACCAGGTAAAGCTAATGGCGACAGCTCAGAACACCAGGTTTTTCTGTTTCACTTTTGCTTTCAGTATTTTAACTCTTTGCATGAGTTGTGAGCATGACTTCTTATGTCCTGTTTGAATGCAGCATGTGGTTTGGGCCGGAAGGCGTTTTGCGTTTACTAGAGGTGTCTTGCTGGTGGGGGGGCGCAGAGGGACGCTTTCCAGGCGGCTTGGCTGGACCTGCACCTGCCGCATCTGCTCAGGAGCTGCCGATTCCTCTGTCCAGCGGTGAACTCGGGGGGCCTGTGGCTTGGCTGCCAGCTGTGGGGCCCCTTCTAAGTTGTCCTGTCTCTAGAAAGAAAAAGTTAGCTCTCTTTTCTCTCGCCGCCTCCAGCACACTTTCCTGGAGGTTCTGTCCTGCGTCCTGCCTGGGCAAGGCAGAGATGCAGCCCTGGCTACCCAGGGCGTTGGGCGTCTTCTCTGAATAGGGCTTCTCAAAAACAGCTGCCTTTACATTTGTCATAAGTAACAGCAAAAAAACAATCGATCTCCTGGTTTAGTCTCAGGCTCCCTGGAGAGCTTTCTGCAGAATTTTGGAAAAGCACAGCCGGCCCCAGAAGTGGCTGCTCCCTCTGCCCCAGCTGGGCTTGTTCCCAAGGTGAGCCCTGTCCCCTCCCCACCCCCCAGCCCCCAGCTGGCCCGTCTGGGGACGGGCCCTCCGATGTTTGGCGAAGGGTGAGGTGGACACACCCGACTGTTTCCATGACCCCTTGCCCTCGGGGCTCAGCAAGCCCTTCTCCTGGCTGAGGTCACAGGGTTCCAGAGCAAGTCCAGGGATTTGTAGGACCTGCCCGGGGACATGCGGGCCTCGTGGAGGCCAGTGTGTCCAGCAGAGTCTGATGGCGGGACCCAGGGCAGAGGGTGAGCCTCCAGCTACACGAGACTCTGAGCCCTGAGGGCCAGGTCTGGCTGCCGCATGGAGCGGGGGTGGGGGGTGCTGTGCTGCCCCGAGGTGGGGTTGGGCACTCTGGGTTGGTTTTGGAGGTGAGGCCATAGGACTCGGTAAGAAAGGCAGGGTGGGGCCCGAAGACATGGTAAGAAAGGCGGCAGATTTGGCTCCCAGGTGTGTGCCTGGGAGCCAGCAGGCGGCTCAGCCTGGCCACGCGGCCCGTTGATGCCTCTGGGCAGCTGGGCCGTCAGTGGCCTGGGGGTGGGGGGACACCGTCCCATCAGGCCCACATCCGAGGGCAGGAGGGTGTTCTCTCAGGAGGGGTGGGGTCCGGCCTGGGCTCCCCTGCCACTGTTTCACGTCCCAGCTGCTCCTCGAACCCCAGTTGTGCTCTGACCAGTGGCTGACCTTGAGAAGCCGCCCCACCCCCCTGGCGGGCCTGAGTGTCCCGCCTGCCCGAGCCCGAGCATGGGCTGGGGGAAGGGGTCCTCTCTGAGGGTGGCCCACACTGCTGCCCACTGAGATCGTCACTGAGCCCCTTGGCGGCCTGTGGGCAGGGCAGGTGGTGGGCCCTGCCAGCCTGCACCCCCGGCCAGCCTGCACGTGACGCCTGTGCCGTTGGGAGGGTGAACTGACTCGGGGGATCTGTTCTCTGGAACTGTGTCCTTCCGAGAGGCCCCCCGTGCGTGGTGCGTGGCCCGCCTGGCTCCCTCCGCCTGCTCTGGGTTTCAGGCTGGGCACCCTGCAGGGCCTCCCAGCCTCCGACCAGACTGGTCAGCCCAGCGCCTGTGTCCTGAGGGTCTGGGGAGACCCGATGGTCAGGCTGCCTTTTGTGCTTCAGGCCTTGGATCTGAGCGGCCTCGATGCCGGCTCAGGGCGCCCCGGGCCCCGTGAGCCCAGGCGGCCCTGCCCCAGCCCCGCACCGTGAGGGTAGGTCCCGTCTGTGTGCTCACCTGGTCTGCTGTCCTTGGGAAACTCTTCCTTCAAGGTCGTGAAGTCCCCCAGCGGCTTGGAGATGCGACTCCTGTTTTGTTTTTTATCTTTTTACCGACTGTCACCTTGGGATGTGTTTGCTGTGCCCTGTGTAACCGCAGCTTCTCCCTCTGCCTGGCCCCTGGTGTCTGTCACGCAGGTGACCTTCAGCGCACCTGTCCCCTGGTGGCGCCCAGCTTTGCTGCCACCAGCAACACTACACCCAGGTGAGCAGCTCCCCGGGGAAGCCGGCTGGGGCTGCCAGCTGGCCAGGTGCCCACACGGGGCCCCCACTGAGGTCTCACCCGCAGTGCAGGGGCCACAGAGATGTCTTCACTGCCCGGGGACCACTGCCGAGCGGCGTTGTCCCCGAACCTCAGGAGCGCGTGGACTCCGCCAGGACAGCCCCTCGCGGCCGTGGTACGGGGTCTGGACCCCGGTTGTTTCTCGGTTCATCCCTCTCCCCCCGGCCGAGGATGGTTTGTGTGACCGCGGGGGACTGAGTGCCCAGAGTGTGGGGGCAGAGTCTCTGGCGACTTCTATCAGCTCGATTTTCAGAAACTCTCTGAGGAGAGAGGTCACAGCCGAGGCCGTGGCTCGGGGCGGGTTTCTGTGTCCAGCAGGCACGCGTGGTCCCCGCCTTTCCTCTAGTGGCAGGACGGAGAGGGTTCCCTCTGACGGCGTCGGCCCCAGGAACGGTGGCTTGTAGCTCTGGGGAATCACCTCTGTGGCTGGCAGGTCCCTGGCACCCAGGCGTCGCCGTGCCGGGCCCGGCGCCCGGGGCGAGGGCGTGGATCACTCCGGAGATCTTGCCTCGTAAGCGGCGCATTGGCGGTGGTGAAACACAGGCACTTGGCCCAGCTTGCACGTGGGCGATGCCAGCAGCCTTGATGGCCTTGGCAGAGAGCAGTGGCTGCCGGGGGAGAGGGCGGAGCTGTGTGACCGCAGATGCTCAGCGCGTCCACGGCCCGCGGACTCAGTGAATTCCCTGGGACTGGAAAATGGTCTACGTCCCCAGCCAGCGTGGTCCCCTCCACAGCGCTTATCAAGGGATGTTTCAAACACACAGCAGATGTTGTCGCTCAGGGGCTGTGACAAAGCACCGCCTCCAGGGCGGCTCACACACAGGAATTTACCTCCCGGTTGTCCAGGCGGGAAGCGGGAGCCGCATCAGCCCGGCTGCTTCCTCCGGGGGCCTCTCCCGGGCGTGTGGCTGGCGACGTCCCTGTGCCCCAGGGGATCTCGTCTGGCAAGGACACCAGGACGCGGAATGAGGGCCCCCATCGGCCTCTGCACCTTCATCGCCTCTGTAAACACCTGACGGTCGGTCAGGTTTTGAGGGGCCGGGGTTAGGGCTCCAAGGCAGGAATGTTGGGGGCACAGTCCAGCCCCTGGTACCAACGCAGAGAAACTGTAGTGAGTGCCCCCCCCGCCACCCCCGCGGTGATTTGGAGCAGAGCCATTGTTTCACCCCTAAGGCCCCACATGCATCTCAGTGAGGGCTCCCGGCAGCCACCGGGTGTCAGGGACCAGCCCGCCACGTGGCATCCGGGTGGGGGGGAGGTCGGCGAGCAGGTGTCCCCGCCGGCTCTCTGCGGCACCCTCCCGAGCCCGCGTCCCCTCACCTGCTCTGCTCCGGGGTCCCCTTCGGCTCTTTGTGCTGGGTTTTCTCTCCATGTACTGGGGTGTCTGTATTTCCTGCTCTGCCTTTTGCCGGTTGTTCCTGGTCGGCCGTGTTTTCCCGTTGCTGGCAGCTTGATCTAGAGCTGGAGAGGCTCCCTTGCTGTTGGGCTGTCGAGTGGCCGCTGCAGGCCGGCTCGCCTGCTGCTCTGCACCCGGGCAGGACCCCCGTCACGCGGCTGAGCCTGGAGCCTGGGTTCTCTCTGGGCGCGTCTGCCTTGGCCACCTGAGGGACAGTCCCACAGGACTGGGTGAAGCCACTGCTCAGCCGGTGTCACAGCCAGAGTTTTGTTTCATAGGCTCGTTCACAGGCAGCACTGTGGTTGGGGTGTGTGTGTGAGCCTGTGGGCGTGCACCACAGTGGGAACTCCTAATCCCCTTGGCACAGGGACAGAGAGGCGGGCTCTGCAGGGGGCACCCTCTTCTCCCTCTGCAACAAAATGACAAAATAGTCACAAGGATGGGAAAGGGTATAGTTTTTAACCTAAAGTTTATTTTATTTATTTCTTTGTCTTTTTGGAGCCGTATGGAGGTCTCCAGGCTAGGGGTCAGATCAGAGCTGCAGCTACCAGCCTACACCGCAGCCACAGCAACACTGGATCCAAGCTGTGTCCGCAGCCTACCACCATAGCTCACGGCAATACCGGATGCTTAACTCACAGAGCGAGGCCAGGGATCAAACCTGCGTCCTCATGGATGCTAGTCAGATTCATTACCGCCGAGCCACCCCGGGGACTCCTAACCTGAGGTTTAAAGCGAAGGAAAGGCTGACATGCTAACCTCGTGGAGTTGGATGAAAATACTCGGAGAAGACTGGGTTCTCAGTGTGAATTTTGGGAAATACAGTGTTTCTGAAAAGAACGGTCCAGGCTCTTCCTGCAAGAAGTTAAAAAGAACTTGGCATAGACTAGAGAGCCTCTCCTAGGAGCCCAAAGTGACGCGACCCACGGCCGCAGCAGAGGCCAGGGGCGCGGGCAGACGTGGTTCAGCAGACGCCTGGCTCGGGAGGCCCTCTGTGCGTGGACAGCAGTGACAGCGACACCGTAGGGCAGGGCGGGGGTGTGACTTCCTGGGAGCAGCTTCACCTGATTGTCCTGCAAACACACAGTCGGCGGAGGAGGGGACGCCTCCTGTGGACGCCACGAAGTTCCCTGCCTGACAGAAACACAGACGCCAGCCCAAGAAGGATAGGAAATCCAGAGAATCAGTGGAAAAGCATTGGCACGGCCGTCGGAATCTCCGAGGTGTGCTACGTCTGCGTGGCGACCGCGGGTGGCGGCGCCAGGGGCAGAGGCCGGCCCGCCTTCCGGACGCAGACACGTGTTCGCCGACAAACCCTCGAGTCCTGGAAAGAGACATCGTGCTGGGGGCTTCCCAGCCCTGGGACGAGGTTGTGACACCAGGAGAGCCGTGCCTGCCTGCAGTGCATCCGTGGGCAGGACGACAGCTCCTGAGTATCCCGCAGGATGCAGGGAGGGTGTAGGGTGACCTTCAGCCCCATCGTGTTGACCCCAAAGAACACCCTGACAAAACCAGAGGGGGGAGGCATGTTCCCTGACCACCTGGAGGGACCCCGCCCTGTTTAGCAGGAAGCGTGGCCACAGTGGATCTGGTGTCACTGCTCTCCTCCTCCTCGTGCTGAAACCCAGCCCTGAAAGGAGGGGAAGGGAGAGGCCGTGAAAACCACCGTGGTCACCGTGCCGGGGCGCAGAGCACGCAGGGTTTCCTTGACGTGACCGCCGCGGAAGGCCTCCCCGCACTTCTGTGCCCAGCACATGCTGAGCCGATGGCGTTTCCGGTTTGTTGGGTTACACAACCTGCCTGTTGAGATAACCCTGTTCCCTTGTGGTTTTAAACGTGGCTGCTAGAAAAGGTGGAACTGCCCACGTGGCCCCGAGTGTTCCTGTCGGGCGCTGCTGGCCTCGATGGGGAATCTTGGAGCACCCAAGAGTCTGCAGGTGGCAGAGGCGGGGTGGGGGGTGGGGGGCAGCTTGGCCTTGGCACTGAGGACCTGGAGCTCTTGTTGTCTTTTCTGTCTCCTGTGCACCAAACCTACGTAATTCTTTTTTTCTTTGCAGGGCCTCACCCGCAACATACGGAAGGTCCCAGGCTAGGGGTCGAATCGGAGCGGCAGCTACTGGCCTACACTACAGCCACAGCCACACCAGATCCGAGCCGCATCTGTGACCTATACCGAAGCTCCCAGCAACGCCAGATCCTTAACCTACTGAGTGAAGCCAGGGATCGAACCCGCATCCTCATGGATGCTAGTCAGGCTCTTAACCTGCTGAGCCACAACGGGAACTCCCAAACCTACATATTTCTCATGGGTTTTCTTGCAGAGCTTCAAGCTCCTCCTCTGCTGGTCATAAGGCTCTGAGTCTTGCCATCCTTCCGCCGCCCATCTTCTCACTGCCCCCAAAATCAAGTTCATCACAAAGCGCCATTCCTGAGCCTCCCTCGTGGCACACCTGCCTGTCGCTTTGTGCCCAGAAGTTCTGGCCCCTTATGCACAGCTGCCCGTCCACCCGGCCACTCTGCTGAACCCGTCTTTGCAGCCACCCCCCATCTCCACAGGGCCCCCCTCCCCGTGCAGCCCCAGCCCGCCTTCCCCGCGTCCTCCCCGCCCTCCCTGCTGGGCTCTGTCCTGGGACTTCCTGGGGCTGGGAAGTCCCCGAATCCCCACCCCCGTCGTCCTTGTGGTCCAGACCCAGTCCTGCCAGCTCTGTGCCCACCGCCTCACTGCTTCCCGGACTGCAGACAGCAGCCCTGAGCCTAGAAAGCATCGGGGGCGGTGGAGGGGAGCTTCCAGGGCTGCTGAGAGGAGCAGGGCCCGGAGAGGGGGCTCGGGGGCTCGACCGCCGGGAGAGAGCCCCCCATCCCAGGACGTCCCCCAGGGTGTCTGGAGAGGGAGGAGAAGGGGGGCCGCCGTGCTCAGGAGCCCAGAGGCCGGGACCTCCCGTGACCCGCCCTGTCTCCCCAGGTCGCCGTCATGACGCTCACGCTCTTCCCCGCCCGGCTGCTGTTCGCCGCCTTCATGATGCTGCTCGCCTGGCCCCTGGCGCTCGTGGCTTCGCTGGGATCCGCCGAGAGGGAACCGGAGCAGCCCCTGGCCTTGTGGCGGAAGTAAGTCACTTGTCTGCGGGCTCTGAGGGGGGCAGGGGTCCTCAGGCCCATTTCTCCGTGGACCCGTCCCCCTTCCTGCCCCCGGCACAGGGCCGCCCCTCCTGCTGCACCTGCCACCGTCCTGCTTCCAGGGCTCTGCCAGCTCTTGGCCGTGGCCTGAGCACGGAGGTGCCCTCGCTGCCCTGTGCCCAGCGTTGGTCTCTGCAGGGTGCGCGCCCCCTCCCAGCTCAGAGACGAAACATGCTGAGGCTTCTACACAGCGAACGTGGCAAGCCGCCGCCTTGTCAGAGGGACGCATTGTGGACGTATCTTGACTCCAGCAGGACCTCAAAAAGGAATAAATCGCAGCTTTTTCTTGTTTATCTAAATAGCTAGATTAGGTGGGGTTTTTTGTCCTTTTTGAGGGCCACACTCGTGGCCTGTGGAGGTTCCCAGGCTAGGGGTTGAATCAGCTACAGCCGCTGGCCTGCACCACAGCCACAGCAACTCAGGATCTGAGCCGCGTCTGCAACCTACACCACAGCTCACGGCAACGCCGGATCCTTAACTCACTGAGCAAGGCCAGGGATCGAACCCGCAGCCTCATGGTTCCTAGTTGGGTTCATTTCCATTACTAACAGCACTTGGTCTGAGCTAAAGAACTAACTTAGGAACTCCCTTGGTGGCCGACTTAGGACAGAAGCCTCACTAGTGTGGTGAGGGGTCGGCCAGGCCCACAGCCAAAGCTGTGTTTGCAGCTGAGGTGTCACTGGCTGCAGCCCTGTTCACACGGCTGCCTCCCAGGCCGCTCCTGTGCAGAGGCCACAGGCCAGGAGCCTGAACCCCTGCTCCCCAGCCCTTCGAGGGCCCCTCCTCCTGTCCCCCTGTCTGAGCCGCCGGATGTTGATGCCCTGAGACGCTGCAGCAGCAGGCATCTGTCGCGGTCCCAACAGCGGGTACGTGCAGGGCAGGGACGGCCGGTTAAGGTTCAGCGACCACGGCGCAGCCGGGCCTGGGGACCCGCCACCCCTCCTCACGTCCCCCCACGTCCTCAGACTGTCCCCAGTTCCGGAACCGCGGTCTCTCCTCCTGGAAGCCTGGAGGCGTCCCCGTGCCCCAGCACGGAGCCTGGCCCGCGGGCAGGAAAGCCTCTCCCTGGTGAATGAGTGAGCGGGTCAGAGAGGGAGAGAACGGGCAAGGACGGGCCGGAGGCCGGGACCTGCTGCTCCTGGGAATTAAGCTTTGCCTTGAGCGTCTTTTTTATGTTTTAACGGGAAATAGGAATGTGCTGTCAAGAGAGTCAAGCAGAATAAATCCAGACCAATGGGAGTCACAAGTTGTGTTTCTCCAGGTTGAGAAACCCGCAGCTACAAAGCAAAGATGTTGTGGTTTGACAGGTTACGAGGGGTTGGACGAGCGGGTCTTTGCTCCCGGCTCCTCTGCTCCGCCCACCCCCCGCCGCCACCGCAGGTGACCCGGGCCTCTTCCCGCTGCTCCCGTGCGGACTCCCTGGGGCTTTTCTTGTCTGGGACGATGTAATGTTCTCGTCTGCGGATAAATGGGCCTCAGCAAACTTGATTCCCACAGACGCCCCGTGCGTGTGCACGTGTGTGATGCACACACATGACGTGCCCCACGCAGGGAGACGCGGGGTCAGGTTTCCCGGGAGCTCTGGGTGTTCATGTCCACAGGGATTGGGCCTCATTCGGAGTGTGTGTGTGCATGTGTCTTGGTGTCTCGGTGTCTGTGTCTGTGGGCATGCGTGTGTGCATGCGTGTACGTGTCGGGCACCACCAAGGTCTCCGCGTGGCGCTATTGATGGCGAGCTCGGTGCCCAGCCTTGGGCTCCGGGGACACCAGAGCAAACCTGACGCTGGGCTCCTCCAAGCGGTGACAGGAGCCGCTGGCTGGGACTCGGGCTCAGCAGGAAGCAGGTTTGCAGCAGCAGGACTCAGCGCTTCGGGCACTCGTGCCTCGGGCTCACCGTGTCACCAGCTCCGGCGGTGACGTGTCTCGCGCTGCACACAGCTCTGTGGTTCTGAGTAGATTCCTGCTTGATTGGGGAGGATTTTCTGCTGAATGTAGTGAG
Organism: Sus scrofa; assembly: GCF_054392235.1. Lineage (NCBI taxonomy): Eukaryota > Metazoa > Chordata > Mammalia > Artiodactyla > Suidae > Sus > Sus scrofa. The sequence continues at coordinate 91,282,951 of NC_139398.1, forward strand.
TGTCATTCAAACTTGCTAAAATAAAATCACAGGCTCTCAGTGGAAGGAAGAATGACTCAATTTCACAAAAGACACTTCATGTTTCAAAACACAGAGTGTTGAAAAACCACAGACTCTTCTTAGAGAGCCCGATCAGCAGGCCGACTCCAGAGCCAGGTGGGTGGGAGACACTGCCTCTGGGCCGCCTCACGGTTTAGGAGGGTCAGCTGGCTGCCTAAATTCTTCCCATTGAGAGGCTGGAGGTGGCAGAGCAGGTTCGGCAGGCGCGGCCTCCGTGAGCATCTGCCTGGCTGCAGGTGCCACAACCTTGAAGGCCAGCACCACCACCCCCCCCGCCCCCGTAAAGACACTGTCCAGTGGGATCAGAACCCACCCTGGGTTCTGACACGTCTCTCTAGCTTTCTCCATTAATTCACTGATTTTTCTCTTTCGGCCTCTCCCGGGGCATGTGGAAGTCCCCAGGCCAGGGATCAAATCCGAGCCATAGCTGTGGCAGCGCTGGATCCTTGACGCACTTGCCACAGCTGGAACTCCCATCATGCCACTTTTTTAAAATGCTTGTTCCCCTGCTAGCGGGCAAACCCCAGGAGGGCAGGGCTCTCTGCCGGCTTCTCTGGTTCCCCTCTGCCAATGCCGAGCTGGAAGCGGGCACTGGGTGCACTGGGTGGACGGTAGAGTTTGCTTCTGCTCCTTTCCTTCTCTGGAGTCGAGGTGCACCGGGCACAGCAGGGCGGGCGGCAGCGGGCAGGCCTGCAGCCCCTCTTCCTGTGGCTCCGTGACCCTGTGGAGGGAGCTGCGAGCTCCGGGCCTGTCGTCTGCACACGCCACCATCTCTCTGAGTCCCCAGCACATGCTCCTGCTTTGTGTCTGAATTCTGCTTTTTTTTTCCATGTTACAGAATTCCAGATTTAATTGGCCTGTCAGCCAATGCATGAGGAGCCCTGAGCCGTAGCCTCAAAATTCCCTGCCCCCGGGATCACGTGGCCGCCACCTGGGACTCGGCCTCCCTTGAGGGTCCCGGGGCTGGACCCCCGCGTGGCCGGGTCTGGGCTGCCATCCTCTGCTGCCCTCTGGGGCCCGACCTGCATTTTCCGGGTCTGTTTTCTTTTTCTTTGTGTTTTTTGTGGTTTTGTCCAGGATTTTCTGGAGTGTGAGGTTCTCCTCTCGGGAAGAAGACGTGCAGAAGGAACTCAAACACACTTTGTGTCGGAAAATGCCTTGTTCCCTCGTGCTGGTGGGCAGTTGGGTCTAGAATTGTGGGTTCCGGATCACACGTCCTCAGAGCCTGGCGGGTGCTGTTCTCTGGGCTGCGGCACCTGCCATGTTCACCCTGGAGGCCCGTTGGCTCCTCTCTGGGACATTTTAGAATCTTCTCTGTCTTTGGAGATGCGTCAGATTCTCAGGACATTCTATGAGTCTTTTTTCAAAAATTCGTTCTTTCAATTCAGCACTTCGACGTGGTGCTGAAGGTCTGTCTGGGTCTTCCTTCGACTCTGAGAAGCTGTCGTCCTCACCGCTGATAGTTCTGTCTTTCCCCCGCTTGTTCTGGAAGGTTCCCCCCTCCCCGTTTCCAGCCTTTCTAGGGCACTGGCTTTTCTGCCTGAGACATTCCATTTCCAAGACAGTTTTCTTGGCCTCAGACCCTGGCAGAGCGCCCCACTGTCCCGTGCTGTGCGATCCGACGCAGGTGGGTGTCGACTCCGCTCTTCTGATGCCGGCTCTGGGGTCCCCTCTGCTTCTCCGTCACCCGGCTGCGTCACCCACCGCCCGCGTCAGAGGTGTGCACCTGCGTGGCCCCTGGGGGTGCGCGCCCTGCCCTCGTGCTCACAGATCTGCCCCCCGAGCCCCCCACCCCCGAAAAAGCCCTGGTGCCTCCCATGCCTCCAGTGCCCTCACCGCGGGGAGGGCGGCGCTGAGCAGGGAGCAAGGCCGGCACCCCCCCCCCCCCCGCCCGAGCGAGGGTGCCCCCCCCCCAGGGCAGTTTGGGGCGGAATTCCTCTGAGACCTTCAAGAATTGTCAGATTTGGGTTCTCCGTGCCAGCCCGGGGCTGTCGCTTACACCGCGACCTTTTGGCCAGAGGGTGGTGGCGGGATTTGCCCCTCCTGCAAACCACCTCTCCGGGGCATCACCGCTCCCACTGCAGCCTCCCCGCAGCCTGAATTTTTTCTCCTTGTGCATCAGTGGACATTTTTGTAAATGATTTTACTGGGAAAAATAAGCTGCCTGCAGAGAAGTGTGTTTAAAGTGAGCAGGAGAACAGGTGCAGTCTGTGCCCGCGCCGTTGCCCAGCCCAGGCGAGGCCAGTGTGGCCTCGGCCTGCTGCACAGCCAGACAAGGTGGTGTGAGGGTGGCCCCAGGGGCTCTGCCGTCCAGAGACCAGCGCAGATCCGTGGGGCTCATCCTCAAAGCTCCCCCGCGGGTTCCTAAGCCCCTCGGGAAGTCGGTCCAGTGACGGCTTAGGCTCCTGCTCCCCTGCAGTGAACTTCACACGGGCGGGTCACCCACGCAGCACAGCTGTCCAGCAAGACGGGGCTCCTCCTGAAGGTGGCCTGTCTCCCGTGGACTCTGGCCCGTGGTCTGTGGTTCCTTGCCCACTGGGCATCGCTCACAGTGGTTTCAAGGGACGGGAACATCGATCTGGTTTGTAGGCATCAGAGGGTCCGTGAAAGGGCATGTGTCCGTTGACGTGCTTTAATTCTCGTGCTGAAAAAAATAAATAGGAAGCAAATTCATTTACTTCGGTCTGATTTTTACTTTGTTTTCCAAATGTATTGTCCATCTAATTTCATCCGGAGCAGTTCCCCCTGTGGCACAGGGGGATTGCTGGCCTCTGTGGAGCGCTGGGTCACAGGCTCAAGCCCCCAGCCCGGCACAGTGGGTTAAGGATCTGGCATTGCCGCAGCTGTGGTGTAGGTCGCAGCTGCGGCTCGGATCTGATCCCTGGCCCAGGAACTTGCGTATGCCACAGGGCAGCCAGAGAAGAAAAAAGAAACAATAATTCCAGCCAGAGAAGGTTTGCTTCTAGACCGTCTGCAGCCCGAGGCCGCTTGTAGGGTGTGGGGTTGGGGGCCACGCTCAGCTCAGGCTGAAGGTGTGCGTTTTGGGTGTTACCGATTTTTTTCATTGGAAGCTTCTGTCCGCAGGATGCTGACAGGTCACTTGGTGTGTCTGTGTCTCCAACTTGGCCCCTGGGCCTTGTTCTTTACCTTCGGGGGGCGTGCTGTCCCCTGCAGCCAGTAACGTGGCAGAGGCGGCTTCTGTTTTCTTGGACGACGGTGTGACGCTGCCCTCCTGCCGCACAGTTTTAACAGTCGGAGGAAAGAATGCCCAGCCCCTGGCCCGTCCCTCCTTGTCTCACTGATAGCGGTGGCAGGGCTGGTTGGCCTGGGCTGTGCCCCAGGGGACCGGCATCCCGGGGGCTGTGTTGCCCGTGATGGGGCTGGGGTGGCTGTGTGCCCTCCGGGCCCCGGTCTGACGGCCGCGCTTCTGTCGCAGGGTCGTGGACTTGCTGCTCAAGGCCATCATGCGTGCCATGTGGTTCGCCGGCGGCTTCCACCGAGTGGCCGTGAAGGGGCGGCAGGCCCCGCCCGCTGAGGCCACCATCCTCACGCTGGCGCCGCACTCCTCCTACTTCGACGCCATCCCTGTCACCATGACCATGTCCTCCATCGTGATGAAGGCGGAGAGCAGAGACATCCCGATATGGGGAAGTGAGTGCCCCCATCCTGCTGGGAGTGAGTGCCCCCCGATCCTACTGAGTGTGACCCCCCCCATCCTGCTGGGAGTGACTGATCCCCCCACCCTGGGAGTGAGCGGCCCCCCATCCTGGGAGTGAGTGCCCCCCTTCCTGGGAGTGAGTGCCCCCCCATCCTGCTGGGAGTGAAACCCCCCCCACCCTGGGGAAGTGAGTGCCACCCATCCTGCTGGGAGTGACCCCCCCCATCCTGGGAGTGAGCGGCCCCCCATCCTGGGAGTGAGTGCCCCCCCATCCTGCTGGGAGTGAAACCCCCCCACCCTGGGAGTGAGTGCCCCCCATCCTGGGAGTGAGTGGCCCCCCATCCTACTGAGAGTGGCCCCCCCATCCTACTGAGTGTGACCCCCCCATCCTGCTGGGAGTGACTGACCCCCCCATCCTGGGAGTGAGTGCCCCCCCATCCTGCTGGGAGTGAAACCCCCCCACCCTGAGAGTGAGTGCCCCCCCATCCTGCTGGGAGTGACCCCCCCACCCTGGGAGTGAGTGCCCCCCCATCCTGCTGGGAGTGACCCCCCACCCTGAGAGTGAGTGGCCCCCCATCCTGGGAGTGAGTGCCCCCCCATCCTGCTGGGAGTGACTGATCCCCCCACCCTGGGAGTGAGCGGCCCCCCATCCTGGGAGTGAGTGCCCCCCCATCCTGGGAGTGAGTGGCCCCCCATCCTGCTGGGAGTGAAACCCCCCCACCCTGGGAGTGAGTGCCCCTCCATCCTGCTGGGAGTGAAACCCCCACTGTTGGTGCAGGTCACTGTGGCCGCACAGCCCGTGTCCACACCTGTCACGGGCACCCGTATGAAGCAGACACGTGGCCTTGCGTCCCTGCTTCTTTGTGATTTCTTGTGTGATGCTTTTGGGGGGTGTATTTTTATTAGCACCCGAGTGCCCTCAACCAGAAGGTGTGGAAGTGCTTTTTCAAACCCCCTGCAGCAATGCACTGCTTGGTCCATCACACAGAGGTTCTGGAAGTTGGGAAGAGCTCCTACCTGTCCCGGTGCCTTAGTTACTGTGCCATAAACCCGGTGTCTGTGTGTCCCGGGGCCACATGTCAGATCACCAACGCCGGGGGCGTGAAACCACAGGAAATCACCCTCTCACCGCACAGGGTCCGCCACCGGGGCGTCCCAGGGCCACCCTCCCTCTGGGGGCTCCCGGGGAGGGTGCCGCCTGCTCCTCCGGCTGCCACGGCCCCGGGGGTCCTGGGCTCCTGGCCGCGTCTCCTCCGTCTCTGCCTCCATCCCCATGTGGCTTCCTCCACGCGTGCCCATCTCTCCTCTGCATCTTTTGTAAGGACACCTGTCCTTGGATGCATGTCTGTCTCTTTGCTGTGTCTTGTAAGGACACGTGTCACTGGACAGTTCAGGGCGAGCTCATCTTCTAAATCCTTAAGTGAATCCATCTGGGAAGACCCTGTATTTCAAATAAGGTCCTGGCTTAGGATGTGGACACACCTGGGGTCCAGCAGGGCCCCCTGCGCCTTTGCTGTGGGGTCGGTAAGAGTCCTGGGCCCGCTCGCTCTGCAGGTGAAAATGCCATCCAGGGCCCAGCGGCCAGCCCTAGTGGGCACCCTTCAGCCGGCCGTGGTGGGCGCCCTTTGGGCCCTGCCGTGCCGCCCACCCCAGCCTCTCCACCTTCTAAAGCAGAGGGGTGTTGGAACCCGTGGGTCACGCTGGGCAGAGGCGGACGTGCTCCCTGCTGTCCGCGAGCCCGGGCCGCCTGCTGTGGAACCCTGACCCGAGGACGGAGCCCCCCGGTGGGCCCAGCCCTCCCCTGTGGTCCCTGGTGTCCATAAATCGTGACCCTTTTGGGTCCTTGGAAAGCCCCGGCTTTGAGAGGAGACAAATGTTGAAAATATTCAGGGGATTTTCATGTTGAGGTTTGGAGGTGCCGGCGAGTGACCAGCTGGGTAACTGGTTCCATTTTTGCATCACCTAGCTCTTCCGGTTTTTTGTACAGACCCCTGTGTGTTTACAAATGGCTTCAAATGGCTCGACAACAGGGCCGCCAAGCGGCCGCTCAGCAGAGCAGGCGTCGGGCTCTTGCTGCGCTCACAGCTCGAGGGGCAGAGGCCGAGCTTCCTGTCTGTCCTCACAAGCGTGGGGTTCCCCAAGGCGGGAATCGGGCGGGGTTCCCCAGAGACGTGCCGCCTGGGCGCCGCCTCGTCCCGCCTGCAGAGAGCCCTCGCTTTCCCCGCCTTTGGCCTCCAGTGCGTCCAGGAACCCTGAAAGCCTCCCCACCAGCTTGCCTCTCCTTGCCATGTAGACAGAGGAGGGAAGCTTCCAGCTCTGAGCGGGAAACCCACCCCCTGCCAGGGGTGCAGCTTCCTTCCTCCGCACCCTCAGGGGGCTGGGGAGAGGGTGGCAACATACACCCGGGGTGAAGCCGCCGCCAGGAGCCCGAGAGACTTCGTTCTCTGTCGCCTGGTCCTTCTGGGCGATTCCACCAAACCTCCCTCCCTCCCCGTGGTCGTTTCAGCAGCATTAGGAGTGATCACTGAGGAAGGATGAAAGATTTGCAATTTGGTGAAAAAGCACAGTGTTTGGAGACACAGGCAAGCCTATCCGAGATCCACGCAGATTTTACCACTGCCGTGGACTCAACTAGATAGAATTTTATTCGTTTTTAATGTGTTTTCTCTTTGCTCTTTGGAAAACCTCCAGGAAATAAAAGTCGTGAAGTACGACTCCTCACAAGTAGCAAAAATGCTCAGCAAAGAAGCTGGAAGCTCGTCTCGGGCCCAGGGAGGAGTGGCCCCAGGCAGAGCGGTGGGGACACAGCCTCACGGGCCGGGGGGTGACTGGCTGCCGAGGTCTCTGCCTGCCTTTGGCTCGGTTTCCCAAGAAGTGTCTTCCCACCTTTAAATCCGTGTTCGGAGGACAGGCGTGCTGGTCGTCGCTGCCCCGGCCCTGACCGCCGCTGCTGCGGGAGGGCTGTGTGTGCCATGCTGAGAGTGGGCTCTGAGTGTCCTGGGGCGGCTGTGACAAAGCACCGCAGACCAGGCAGCTGAAAACAGTAGAATCGTGTATTTTCTCACCGTCCCGGGGGCCAGGAGCCCCAAATCAAGGTGTCGGCAGGAGGGTCCACCCCGGCCCCCCCGTGCTCCGTGGTCCCGGCTCTCCTTCGCGGCCCCTGTGGCTGCGGCCACATCCCTCTGTCCTCGCCTCTGTCATCACGTGGCCAGCTCTCCTGCCGTCCTTACAAGGATGCCAGCCACCGATCAGGGCCACCCCGTGCCGTGCAACGTCATCTTACCCTGGCGGCGCCCGCAGTTCTCCCTGTGGCACAGCCCTCGGGGCACCTGTGGGGCCGACCTCCCACCGGGCACCATGGCAACCCCCCATCGGCCCTTCCCCAAACGAGTGCACCCCCTCTCTTCCAGCGCTGATAAAGTACATCCGGCCAGTGTTCGTGTCCCGGTCCGACCAGGATTCCCGAAGGAAGACGGTGGAGGAGATCAAGAGACGGGCGCAGGCTGGCGGGAGGTGGCCTCAGGTACGCGCCCCGCCTGCGTCTCGAGCAGATTATTCCAAATGACGTGAATTCCGGGATGGGAAGGGAAAAGAAACACGAGGACCAGGAATTCACACTGTGACTCAGCAACAGGAATTCACACTGTGGCTCAGCAACAGCAAACCCCGCTAGTCTCCATGAGGATGCGGGTTCGATCCCTGGCCTTGCTCGGTGGGTGAAGGATCCAGTGTTGCCCTGAGCTGTGATGTAGGTCACAGATGTGGCTCAGATCTGGCATTTCGGTGGCTGTGGCATAGGCTGGCAGCTGCAGCTCCAATTCGACCCCTAGCTGGGAACTTCCATGTGCCCTGGGTGCAGCCCTAAATAGCAAAGGGGGAAGCAAAAGAATCGTGTGAGTCTGCAGGCTGCACCACCCGCTCCTGAAAGTCCTAGGCTGAGCTTGCTTGCCCAGCTCGTGTCCAGCTCCCTCGGGACCTCAGGAAGGCTGTCGCGGGCTGTGACGCTGGGGCCCCGGCCCGTGTCAGCTGTGGTGCGTCTGACCCAGGCTGAATCTTTTCTCCGTTCGATGGAGCCAACATTGAGAAGCTGGACATCCCACAGGACTCCCTGGGTTCTGGCTGCTCAGAAAGCACTGAAGCCCTGGTTGTGGTACCCAGGCCAGCGGGTGGGCTGCCCTCGGGGGGTGGGGAGCTGCGGCTTCCGGGGTCCCCAGGCGGCTGCTCGCACGAGAGTGGGTAACCGCCACTCCATGCTTGTGGGGCAGGCGCCACGGCCACCTGTCCCCAAGTCCAAAAGGCACCTGCTATCGGTGTCCCCGTGTTGCTTCCAGAACTTAGTCAAACCAGAAGTTAGGAAATTAATGACTGCTGCCACATGCATCGGAAGTCCCTCAGCTGAATGGGGTGGAGCTGCGCCCGGGAGCGCGGCACCGCGTCCCTTTGATGCTGATCTTTTTTTTTCTTTTCACTTTAAGATAATGATTTTTCCAGAAGGCACGTGTACCAACAGGACCTGCCTCATCACCTTCAAGCCTGGTATGTACTTTCCTCAGTGATTTCTTCTCGAGAAAGTCGGGGAGACCCGCCCTCCCTGCCCAGGGCCCCCGCCGGGAGACGCTCTCCTCCGTTTGCTGCCACCCTGGAGCGGCCGTGGCTGGCACAGGTTGAGGGGACCTTCCCGCACCGAATGACAGTGACCAGGAAGGCCTGGCGGAGCCCACTCTACCCTGAGAGCCACCCCCGCAGCGCGGGCAGCGGACTCGCGGCCGCGGAAGTGAGACAGTGACCTTCCTTCCCAGGCGCCTTTATCCCGGGAGTGCCCGTGCAGCCCGTGGTTCTGCGGTACCCGAACTCGCTGGTGAGTGCGCTCCTGGGCGTGGTGTCCAGGCCAGTGACCCAGGAGTCACAGCCCCACTGGGCGCCCGTGCACCGGTCTCCAACAACCCCGTGTTCCAGAACGTTCCTTAGTCCTGCTTTCATGGGTCCCAAGGGTGGCCCTTCCTTGATCCTGACGTGTTGACCTGAGACACCCCCCCCCCCCACTGTGTCCTCAGCCTCTCGCTGCCCAGGTCACACTCCAGCCCATTTTTTTTTAAATCGGTGACTTTTTTCGGCCACGCCCATGGCACAGGGAGGTTTTCAAATCCAAGCTGCAGCTGCCACCCGAGCCACTGCAGAGACAACGGCAGAGCCTTAACCCGCTGTGCTTGGCGGCAACTCCTCCTGGGCATTTTAGAGCCAAGCATCTTTCTACGTCTCAAAGGATGGAGGCAGCGGGGGGTGGGGGGTTACCCCCCCACCTCCCTTGACCCCACCCGTGTGCAGGAGCGCATGTGGGCTGACGCTCGGCTCACAGGCAGTGGGGCCTGGACGGGGCCTCGGAAGGCTCTGGGCCCCGTGGGGCTGTGACCGGGCCGCCGTGTCTGTGATCCCCTCCGGTGGGCGTCTTCCACCTTGAAGGGTGCCTGGCCTCGGCCGAGGGAGGCCCACGGGCTCGGGTCCAGCCCTGCCTGGGTGCAGGTGTGTGAGCATCCCTCGGTGGCGCCCCGAGGCCGACGCGTTCACACGGAGCCCCCCGCCCGCCACATCCTGATGTTGGCCTGTGAGAAACGCCCGGTCACGGCCCGGGGTCTGGAGTTGCTGGTACAGTCATGGCAAGATTGCTGCGACATCGTGGGCATAAGGGGCTTTGGGCCCGCCCACTTCCGGGCCAGGCCCGAGGGGTCCAGGGGGGCACAGTGACTTTGTGCCCCTGTAAGTTCCTCCACTGATGTGCAAAGCAGGGCCCCAGACTCTTCTGGGAGCGTGTCACCCAGTTGTCAGGGAAACCGGGCTCCTGCCCATGCCCACAGTTTGTGTCACATGTCCTCTGGCGGCATGGACAGGTGGCTGTGCCGGGGGCTGCGTGCCAGAGGCCCGCTGGCAGGTGGGTTTCCAGGAGCCAGGAGGGGTGCGGGTAGGTGTCAGGCCTGCAGGAGAAGGGCGCCCTGGCCGGGGACCCGTTTCTCAATAGAAGCAGGACCTGTGTCACCCTGGGACGTGTCCTCAGCTAGGTGGCTGGAGCGGGGCTGAGGCTGGGGCGTGTCTGCAGTGCCCCCATGGGGCTCTGGTCACGCATGGGCAGGGGAGACACAGCCCCGCAGCTCTTTGTCCTGCCGCCCCCGCCCAGGACTGGACTGGCCCCCGGAGCCTGTCTCTGACCCAGAGTCCACACACGGACCTTTGCGGACACAGGGGTGTGAGGTCGGAAGGAGGCGCCTGCACAGCCTCACCGCCCGTGGGGACAGGCGGGACAAGGCCGAGGGCGCGTCTGGGAGCAAGGATGCGCCGAGGGGTCCGAGTGCGGACTGCAGTTGTCCCAGGCACCTGCAGGAGGGAGAGGGGCGGGACTGGACTCTAAGGGGGGACACTGGAATTGCTGACCTCGGAGCTGTGGGAGGAGAGGGGAGCGTGTCTGGGGGACCCGGGAGCCGTGAGCTGCCCCTTCTCCCTGGAGGGGACGTGGACGGCAGGAACACAGCATCTCCGGGGGCCCTGCGTGGGGGGGGGGGCATCCAGCGGACTCTTGGCCCCTTTGTCGCCCCCAGGACACCATCACGTGGACCTGGCAAGGACCCGGAGCGTAAGTCGGACCCCGTGCCCCTTGACGTCCTGTCCTCTGGGAGGGTGCGGCCCCGCCGTGTCGGCCGCGCCGACTGCAGCAAACGGGCCGGGGCGCGGCCGCTGCTGCAGGACCACAGCTGGGGTCAGCCCCGCGCGCCGGCCTTTCCCCCCCGGGGAGTCCGGGCCTCAGGTGGATTGTCTTTAGCCGCAGCAGGGAGGTAACACCACTCCTCTCCCTGCCCGTGTCTGCCGGCTCAGGGCCAGTGTCACACCGCCGACCCTGGGCAAGGAGGGGGGCCCGCCTCTGGCTCGGCTGCAGGGCACACGTGGGAGCTGGTGCTTGGAGGCGGGGGGTGGGTGTGAGGCCACGCAGAGCCACCCCCCCAGGGCCCCGGCGTGTCCGCGTGGCAGGGGTGACGTTGCCGGGCTGGCGGGTGAGGGCGGGGGGCGAGGAGCCAGGTGGAAGCTGCAGAAGGCCTGGGAAGGGGGTCCTTCGGGGTCCCGGTGGCCTGGGCTTGGCAGGGACGTGGTGGCAGTGGGGGCCCTACAGAGCATTGAGGCCAGGCGTGGGCACAGCATGACGCGGGGCCTGTCCAGTCTGCACTGCGGGGACAGGTCTCCGGGAAACGAGGTTTCCTGAGCTGGAGGACACATGGAGCGGTGGCTTTCGGGCCAGCCAGGCGGGTGTTCCATAAGCTGGTGAGGAAAGCAGCCTCGTCCTGCTTTGCCGTTTCCAGGCTCAGATCCAGCAGGTCCCTCCCGGAGGCGAAGTACCTGCTCAGTAGTGCCCTCTGCTGGGGAGCGGGATCTGGGCTCTTCACCCCAGAGCTGGAAGTCCTTGAACTGAAAGGAGCTGCGAATCTTTAACCAGTGCTGTACATCTGTTCGTTTTTAAGGTTGAAGATCCTGTGGCTCACGCTGTGTCAGTTTCACAATCAAGTGGAAATTGAGGTTGGTTTGAGCTCACACAGATGCGACGTCGCGTTGTCCGTGTTGTGAGGGTGTCACGTGTGGGTCCCCAGCTCGTGCTGCGCGCTGTTCTCCTGGCGTCTGTGCAAGCGTGTTACACGGACGCGGGGCTACGTGCGTCTCTGGGTGTGATGTCGCGTGTGTACGACGTCATCCTGGAATCCGCACAAAGTCCTGTGTCATCTCGCTTCCTGCCCACTCTTTCTGCTGCTTCCCAATGGTTTTGCCTCCATCAGACTGTGTCTCGTGTGACTCTATCCACTCGTATAGGACTTTTTTAAATCAACGGGAAGCTAAGCCCATCATTCTTTTATTACGGCGAGCATAGCTTGAGGGAGTATAAGGCTGCACCCAGACGCTGAATGACCCTTCGGCCTGGACTGGACCTGGTCCCGCGCTGCTGGATCACACGGCTGCGTGTATCATACTGGCATCTTCTGCTTGCCATCAGGAGATGGTCAGACCAGGCAGACGGCCTCCCAGCTTCCAGCCCATCTCCTGAGTCACAGCGCCCACCCTCTCTGCTCAAATAAGTGTGCTCCCGGTCCTGCAGCCCCATCAGTTTAACTCCAGAGCCACGGAGTTTATTTTCTAAACGAGGGAGGCAGCCTGCCTCCCCACACCTGACAAGGAAAGATGAGTTTTAGGCAACTTAAAGCATTTCATTTGCCACCTTCCAGTAAATCCTGCAGAGGGAAACTGAATTGAGGAATGAGCCCGGCTCCCGGCCAGGTTTTGCCCTTCCGCAGAACATAAGCCACCTAATTATGAAGCCCTGCGCTGAAAGGGCCGTGGCCCAGCCCGAGAGTGGCAGGCGTGAGCCCGGGGAGATCTCAGGTGGCTCGTCTGCTGGGGGCCGGGAGGGCGAGCCTCTATTTCCGACCTGGTTTCCAACTGGAAGGGTGGAAGAAGCTGCGTGGCTTGATGACACCCCTCTTGGTGCTCTCCTCGTGTCACCCCCGCAAGATGCCGGCGCTAACGTGGGGACTGGCGCCGTTTGCCTTGTTTTTCAAGGCGGCGGTAGGAAGAGGCTGGAGTTAAGCAGAGGATCGACGGGGTTTGGGGTCGTGAACGTCTGGCTGGAAGGGCGAGGCCCGAGTGGCGGGTCTTTTGCATTTTCTGTGAGGGGGGCTCGCCGGGAGGGTGGGACTTGCTGAAAACACTGCCAGGCGCACAGACACACATTCCCGGGACCGTGTCCCTGTGACCTGCGTGTGGCATAGATGCCAAGAGCTGACAGCAGCCGTCTGCGTGGAGTAACGTGACATCCACAGCACGGACGTGGCCTCTCCGACGGACGCGCACGCGTGACTGTTTCGCGTCTCAAGACTAAGCCCCCGCGTAAAGTTGTGAGCGCGGTGCTCTGGCTCGGGGGCGGGTCGTGGGCTGTCACATGTGTGCACGTATGAGCCCGGGTGACAACTCCAACGACGGTTCAAATGGAAGGGGCTGAGACACCTTGACCGGGGCTCACAGTGGTCACCGCAGGGGCGATGGTGGGGCCGCGCCTGTGGTGCTCGCGCAGGTGACATGGCTTCTCTGTGTGCAGTTCCTGCCTGTGTACCACCCGTCGGAGGAGGAGAAGAAGGACCCCGCCCTGTACGCCAGCAACGTGCGGCGGGTGATGGCACAGTGAGTGAGCGCCCTTCCCGGTGCCCCTGGCTTCCCGAGCTTCTTGTCCCCAATGCTGCGGTGCTGCTGGAAGGAGCCACGTGGCAGAGAGACGGGCCGAGCACCGGCCAGTGTGCCTGGCTGCACGCTCTGTCTCCTCATTTTGTTAGAGGACCTTCCAGCTTGTTCAGCATTTGGAAGAGGGCTAATTGCCATTTAAGTCTACGAATGGCAAGCGGCCCTGTTGGCACCGGTCCCTGCCGGGGCTGTGCCCCCTGGCACCCCAGGGAGCTGGGCAGCAGGTCTGCACACACTGTAGGCTCTGGGCTGGCGCATCCTCAGCGCCTGCCGTCGACCTGCGTGGGCCGCCGTGGTCCTTAATTCCGTCCTGCTGATCGTGGTGTTTGTGCCACAGGGAGCCCGTGTCGCTTACGTGACAGCATGCGTGCAGCTAGACATACCCTCACCTCCCTCTTCACACACTCACGGCTCGTTCCAGGTCGCGGCAGCCTCAGCACCCCACCCCACCCCGGCCGCCTTCACCCCTCCGCGCCCATCCTCCACCACCCCCAGGCGGGGCCCAGGAGGGGTGCTTGGACGGCGTCACCGTGGCGGGGGCGGGGGGTGCACGCAGCTGCAGGGGGCTGGCGGGGGCTGCTGCACTGGCATGACAGCTTCCCGCGGAAGCTCCGTTCCCTCTCTGCACACACAGCCTGCCCCGCTTTCCTGCTTCTCCACAACACCAAGCAAGATCCTGCGTTTAACCTCAGCGCCCGGCCTGACTTAGCCAGGTGTTCCGTCTGCCCACAAGCCCCCGGAGGGTTAGGCGGGGGGAGTCCCCGCAGCACACCCCCCTCGTGCTCCCCACTCGGGACTCCGTCTCCCTTCTCCGAATCGCACAGGACACTGAGCAGCCAGGATCTGGGAGGCACTTGACGCTCAGCTTTTGGGAAGTCGGGGCGCACACAACACCCTTGAGCAACCTCATGATAAATACCCACGCATCACGGGTGACAGGGTAGGGGCAGGTTTTTTTAGTTCATATCCAAGTAAAGTTGTAAACGCCCTGAGGACACCCTCAGGACATCACAGTCTGTTCAGGGGAAAAGGTCGGGTGACCCGTTGGGCGCCCCTTGAATTCCAGAAACGTGGGGGTGGGTCGTCACCTCTCTGGTCCTTGGTGCCACCCAGGAGTGTGCCTGGAGGGGCTGGGCCCCCTGTGGGATGGTCTGAGCCTCCTGGTGCACGTCTGCCCCTGTCCCCTCGTGGCCTGTCCTGAGCGCTTAGGCCGAAGGCAGCCTTTTCCCGGCTCCCTGACTGCGGGCAGCGTTGCCATGGCGACAGGGCACCCACGGGGCAGTTCCAGGACCCCCGGAGACCAGAATCCCGGGCGCTCCGGTCCCTTCTGTGAAATGGTCCCCGGGTCAAGGAAGCGAGGGTGCGAAGAGCCGACTGTACATGGAGATGAGAGGAGCCCTGCGGTGACGGGGCAGTTTTCTGCGCACAACGCGTCTCCCCCGTGCGTCAGGAGGGTCTCTTTCCCATGGGCTCTGATGCAGTCGGGTGGCTGGGCTCTGACCTGCTGACGGCACGGCCCGGCTCCCTGCAGAGACGCGCGGAGCTGAATGAAGGGGATGGACGGGGCTGTGTCACCTTTAAGGCACCCGAAGCCTGCTGGTTTCCTGGGGCAGAGGCCACCGTGGTACCCGGCTGACTGCCAGGCTGGGATGCCCCGGGTTCCCAGTCATTGAAATTCGGGGTCAGCTCTCCGGCCTTTACGTTTAGCGCCCAGGGTGGTCTTTAAACGCCGCCCTCGGGTGCACCCCTGTGTGCAGAGCAGGGCCGCCCCGTGGCTCCTATTAGAGGCTCTTGGGTTGGGGGCTGTGCTTGGGGGTTCACAGGGGGACTCGCCGCACAGGTCCCGGGCCGGGGGAGACCAGGGTGAGAGTGAGGGTCCGGGGTTCACATCTCCTGCGCACGGCCGCTCCTCCCCCTCCGGGCCCTGCTCAGCGCCACCGGACCCGCCTTCTCAGAGACACAGACAGGAGGCCCCTCCGGCAAGGGTGGGAGGGGGCTGCCCGGCCGCTCCTGCTCCCTCCGGACATTGGCTGCTCTGCCACTCACCGGCGTGAGCAGCTCAGGGAAACCACCCCCGCCTCCCGTTGCAGCATCTTTAGCCCCGGAGTTTGGAAGCGGGTTTCTGCCCGTGTTCTCAGCACGTTCCTGCGTCCAGCCCGGCCGGGTTCCCCCACGGGAGGCCGTGCCCTTCTCCTGGGCCTGGCGCTGGCGCTGTGGAAGCCGCCGGCTGGAGGGGGCGGGGGGTGGGGGAGGCGGCTGGATGTCCGGCCCGAGAGCTGGCGGCCGGCCCCCCGCGAGCCGGGGCGCTCTGGTCAGCTGTGGACCTGGTTCCTTGCGGCTGTGGGCTCCCCCTCGCGGCCGCGTGCTGGCAGGGGCCCAGCCCTGAGGGCACCAGGGCTCCCCTCCCCCCACCCCCCGCGTCTCGAGGGGTGGTTCCTGCTCTTGGGAAGCTGCCCCTTCTGCGTGGCTTTCGCCTCCACCCTGGACACCGCCTTGTCCTCATCATTTCTCTTAGTGTTTAACGAGCGTGGGTTTTGCTGGGCGTCACGGTCAAAGCCTTGACTCCTAAGCGGGAGCTGCTGACGACGCAGACAGGTGACGCGGGCCCCACGGCGGGCGGCGTCTCCTTACGAACATGCCCGCATTTTGGCGGACAGACCAGCCCCCAGCGTGGATGGCTTGCGGGCCCAGAGGTGGGATGTGGGGCGGCAGTGGGCCGGGCTGTGGGGATTTCTGCCGTCACGGTGGCCCTGGAGCGAGCTCGAGGGACACTCCGGGCAGGGCCTCTGCCTGACGCCCCGGCCGCCCCTCGCCCCGGGCATCCCCCTGGGTCCGCTGCTGCGAGGGGCCGTGGGGCAGCTGACCCGCGCCCTCCTCTCTTGCAGGGCCCTGGGCATCTCCGTGACCGACTACACTTTTGAGGACTGCCAGCTGGCCCTGGCGGAAGGCCAGCTCCGTCTCCCCGCGGACACCTGCCTGCTGGAGTTTGCGCGGCTGGTGAGGGGCCTGGGGTGAGTCCTGGCCCTTCCCCTGGACGCTCGGGGGAGACGCAGTTCCCTCCAGGCTGGGCCCTGGGCGCAGGCAGGTGTCGTGCTGGGCGGAGGGGAGAGGCATTGTACCAGCGGACCCTTCCACCAGGCCCTCATGGGGTCTCCCCCCGCCGGGCACCTGGTGACCGAGCTGGAGGTAATTGTGCTTTTTCTGAGGTTTGGGGTTTTCCTTTTCTCCAGTAACAGCTTCATTCACGCAGCATCAGCGTCCTAAACCCTCCGTGGCCGCACGGCCGTCTGTATGGACACCCCTCCTGCACCTGAGGGCGAGGGGCGCAGGGCCCGCTCACGCCTCCATGTTCCTAGCAGCGCCCTCGTCTTGAGCACTGGCTGCTGCTCAGGCTGTGAACACTTGTATAGCGTTTCACTGAGTCTTCAGACAGACCAGAACAGCTCCCGTCCTCAGCACCTTGTAATTTAGTGAAAATCTTTCCCTCTTTTATTTTTTTTTTTTTGTCTTTTGACGGCCGTACCCGCAGCATATGGAAGTTCCCAGGGTACGGGTCAAATCGGAGGTACAGCTGCCTGCCTGCACCACAGCTCACAGCAATGCAGAATCCGAGCCGCATCTGCGACCTACACCACAGCTCTCGGCAATGCCAGATCCTTAACCCACTGAGCGAGGCCAGGGATCGAACCCAAGTCCTCATGGATCCTAGTTGGGTTTGTTACTGCCGAGCCACGACGAGAACGCGCTCCCTCGTTTTTTGTTTAGTCTAAAACCAGAAAAGCTCGAGCAAGGTCTGGACAGACACGCAGAAAGCGCTCGGAGGAAGCCCCGCGGAAGGGTGTCCCTCCCGGAGTTTGCGGCACAGCTGGAGGTCCCCCAGTCGGAGGCGCTGCAGGACCTGTTCTCCCTGTTTGATGAGGTAGGGTCACCACCGATCCGGGGCTGGGGAGGGCATCGCCGTCCCTCTCTGAGCAGTATGTTCTTCAGAAGATTCTGGAAGCAGAGCAGGGAAACCATTGTCCTCCTCCCCGCCTCCCTGTCCCCCAGCGCCCCCCACAGTTAAAGCACAGGTCAGCTTTTGCTGGTAAACACGCCTGGAGTTTGGGGTGTTTTGAAGCTGAAAGGCCTGGGACATCACGGCCACTCGTGCACTCGGGAGGTGGCAGGGCTGTCACCTGAAAGCCTCTCTCCCCAGAGCGGCAGCGGCGAGATGGACCTGCGGGAATTCGTGGTCGCCTTGTCCGTCGTGTGCCGGCCCTCCCGGACCCTGGACACCGTCCAGCTGGCATTCAAGGCAAGTGTGGCGTTTACGTGACTTTAGCTCGTGGGGACGTGAGACACAGGTCAGGTCAGGCCGCGGTGCACCTCACAGTCCCTTGTCACGTCCGTGAGCTCATCGGCCCGCTAGTCTCACGTGTCTGTCTGGCTGTTGTTTGTGAAAATGCCCACAAGTCTCCTCTGAGTGGCTTCTGCCTGGAATTAGGGCTCCACGCTCAGAAGGGCCTGGAGTGGGGGCTTTGGGGGTTCTGGGCACCTGAGCGAGACGGGGGTACCACACGCCACCACACACAGCCCGCGTCTCATCAGCCTCCCCACACGGCCTCCCCGTCAGCCTGTGACCAGAGGAGAGTAGGGCCTATGGACGGAGGAGCTGCCTGCCCCAGTGTAGCCCAGAGCCAGGCCCTTCACCTGCAGTGCAGTGAGTCTGGGATTCTGGGGAAGGCCCGTGATGGGGCCCCCGCCTACCTGCAGATTCACCTGGCTGCACTCAGGGCTGGCCTAGCCCGCTCAGTCACCCAGGATGAAGCTGGGCAGGCTTTGCCCACCTAGAGATGTGATTCTCAGGGTCTCCTTGTGGATGCATCTCACAGGTGCAACTCAAATTAGCCAGACTCACAAGAACCTGATGTATAGCTCAGGAAGCCCTGTGCTCACTTCTGACCCCGGCGCAGCGGGAGATTCCCCCACGATGCAGGGTGGCTTCTGCAGATTACGCAGGGGCGTTAACTGGGTGGTGACCTCTAGGAAAGCCTGTGCCTTTCCTCCAGCCTGGGCAGGTGCCTCCCAGGGCTGCCCGTGGGCTCAACCCCCATGCTGGCCCTGCCTTCACCACACACCCCCAGGGGCCCCGCTGGCAGCTTCTCTGACGTCACCCAGTAGAATCTGCTATGACATCCGTGGCTGGAGGGGAGGTCGCCTTGTTTCTTAGTGAAAGCGCTGAGCCGGGCTTGACTGTTTTGGGTGGTGCTGAAAGGGCTCCGCCTGAGGGGCAGGTGTAGGGGCTGCTGGGGGCGAGGGGTCCCGGTGCTTCTCCACAGCGACTTGCCCTCACGGCAGCCGACACCAAGGTTAACAGACACAAGGTCCCTGCAGTGACCGCCTCAGTAACTCGCTGAGAAGTTGCCTCTCATGGGCCCTGGGGTGGCAGGCGGCCCCCTGGCCAGACACCGCCCCACCAGTGGTGCTGGCCTGTCCTGCTCATGAGGGCGTCCCCACAAGTCCCACCTGAGGTCGGAAGGCTCACAGTCCTTGGCTCCCGCATGGCTGGCAGGTGCTGGACAGGCAGCCCCTCGACCTGGTGGGAGAGGGGACAGGCTGTCCAGAGGCACACGTGCCTGTGTGACCCAGGTCCCCCCGGGCTGGCGGTTCCGATGCAGCGTTTTAGTGATGGTGACCCTTGGACTCCCCGGCACACCTGCTGGCCGCAGTCTCCGCAGTAGCGCCTGCAGGCGTCCTGTTGCCTCCCCGTGCTGAGGATGTATGTAAAACCAGAAGCTACGGGCACGGTGCAAATCCCCCAGCGCAGGTGGAGAGGGTGCCCCGGGGCTAGGTCCTTCCGTCAGGAGCCCAGCCCTCCAGGAGCCCAGCCCTCCCGGCAGCTTCGCACACGGAAGCCTCGGAGCCCCTCTCTGGGGTAGAAGCAGCAGTCCTCTCAGCGTTACAGCCCAGCCTCTGGGCCGGCACCTGCTCATCCCACACGCCGGCCTGGGGGAGGCTGAGGACGCCTGGGTCTGGCCGCGCCTGACGGGCCCCCGAAGCTCCGGGGGTTAGTCTGCAGATGTTTGGCCGAGTGGAAAGGGAGGTGCATGGAGAGGACTCGGGAACTGCCAGGCCTCAGGCTGACCTGCACCAAGGGGGGCCGGGCCCCGGGGAAGGGCACCGTTGGCGGGTCTGCCACCCCCGAAGGTGGATGTGGTGGCAGGTCCGTGTCGTGTTGCTGGGCTCAGCACCACCAGGGGACAGCCGCCCCACCCTGCGCGAGCCCACCTCTGGGTGGGAGGGCAGAGTGTGCGCTCCAGAGAGCTGGGGGTTGGCGCAGGCTGGTGGGGCCCCAGGTCACAGAGACGGGAGGAGAGCCCCTCAGCGCACAGCTCTCCTGCAGCCCCTCCTCGACTCCGAGGAGGCAGGGCCTCTGCCCCCAGAGCTGGGCAGGAGGAGGGGTCAGGGTAAGGCTGCGGGATGTGAGGGCTGGGCTGCTGGCCTCAGCTGGTCCACAACCAGTGCTGCGCTGGGCCCGGGGTTCTTCCTGTGACTGCGAGACGCCCGCAGCAGCAAACTCCAGGGCGCTCCGAAAAGAGGCTCGTTGCTCCCAGGTCCTGGAAGGTACACGGCACGCCGGGCACAGCGAGGTCACAGGCCGCGGGGGAGAGTGTGGATCTGGGGCTCTGCCTTTATGGGGTGAGGGGGGGGCCTGGGGGGGTCACGATTATTGGCGAATGTAAAGCATTGGAGTGGGAATTAGGGGGCAGGAAGGGAGACGCAGGGTCACTGGAGCGGCCGTCATGGGTCCCCCAGGGCTTTCTGAAGGGGGGTGCAGCCTGGCTCCTCACCTGCTGGGTTTGCTGGTGATGGCGCGTCACAGCCCAGTGTGTGTATCCAGGTGGGCGTCTGAGTGGACGCCTCCCAACCCAAAGCTGGATGTAACCTAGGTTACAGCGTATGAACCACTCTCTCTTGGTCGATTGAAAACAGAAGAGCAGGGTATTGAAACTCCCGGCTGCCGCCCTGCCCCAGGCGCCCAGCACTCCCGGGGCGGGTGGAGGAACTGAGTTCCAGCCATTCTGAGCCCAGGAGCTGGGGACGCCATGCAGAGAGGCGGCCACCCTGGACAGCAGGGGCTGGCGGGGACCGCGGGTGCCACCGGCCTCTGCCTTGCAGATGTACGGGTCCCAGGAGGGTGGCAGCATAGACGAGGACACCCTGTCCAGCATCCTCAAGACCGCCTTGGGGGTGGCCGAACTGACGGTGACCGGCCTCTTCCGGGCAATCGACCAGGAGGAGAAGGGCAGGATCACGTTCGGTGAGTGGCCGGGAGCGGGGACGTCGCCTGTGCAGGGTGGGGGGCGCACACGCTCCCCTCGGGCACGGAGATGCTGGGACCTGGCAGGGCTGAGCGCTGGCCTCGGTCCCTGGGGAGGGGCTGCGGGGCGGGACAGGGCCACGCCCGCCCGTGGGGACTCCTTCCTGCTGAGTCTCCTCTCCGCACAGAGCAGGCCGCCGAGGTCCTTGGGGGTTGGGACCTGAACCCTCTGGGGACCCAGGCCTCGTGAAGGCGGCCGCTGTGCGCGCCGGCCGTTGGCGGTTCAAGATGAACGCGTAATCTCCCTAAGATGAGAGGAGACGTTTGCTCAGGAAAGGTCACCGTTCACGTCTTGTTTGGATGTGTTTTTAAACTGCATCCAAATGTCAGGCACGGGCTGCGCTGTCTGCGCTGGAGGCGGGCGGTGCAGTGAGCGCCGGCTCGGCGCAGACTCTCCCGGGACGCGGCCCCATCCCCTGCTCTCCTGCAGGGCCCCACGCCGAGGCCGCTGGGCGTCACCAAGCCCTCGGTGCACCCCACCCGACACCGGGCCCAGGCCAGCGGGGACACACGGCGCAGAGCCTCGCAGGCCCTCAGGGGCCCTCAGGGCGAACCACCCTCGTGTGCACCGTGGCCCAGCACGTCCCCACCCATCCACGCGCCTGCCTTGGGGTGCCAGGCGTGTCCCCAGGATGGAAGATCCCCCCCCCCCCGCCCCCGGCTCGGCACCGACGCCCATCCCAGACACCGTCCTTTAGCTTCCCCGAAACCCAAGTGGCCGAAAGGACGTGGCGGTGACCGGGGCGCCGCCGAGACCCCTGAAGCGCGGTCCTTCCTGCGGCCTCCTGGGCGCCCCCATGCGCCACGACGCCCTGGAGTGTGAGGGGGGCCCGGGAGAGCCCCCAGCGCCACCCCGCGGCCGTAACCCAGGCGCCTCTCTCTTTCCAGACGACTTCAAGAGGTTCGCGGAGGCGAACCCCAACTTTGCGGAGGAACACCTGTACCCCGAGCAGACGCGCCCCCCGAGCTGCGTGCACCCGCTCCCGGCCCCCACCCCCAACGGCTTCTGCGCCGACTTCAGCCCCGAACCCTCGGCCGCTGGAATGGAGCCTTTTCGTAAGAAACTGGACTAGGATGGAAGGTTCTGGAGAGACCAGCCTCCCCCCGGCTGCCGCCGCCCTGCCTGTGTGACGACACCTGGGGCTCGCCCTCCCCCACGCTGTCCCTTTCCTGCCCCTGGGCCCAGGCCTCGGGGACGCGGGGTCGTTTCGTCGGGGAGCCAGCGGGGCACACAGCCCGGCCTCGAGATCAGGGGGCAGCTCCGGCCCGGCGCCACTTTGTGGTCCCCCCGCCCCAGCCACCACCCGCCCCCGGTTCTGTTCCCACCCACCGTGGGGCCCGGGCGGCGCCGGCCCGCACCTCCCCACACACACACACACACACACACACACACACACACACACACGAGCGGCCGTGTCCCCAGCTCCAGCACAAAGACTGCCCCCCCGCCGCCGAGTCTGGGCAGAGCCGCCGTCTGATTTTTAAATGTTTCTATATTTGCAGGAGCTCATGAGTATTTTATAAACTTCATTTAGATACTACAGGAAACATGCAGCATTTTTTTTATAAAAAGAAAATTGTTTTTCTACTTCATTTTCCTTTGAGGGTCGGAGGAGATTTATTTACAGGCCCTATTTTGATAGAACCAGAGGCTGGGGGCTTTGAGTTCGCTTCCTGCCTCCCTGGGCCAGGTGACCCCCCCTGTTGGGCGCCGCCCTCTGCTGGCGCCGCCCTTCCCAGACCCCTATAGACCAGCTTGGGGTTTCTGTTTCAGTGGGAGCGCGTCTACTTCACCCGAGTGGGAGCCTGACCTGGCGCCACGGGCTGTGAGCTGAGCGGGAGCCTCCCGGGCCAGGTGTCCCCCGGCCGGTGGCTCTGCCCCCCTCCCCCTCCCCGTTCCACCCGGGGTTCCTCTGGGCATCCTCCGGAGTCAGGGGAGGGGGCCAGGTGCTGCCTTTGTCCCCTTGATAGTTTTTTCGGGGACTGGAAGCCTATCCTCAAAGCACAATGACGACCACAGGCCGAGTTCTTTCCCTGAAGCAAAGCCCCTGGCTTTGTTGTTTGGGAAATGGTTTTTGAATTCCTAAGAGGACTGGCTTTTCTCTTGGGGGCAAATCCATAGCAAGTGACCACCGGGCGGAAGTGCAGGGAAGACGCTACTGGCTTCCTGGGGGCGGAGATGAGCCTGTCACTTCCTTCATTCCAACGCCCCTCCCGCCAGCAGGTGGGGGGGACCTGACATCATTCCAGGGCCTTCGGCCCACTGGACACAGGATTTCCAAAGCAGCCTTGGGAGCGAGAGGCGCTTTCGCGACCGTAGGATGCGTGAAGATTCCTTTTTAAAAGAGAAAAACCCACACCCGCCATGAAGGAGGGAACGACCTGAGATGTTCGGAGAAGGGGCTCGGCCCCGCGTCTGCGCATGAAGGGTTTTTGGAATGAAATGCCTCTGCGTTTTCAGGAAAAAATCTCTGATCAGCAGACCTCGAATGGATGTCCGTTCCTCCGGATTCTCTTTTCTCTTTTGTGATCACGAGCCTTCAGAACTGTGAATGTACAGAGCTTGGACTTGAACCCTTTGTGGGTCGAGGAGCCGAGGGGGGGGGGGGGCATCGCCTGCAGGGCCCTGGGGGGGCGCCTCGAAAGGAGCCTTGTCTTCTCGATGGAATGAATAAAACGTGGAGTCTCATGTACTTGAGGGTGTGTTTTGTTACACGTGTTTTTTATTAAAAAGACCACAGACGTGACCTCAGCGGTGGGAGAGCTGATCTAGCTGAGGTTTCTCCGTGCTTCCTCGTGTTTGGGAAAAACAGTGAGATTCTGAAGAAAGAGCTCTCTGGGTGGCGGGGGGGTGGTCTGCATGGACAGTGGCTGGCGTTTCACAGAATTCAGCCTCGCAGACCTTTTGCCAGCCTGGTGAGTTGGCTTCTAGAATCTCCCCGGGAAACACGCACTTCGCGGAGCAGAGCGTCCAGGCCTGTTACGTCCGTGAGGATTTAGGAAAAGTGTCCGAAGGCTGCCGTCGCTCCACAGCGGCGCGGGAGAAAACGGGCGCGTGGCCTCGGCTTCAGCCTCAGCCCCTGAGGATGCTGTCGCAGGGGTAAGTCGGGGAGGCCGGGGCAGGGCGTGTGGTCCCCCTCCAGGTGGGAGGAGGAGATGGGCCAGAGCAGCGGCCCTGCGCCAAAGGGCTCGGGGCTGCCAGGCTGCCCTTAACCACCAGGTGGCGGTGCTGGCAGAGAGGGCACCTCCATACCTGTATTCAGATGAGGACCAGCACGCCCCCCTGGGGTGGGGGCTGCGTCGCAAGCCAACGCCCAGGGCCGGAGCCAAGTCCTGGGCCCACGCCTGCTCTGGGCCGCTCAGCTCTGGGTGAGGGACCCGGTCCGCCCCAGGCCCCCTCCCCGAGCCGCTCACACGCTGGGTGGTCTGGGAGAGAGGCAGGCCCACGCCCGCCCACCCGAGATACACGCGAGGGAGAAGACGTGGCAGCCAGGAGTGGCGGCATGTGGGCTCAGGGAGCACAGACCAAAGGAAAGCTGAGCGAGAGACACAAGTGACGCAGAGGTGACTGGAGTCCCAGGAAAGGGACGCAGGGACAGGACGTTCCGGTTGTGGCAACGGAAGTGAATCCGACCAGAAACCATGAGGCTGCAGGTTCAATCCCTGGCCCCGCTCAGTGGTTGAGGATCCCACGTGGCCGTGAGCTGTGGTGTAGGTCGAAGACGGCTCGGATCCCGTGTTGCGGTGGCTGCGGTGCAGGCCGGCAGCTGCTGCTCCGATTCGATGCCTGGCCTAGGAACTTGCATATGCCACTATTGTGGCCCTAATCAGACATATTAAATAAATAAGTAAAAATTTTAAAACATACAACAAATTCTGGAAGCCTCTGGTAAGAGAATATCCTCAAAGCTTCCGGAGAAAAATCGTTACCGTGGACCAAAGAGAAACGTCTGGCCCCGCAGGGAGCATGAGCGCTGTTTGAAGGGAGACAGGGAAAAAATTTAAACATGTAAACGTCCCAGAGGAAACAAGATAAAAACAGGCTCGTAAGCCACAGGTAGAAATAAAAGGGGGTATTTTAAAATGATAACTTCACTCAAGCTAAGCAGGAAAGTGAAAACCAACACCAAAGGACGGATAAATAACACGAGCGGAACACAGCAAACAGCAGGTTAAGTCCCCGCCCTAGCGACTGCCTCACAGACTAAAGGCCCCGCGACATGTGCTGGACCCATTTTTTTTGCCCGAGCCCAAGGCACACAGAAGTTCCCAGCTAAGGGATCGAACCCAAGCCACGGGAGTGACGATGCCAGATCCTTAACCCTCTGAGCCACTGGGGAAATCCTGGACCAAATTTAAGACAAAGAAAAACCCCACCATGTGTGCTGTGTAAGCAGATGCTGAAGTTAAAACACACAACAAAACGGGAACTATAGGAACATGCAAACGTCACCCTGAGACCGTGGACGGAGCGAGATTAATTTCACAGCAAGTGACCTTTAGGATGGGCCGGCCGCGAACGCAGCGTCAAAGGCAAACAGTGCGCGGCGGGGCGGGGTTCAGTGCGGCTGGAGGACAGTCGTCCTGAAGCCGCCCGGCCCAGTGACGTAGCTTAAAATGTATTAAGCAAACACTGGCAGAATGAAAAGAGGAATTAAATGCATCCGCGACGCTAGCTGGAGATTTAGCGCGGCTCCCTCGGGGATCCACAGACCCACCGGGGAGAGAGATGCAATTATGCAGGCATTTGCAACAACCCCGTTTTCCAGATTGATTTAATTGCCTTTAAAATGCACGAGAAGCAGGTGACAAATGGGCTCGAGGCTTGGCCAGAGAGTAAATCTCAATAAATCTCAAAATATTTAACTCATCCAGGGTCTATTTCTTCATCCAAAGGAAGACACCCGTGTCCCGGGACAGAACCCAGCCTGCAGCCCCCAGCCGCCGGGAGCCTGGCGGGGTCTGTGAGGGGCCTGACTCGGCCTGCAATTGTCAGGAGCTGCTCAGGCTCCAAGTCATTCTTTTTTTGGTTTGTTTGTTTTTTCTCTGCTTTTTAGGGCCACACCCACGGCACACGGAGGTTCCCAGGCTAGGGCCGAATCGGAGCTACAGTTGCCAGCCTACACCACAGCCACAGCAACGCGGGATCCTTGACCACTGAGCGAGGCCAGGGATCGAACCTGCATCCTCTCGGCGACTACGTTCTTAAGCTGCTGAGCCGCGACAGGAACTCCTCCACTCCTTCTTTTAAACTAAAGGAAAGTGAACGTCTCCACAGCTTTACTCCGGCCACGGTGGGGGAGCAGATGGTCCCCCTCCATCCCGAACGTCGGCGGCGGGTGGGTTTTGCCTGAATCGTGGCGATTGCAGCCCTCGGGCAGTCCCGCCAAAGCCTAAACGCAAGGCCTGCAAGGCTGACCAAGCTCTTTGGAACCTCCCTGCAGCCCGCAGTTGCAGAACACGCAGCGTGTGCAGCGATCCAGCACCCAAAGGTGACCTTCAAGTGCCTGCATCCAATCGGAGGTCACCTCGATGCTGAAAGACAGGAGAGACCCCCTAACATCAAGAGCAACAGACAGCGGTGGCCGATGACAGACAGCAGGGGCACCGCTGACCCTGACACAGTATCACCGGGTCCTCGTTCCGAAGCCAGCTGGGAGCAAGACGCGCCCCGGTTAGTCAAGGCAGGAAAGATGTCCTTTAAAGGACACAGACCTAGGGGCCGCTGTCATGGCTCAGCAGAAACGAATCTGACCAGGGTCCCTGAGGATGCAGGTTCAATCCCTGGCCCCACTCAGTGGGTTAAGGATCCAGCGTTGCTGTGAGCTGTGGTGGAGGTTGCAGATGTGGCTCGGATTCCACGTGGCTGTGGCTGTAGTGTAGACCAGCAGCGACAGCTCAGATTCGACCCCAAGCCTAGAAACCTCCATATGCCATGGTACGACCCTAAAAAAAAAAAAAAAGAAAGAAAAAGAAAAAAAATAAAGGGCGCAAGTCTAAAGTCTCCAGGTAGGAAGAGATGTTTGGGATGTGAGAGCCCTTGGTTGGGTTTGGGGCGGCTTGGACGTTGCAGAAGAGAGCGCCAGTGAACCCGAGGAGCAGCAGTACAAACTGCTCAGAATGACAGAGAAAAGAGACGGAAACGGAGCTGAGCGCAGGTGAGGAGTGGGCTTCTCGTCACCTGACGTCCAAGCCGCCGAGTCCCCAGGAAAAGGGCAAACAGAAGCGTTTGAAGAAAGAAATACTTTTCCCAGGAGTTCCCGTCGGGGCTCAATGGTTAACGAATCCAACTAGGAACCATGAGGTTGCAGGTTCGATTCCTGGCCTTGCTCAGTGGGTTAAGGATCCGGCGTTGCCGTGAGCTGTGGTGTAGGTTGCAGACATGGCTTGGATCCTGCGTTGCTGTGGCTGTGGTGCAGGCCGGCAGCTACAGCTCCGATTCGACCCCGCCTGGGAACCTCCATATGCTGCTGGAGCGACCCAAGAAAATGGCAAAAAGACAAAAAAAAAAAAAAAAAAAAAGAAAAGAAAAAAAGAAATGCTTTTCCCAAATTTGATATCAACTCTAAGCCCAGGGATTCAAGGAGCTCAGTGAAGAGCGAGCCCCAGAGTCGGAGGAAACGCAGCAGGTGTATCGTGACCCAATGCTGAAATCGACAGCGACAGAGAAAGTCGGGCGGAGGGAAGCCGCCTCCACGCAGGCAGCAGATGTCCTGCCAGAAAAGACAGAAGCCAGTGCGGCAGCATCTGTAAAATCTGCAAAGGAAAAGAATCTAGAATTCCTCACTCAGTGAAGCATCTTTCATGAAAGAGCATTAAAAATGTTTTAAAACACGAAACCTGAAAAAATGTCATCACTGGCCAGCAGACCTCACTACACAGAGTGAAAGGAAGTCCTTAGAGCAGAAGGAAAGTGATTCATGTTGAAATCTGGACCCACACAGCGGCCTGAGGACGCTCAGAAGCCGTCATCATACATGTAAACATAGGTGCTTTTTTCTCATTATTTCCGTCTCCGTCGAGGATGGCTGATTATCCACAGCAAGACCGACGGCGCAGCTGGGGTCCAGGACACGTGGCGGTGGGTGCTGGACAACGATGACCCAGAGGTGGGAGGTGTGACCAGGCGTGCCCCCATGCGTCCTAACCGTGTGTGCAGGGGCGTGAAGCCATCGAGGGTGACACGGAGCCACAGGAGGCACCTGGAGGCACCATGTGGGCCTTCAGACCAAGACCGCTGCGTCTGAGGGCAGCGGACAAGGCGGCGCAGGGACAGGACACAGCAGAGCAGGTGCTGGGTTCGACCCGACCATGTCAGCGCCACTCAAGGGCTCTAACGCCCCCAACAAGTGGCACCATCGTCAGACTGGATGTAAAAGCGAGACCCGGTCATGATGCCTGGAAGAAACACACTTCGGCCGCGAGGAAGAGGGCGCCCACTCCATCGGGGGCAGGGGTGCCGGCCGATGCGGAGAGGAAGCTTAGCGGGTCTAAGCAAGGCCGCGGGGGGAGGAGGCGTCCGCTCGGGGCTGTGACAGCCCTGACACCTGCACCCGACAAGACAGCCTCAAGGAGAAGGACGGGAAGACGCCACACAGACTGAGACCGTCCCCACTCTGCTCCCCGTGACCCGCAGGGAGGGCGCGAGACTGATCTGTGCCCGACACCGTGTTATTCAAAACGAGTTTATGTGCCAACAGCTCCATTTAGAAAGGGCAGCGCACGGACTCGATCCACTCGCCCAGGAGGGACAGGATGGAAAAGAATATTTTTAAAAAGAATATATAATTGCATGACCGGGTCACTCTGCTGCACAGCACAGACTGGCACAGCATTGTCCAACAAAAAAATTTAAAAACAAAATAAAACGGACCACATACATAGAGGTACAACCTAAAATTTTCAAACTCTTAGAGGAAAATTCAGGAGAAACTTTGTGTGATCTTGGGTTGAGTAAAAATTTCTCGAATACAGCACTAAATGCAAGACTCATAAAAGAAAAAAATTGGTAAATTGGGCTTCATCGCAATTAACACCTTCTGATCTTCCAAAGACTCTGTCTATTAAGAGAATGAGAAGACAGCCCAAGATGGGAGGGAACGTTTGCAAAGCGCCTGTCTGATAAAGGACTTGGATCCGGAATACACGAAGAACTCCCCAAACTCAATCACGGCATAGCCACGCGATATACTAAACAAACAACCACGTGTGCAAAAGACTTGAACAGCCACTTGGCCCGAGCGCAGGAACACACGCGGGGACCGCTCAGCTCTTCTGTCCGCAGCGAAGTGCGGAATCGCACCAGCACGCGAGCTCCTCCCGCTCGGCTGGCGGAAGGGCTGACCCGGGGAAGAGCCCTGGCCGTCCCAAGGGCAGACGCCGGGCGTGGGGGTGCCGGGTGGGTGCAGCACTTTACAGAACAACGTGGCAGCTTTTAAAAGCAGTTAAACACACACCAGCCCAATGCCCCAGCTGTCCGCCAGCTCGGCACTGACTCAGGAGGGATGGAAGCAGAGACCTATGCTCGAATGTCTCCGTGGCTTTATCTCGGAATACGCTTAGCAAGGAGAAAGCGCTCACTGGCGCTCCCATCGTCGGGGTGCAGCGGACGCGAATCCAACTAGGAAGCATGAGGCTGCAGGTTCGATCCCTGGTCTCGCTCAGTGGGTTGAGGATCCGGCGTTGCCGTGAGCTGTGGTGTAGGTCGCAGATGCGGCTCGGATCCTGCACAGCTGCAGCTGTGGTGTAGGCCGGCAGCGGTAGCTCCGATTCAACACCTAGCCTGAGATCCCCACACAGGCTGCGGGTGTGGCCCTAAAAAGAAAAAAAGGAAGAGCTCACGGACTCCTGCCACGAGCGAGTCGTCTCGAATGTGCTGAGTAGCAGGAGGGGATCCCGGGAGCACTTCCCGGAGGGCTCCCTGTCTGTCGAATCCAGGTCAGCGTATGGCGGCGGCCTGGCGGGGTGGGTACAGATGGACACACAGGGCATGAGGACTTTGTCCCCACAGTGCCCGCGGCTACATGGTCAGCCTCACAAGCTGCGCCCTTGCTGTGTGTCAGTTACGGCAGAGGGCACAGGGGCAGGATAGGGACAGAAAATAAGGCACGTCGCCCGCCGACGCGGGATTACAAACGTTTCCTTGGTCCTCCGGTCTTGTTCTGTTTCAGCATCGTCGTTTTGGCTACTCTGGGTCCCTGTACATTTTAGAACCAACGGGTGGAGCTCTTCAAAAGAGCCAGTTAGAATTTTGGTTGGGATTCGGTGGAATCTGTGGTCCGTCTGAGCAGAATTAACATCTTGGCGCCCGTGGGCCTTTGGGTCTTGGGCGTGGTGCTCTGGCCTCTCCCTCCAGCGGGGAGTCTGGGGGTCGACCTTGGCATCTGGCATGTTATGCCTAAGCAGTTTGTCCGGGACACTCCTGTAAATGAAATTACCTTACCCTTTACTGCACGGTTCTTTGCTGCTGCTGCTGCATAGAAACACAGTCCATTCCCATGTATCCTGCGATCGTCTCCATTCACCTGTTAGCTCAGCGGTTGTTTCGTAGATTCATTAAGATCTTCCACACATGTGATTATGTAACCAGTTCTTGTCATCAATTTCCCAATTTTCTTGAGGTCTCTTACGACACAAACGGTAGCTGAAGCGTGAGCGTCTCCCCTCCTGGGCTAAGGAGCGGCCCCTGTGCTGAGCACATGCCCCCAGGAAGACCCTCCCCTGAGAGTGGCCGTCAGCCGTCCCGTTCCCAGTGGGGTCGGGACACGGTGGGGTCCAGCGTCCGCAGCCATGGCCGTAAGAGATGCCTGTGCCGCCCAGGCATGGGTTCTGGGAACACCTGTTCCGGCAGCTTGGATGTGTCCCCAGCACCTGCTCAGCCTGTGAGAGCACATGTGGCCTCCAGATGATGACAAGGAATCATTTGCATCCAGCTTTCCGGGGTGGTGGGTTCATGTTCGAGGGACAGCTCAGCTTATGTGCCAACGGGAGTTCTGTGAGTTTCTGCAATGGTTCCGCTTATACTTATTCTAAAGGAGAAGAAGGATTTTCAGAAGAATGTTGGCTCTTCTCCAAAACTCCCAGTGTCGGCACTGAGCCCCTGAAGGGCATCCGGAGGCTCCACCCAGCAATCTTCCAGAATCTTCCACACCCCATGGGTCCTGCCCAGTCAGTGATTCTCAGCGTGGCCCCTGAGCCAGCAGCAGCATCAGGGTAGCTTTTAGGAATGCAGGTGCCCAGGCCCCACCCCAGACCTGCTCCCAGACCCACGCTCTGGGTGATGCGTTGGCCCATGCAGGTGCTTTGGGGACCCATGGTACCTCCTGGCAGGGCCTCTTGCTCTGGGCCTCCCTCCAAACAGAACTCTACGAATGATTGGGGAACAGGGGCCGAGAGGCTGCTCCAGTTGTGTTTTCTGAGCCTCAAAAGCTCAAGGCGGTGCTGGCCAGGTGGGAAACTGATCAGGGTGGGACCCAGGACGCAGCCCCTGGCCTTTCGCTCTGTCCGTGGGTCGTGATGGCCCCAGACCAGCAGACCCGGAGAAGCGTCACCCAGAGGGCCGGCTTCAGAGCTTCCGAACGGCCCTTTGCGGATCTTCAGCGGGCCTGGGCCTCGGCGAGGCAGCTCCGTGTTCGTTTCCTGCTCACGGGTTGATTCAAGCGGTGCCGTTGCTTTAGGGGCCAAGGCGGAATGCTGTGGAGTGGCCCTGCGACTGAAGGTGACTGTCCTGCGGAGTGGCTGTCCTGCAGACAGGAGGACGGAGCCCAGTCACGGTGTGCTGCTGTCCCTGCCTCATCTAAGGAAACAGTCTCCTATGTTTTTTGCCAAGTAGTGGGGGAGCGGGGTGACTGCAGCGCAGACCGGGGCCTGTGTCTGTTTCTCCAGGCAGAGATCAGCGGCAGAATGGGGGCTGAGTGTCACCAGCAAGTGCCCCGGGCAGAGCAGGTGCCCCTGAAGAGACTGAGCGCGTCCCACGCCTGCCTCTGCGGCTCAGCTGGAGGAGACCCGCCCCCTTCCCCTTCCAGCATCCTTGTCGCTCGTGACAGCCGCTCTCCGGCGAAGTCTGGCCTGGGACCAGCAGGGAGGGCTCTGGGAGGCAGATCCTGGCTTCTCCCTCATGGTGCCGAGAGCAGCAGTGATGCCAAGATAACAAAACACACCGCAGATGACATGGGGCCGGACAGGAAAGCTCAGAGAGACTCCAGAAATGCCAGGACAGCCTGGGGGCAGCAGGGCTGGCTGGAGGGCCAGCGGTCCACATGGGCACGAGGAGGCAGGAGGCCCCAGATGATAGTAGCAACGACGAGACCGTGAGCGCTGGCAGGTGCCTCCTGTGGTGCAGGGTACGGGGAGTGGGTCCCACCTGTTACAGGGTTTGGAGATGAACTCATGGCAGGAACGTGGAAAATTAACCAGTGAAAAGGCAGGCAGTTATTGACTCAAGGGAGAAGCAAACAGTTCCGAGAAAGATAATGATATCCTAACATTTAGCTCAGATCAAATTCCCCCGTCTGGAACTGTCCCTTCCCGCAGACTGAACGCCCTGGGCTGAAGGCCGATCCCCCAGAGGGTGCATCAGGAGGTGGGACCTTGGCAGGTGACTGGGTCACGAGGGTGGGGCCCCAGGATGGCACGGGTGCCCTCATAAGCAGAGACCAGAGAGTGTGCTCACTCTGGACTCCACCACCCCTGCTGACGCCAGCGCCCTGACCCTGGACGTCCGGCCCCGGACCGAGAGGAGCAAGACTCTGCAGTGTGAGCGGCCGAGTCTGCGGGGTTCTGCTAGAGCAGCCCCAGGGCACCAGGCAGAACACCAGCCACTGCGGGCGAGCTACACACAGAGCAAACTCCTGCTGAGAACGAGAACTCGGGGTGGGGCGGGAGGGGGCCGCCCCAGCGCTGAGGCGCAGCCCTGGGCCTGACCGAGCTGTGTGGGGGGCGGTCTTGGGCTCCCAGCCGTGGGCAGTGAGGAGCTCGGGGTTGCAGTGCGAGCAACCTTAGGAACGTCGCAGCACAGAACACACGAAATGCAGTGGCGGCAGCTCTTCCCGGAGAGAAAAGCTGGCGGCTTTTCTTTCCTCTGCTCGCCTCCTTGAAGCCCTGGCCTGGCAGAGAACCGCATGCTGCCCCGAGGGTCGCTGCCTGAAGCGAGGGTTATGCCGGTCCTGCCCACACTGGGAGAGGGCGATCAGCAAGCAGACAGGAGGACGGAGCCCAGGCCACCGCCTGATCATCCTGTGACCTGCCCCCCTGAGGTCAGGCCTGGTCCGGCCACTCGCTACCTGGCAGCCTATCTTCCCTCGAGGCTACGGCTGAAGGAGGTGGAACAGAGCTGAGGGTGAGGGAGCTGCTACACAGATGTCCCCGCGGGCTCCGGGCCCAGTGCCCCACCAGGGACCAGGTGCCACGGGTCTGCTTGTCCACTTCAGTCTAAAGCACAGCCGGAGGGAGCGAGGCCTGTGCTGTCCCCACGTGCCCTGCAGCGTCCTGGGAGGGGCGTCCTCTCCCAGCCTCCTCAGCACTACCCGAGGGCCCCCTCCCGCTAAAAGCACCAGGACCCCAGAAGCCGGTGCTCCCAAACCATCTCTGTCCCTGTCCCAGTCTTTGTGCGTCCAGATCAGACAGGGCTGGGCTGCCATGACCTCGTGTCCTAAGCTGCTCCTCTTCCTCTGGGTTGTGGGTTCACCTGAGTCCCCAGAGAGAGGTGCTGAAATTCGCAGCCAGGTCCCCAGAATGTGGCTTCACTGGAGCCGAGGTTTTCACAGAGGGAACCAGCTAAATAGAGGCGTCAGGGCGGGGCCTGTTCCCAGATCACACACACATGTGCACAAGCACCTGCGTGCACACACGCACGCATATGTGCACACTCACATGCATGCCAGCCACCTAATCAGCTCTTAACCCCTGGTTCTGCCCATGCAGGTGCCAAGGGGAGGACCCTGGCAGGAGAGGCAGGCGCCAGGAGCTGGCAGCTCACGGCTGCTCACGGTTGCTGTCTTCTGTGCCAGGCTACGGGCCAGCTCCCGAGGTCATTCTGTTTGCGAACAGCCAGGGCTCCATCCTAGGTCGCTGTTAGGAGTGGGGGTTGTGCGGGGGGGGCGGATCCTGGAGGCAGGTCAGATGAGCGTGGTCACCCCGTGGCCACATGGGAGCCGCCACTGTGACGGGTCACTCCCGCCTGTGTCTGCAGAGGATGCTGCCCCCACAGGGTCCGCTCCCCAGGCAGGTGTGTGCGCTTCCAATGCGCACATCCGAGCTCCGAACTCACTGGCTCTGCCCGTGGGCCGTGACCGCAGGCGAGTCCTTTTCCCTGACAGGGAGCATCTGCGGGGAGAGACGGCTGCTGCGACATGATGGGTGCACGTCCCCATCTCCTGAAATCCCATCACCTCCTCGCAGGTACAGGACAGACTGCATCCCCAAATTCGTGTTGAGACCCTAACCGTGCGATGGTCCCAAGAAGTGGGCCTCTGGGGGGTGAGAGGTCACAGGGCTGAGCCTCGCGAATGGCACCAGGGCTCTTACGAAAGACTCCAGGGCGCTTCCGTGTCCCTCTGTGGGGACCTGACTTCCAGCCTCCAAGCTGTGACCCTCATGTGCAGGCCCAGCAGCTGCCCACCCCGGGCACTTTGCTGTGGCAGCCAGAGGGGCCTGGGTCCCGGGCCCTGCTGTCAGGCCTCAGTCCAGTTGAGAGCCGGCACAGCCCTGTTGAGGGCACCAGCCCCTGACCAGGAGGCTGTGGGAGGCAGTGGGGCATGGTCTCCAGGGTGAGGCGGGGCTGATGGGCGCTCTGCGCGCCCAACAGAGGGCCACGGCTTGGGTGACTCTGCAGAGCAGGGACAGGTGGCCCAGATAGGGTGCAGAGTCGGCCTGTGTGGAGCTTACCCTAGATGGGCGGGGGACAAGCAGCTGGGCTTGGGTCAACGGGGCCTGCAAGGTGCAGAGCCAGGGTGGCCGCCTACCTTGATGCCATCCAGCACCGCAGGTCCTGGGCCTGCCCGGTGGCCTGGGGACTCCATTCCTCCGGATGGTGAGTGAACAGCCCTGCTGGGGCATCTCGGCTGGAGCTGTATCGACCGCTGTAGCTTTCCAGCCGGTCCGTCGGGGAAATCGTTTTCCAATGCGAGAGAGATTCGACCCCTTGCGCTCGATAAGGGCAACGTGCACGGAGGCTCCGCT
The DNA here is from genome assembly GCF_054392235.1 of Sus scrofa. NCBI lineage: Eukaryota > Metazoa > Chordata > Mammalia > Artiodactyla > Suidae > Sus > Sus scrofa. The sequence continues at coordinate 91,317,468 of NC_139398.1, forward strand.
CCTTGCGGACTCGATCGGCTCCTGCGCTCCTGCGCGGGAGCGGCTCCCAGGGACGCAGAAGGACCCGCGTCTCGGCAGCCCGGATCCAGGCGGCAATCAAGTACCTCGCGGCCCTGAGGCAGTACGCGGGCCAGAGCAGAGAAGGCTGAGACCCCAGGCGCGGCGTGAGTCTGCTCGTCAGGGGCGGGCAGGGGTCACCAGGCGCTAGGGACGGGGGCAGGACCCAGTGTAGGATCCCCGCCCGCTCCGCCCCAGCTCCCAGTGGGATCGGGCCGGTCCAGGGTGTCCTCAGGGCACGGGACCTCGGGAGGGGTGGCCGCAGGGGGAGAAGACAACGGACATCTGGGTAGAAGGGTCTGGGCAGACGCAGGGGGAAGAGAAGCATAGGCAAGACCAGCTCGGCGCCCTGGACCCCGTGCTGTGCCCGCGCGTCCCGCCCAGCTCCCTCCCCACCACCGACTGCTCCGCCGGGCTCCACTGGGGCTCAGCGGAGGCTGGGCTGTGGGAGCCCCCCAAGGCAGATGCTGGTGCGTGCCGCAGCCACAGGGGCTGCAGTTTAGGGTGAGAGGAAGACAGAAAGCCACCTGTCTCCGTCCTAAGAGGCCTGGGACCCGGCGGTGTCCCCTCTCCCAGGCGCCCCAGGCCCCAGACGTGCAAGGCCTGGGGCAGAGCGCGCTGCTGCGGACAGCAGACTGGCGCCCTCGCTGAGACCCAGCGGTCGGGTCCCGAGGGCGGGGTGCAGGGGCGTGGCCAGGCTCGTCCTCCGCCCACCTGGGGCGGTACAGAGGCGGAGCCAGGGAGGGCGGGCGCCCCGGTTGGCCAGCGGGGCCGGCAGGGCGGCAGGATAAGAGCCCAGAGCGCAGCGAGACCGGAGCGGAGCTTTCGCGGACACTTGGCAGCAGGACCAGTGGGACCACCTACGGAGCCGAGGCCGGGCGCGCAGGTGAGGCCGGGCCACCCGTGGGCCACCCTCCCCACCAGACGTCCCCCTGGGGATCCTCCGCTCCTTTCTCGGACCCCGCGGCTGCAAAGGGCCGGCGGGCACCATCGGGGCGGGGGCCTCCGTGTCCTGAAGGCAGCGGTCTTTCCAGAAGTCACCCACGGCTGGGGTGCACAGCGCACTGCGGCCATGCCATGGGCGGTCTAAAGGCGAACAGTGCCCGAGGGGTGCGTGCGCTAGAGGGCGCGGGCGATGTTCTCCACCCCGGGCTCTGTGATTCGGGCAGGGGGCCGCCCACAACCCCAGCTTCCCTGCAGCGCTGGCCCCCGGCCCTTGGCTGTTTGTGACTGATTCCTTCCCGTTGAACCAGACCTGGGAGGGGTGAGGCAGACGCGAGCCAGGGCTCCCCTGTCCCAAGGGGTGGTCTTCTCAGCCAGCGCTTCTCCTCACAGCTTGGCCTTGGCTTTTCCAGATGGGGGAGGGGCGCGGGGTTGTGGGGCTCTGAGGGCCCAGGCCGAGTGCAAGCACAGACCAGAGCTCTGCTTGCCAAGTGCCTGGTTCGCTTTCTGTACCCAAACCTGGCCTCTGAGGTCGGGGCCTCAGGAACGCGGTGGGCTCCCCTCAAATGCCCAGCCTCGTTTTCCCTGGCAGGTGGGCCCCGATGCACCTGCAAGTGCTGCTGTCAGAGCAAAAAGGCTGGGACCTGCCGCCTGTACCAGCCCAGCGCCCCCCACGGGACCCCGGCCAGGCCAGGCCCTCGTGCCCCTCCCACGAAAGCCCTTGCCCTGGGTTTCGTTCGTCTCAGGAAGGTGCTGAGGGTCTGTCACTGAGACGAGCTGCGTAAATGACTGATGGGCGTTTCTGTTCAAACGTGGATGCGGAGGAAAACGTCCCCATTCCTGCTGCCGTCCTGCCACCTTCTGCTTCCGGGGGGGTGTGCGTGTGTTTGTGCGTGTGTGCCTGTGCATGAGCACACTCGCGGGTGCCGCTGAAACGTCCAAATGCCAGGAGGCATGTTGGACGCTGCCCCTGGCCTCGGGCGCCCGCCTTGCTCTTGCTGTGACAGGTTTGCTCTGTTCTCCTTGGTTGTGTTTCCCAGTCCCACGAGCTAACTGGGAAAAAGCTGCTGGTAAAAGCTGCTGCCTCAGGAGCCAGTCCCGCACACCCAGGAGATCCTGCCGCAGGTTCGGCCCCTGCCGGGCCCTTCCAGGTGCGGCCACAGGTGGGTGTGGCTGCAGCCATTCCTCGGAGGAGACGCGTCATCTTAAACTCGGAATTCCTGTGGCTGCCTTGGGTTTTAAGTTGTGCTCTTTACTTTGGCCACTGAGTAGAAACTACGTGTGTGCGCTGTCGTGAAGACTTAGGTGGGACACTATCTGAAGATGGTCCACTGACTCCCCGGAGTGGGGGAGGCTGCAGGGGACGTCTTGCACTATAACTCAAAGCGAATGGGAGATGACACAGCACCATCCTTTGACAGGAGGGGAGAGGGGACCCGGGGGTGGGGGGCAGAGCGGAGGTCTGTCCTGAGGCCCCGCCCCCCGCCTGCCTCCTGCCCTCGCCCTGGCTGGGTCCTCCATCCAGGGGGCCTGGAATGTGTTCATTCTGCCCCAGGAAAACGGCCGGAAGCGCCTCGATCTGCTCGTGCCCCCGCCACGCTGTTGTTCTGGCTGCTCAACCCTTGCTCTCCTGTGTGTGCTTCTTTTTCATGCCGGCTGAAGACCCAGAGGGAAGATCTGCTCGGGGCTCCTGCTCCCCGGATGCCATGAGGCACAGCAGGTGCTCCGTGGCCCTGGTGTCTTCCGCGGTGGCGCCAGCCAAGGAGGCCAACGCCACGGGCCCCAAGGCGGTGGAGCTGGTCCTGGTCAAGGAGCAAAATGGGGTGCAGCTCACGAACTCCACCCTCCTCAGCCCCCCGCAGAGCTGCGCCGAGGCCCCAGATCGGGAGACCTGGAGCAAGAAGGCCGACTTCCTCCTCTCGGTGATTGGCTTCGCCGTGGACCTGGCCAACGTCTGGCGGTTTCCTTACCTGTGCTACAAAAATGGTGGGGGTGAGTGCTGTCCCCCACCCCACGCCCTCCTGCCAGGGGCCAGGGCCAGGGGCAGGGCTCTGGGGAGTGAGGGCCACCCTCCTCACCCTCCCACCGTGGCCAGGGCCAGGGGGTGCTGGGGCAGGGCTCTGGGGAGTGGAGCCATCGCACGGCACAGCCTCCCGGGACAGACATGGTGCTCAGAGCCGCCCCATCCCCTGACCGCCTCCCCAGCTGAGCCCAGAAAGCAGAAGCCAGGGTTTGGAGCTGGAGGGGCCACGGCCCTGCCTGCTGGTTCCGAAGGTGGTTTCACTTTGGCCGACTTAACCAGCTGACACGTGTGCAGAGGCCCTTGAACTTGGAGGAGCCGAAGTTGTCCCAGGGACAGGCCCGTCTCCTCCCCTCCCCACCTCACCCCTGCACGGCCGGGCCTGGAATTGCCAGATCTGGCCTCCAGGTAGAAAACTAGGAAACAGGCCAGGGCTGCTCAGAAATTCAGGCTGAGACATTAGGCTGGTGCTCGTTCCTGTGAGAGGCCTCAATGCGGCCGGGGGTCAGTCCCTGAGGGGCTTCCAGAGCCCCCGGTGGGCAGATTCCCTGGCCCCCTTTGAGGCCTAAGTGGGTACAGAAGTTGCCCCAAGACAGGCAGCTCTGTGGGTGTCCCTGCACCCCTCCCAGAAAGAGAGCCCCCCATTTGAGGCAGTGTGACCTCAGGAGGGTCTCAGGAGGCTGAGCCCAGGGGCCCTGGACTTCGTGCTCAGAGTGCAGTGTGGCTTTGAGAGGAACTGGGTGCCGGGGTGGGGGGGAACCCCAGCCCCAGGGCAGCGCCCACCAGCAGAGAGACAGCTCAAATGCAGAGGCCCAGGTAGGGTCAGACCCCGAAGGACTCAAGAGAAGAGGGGACGGAGGGCAGGACCTGCCGGCAGTGCCAGGAACAGAGCCGCGATGCGGGCAGCGGCCTCATGGGCTCTGCTCTGGGGCTGCCTCTGCAGGTGGGGAGGAGCGGGACCCACGGCAGGACACGTCCAGGCCCTGGTGATGTGGGGCCAGGTGTGGAGGCAGGAAGCCCACCACCCTTGGAAGGGTGGTCACACAGGGGCTTCAGGGAGAAACAGGGACGGGAACCCTGGGTGGAAATGCTTGGGCCCAAGACACGCGTGGTCGGCTGGGCCCTTCCCCTGTGGCCCAGGTGACCGTGCTGTTCTGCCCCCAGGTGCCTTCCTGGTCCCCTACCTGTTCTTCATGGTCATTGCCGGGATGCCGCTTTTCTACATGGAGCTGGCCCTTGGGCAGTTCAACAGGGAGGGGGCTGCTGGCGTCTGGAAGATCTGCCCCATCCTGAAAGGTAACAGCGGGGCACCACCTCGCACCTGGCGTGGCGGGGACCAGGGCGCGGCTGGAGCGATTTCAAAGCCAGTCACCCCGGCTTGGGCATTCGGTCCCTCTTGGCATCTATGCCTGTGGACACGTCGTTTTAATTTTGGCCCCTGCTTTAAAGGGTCCCCTTGGTCCCAGGCGAGGCCAGCCTGCCGTTCACGCATGGTGGTGTTATGTCAAAGTGCTAAAACGGCGGAAAAGATAAAAATCCGCCCAATTGATCTGTCCTCTATCCATCATCCATCCACCCATCTACCCGTTGTCTATCCATCTATCTACCCACCCATCCATCCATCCATCTCTCCAACTGTATTAGTTTTCTAAGGCTGCCGTACAAAGTGCCACAGACTGAGTGGCTTAAATAATAGATGTTTGATGTCTCCAAGTCCTGGAGGCTCGAGTCCAAACCCACGGGCCTGGGGCAGCTGACTCCATCTGCGGGCTGGGGGCGTCCATGGGCTGGGGACGGCCGTCTTCTCCCTGTGTCTTCACGTCGCCCTGCGCGAGTGTCTCTATCTGAACTGCTCGTCTAGGTTCACATCGTGTTGGGCTCGTTCTGAGATACTGGGGGGTGGAAACGACCTGCCTGCCAGCCATGTGTCCATCCAGCAGTCTGGCCACCGCCTACCCATGTGCCATCCTCGTAGCCACCCTGTACCTGTTACCTGCAGCCCTCGCTCTGATGGCATCCATGTTCCTACGCTCTATCCCTCTGCACCTGTCCTCCCTCTAGCTACCCATCCATCTGCCATCTATCCACCGTCTCTTGTTCACTGAGCCCTCCAGGCGCTGGCATGATGCCACAGCACGGTCACACAGCCCAGCCCATGCTGAGCACAGGTGGCCAGCCTGGTGGTGACGCTTTGTGAGAGCCTGGCCCCTCCGGGAGCCCTGGAGGTGCTCTGTGTGCCGTCTGTTCTGTGTTTGGAGACGCAGGTGCTGGGTTCGGGGCTGGGGGGACCGGCCGCTCCGGTCAAGACCAGGGTGGGCTCCACCCCAAACCCGTGTGTCTCCCCCCCAGTCCAGCCCCCAGTCACGCCCGCCCACTGGGCCAACCGCACAGGAGCCCGTGGTCAGGAGAGGGTGCGGGCGTTTCCTCAGACACCAGGCCGGTGCCGGCTTCAGATGCTGGCTTCGCTGAGATGGTTAAACGATCCGTCTTCGGGTCTTCTTAGAAGGTCTTGAAAAGTTAGGGCCTCTGGAAAACAGAAGCCCCGCGGGTCCCCAGGGCGCCCCGCGGGTGTGTTCGTGGGTTTGTGCAGGAGGGCAACTGCCGCGGCCTGAGGAGCGGGGACACCTCACAGGTGTGGGCTGTCCCTCCAGGAGAAAATCGCCCTCACGGCAGTGGAAGCGCTGGGCCCTGCCCGGCATGACGGCTCCTCCCGGGCGCTGGCGTCCCTCCTTCCTGCTGGCCGCCGGGTGAATCTCCAGGCACGAGCAGTTTCCTCACAGGCTAAGTGACAGGCGGCCCAGTGATGGAGCTGCAGGGAGGTCAGGCGTCCTCGGCGGGAGGGGCGGCTCCGGGTCAGGTGCCTGCGCGGGGTTTGCGCGCAGAGGTCAAAGCTGAAGTCAGGCCTGGGACAGCCGCCGGTGCCCTCGGTGGTCCCAAGGGGGGGACGTGCAGGAGGCTGAGACCCGGGCGCCTCTTCAGAGCCAGGCAGGTGGGGGGAGGTTGTCTTCACGGGCGAGGCCGATACCGTCGGGGCAGTGCGTCCACGTGGACACCACTGACACGTCGGGGCGCGTGAGTTCGTCCCGTCCTCCCGACCTGAGGGCAGCTGGCGTGTCACGGCCGGCGCGCGTCGGCTGCCCTGCGGTCCGACTTCACCCAGCGCGATGTGCCTCCAGGGACCGGCTGCAGCTCTGGATGTCCAAGACCCCCCTCGAATCTGAAGCGAATCGAGAGCTTCTGATGTGACAGGACCCTGTGCCCCCCACCCCCAGGGAGTCCAGAGATGAATCAGAGGGTCCGGCGAGGGGGGGCTTGGACAAGAGACTCGAGCAGGAAAAGGGCGCCGACCCGGGGCCGCGGGCCAGCAGACGGAAGCGCCTTTCCCACTGGACGTCCTACCGCAGGAAGGGTCTTCCCCAAAGCAGCCGAAGCGAACCTTCCTCCGTCTGCCCCCCGACACCCCGCACTGCCCTCGCCTTGCTCTCGTGCTCACGCGCACTGACCACCGCGACTCTCGGAGGGGAGGCGGTTGCCCCCCAGGGCCCAAGCCCCCCAGCTGCCCGGCATTCGGGCCTGACCGTCTGTCTGTCTGTCTGTGACTCCCTCTTCATCCGGAAGCTCTGGGGCTCCGGCGTGACTGTCTGTTGGGGTGCAGAAGGGGGGCTGTTGTGCCCTCCTGAGACCCAAGGAGGCTCGTTTCATGTTTGCTTAAACAAGTCAAGCCCACTGCGTGTTCAGTGTGGAAACACCACCACCCAATTTCACAGACCGCAGAAGAGAATTTCCACATTTTGGGGTCAATAATATTTTAGTGCGAACTACCAAACACTCCCTCTTTCTAAAAAGGCTATTCCGTGGCCTAAAATAAATTGCACCCGAGGTTAATATTTAAAATACCGAAAGGAATTGAAAATTAGGAAAATTGCCATTCAGGCTGTGACTGAAATTCGCTTCTGGCCTTGAGCTTCCTGGAGTCAGAGACAAGAGGAACCATCAGAGGGCACTGAGTCTGTGGCCTCCTTGGGAAGGAAGTTCCTCTGCCAAAAGCTGATGGAAGCAGGTCCCTAGCACTTTATTCAGAGGCTGTGACGCAAGAACACCCATAAAGGAACACGCCTGAGCCCGCAGGACAGTGAGCCTCATGACTCACAGGAGGACTTGAAGGCGGCGGCATCGAGGGGTCGCCCTTCGGGGGCCCAGGGCCAGGGCTTCCTGAGGCTCCGCGGTCCCGGAGGACAGAGCGACTGGCGGAGCCTTGCAGCCGTCTTCCTAAGAACCGTCCTTCACCCGGGCCTTTGGGGCAGCCGGACGGCAGCTCAGCAGAAGCAGCGCCCTTGGGTGGGAGAGCCTCTGGGCTGATGGCCGGGCCACATGCTCCAGGGCCACATCAGCCCCACTGTGACAGTGGAGCAAGCTGGCCTGCCTGGGTGGTAGGGGGGTTGTCTCCACAGCAGTGGATTTAGAAGGACCCAGGGCAAAGGCAGGCCTCCTCCGACACCAGATCTGCATCTGCTCTGGTGTTTGAGCAAAGGCTCCTTTCAGCTCCGAAAGTTCCAGCTGAGGATTCGGAGTCCCCAGTTTTCACCTGCAAGGATTTCCACCCACGGCCGGCTCACCGCCAGGGAGAGCCTTTCGTGATGTGCTTCACGCCAGCAGGGCTTCCTGCCCGCACGGCTGCCTGGGCGAGTCCAGAGAGCAGAATTGCCGTGCGGAGCTGTTTCCGGCTGACACGCTCCCCCCGGAGGACCTTCGAAAGGCACGTCGGGTTTTGCCTTTGCTGCTGCTGAGCATGATTTCACGAGGGATCGCGTAGCAGGGCCACTGGCTTTTGCATCAATCACGCCTGATCCTGGCTGTGTTCAATATCTACACCTGAAAGAATTGCAGTGCCTCTCTTTTTGCTTTCAGGGTAGGGAGGGAATTTTAATGGAGACTCCTGAGCATGAAAATATCTTCTCCTAAGGGTTAGACCCATAAGAAACGAGCTGAGCTGCTCCTGCGAAGGTTGCCTGAAAGTCAAGCTCCTCCCTGGCCACAGGCGGGCGTGGCACCCAACCGGGCTCCTGTCCAGTCAAGTCAGTTTTGGTCTAAGCCAGCCCTGGCCCAGAGAAGTAAAAGAACTCCGCCTGGAGCTCCATGCAGCGAACCGCTGCAGCAGGAGGCACCCGTGCCTGTCCAGCCTTGAGCAGGGAGAGCCCTGGCTAACAAAAGGAGGCCAGGCCGTCTGTCCACCTGGGTCAGCCTGATGCCGCTCCAAGGACGGCTCACCCTCTGTTCTCCTCCAGGACTCTCCCAAACTCTGGGTGCTGTGGTCCTGAACGTGTCTCCAAAAGGCCTCAGGTGGCCCAGGAAGCCCCACGTGGTCACCCATGGCCATGGAAGACCCCCCCGGGTGGTGATGTGTGATCCTGGGGGGTTGGGCGGCTCTGTAGCTTCTGAGCAGCCTGTTTGCCTGGAGTGGCCCAGAGGGTGCATGGTCAGCTGTGGGGCCACGAGTGGCCCTGGATGGCCTGGGCCGTCTTGCCCCTGATGGTCCTGGCTGAGCCTGGGAGGCTGAGGATGGCCACAAATGCCCCCAGTTGTCCTATAGTGACCGTCGATGGCCCTGGATGGCTCTGGGACTTTGGGGGTTCCTTGGTGGCCCCGGATGGCTCTAAGTGATGCTGAATGGTTTGGAATGGCCTGTGTTGACTCTTGGTGGCTTGTATCCTTGGTGTTCCTAGATGGCCCGGGTGACCCTGAATGATTCTGATGGTTCAGGACGGCCCGTGGCCCTGGACTGCCCCGGGTGAACCAGAGTGGCCGTGACCTTACGTGACCTTACGTGACCCTGGATGACCCTGATGGGTAGTGCACGGCCCTGGATGGCCCTTCGGTACCCTGTTTGTCTGTGGGTGACCAGGCTGTACCAGGCTGCCCCAGCACATCTGGGTGGACAGAGGCGGCCGTGGACAACTGGAAGGGTCGGCCCCGCCTCCGTGGTGGCAGGGGTGCTGCAGGTGTCGGGACAGCCCGGTGGAGCTGTGTCCTGGTTGGGGGGGGGTGCTGACCTTGCTGACCCCCCCCTCCGGCAGGCGTGGGCTACTCTGTCATCCTTATCTCGCTCTACATCGGCTTCTTCTACAACGTCATCATCGCCTGGGCCCTGCACTACCTCTTCTCCTCCCTGACGGCCGAGCTGCCCTGGACCCACTGCAACAACACCTGGAACAGCCCCCACTGCTCCGACGCCCGCGCCGCCAACTCCAGCGCCAACGACACCAGGACCACGCCTGCCGCCGAGTACTTCGAGTGAGTGGGGCTCCGGGCCGACGCCCTGCGCGCTGCCTCTGCCCAGGGGGAGGGAGAGGGGAAGCAGCCAGGCGGGTCCCGGAGGGGGCCGGGCTCACCCCCCAGCCCTGCGCTGCCCCCCAAGGCTCTACGGAGGCCCCCCTCCCGACCTGGCCTGGCCTGTGCCCATTCTGTCCCTTGGACACCTGTGGGGCTTATTTCTGGCCCTACCTCTGGCAGCTCAGGAAGGGACTGTCCCTCTCCCGGCCCTGTCGAGACAGGTGAGCCCTCGGGTGTGCAGGAGAGAAAATCTGAGCCTTCGGGCCCCAGCAGAAGCTGCCATGTGGGTGTGTGAGCGACTCGGCCAGAAGGGCTGCCCGGTTCAGGGACCTGGGGTGTTTAGGTTGGAAGCGCATGTTTCAGACACTCGGAGTCTAAGCACTTGCTCCAGAGCCACGGGACACGTCTCCAGGACTGGCCGCTGTGGACAGTGGCCGGGGTGGTAGGGAGTGGAGTGAGGTGGGGCTGCGGCTCTGCAGGGGCCGTGGGAGGGGTTGGGTGCCCTTCTTCCAGGAAGCGCGAGCTGAGGCAGGACGAGGGCTGTGGGTGGTGGGACTTGTTTAATTTTTTGGAAGGTGGTTTTGGCACTTTGGGATGGAGAGTGAGGGCGTCTGGGAGGCCGGGGACGGGAGCGGGCGTGGGCGCTGAGAGCCCGCCTGCCTGGCGAGGGAGAGTCCAAAGCTGGGGGTGAGGCCGGGGTCTCCGGGAGCTCTCGGGAGGGGCAGCAGGTTGTCAGAGGCTGGACCAGAGGCAAGAGTCCGCCTGCTATCCGTCCCGTTAGATTTGCCTAAAAGACACCAGGGTGGGTGTCCCCTCGAGAAAGGGAACCCCAGGCTGTTACCCGAGTGTGTCCTAGGATGGGCAGACAAGAAACGCTAGATCTGTCCAAGGAAAGCTAGCAGAGCATGCATCCACAGCAGTCTTGCAGAGCTCAGCATCTTGCCGCCGGCCTGTTCCTTACGCATGTCCCAAACTTAATGGCAGCGTCTCAGGACCAGGTCAAGGCCAGCTCTCAGGGCCAGTGTGTAGAAGGGACCAGTGGTGGCAGGGGCAGGGCTCTGCATCAGAAAGCTGAGACGCCAGCATGGCTGCCTGTCCTCCTGTCCACTGCTAAAGGACATCCAGAGACAGCTCTCTCTAGGCTGGGTTCACCAATCATTTCACCAACAAGTCTTCAAGCTAGTGTGTCTTTTACAGTGTTAAGATGGATTTTGGTGCAATTTAGAGCATTTAGGAAAGCTTTCAGAGATGCCAAACGTGCCGAGAAATGTCACTTGGAGATGCCTATCTTTGTTTGGGAAGTGTGGAGAGAGAGGGTTTATCTAAGAGATTTTCAGACAAGAAAAATATAGGTAAAAAACTGATTAGTCAATGATCCATTATTAAGAATATGCTAGGAGGAAAGCACATATGTTATAAGTAGATTTTAAAAAAAGAAAAACTGACTAGTCAGTGTCTCGGAAGTTCCCCGTCTGGAAAAGAAAGGTTCAGATGGAAAGCTGCCCAGAGCCTCCACGTGAGGGGCTATTAGCATGAGCAGGTGTCCAACCGTAGTTGGAGGTGACCCTGGGACAAAGGCGGGAGCTTTGAAGGTTTGCACGGAAGTCTTGGATCAATAAAGACACAGTGAATTATTAACGGCATCAGGGACTCCCCAGGTGATCTCACTATTGGTGGTGACAACTCAGGTGTCCCTGAGACGGCGCAGTAACCATCAGGTCTGCAAGGGTTTTCTGGAATTTAAACACACTGTGTAGGGCAGATCATTGTGAAAAGGATTACCTGTTCCTGATCCCACCATGAAATGACTGAAAGGCCAGGATAACTATAATCACTGAAGTCGTAAAGCTCTGAGTCCTACAAAGTACGTGTGGGCTCTGGAAACCCCAAAATAGGCCCATCTAAACCCAACCAGTTTTAAATTCCCCTCAGTTCCATAAACACTTATCAAAACCAGGCTTGCCTACTTCCTACTACAAATTAGAAAGCTATGTATTTAAAGCTACACATTTTCCTCTAAGAGACGGCTTTAGCTGCCTCCTGCCTCTCTGATATGTTGTGTTTTCATTTTCATTCATTTAAAGTATTCCCCAATCTGCCTTGTGATTTCTTCTTTGACTCAGGGGAGATTATTGCTTGATTTTTAAATATTTGGAGGCTTTCTAGATGTATTTCTGTTATTGATTTCTAATTTAATTCTGACTGACCTGATGAGATAATATGTTTATAAAACTTCGTCATTTCAAAATACACCAAGACTTGTCTTATGGCCCCGTACATGGTGTGTCCTGTGCACTTAAAAAGAAGGTGTGCCTGCTGGTAGACGGGTCAGTAAGTCAGGTCAGCCCAGGCTGCTGGTCAGGTTTTCTGCATCCTTGTCTACCTGTTCTACCAGTTACCGTAACGGGCTGTTGGAATCTTAACTGTAATTGTGGACTGGTCAATTTCTCTTCACAGTGATGTCAACTTTTGCTCCATCCATGTTCTGAAGTACATGCATGTCTGTGAACATCGAGTCTTTTAATGGACCCCTTTTCCTTTATGAAACATCCTCTGGGTAATATTCCTTATGCTGACATCAGCATTCTCTGCTATTAATATGAGTATTCCAGCTTTCCTATGAATAATGGTTAATGGGATGTCTTTCCAATTCTTATCTTTTTAACTCACATGTGTCATCTTTAAAGTGGGTTTCATGCAGACAGAAGAGTTGATTCTTACTTTTTCTTTTCCTTTTTTTTTTTTTTTTTTAATGAAGATGTGGCATAGTCAAACCATGGTTAGACCAGTTCTGGAAGGGCTATAGGAAATGGGAAAACTATAGGAAAGGATGCTTTTTTTGGGGGGGGGGGTCTTTTCCTGTTATTTTAGGGCCCCACCCACAGCATATGGAGGCTCCTTGGCTAGGGGTCCAGTTGGATGGCAGCCACACTGGCCTACATTACAGCCACAGCAACGTGGGATCCTTAATCCACTGGTCGAGGCCAGAGATTGAACCCCCATCCTCATGAATGCCAGTCAGGTTCGTTCACCAGTGAGCCAAGATGGGAACTCTGATTCTTGCTTTTTTATTCACCTCGACAATCTCCGCCTTTTAGTTAGAGTTGCCAATCAACAGGTGTCCACATGTCTGGGCAGAGTCTTTCGTGTCACCACTGACTGGCCTATTTGTCCCCTCTCTTCATTGCTGATTTCTTCCTTGGAATTAACTAATCTTTAGGCTTCCATTTCATCTACACCATTTGCTGACAAGCTCCAGCTCTCCGTCTCAGTTTTTCAGTGGACAATAGAGGGTTCACAGTGCAGATCTGAGCTGGCACAGTCTTCCTTCCAAGGGCATCTCACCACTTCACATGTCACACGGGCGCCCCTTCCACCTCCCTTCATGGCCTTTGTGCAGTTGCTGTCCCAGACTTGGTTTCCACCATTTGTTAGTAACTCCACAGCACAGTGTTACTACGTTTGCTTTAAGCAATTACATGTTAAATAACGTCAAGCAAAAGGCACCTTTCTCTCTCCCGCATGCCCTGCACCCGAGCTCTCCCTCTCTGCACGTGGGTCCAGGTGTCCACTGGGACGGCTTCTTGCCTCTGAAGATTTCCCTTGACGTTTCCAAAGTGTAGACTTACTGGCAGTGACCGCTCTTAGCCTTAGTTTTTCCGAAAAGTGTGTTGCCTTCTTTTGGGGAGGTTTAAAAATGGTGGTAACATTCAAAACATGAAATTTGCCATTTTAACCCTTTTCAAATGTACAGCTCAGGGGCGCTAAGCATCTTCACATTGCTGTGCAAGCATCTCCCCATCCATCTCCAGAACGTCTCCCGCCACCTGAGCTGGGGTTCTACCCATCAGGTGCCAACGCCTGGCCTCCCATCCTCCACCCTGGCACCTGCATTAGACCTTCTGTCTCTGCTTTCCGTTCTTTTGAGATATACCCAGAAGTGGAATGGCTGGATCATATGATAATTCTATGTTTTGTGTTTTTGTTCCCACAGCAGCTGTGCATTTTATGCTCCCACTGGCAATGCACGAGTTCTAATGCGTCCACCTCCTGGACGATGCTTGTTTTCTGCGTTGCCTTTTTTTTCACTAATACCATTCTAATGGGTATGAAGTTGTATCTCATGACTTTGATCTCTTTTTCCACGATGACTAGTGGTGTTGAGCATCGCGTCTGTGTTTGCTGACCGGCTATATACCTTCTTCAGAGAGGCATTTATCCAAGTCCTTTGCCCATTTTTAAATTGAGTTGTTTGGGGTTCGCTGTTGTTGCATTTGGGGGTTCTTTATATATTCCAGATCTTAATCTTTTATCAGCTATATTCTCCCATTCTGTCGTTTTGCCTTTTTACTCTGCTAATAGCATCCTTCGATGCACAGAAGTTTTTGATCTTAAAGTTCGTTTGTTTATTTTTTCTTTTGCTGCTTGTGCTTTTGGTGTCATAGCAAAAAAAAAAAAAAAAAAAAAAAAAAAAATCCATTGTCAAGCCCAAAGTCTTGAAGATTCTCCTCTCTGTTTTCTTCTAAGGGTTTTGTGCTTTATGCGCCCACAGATGGCCTTTTGCCTGTGTCTTCCGTAGTTTTGTATTTGGCGAGAAGGAGCTCCTGGCTCTACGGCCCATTTTCTTGCTTCTCATTGTGTCATAATTTTTTTTTTACTATGTGCTAGACTTGGGGAGTTTTGCATTGGTGAATATTAGAATTCATTGTCTTCCTTTAAAGAACGTTAGATTTGCTCTGGCAGGAAGTTAAGTTGCTCCCTGTGCAGTGTCATCCTTTTGAAGCGGTTTTTCCAGCTCCTTGAAGTTGCTCTGGGGCAGCCCCTTCCAGGGCCCCCACTGGACCCCAGGCAATGTTCTAGTCCCCCTGCTGACTGGGGCAGGGGACTCAGTGACCCTCAGCCTGGCAGGAGCTCGCGGACCACCCAGCCAGCCCCCTGCCTGCCCTGCCGGCTCCCCCATAGCTGAGGTGGGGACTCCTTTGCTCACGAGGCTAGAGGCCTGAGCAAACCTGGCCATGTCGGTCTCCCATGGAATCCTCCAGAAGCAGCTGGACTGTGGGCGCCTGTTGGCAGCCCCCACCCTTGGAGAACGGCACGGTCCCCGCATGTCCTGCCTTATTCCTCCGAGCACAGGGCCCTGGACCGTCCGTGGGCAGCGGGATGCTGCGTCACCGAGCAGCCTCCTCCGGCCTCTGGCGCCTCTTTCCTTCAAAGCCCGGGTGCCCTTTCCCTCCCCCAACTTCGAAGAGCACGGGTGGTGAGGGCGAGGGGCAGGGCAGGGTTCTGCGGGCTCCCAGCGTGCCCCCGCCCACCTCCTCCGCGCCTCCATGGCAGACCTACCCCGGGCTGCCGCTCGGGCCTGGGGGCCAGCGTTTCTGGGGCAGTGGGGGTCCCCAGGGGCACCTGCGGGCGCTGGTTCCAGTTCTGGGTGGGGAGGCTGCATCCCTGGGACCCCTTCTCCCTGCTCCCCAGGCGCGGCGTGCTGCACCTCCACGAGAGCCGCGGCATCGACGACCTGGGCCCGCCCCGGTGGCAGCTCACGTCCTGTCTGGTGCTGGTCATCATCCTGCTCTACTTCAGCCTGTGGAAGGGAGTGAGGACCTCGGGCAAGGTGGGGCTGCGGCCGCGGTGTGGGCGGGGGGCGGGGGGGGGGGGATGGGGGCGTGGCCGGGGGGCAGGGCTGGGGGCGTGGCCGGGGCCCGGGGCTGGGGCGTGGCCGGGGCCCGGGGCTGGGGCGTGGTGTCAGCAGAGTGCATTCAGATGAACACAATATAATTGTTTTTTTCCAATGGGGTGTTTTGGGTATTCCCCGGGCACAAAGCAACATTGACTGGAATGTGTCACTTGACCTGCTACTCATGCAGCCCCCAAACTCAGGAGCCTCTCATAATGCCAGGAGGGCCCCCCTCCCCCCACTTCTTCCCCCCCCCACTTCTTCTCCCCCCCCCCCCCCCCCCGCAAGGGTCCATCTCTCACACGTGATCCAGATGCACATCTGCAGGATCCGCGCACACCCCTCACGGGGCGCTCATCAGAAATCCCGCCCCTGCCTCCGGCCGCAGCCCGAATGCAGAACAGAAATGTTCCTTCTTTGCCAGGAGCTTCGTTCCATTTTAACCCCAGGAACCGTGTAGAGACAGAGGGCCCTAGGCAGCCTCGCTCCAGGGAGCATTTGCTGCGCCGGCGTCCTGTGGCTGTTTGGGATGCTGGGCTTCCCCGTCCAAGGCCACCTCTCTCAGCACACACCGTGGGGTGGCCCTGTGCCCACCCGTGCAGCCAGGTGACGCCGTCCCTCCCCAGGTCGTGTGGATCACGGCCACCATGCCCTACGTGGTCCTGCTGGCACTGCTCCTGCGAGGCATCACGCTCCCCGGGGCCCTGGACGGCATCCGCGCTTACCTGAGCGTGGACTTCCACCGGCTCTGCGAGGCCTCGGTGAGTACGTCTGCCACCCAGGCCGCGGGGCCCCGTGTCCCAGAGGCAGAGGCCCGGCTGGAACACATCGCTCGCCCCGCTGTGTGCTGGGCTCTACAGGATGGCCTGGCCCACCGGGCAGAGTTCGCCCTGTGGCCGAGAAGGGGACACGTGGCACAGCCGGATGCTGAATGGACCTGAATGAGGAGTGGGGGGGCACCTGGGTCCCCGCGCTGCCACAAGGCCTCTTCCGCTCGGCCCCCTCTCCCTGGGGAGCACTGCTGGGCCCTCGGACAAGCACCTGGGGCTGCCTGGCCTGTGCCCGAGGCTGCTGCCACCCGCCAGTCAGGCTGATGGTGGGGGAGGGGACAGGTGAGGCAGCAGACGGCAGGTGGGTGATGCAGGAGTAACAGACAGACGGCATGGTGGCGGTGGGATGCGGGCTCAGGCCCGAGCAGCCCGTCACTGCTGTCATCAGACATGTCTGCTCCGGCCGGACGGAACAGTGGCCAGACCGGGAGGCCCAACCACACGGTCCCCAGAGGGCAGGTCCCACCGAGCCCAGTGCAGGGGGCAGAGCCGCCCTGGCCCCTGTGGGTCCTGCTGACTTTGCACAGCTCCCCCGGGCGGCGGAAGGGACTGGGCCTCACCAGGCTGAGGGCAGCCTCCCTCAGAGACAGCCACCCTGGTGCCCTTCCCCTGGGGCTTGGCAGTATGGGGCAGGTGCCCCAGGTGCCCCCGGGGACAGACTTGGGAGCTGGCCCAGATTGGGACACGAGCCCCCCAGTACCGTCCCCTGGGGGTTCGAGGGTGTGGCTCAGTCCCCAGGGGCCTGACGGAACCCACAGTGGCGGGAGGCGGGCCAACATCCTCACTGTCCAGGCCCCGCTGGAAGCAAAGTTCCCACAAAGGAGCCAGCAGCCGGACAGGACAGAAGGGGCCGCGTGCCACATCCGTGCTCGTGTCCACAGCACCGTGGCCCCGCAGCTCTGATGTGGAGACCGCCTGCCTCCGGGCCCATTTCTAGATGCCCAGGTGGACTCGGGGGCCTCCTTTGGGGTCAACATCCCCGTCCTCGGTGGCTCAGACCCTCGCTCATCCGTCTGAAGTTCTCAGTGGAGCTGCTCCTCTGGGAAGGCAGGGTCCAGGCTGGGACAGACGAGTGCTGTCCCGGGAGGCCGCGTGCCAGCAGGACAGGCGAGGCCAGCCATTGAAGGAGGGAAGGGCAGGTCAAAGTCACCCTGAGAGGCTGCCCAGCTGGGTCCCCAGGGGCGGGGGGAGTGCTGGGTTCAGAGCTGGGTCTGGGGGCTGCAGTGAGCAAAGGCCTGGACAGAAGGCCGGGAGCACGTCCTCGTGGGTGGGCTGCACGTGCCAAGGCTCTGGGGTGGATACTGACCACCGCCCAGACCGGCAGGAGCTCCCAGGGACCCCAGCCCTGTCTGCAGCCTCCTGCTCCCGACAAGCTGGCCCGTGGCCACGAGGAGGCCTCTTGGCCCACTGCCGCCTAGGTCCCTCTCACCATCTGGAAACATGCTGTCCCCAGTTCTGAGGCGACCCCGAGATGCCAGGTGTGCCCTCCAAAGGACCAAGGCCCTCCTGGTGCTGGCCATCGTGTCCCGGCCCTCGCTCAGTCACCCGCGGGCAGCTGCCCTGTGGCCCCGCATGAGGAACCTGAAGGTCCGGGCCCCAGGCCTGTATGGGGCCTGCAGGGACATGCAGGGACAACCCAGGATCTGCCAGCCCCCAAACCCTTCACGCAGCAGGTCCAGCCGGTCCTCCAGGGCGACTCTCGGTGGCGGTGGGGGGGGGGGTCCGCTGTCCTCCATCCCCCACCCCCATCGCCCCAGGCCGTGCAGGGCCGAGGTGGGCACCGGTGTCCCTGGGTGGTCTCACGTCACCCTGACTGGAGCAGGTCGTGTCTGACATTTCACACACCCTGGGCCAGTCCTGACCACAGGCCCTCACTCCGCCTGGGTGTCCCCCGAGCAGCCTCCAGCGGGCGCACCGAGGCGGGAGCCAATGTTAGCTCCACAGGCCTTTCTGCGTGTGCCACCATGTGCCACGTGTGCCACCGTGTGTACATTTCATGTGTTTCCATGGGAGGAAAGGAAGCAGTGCGAGTGGCACGATCTGACCCAGGCACCACCGACTCGGCGTCTTCTGCCGTTACAGGGTCGTGGGCCAGACCGACTCCCGTGCTGGGGAGGAACAGGGAAGCGGGGTCCCGCCCCGGACACAGCCCCGGGAAGGGTTTGTCCCCGGTCACGTGGCCCAGGCCATTTGCCTGTCCAGAATGACGCTGCGTTGAAGTTCTGATCCTCGCAGCTGGGGGCGCGGTCCTCGGTGGGTGGCCCTGGGACCGCCCCTCGCCCCCCCCCCCCGGGGGGGACCTCTCAGCCCGTCTCTCTTCCGCAGGTCTGGATAGACGCCGCCATCCAGATATGCTTCTCGCTGGGGGTCGGCCTGGGGGTGCTCATCGCCTTCTCCAGCTACAACAAGTTCACCAACAACTGCTACAGGTGCACCCGCAGCCCCTGGGGCTCTGCAGACTCGGGCGGGGGCGGGCGTGCTTCGCTGACCGGGGGCGGCACTGACTCTAGGAAATGCTGTGTCCCGGATGAAGGGAGGGCAAGACAAGCTGGCTTTTTTTCCTTTTTCCCCTTTGAGGCCGCCCCGAGGCATATGGAAATCAAACAGGGAGGCTGTGGCTCCGTGGGTTTGGGATCCGGTGTTGCAGCGGCAGCTGGGGTTTGATCCCTGGCCTGGGAGCATCCGTGGGGGTGGGGGGATGAACAGGAGCAGAGCAGACGCTTGCTTTATGGGCGGCTCTGAAGCCATGAAGACCGATGCTCAGCGCCTCCCTGGGAGGGACCCACCCTGAGGCCCCTTCCTCTCCCCCTCCCCCAGCCTACCAGTCCCCCCAGTGCTGCTCGGGGTCAGGCGCCTCCCAGACGTGACCCCACGAGGAAGGTCCTGCGTGTCCCCACCCGGCCTGCTCTGCGGGGGGCCTGGGCCCTGGACGGTGTCCCCATGCCGGGGCACCAGGATAGGCAGGAAAGGGGTAGCACCAGGTGCCCGCAGCCCGACGGCTCCTCTGCGGGAACCACGCGGCCTGGGATGGCCCGAGGGACCTGCGGCCACATGCTAGACCCGAAATCCTTCCGAGAACAGAAGGAGTTTCATGTGGGACTGCTTTCTTTGATTTTCACGAGCCATGTTCGTTTCCTTTCTATGGCAAAACGGCCCTACCGACGGCCGCCCAGTCCTCACAGAGGTGGTCAGGGTGGCGGCTCCCACAGCCCGTGCCAAACCCTCCCTGTGCCCACCTGGGTCTGGGCACTCTGCCAATGTCCTTCCACTCGGGTGCCCAGAAGGGCTGACCCCCCCCAAAGTCTCATCCCCCAGAATGGGGTCCCCAGGCAGACAGCACTGGACCCCCCAGGAGCACACGGGAAGCACAGCATCTGGGGTCCACCCCCCACCACCCGGCAGAACCTGCCCCGAACCAGCTCCCCAGAGGCGTCAGAAGCCCTGCCTGGCAGCCTGTGGGCAGGTGGGCAGATCCCCCTGGTCGTCAGCTCTGCCCACTCAGACCCCAGCTTTGCCTTCAGAGCCTCTAGGTCCCCAGGCCGACAGGGACGATGGGTCTCCCCAGGACCTGCTCTGGCCAAAGTCTGGTCAGAACCCAGAGCCACCCAGCGGGGGACCTGGGTGGGAGGTCGCGTCCCTGTCACCCGTCACTGGACACCAGCCCCACAGGACGGCCCGGGCAGGCTCTGGGCGGCAGGAGAGCCTGCCTGGGCTCCCTGGGACAGCGCCGTCCGGAGCCCCCCTGCCCAGACGCGGTGAGTTGCCGGTAATGACTGGAAATTGCACGGCCCGGGCCGGGCGCTGGAGCAGCGTGTCTTGTTCCCACAGAGACGCCATCATCACCACCTCTGTCAACTCCCTGACCAGCTTCTCCTCCGGCTTCGTGGTCTTCTCCTTCCTGGGCTACATGGCCCAGAAGCACAGCGTGCCCATCGGGGACGTGGCCAAGGACGGTGAGAGCCCGCGGGCACCCCTCCCCCAGGGCTCAGGGCGTCCGGGTCTCCAAGAGGGCTGTCCCCGCAAACCAGAGGCGCCCGGGGCCCCTCCCCGCGGGCAGCCCCCACCTCCGTCTCTGTGT
This sequence comes from Sus scrofa, assembly GCF_054392235.1. Lineage (NCBI taxonomy): Eukaryota > Metazoa > Chordata > Mammalia > Artiodactyla > Suidae > Sus > Sus scrofa. The sequence continues at coordinate 91,337,399 of NC_139398.1, forward strand.
CCCCCGCGGGGGGACTGCAGAGCCACCCAAGCTGCACAGACAGCTGGCCACACAGCCGGGCTCCGGACCTCCGTGTGGTCAGCCGGGAAGAAGCGGGGCCCTTTCGGATGTGAGCAGTTAATCTGTTTCACAGCTTTTTTCCTCCAAACACTGGGGGCCGTGACACACTCAGAAGGGATTCCGTGACAGCGGAGAGTCCCCTGATGTCTCAGACCCAGGGAGACGCATGCCCCCAAGCTGCTCACCCAGGGCCCCACCCGCAGTGTCTGCAGGCTGGGAAGTCATGGGGGGCACAGGTGACACAGCAGGTAGCTCAACCCCAACAGCACATGTGCCCACGAGAGATGGGGGAGCCTGGCACAGAGCGGAGCTGATGGGGGGGGCTCTGATTGCTGCGGCCCCTGGGCACTGGGTCGGGGGCAGTCCGCTGGTTCTAGATCCTGGGTGGACAGTCATGGCTCAGGTAGCCTGAAGCTGGGGCCATCCAGGGCTCCAGGGCCACCCTCCACCAGCCTCAAGCCTTAGGAGCCACCCCCAGAGACCATCCCTGCTCAGGGAGGCCCCTCCTCTCCTGAAGGCTGGGGTGTCACTAACGGATCTCCCCGGAGAGCCTGGGGAGCAGAGGGCCACCCCCTGAGCCCTGCCGTCCCACCCCGCTCCCTCTCAGGAAGCTGAACATTGAGAGCCTCACTTTGAAAGGGGACTGACCCCTCGAGACCTGAGCACGAAAGGCTTTCGCTGCTGTTTCCAAATCCGTACTCTTTCCTCGAGAAAAACCCAATAAAGGCAGGAGAAACGGAACGCAAATAAATACGAGCTAAATGCGGAGCGGTGAGATTTACTCACCGTTGCGTTTATGCATTTTCCCCGTTCTTTTGCCCTTTATTAGGATAAAGAGCAATAGCTTGCAAGGACCTCCATTAACCCTGGAAGTAAGCTGACCGCTCACTTGCTATGCATTTCCTGACGAGCAAAGTAAATGTCGTATATATACGGCGCTAATTCTCCAGAAAACAGGGTGAAAAGTTAACTCAACTGAGGGTATTGGCCTTAAATTCAGCCAAGCTGATGGGTGTCTTCCTGGGTTTGTGGCTTGTAGCATTTAGACTGTACAGCGGTTCAAACCAGCCACCCTTCATCCTGCGTCAGAAACCGTGTCCCTTCCACGAGGTGTTGGGAATGGCAGAGCCCCTGACACCAGGGCCCCTAACACACCTGGGCAGGTGGGCCCTGGCTCTGGCCTGTTTGAGTCCCTAGAAGGGTCCGCAAGTGCCCCGACCCCGGCCGGGGCCTGACACAGACCCCGCCGAGGACAGGGCGGGTGGGACGGGGTGGGGGGAACGGGGGAGAACCGGAAAATAAACTCAGCACGAGGCCGTATTAAAGTTACAATTAACCATGCAATAGACCAGTAGCACTTTGCTGTGGGATCCTTTGCGTCTTGCTCGGGTCCTGTACCTCCCCCTGGTCCCCCGCTGGGAGGTTCCGGGTGTGCCTGCCCCGAGCCAGCGCTCCCGCTCCCAGGAGCGGATCGGAGGAGGCAGCAACACGTGGCTTTGTGCGGTGTCTCTGTCAGGTCACGTGTAGAGTGGCACCTTGGCCCAGGGAGGTCTCTGTAACACCCTCTGCCTTCCCCCCGCCGTGGGCCCAGCCCCCTCGTTCTCTGGGGACCCCACAGCCTGGTGCAGACAAGGAGGAGCTGGGGGCGGGTGGGGGCGGACCCCCTCCCCCTCATCATCCGGTGTCCCCAGAGCCGCGGGCCCTGAATTCAAGGACTTTGGGCCCTGAATTCAAGGACTTTCGCAGTGGAGCGTCGGCCCCGGGGCGGTGGGGGGCGCGGAGCGACGGCTCAGACAACCGGGGGCTGCTTCCAGGGCCCGGGCTGATATTCACCATCTACCCCGAGGCGCTCGCCACGCTCCCGCTGTCCTCCGTCTGGGCCGTGGTTTTCTTCGTCATGCTGCTCACCCTGGGGATCGACAGCGCCGTGAGTGACCTCAGCGCCCCGCGAGCCGGGGCCCCGGGGTGGCGGCTGGCTCCCCCCTCTCAGGCCAGGCCAGCCCGAACCTGCCCGGCGCCCCGCGTGGGGGAGGGAGCGGTCCCACCACTCCTGGGGAGGGAGTCGGACCAACCCGCCCTCCTCCTTCCCCGGGGCCGCCAGCCGTCCTCTGCCCCCGCCACCGCCCCCCCTGCCCCCTCACAGGGCAGAGTGGGGAAGTGAGGCCATGGGCGACAGGCCACCGGGCCCTTCCTGCCCCGCGCTCCCCTGCCCCTGAGCAGCCAGCGGCGCCCTTGCAGGGTCCAGCCTGATGCACCGAATGCCCTGTGTGTGCCCAGGGGCTCGGGAGGGGACGAGGGGACTTGGGCTCCTCCTGCCCGTGGCTGGAGGGGACCAACAGCTGAGACACAGGCCCCCATGCTCGCCGAGCCCCCTGGGCAGTGCAGAGTGGTCAGGCCCAGCCAGCCCTGTCTCCCACCCACCGAGTGGACGCTGCCCTTAGGCCGCACCTCTGGGGAGGCTGCATCCTGAGAACGGCAGGAGGAGGTGGTCCCGACAGAGCAGGGCAGAGAGGCTCCCCAGGGAGCGGGCTTCCTGGGCGACACCCCATCGTGACCATGCTTCATTGGCGAGGGCGTAACCAGCAGCCAGTGGCCAGGCCCAGTCCTCCTTGGGACCAAAGCTAAGCCGTGCCTGTGGGACAGGCGTTTGCTTAGAAGAGCCCAGCAGGGAGTTGAGGTTAAGGATTCTTGGCGCTGTCACCGCTGTGGCACAGGGTCAGTCCCAGGCCTGCAGATGCCATCCCCAAATTAGAGAAAAGCAAAGCCCAGCCAAGCTGAGCCTCTGCGGTGATGCAGGGACGATGTCACCAGCACGAGGGACAGCAGAGGGGCTGCGCCAGTCCCCACGGAGGGCAGGGCCACCCCAGGTCCACCAGGAGGGCAGCCCTTCCGGGGGTGCGTCCTGCACCCCAGACACCGTGCAGCCCCTACTCTGCCCATAAAGGGCCCAGCCTGGCGCGGGGCGCCGCCCGCCGCGCCCGCAGCGCCCCCGCTCTGTCGGCTGCAGATGGGCGGGATGGAGTCGGTCATCACCGGCCTCATCGACGAGTTCCAGCTGCTGCACAGGCACCGGAAGCTCTTCACCCTCTTCGTGGTGCTGACCACCTTCTTCCTCTCCCTCTTCTGCGTCACCAACGTACGTAGCGCCCCGCCGCCTGCCGGGGTCCCTTAGCATCGGGGCAGGACCGCGCGGCGGGTGCTATCAGGCCAGACAGACGCGGGTCTCCCGAGCTGCGTCCCCCTGAACCACCACGACCTGTGCTGTTGGCGGGAGGCCGCCGTCACAGCCGGTGGCCTTGGGCACGGGCAGGTAGCCGCAGTCATGGGGAGTCCCTGGTCTCGCAGAGCCCCGGGCGCCTCTGCACTTGGTCCTGAGAATTCCAGCCCCCGGACGCCTCCCTGGGAAGCACCTGGGTTTGCGGGGCTGGAGGGTGAGGGGGCCCACCCGTGCCTGCGACACAGGGCCTGGTCCTCCTGCTCACAGAGGCTCTGGCACGTTTGGAGTTTCTGGCTTTCATCGCTGATGGTGCCTGGAGCCCTGGGAAAGCGGGGGAGAGGGTTTTGTGCGGTTTTGTTTTGTGCGTGTCGCGTGAGTTGCAGGGACTCAAAGGGCAACTCCCTAGGAGGAAACGGAGGAGTCTGTCAGCTGAAACCGCAGGCCAGGCGTCTGTTTTGGGAAGAGCGCGTTTGTGTGTGAGGCTGCGACGTCGGGGCTCCTCCCGCCCCATCTCAGCTGGCACTCCCCTCTCTCCCAGGGCGGCATCTACGTCTTCACGCTGCTGGACCACTTCGCGGCCGGCACGTCCATCCTCTTCGGGGTGCTCCTGGAGGTCATTGGGGTGGCCTGGTTCTACGGTAAGGGCGGGCCTGCCCTGGCGGGGTGCGCTCCAGCCCTGAGGACCCAGCCCTTGTGCCGTCCTAGCGACTGGCCTCGGCTTTGGCCCTGGGCCGCTTCCCTTCTGGCAAAGCTGCCCCGCGCTGTGGTCACCTCAGCATCACAGGAGCCGCCACCTCAGCAGCCGGCTCTTCAGTTAGAGCGACGAAGGCAATTAGCCTGGACGGCACCCCGAAGTCCTCACTGTCATCGGGGCGCTCGGCGTGGCCACGTAGTCGTGCTGCGCTGACATCCTGCATGTACTTGAGTGAGAAGGGTTGGCTAGGACTTTGGGGCACCGGCTGCTGGGGAAGGTGGGGTGCCTGCTTTCGCTGACCAGAGTGGACCAGCACCTAGGTGGCAGGGGACAGGGCCAGTGAGCTCCTCGCTTGGGCGGGGTGGGTATCAATAAGGCCCTTGCCAAGGGGAGGGACGGGGGGTGTCCCGTGCTCAGGGTCAGGTCAGAACTCCTGCCCTGGCTTGGCGCCGCCGCCACTCAGATTCCAGACCCCAGACCCCACCCCGGGTCCGGGGCTCATTCATTGGGACCAGAAGCCCCACAAGGTCGGGGACCTGCTGGTCGGCAGGTGGCCTCCGGACAAGGCTCGGCCCAGCCTGCAGCCGTGCTCCCTGCCCCTCCTGGGCGCCCACTGTGTTTCCCGGGACGTGCTGGGGCAGGTTTGATAGCACCAGAAAGCCTGCGCTGCAGACACCGCGCCCCCTCCAGTGCGGTGCCCGGGCCACCTCGCCTCCTGCCCGTTCCTCTCCCTCGTGGGGACGTGGGGACGTGGGTCATGGCCCCCCTCGGTTCACCTGCCCAGGTGTCTGGGGCAGTTCGGGGGAAAGCTCAAAGCCGAGGCCTGTCATGGGCAAAACCCACTGTTTCAAAGCAGCTCTGGAGTCCCCTGAGGGGGTCGGTGTCTCTGCTTCAGCCCCGGAATTACGACCCCAAAACACGCCAGCGCTGGCAGGTTTAAGCTGACAGGTCCTGTTCCAAGCACATTTCCCCAATTAAATATCAAACTCTCTGTACTTTCAATTCTTAGCCCAGCACTTCATTTATTTTCCTCTTTTGGCTGCACCCACGGCACGTGGAAGTTCCTGGGCCAGAAATCGCACACGCCAGGGCAGCGACCCGAGCCACAGCAGTAACTTGCTGGATCCTTAACCCGCTGCCACCAGGGAGCTCCCCTTAGCCTGTTACTTTAAACTGTAATCTCCCGCCCAGAACAAAAGCTCGGAGAAAGAGAGGAAGGGCCTCCGTCGTATCCTGTATCCTGCAGCCAGGAACGCGCACTCGCGGCGGGACAGGGAAGCCGGCCCGAAGCCGCTGAAGGCGGGGAGGGCGCTGTCTCTCCCGACGGCCGTGCACGCACTGCCCTCTGCCAGCCTTGGGGTGCAGCCCTGTCCCCACTTCTCCGGGCTGCCCCGCATCTGATGCTGGCGTTGGATGTGAAGAGGGCGTTCAGCGTGGAGGCGTCTCTCCAATGTGTCCCCACATGTGGCAGGACTCACCCAGGACTCTGCAGACCAGCTGGGTCGCAGCACCAGGGGCAGGCCAGCCCCCGGCAGGAGAAACTTCTGGAAGAGCCAGAGAAAGTGGGCCCTGGCGGAGTGGGAGTAGCTTCGCTAGAAACGGTGGTTGCCCACAGATCCCGGAGCAGTACCCAGGAAGAAGGCGTTCCGACGCAGGCTGGCACATGCCGAAGCCTGAGGAGCTCAGGAAGACAAGCCAGACACAGAAGGGCAGACCCTGGAGGTTCCCGGGGGCCTGGAGGGTCAGGGCCCCAGAGGCAGCACAGGATGGAGGAGGGCACAGTGTCAGTTTGGGATGACGAGAAGGTTCTGGAAAGGATGGTTGCGCAACAGTGTAAATGCGTTTAAGGCCTCTGGGCTGTGCACTAAAAATGGTTAGAAGGGTAAATTTTATGAGTATTTTACTACAATTTTTTTTTTTCTTTTTAGGGCTGTACCTGCGGCACATGGAAGGTCCCAGGCTAGGGGTCCAGCCAGAGCTGTAGCTGCAGGTCTACACCACAGCCACAGCCACACGGGATCTGAGCTGCATCTGCAACCTACACCACAGCTCACAGCAATGCCCAGATCCTTAACCCACTGAGCGAGGCCAGGGATCGAACCCACGTTCTCATGGATACCAGTCAGCTTCTCTGCTGAGCCATGACGGGAACTCCCTTATCACGAATTTTGTTAGTGGAACAGAAAAGATTGCAGAGGGGAGGCAGCGCCGGCTGTGGGCCACAAGCAGCCCTGAGGTGGGAGGAGGGGGCGGCCACACAGGCCTCCCCTAGGGGTCATCAGTGGTCCCGGTGTCACTCACTGTGGGGACATGCACAGGGACCCCTGGTCGGCAACGCCACTGGGCGGCCTGGGCACCGGCCCGCAGCCCGAGCTCAAGGTGCCCGGGGAGGTGGCCCGGGGGTCGGCGAGGACCCGTGAGAGCCGGTGTCTGGCGCCTGTGCTGTGCTGACCACCCTGTGTGGCCGCTACCCGCAGGCGTGTGGCAGTTCAGCGACGACATCAAGCAGATGACTGGGCAGCGTCCCAGCCTCTACTGGCGGCTGTGCTGGAAGTTCATCAGCCCCTGCTTCCTCCTGGTAAGGTCCCTGCTCTGCCCAGCCCCCCAGCCCCCACCCATCCCACCTGGTCTCTCCTCTGTGCAGCCCCCTTGCCCCTGAGCACAGCCATGCCGGAGGCCGGGGCAGGACTCAGCCAGGAGGGCAGCCCGGCGCACAGGTCCTCTGGTCTCCTGAGGGCCCCCCCCCCCGGGCCCCCCAAGAAAGCTCACGTGGATGCAGTGCGGTCCTCCAACTGAGACCGGAGGTTCTGCGCTTGGCCGCACCTCTGCCCAGAGGGGAGGCCGAGACCACGAGGCGGTCAGCTGACCTCTGCCTGGAGGACCTAGAGAAGTTAGAGCTGGGCAGGGATGGGGCGACGGTGCTCAGACCCCCCCACCCCTGCAACCACCCGCTTGGCACAGGCACCACGGCACATGCGGTAGCTGCTGCGGTCTGGCCGGGCTCTGCAAGCTCAGGCCCACACTGAGTCCACCTTGGGCACGGCCAGGCCAGAGCAGCCGCACGTCCATGGAGGCCCCTCCGGCTCGGCCACAGAGCTGGTGGTGGCGACTCAGCCACGATGGCTCACAAGCCTGAACTGTCTGCCCGGTCTGGTGGCCCCAGATGGCCGCTCCGGGGCCGAGCAGCTGAGCACAGAGCCGGGAGGCTGAGCCCTCCCTCCCCCGGCCCCTCCTGCCAGGCCCGTGGGCCGGTGAGAGAGGAGGTGCGTGGAAGGGGGTTCCTGGCCCGAGCCTCGCTGCTCCCCGAGCCACGGCCCCAAACCCGCAGAGGCTGCTCATCTCCCACCTCCCCCCGGCAGCCTGGGCCTTTCCAACCTGCTCAGCCCCGGGGCCTGGGGGCCAGACCGCAAACTCCAGACCCGTGTGGTCACGTGTGGGGTTTGCAAAGGACGGTGAGTGAGTTCCCGCCCTCAGACCCGAGGCTGAGGGCCCCTCCTGCAGCAGCGCCGTCGGCAGAGCCCACGCAGCGCCCGGGGCCTCTGGCTGCAGGGCCGGGGCTCCCGGAGCCGCGGAGCAGGGACCCTCCTCCAGAGCGGCCCTTGACCCTGGGCCTCGGTTTCAGTTCGTGGTCGTGGTCAGCATCGCGACCTTCAGGCCCCCGCACTACGGCGCCTACGTCTTCCCCGAGTGGGCCAACGCGCTGGGCTGGGCCATCGCCGCGTCCTCCATGTCCGTGGCGCCCGTCTACGCCGCCTACAAGTTCTGCAGCCTGCCCGGGTCCCTGAGGGAGGTAGGTGTGCGCGGCCCTCGCCCACCCTGCCCCCCACGGCAAGGCCACCGATGCGGTCAGGCTGCTGTCCTTGTCCCTGGCCTGCCCCCTGTTCGTCTCTGACCAGCAGGAGGGGGCGCCTACCATGCCAGACACGTGGGCTGGTGTGGGAGGAAGGGGGCTGTGCCTGTGTGTGTGTGTCTCTGTGTGTCTCTGCATGTCTGTCTGTCTGTGTGTATGTCTGTGCGTCTGCATGTACTTGCCTGTGTGTCTGTGCATGTGTGTTTATGTGTGTGTGTCTGTGTGTGTCTACGTGTGTGTCTGTGCGCACACTTGCCTGTGTGTCTGTGCACCCGCACACGTGCCCTCCGCTGCCCAGTGCAGGTGGGAAGGGCACTGGTCTGAGGGTAGGGGTGGATGCAGGCCAGCTTCTCTCCCGGGGCCAAGCCGCAGCCGTGGTGTGGGCAGGCGCTGCTCTGGGCCTCTGGGTCAGGCAGGCCCCGGGTCAGCTGAGAAGGAGGGCAGGAGAGCTAGTCACAGGGGTCCCTCCGCTCACATCCGGGCACCGGGATGCCCGGAAGAGGCAGACGACACAGCCTGCTTGGAAGAGGCCCCCCGCCCTCCTGCCCACCGGCCAGCCCAGGGCCACCAGGAGCCCTTGGACACTGCCCTGTGCCCATGTTCCACACTCGCCCTGAGGACCGGTGGCAGTGAGGCCCCGTGGCTGTACCCGGCTGGTCCAAGCATTTCCCCCGGGCTGCGCGGCAGCCCTTGGGTTTGGAAGCCAAGGCAAGTGCCCCTCATGGGCTGGTCCCTGCCGGGCCCACAGCGTCAGCAGGCACAGCACAGGCAGGTGACCACCCCTCCTTCTGGGCCTCGAGGTTCCTGCAAAGCTGGGTGGGTCGTGTGGTGCAGACCCCACTGCCACCTCCCTCGCTGGCCTTCAGAGACCAGCCATCCCCGTGGGAGACCCCTCTGTGTCAGCTGGGGACGGAGGGTCTGACCCCCTCGCCGGCCAAACCCTGAGCATAAGCCACATGGCGTCTCAGTGCTGAGACTGGGGCTGTGGGAGCACCCAGGGCTGCAATGCCAGGAGGGGGAGCAGGGCCCCAAAGAGCCCTAGAGTGCCACCCACTGAGAGACAGCGTGGAGAGACAGCAGCTTGGGCGGGTGGCAGAGGGAAGGCCAGCTTCCTGAGCTGAATGTGATGAAGAGCAGGCTCCTCCCCCCCACCCCCTGGGAGCCCCAGGTACCGCTGGGAGAGTGCGAGGTCCACCTGGGCTTGGGGCCAACCAGAGCTGGCATGGAGATGAGTCCTCCCCAGGTAGCAGCTGCTCCAGGATGCAGGGAGGCCCGGGCAGTCAGCTGCCACTGCTGAGCGCGTGGACCATTCGCCTGAGGTTCTCTGAGCTGGGCGGGCTCCCACGGTGGCTCCTTCTCTTCTAGAAACTGGCCTACGCCATCACGCCAGAGAAGGAGCACGAGCAGCTGGACAGGGGGGAGGTGCGCCAGTTCACGGTGAGTGCTGCTGTCCCTGTGGGTCCCCAAGGCGGGGGGCAAGCTGGGTGGGGCCCCCTCCTCCACCCACAGGTGAGGGGCTGGGCAGGGCACCAGCATCAGGACACGGTGACTCAAAAACCGAGGGAGGAGCCCAACTCTAGGCAGGGGTGGAGGAAGGCCTGTTGGGCCGGGAACTTCCTCTTCTGCAGGTTGATGGGCCACCAGCCAACCTGATGCAGGACTCTGGTCACGCTTTGCTCTCTGTCTCACTCATTTCAGCTCATGTCTTTATTAATTCCCACTTCTATTTTCACTGGGTCTACTCTACCACACCTTTACAACCTTCTTAGTTTAGATCTTGGCTTATTAATTTTCAACCTTTCTTCTCTTCTTTTTTTTTTTTTTTTTTTTTTTTTTTTTCTTTTTGCCATTTCTAGGGCCGCACCTGCGGCATATGGAGGTTCCCAGGCTAGGGGTCTAATCGGAGCTGTAGCTGCCAGCCTACACCAGAGCCACAGCAACACAGGATCCGAGCCACATCTGTGACCTATACCACAGCACACGGCAACAGCAGATCCTTAACCCACTGAGCAAGGACAGGGATCGAACCCGCAACCTCATGGTTCCTAGTCAGATTCGTTAACCACTGTGCCATGATGGGAACTCCCTCTTCTCTTCTAACATAAGCATTCAAGGCTAAGAATTTCCCTCAAAATACCCTGTTGACTGCATTCCGTACCTTTAACATAGCATTTTGTTTATGATTTGGTTCTACGCATATTTTAATTTCATTGAGATTTCTTCAATCCATGAGTTGCCTGGAAGTCTGCCTTTAAATTTCCAAATGTATGGGGATGTTTTGTTTATCTTTCTGTTATTAATTTCTAAGTTAATCGCATTGTGCTCAGATACCTTTTTCCCCATTCTTTGAAGTGTATTGATACTTTGTGGCCAGATACTTCATCAACTTCTATAAATGTTACATGAATCTTTAGCTGTGGTGTGTTCTCCAACTGTTGGCATATGATTCTCCTGTCCATCAGGTTAGGCTTTCACCACATGGTTCAAATCTTCTTCAGCGTCACCCGGGTAGTGTAGAACTCTGTGTAACCACTGATAATCAGAAGACACCTGTGGGATTTCCCACCTTGAACGCGTCCTTGCCCAACTTCCCCCTGCAGTTCTGCCAGGTTTAGCTGCATCTATTCTGAGCCTGCTCTGGGACGGACGTGTGGTCACAGTTACCACAGCTGCCTGGGGCCTCGCCCATCCTCTCTCCCTCGTGATGCCTTCCCTCCTAGTGATGTTTTTGTCTGAGGCCACCGCAGCAGCAGCCGTGTTCTTTTGAGTGTTTACCTGAAACGCCTTTTGTAATCTTTTTAACTTTCAACTTTGTAGTCGTCGTAAAATCTAGGCGTCTTTTGCAAACCTCAGATGCACTGGAATGTTTTACTCTGACGCTTGGGCAGCTTAATCCATTTGCGCTGGTTGAGATTCTTGATATAGTCGGGCTTGCTTCTGCTTTCTTTCTGACTCTGTTCCATGTTTTAATGTTTATTTTTCCCCTTTATTGCTTTTTATGATTTATTTGGGGGCTTTTTTTTCCTTATTCAGCTCTTTCCTCTCTATTTCATTGGAGCTTACATGTTTTATTCTAACAATTTATGGTTGTTTTGAAATCGTACCACACATATTTTACCCCATTATCCGAACCCCTGTCCTGACTATTATGAGGACTTAAATTTTCCTCCAACTGCTTGATATGCTGTTATTGTTCATTATTGCATTTATGTCTTTCAAACCACAAATGAATCACTGTCATTATTCTCGTTATTTTGCACAGAAAACTTGTTGTTTAGGTCTAGTGTTTGTTTGTTTTTCTTTTTCTCTTTCTGACTGTCCTGCAGCACATGGAGTTCCCAGGCCCGGGATCTGATCCGAGCCGCAGGTGCAACCCATGCTGCGGCTGTGGCAATGCCGGATCCTTTAACCCACGGCGCTGGGTGGGGATGGAACCCGCATCCTGGTGCTGCGGAGATGCCGCTGACCGTATCGTGCCACAGCCGGCACCCCCTGGCCAGGGTTTATTTGTCCACCGCGCTTTTGGGCACATACGTCTTTCCTCTGAGGATCATCTTCTTGTCTTTGGAAAAAGCATCCTTCAGACATTCCTTTAGGAGGAAGTCGTAGAAAACTGGTGTGTGTGTGTGTGTGTGTGTGTGTGGATGGTTTTATTTGGCCCTCCTCCGTGGCCGGGTCCCGAGGGCCTGCGTCTCCCTGTTGAGTTACAATCGTTCAGCATCTCGAAGACCTTGGCGCCCTGCCTGCAGCCCCGTGGTTGTGCTGAGACGTGTGGTCCTTTGCATCTGCTGCTGCAGTTTCCCTGTCATGTGTCTGGGAACAGAGTTATTTTTATTTATATTATTATGAAACTGTGATAAGTGGTTTTATTAATTTATCCCTCCTGGATATCTCATGTATCCAGGGTCTCTAAATTCGCGTCTCCTGTGAGTTCTGTGAACGTGGCGGCTTTCCTTTTAACATCGCCAGTGGGCCTCTTTCCCTCCGAGGCTCTTGTGCGAGGATCCCCTCGGTCCCGGCATCTCAGGCTCTGTCAGGTGTCTTTCTAAGTTCCGTGCCCAGGTGCACAGTTGACCAGCAGTCCACACGTGGCGGCTTTTCATTTATTTGACCCCGTAACAAAATAAACCCGGTGAACCACAGCCCAAACACCTGCCTGCCTGGCTGCCTTCGTTCTGCCCCTCGAGTCCACACGACCTCGGTCTTGCTGGATACGCCCCGGGCCTTTTCTGCTGTGTCGTTTTGCTGCACCTGTACGTGTTGCTATGTTCCTGAAAGACAGCTTGAGGGGTTTCAGTGGTCGTTACCTCATGGGCTGGGTGTCAGGCAGCCTGGGTCCGTTTCTCCCCTACGTGGAGCTGCAGCCCCAAAGCTCGTGCTTCTCGTGCCCGCGGGCCACTGAGCCTCTGGGAACTGTGGGCGCATGGTTTGCAGCAAGTTTGAAAACAGCTGTCATTGCTTCCGTCTCTTTCTGCCCCACCCCTTCAAGGGCTCCAGTCGCACATGTATCGGGCCGCTTTCATTCTCTCTCCTCTGCAAAGTCTAACCTGCAGATAACTCCGTGCAGCAGAGCTGTCACCTCACATAGTGCAGTTTCATTTTTAAGAAACATCCAGTGTGTGTCATTTTGTCTACGTCCTTCCTGCCTCTACTCACCTTTTCGGTGCCTGGAGCGCAGTTAGGACCCCTGCGTGAGGTCCTTATCTGCCAGTGTCACAAGCGGGTCTGTTTTGAGTCCGTTTCAGTTGACTTTTCTCACGAGGGGCTGAACTTTGCTGCTGCTTTGCATGTCTTAATGTTTCATTGGACTCCGGGTATTAGGGGTTTTACGTTGTTAGAGGCTGGATAGTGCTGCCTTCCTTTAAGGAGCCGTGAGCTTTGTTCTGGGTCATCACTTAGTTACCGGGAGACAGTTTGATCTTTGGGGGACTTGCTCTTTCAGGCTTGTTAGGTGGGACCAGAGTGGCATTTAGTGAGTGGCTGACTGTTCCCGGCTGGAGCCAGACCTTCCTGGACATTCTGCCCAGCCCCCGACACCCACCAGCTGCTCCCTCCTGGCTGCGAGGCAGGCACAGCTCCCGGCGTTCCCAGATCCTGCCGGGTGGGGCTCTCGGCCTCAGGTGCCCTGAGTGCTCGGCCACATCCCTGCCACTGGGTCCCTGTGCAGCCGCCCAGGCTCTGGTGCCGGCTCACCCCTCAGACTCCGTCCTGAGGACACCAGCCTCTGGGGCTCCCAACGCTCACCCCCCCAAGTCAGCCACCTGCCCTTCCCGCCCCACACGGCCACCCAGAGAGTCCCTGGGGGCCATGAACAGACAACTGGACGGCTCGCCACCCGCCCACCTCCGTCTTCCCTGAAAAGCCGTTTTAGGTGTATTTTGTCCGTTGTTAGCTGTTGCGGATGGTGGAGCGTATCAGTCCCTGTTACTCCACCTGGACCAGAAAGAGCCTTATCTGCTGCTCCAGCCATCGGCTCCGGCCCCGCCCGGTGGCCCCTACTGCGCCCCCCCACCGCACACCCCTTACTGTTCTCTCCCCCACACACACCCTCACTGCGCCCCCCTGCACACCCGTTACCGCGCGCCCTCACCCGGTTGCCATGCTCACTCGCCTCAGAAGCTGCATGGGGCCTCGACAACCCGCATCCCTGTCTATGGAACGTCCCTCCCCCAGCAGCCCCGCAGTTGAAGGTCCCGGCTTCTCGGGTCCGTGGGGCCTGGGCTGGGCTTTCTGGCTCCCGCTGACCTGCTCAGGCCAGGCGGCTGCTCCCTGTGCTCTGGCCTCCTGGTCATGATCTCACGGCTGGACCTTCACCCGTGGGGCTTCTGACCTCGCGAGAAGGTCGCCACTGGCTCATCCACAGCCAGGATGGAGGACCGCTTCGCCCTGGGCGTCAGGTCTCAGCTTGGGTCCCAGGGGTGCCCCACCACCACCACCTCCACACGGGTCTGGAGTCAGCACAGAGCCACTGCTCAGGCCACCGTGCCTGCTGCCGTGTCCCCAGAGAAGGCTCCGGCCTCCGGCTGCCTTTGTGGGCAGTGTGGGTACTGCAGGCAGGCCTCCCGGAGGGCGACAGAGCCCTGGGGTGGGCTCAGCATCTCCCTGTCCTCAGGTGGCTGTCGTGTTTGGAAACGTTTTAAAAACTCAGCTCTTGCCATTTAGTGCAATCGAACGGCTTGTGCACAGAACCAGGCTGAGCGAACAGCTGCATAATCACAGGCGATGACATTTGCGACGGCTAATAGGGGCTCCTGTCAATCTCATCTGTCCCCGAGCTGTGAACAAGGCCTCACGCCACGCCCGCAGGGGTCGCACAGAAAGCCAGCACCACGGGGAGCAGGGCCTCACTGGGATGGGAGCAGAGGCCCCAGGACAGTGGCCGCAGGGCCGGGGTTGTCCTGAGGCACGTGCCACCACCGGGGATGCGCTCAGACTAGCCCGGGTTTGCTGACTGCTGTGTCTGCCAGCAGCTGATGGCACGCTGCCCAGGCGCAGAGGCCGCCCGAGGCGTCTCCCGGTGCAGCCACGACTTCTGTCATGAGGTTAAAGGGCCTCAGGCCCAGGTGCCCCCACAGTAGCGCTGGTCCCCAGGCTGGCCACTCTGCCGAGCTGCCTTCGAGCAGGTGGCTCCTCACTTGGTGTCTAAATAAACCCTCTTTTCTTTGCAGCTCCGCCACTGGCTGGTGGTGTAGACGGGAGCAGGGAGGAAAACTCGCTGGACACCGTCCGCGGCAGGACAGACGCAAACGGAGAAGGAAAATGCGCTTCCGGAAGGACCGGCCGCGCCCGCTCTGTACCTCCTGCTTCGCTTTCCCTCGGATGCTCACGGCCTCCTGCCCGGGGGCGACCTGACCCGCCGTCGTCCGTGTCGTTGTGTAACTTTCGTGGTCTGTGCCTGTCCCGCAGGCAGAAACATCCCAGTCGCGTTCCGTGCATATAGAGCCGGCTGCCCCCTCCCCGCGTCCCCCCAGCGGCCCCCGCAGCCGTCCCCTCGCTGCCGTCAAGGGGTGCGCGCGAGAAGGCCGGTAACTGCACATCGCGGGCTCTCAGCCGAGAACCCAGCGCTCACAGAGCTTCCCGGGCCCTTTGTTTGCTCGTGTGAAAAGAGCCAAGTGTCATGTTTTGCCTAATTGTGCAGAGGTGACGTGGAGGAGCAGACAAAGGTGACAGTGCAGGACCAGTGTCCTTCCCAGGGGCGCTGAGCGCCCGCGCAGAAAGCCCACGTTGTCGTGTCCGCGTGTCTCCACAGCGGCCTCTGTGTGGTTGTCACCAACAATAAAGAACCTGACGGGAAAAGAGCCGTGGCTGCGTGGCCTCCTTCCTGACTGATGGAATTTTGTCCCCACGGCCCAGCTGGGCCCCCAGCTCCCCCTCCATCAAGAGCCCACCTTGACCCCTCCTCCCCAACCCACAGGGGGCACAGCCCAGGGCCCCCCAGGTCAGCTGGGCTTAACCTGGACCCACGCCAGGGACCCTGCTGGCTCCCACAAAAACCCCTCCGCCCCCCCGACCTCTCTACCCTGACCCCTGACCCTCTACCCTCCCCCACCTCTCTATCCTGCCCTCCCCCGCACAGCCTCTCTCTCCTTTGAGACCTCACCTGCCTGGTCAGCTCCCCTGCGGGCTCCCCAGGTGTCCAGCCCCCAGCCCTGCAGTCTGCCCAGCGCCGCTGCCCAGCCCAAGCTGCTCTTCTGGGGACACGACACCAGCGAGCTAAGTGACTCCCGGCCCCTGGTCCTGAGGACCTCATGTCCACTCTGTGGCCAAAGGGGTCCTTCTAGACCGCAGTCAGCCTGACCACAGCCCAGAGCAGACCCCAGCACTTAGTCATTTACTTGGACTAAGTGCCAGTGTCCCCCCTGTGATCCAAGGGGTCGGGCAGCTGTTCACTCCCAGGCGGCTGTGACCCTCCTGCCAGGCCCCCAGCCCTGCCCCCAGCCAGGGGACCCTGTGGGCACAGCCAACTCAGGGCCTTTGTACCCCCATTCTGAGTGACCGTTCTTGCCCCCCATCCCCCAAAGCTCATTCTCACACTCTCTCATTGCTCCCTGGCCCTGGGCACAGCTCACGGGACATGCCCCTGGCAGCTCCTCCCCACCAGCCACACGTGGCTGAGCCCCGCCTAACTCTGGCCTCGGCTCTTCCTGTGCTGCTGCCCAGGGCCCTCCCGTCCCGGGTCCACAGGCCTCTCCTCCCACGCCACCCTGCAGGTGTTGGAGGTCACAGCAGATCCCGGGCTGGAGCTGCCCCAGGGAGCGAAGGCACTGACCTCAGTGCCACCGAGCCCCCTCTGCTCCCAGCCACCAAGGTCCAAGAGACTCACGGTCCAGGGCCTCCCCGTGCATGGCAGGACCCTGGCCTGGCCTGTCCCTGCTGTGCCCTGGCCCCAGGGCAGCCTGGGCACCCGTGGGTCCTTGGCAGAAATTGGTGGATCGAAGCCTGATCATAGCCGCGCCAGGGCGGGGAGAGCTGTGAAACCAGAGGCCAGGGGCCAGGCAGTCCTTCCTCCACGTTCGCCCGCAACGGGCCACGTGCATGCACGCCCCACACCTGCTGCACGTGTCACATACACAGAGGACACACCCACGCCTTCCTGCACCGAGCGCCTACTCGCACACGCACGCACAAGCACCGCAGGCAGGCCGCACCCACGCAAGGATCCACTCGCACACACAGCCGGGGTGACCGGGCCTCTCTGGACAGTCCCAGGGCCACCCCAGAACTGCAGCCACAGCCCCTGCATCAAAACAGGAGTGTCCCTGGTGTCCAGGCCCCGAGCATCTGGGCCGGGGTCCCACCTGGGACTACACGGTGCCCAGAGCTGGGCCACCTCAGGATGTGACGAAGGCCTTGACAGAACTCCTCTGAATCAATGAGAAAGGGGGACAGCTACGACTCTGAATCCAAGGCCAGTGTAGGGGAGCCTTTCCCAGGCTCACAGCCACTCTCGGACCCTGGCAGACCATCCTACAGCTCAATCCCCACGCCGCCTGGGTGGAGGCAGCGTCAGACCCTGCAGGTTAAGGGCTCGGTTCAAGGCGGCCCCCACTTTGGACGCCGTCACCTGCGCCTCCACAGGTGGCCAGAGGCAGAGGCTCAGCACCCTCCTCAGACTCGGTTGGTCTGCCCCGGGCTGGGAACCATAGTCCTCACCGCAGGACGCATCCAGGGCAAGGGGCATCCCAGGGCAGGCCTCACGGCTGAAGAGAAGCAAGGGGCGGCCGGGGCCCTGCCCGGGGGAGTGGAAGCCTCGGCTTCGCTGGACCCGGAAGCTCTCGGAACAGCCTCCATTTAGGCTTCTTGTTACACAGGCGTGTGGGTGAGGTCTTGGCCCCTGGAACCGGGTCCACCTCCAGGCCCCTCCCTCCCCGGAGGGGGAGGGATGGCTTGTTGCCCTGGCAACCGGCCCCGCCTTTAACTGCTGCCCAAATCTCATTAACATAAACCCAGCTGTGGTGGAGAGGGGCTCCTTACAAAGGATAAAACCCCGTTCACCGGCAGGGCCCTTGGTGCTCCCACGGCTGTTATCGCTCAGGAAATTCCCAGGTTTGGGGAGCCGTGAGCCAGGAACCTTGAACCGTGGATGGAAGATGGCACTGCTGATTCCTAATTTTACACTTACGCACAATATCGCAACACGCCAACCAGAAAGTGGGCGGGAATCTCAAACGGGTACGAGGCAGAGGGGGCACGTCCAGGTGGTCCACGGACCCAAGCTCGTCAGCCGTCAACAGAGGCAGCCTGACAAGATGCCACCACCCACCTGCCCCTCCAGGGGGGCTTGAAGGCTGCCGTCCTCCTGGTGAGCAGGGCCACGGGATCTAACATGTCAGGCAGGAGAGAAGTTCCGTGGTGACCTGCGGAAGTGCTGGCATTGTCCACCGAGTCGAGCAGACAGTGGCAGACTCACCAGGCACCCCCGCCCCTCTCCACAGACCATATGGCATTTCTTCCACCGGCACCTGCTTCAGGTGCAGCTCTGACACTCACCCCTGGAACCACCCAGGGACCGCCTTGGGTGACAGACTGTCACTGACTGATCCGACCCCCAGAGCCCCCTCCAGATCTGCTCTGTGCTGGGGGAGTGCTCTGGGCTCCCCGTGGTCAGCCCGGCCCGGCTTCACCTGGCCCGCCCCCTCCACCCCTCGTTCCTCCTGAGCGCCCCACCTTGAATCAGGGGAACCGCATCTCAGGCTCTTCTCAGGAGTTCCAGCCTGCAAGGAGGCACGTCGCCAAAGGCAATTCCCGCCCTGTCCCGTGCCCTGCAGAGCCCGCGCCTGGCTGCCAGGACACAGGTGCAAGAGCGTCCAGGGACACACAGCCAGCAAGAGCGGAGGCACGGGGACAACGCGGGGACAGCACATTCGGTCAGCGAGGAAGGACTGGGTGTGGCCCTCAGCCCCTGGGCAGCGTGTAAGTTAGGTCCGCAGAAGGTGACCCAATAGCAAACGTGTCATTGGGTCCTTGTGTGGAGCAGCATGAGGGGCGTTAGCATCCCCGTCTCCCCAGACTCACCAACAAGAGCTGTCGTCTCGTGGTAGCTGTGCGGCCAGATGAAGTGCCATCCGCACGGGAAATGCCTGCGAGGGGACATTGGCGAAGGCAAGGCCACTGGGGCGAAGGCCTGTGATGACCACCGCAGAGGCTGGAGTGACGCCCGTGGTCACTGGTCACTGGAAGCTGGGAGAGGGGCTGGAGGCCTCGCCCTCTCCGGCCCCCACAGGAGGAAGCAGCCCTGCCCACACGCTGTGTTCACGCTCTGAGAGACCACGCTCCCGGCTGCCACCCGCCAGCCGCCTCCCGACTGCTCTCCTGTCCTGGGCCTCCTACTTGGTCCTCACCTGGAACAACCTCCGCTCCACCCCTCCCCCACTTTCCAACCTCGGACTCCCGATGCGACGCCATTGCAGCTTCTCGAAGTCTGCTCAGACCCCTGCTCCGGAGTTCTGCCCGGGCAGGGCTCCCTGAAGCCCCCGTCTCCCCAGGTCTGCCCAGCAGGGGTTCCAGGACAGGCAGGTGCTCGCTGTCTCCCCTGGGAGCAAGGGCCGAGCTGGTCTCATTCACTCGTCCAGTGTCTTTTTTTTTTTTTTTTTTTTTTTTTTTTTGTCTTTTTTTGCTATTTCTTGGGCCGCTCCTGCAGCATGTGGAGATTCCCAGGCTAGGGGTCTAACCGAAGCTGTAGCCACCGGCCTACGCCAGAGCCACAGCAACGCGGGATCCGAGCCGCGTCTGCAACCTACACCACAGCTCACGGCAACGCCGGATCGTTAACCCACTGAGCAAGGGCAGGGACCGAACCTGCAACCTCATGGTTCCTAGTTGGGTTCGTTAACCACTGCGCCACGACGGGGACTCCACTCGTCCAGTGTCTTAAATAGTCCTGGTACACTGTAGACAGCAGCCCAATTTACAGCGACAGATGAGTGAGTTAATGGTGGGTTTAGCTGGATGGGTAAGTGGGTGGATGGATGGTTGGATTGACGGGTGGGTGGAAGGAGGGAAAGGAGAAAGGTGGGAGGGCAGAGGGGCGAGGGGTGTGTGGGTGGATGATAAACGGACAGCTGATGGAGAGATGAATGGAGGGCTGAGGGGCAAGTGGTTAGGGTGATAGATGGACGAGGGATGGATGGATGGCGGATGGGTAGATGGGTGGACAGATGGATGGGTCGATGGAGATGGACTTGGGTGGGTGCATGGAGGGGTGGATGATGGATGGATGAGCAGGTGGACGGGTGGATGGATGATGGACGGCAGAGGATGGATGGGTGGCTGGTGGGTGGATAGATGGAGATGTGTTTGGGCGGTTGGACAGGTAGGTGGATGGCAGAAGCTCCCACATTTCATCTCAAAGTCTGTCCTTCTGGTCCACTCTCACGCCCCAGCGGACAAGCCATGTGAATTCAGTGCTTGACCCCTGTTCTCCAGGGAGAGGTCAGGCCCCTTAACACAAGTGAAACGGGTTCATTTCCAAACACCTGAAGAAGTGTTCTCCCCACACTAACCGGGGAGGGAGGAGGCTCCTGTGCCCTTTATCCTGTGGCCTGGAGGCTCATCCAGCCTGCACTTTGCATCAAACTGAGGCTCTTCACAGTGACCTTTAGGCGCAAGATCTGGGCGTCAAGGCCCAGAAAAGCCAGGAAATTTTTCCTTTGAGAGAGGCATTTTAATAAAGGTTTACAGATTCCTCCACGGTACCCAGAGATGGCGGCGCTGTGCTGTCCCGCTTCCCTTGCGGAGGCCTCCCAAGCTCCAGTGTGCAGCCACACCCTGCTCTCTGCAGCGGGAACCCAGGGCCCCGCGAGGGCCAGGTCACAGGCCACGGGCTCCAGCGCAGGCCGCGGGCACCTGCACAGGCCAGCCAGGTGTGGACAGGCAAGGAAAATGAGAGCGGGTGGAGCCGCTGATTTTGGAGGCCTGCTAATAATTCACACAGCTCCAGGCCCAGCGCTGGCCAGACATCCGACTTTTTTTTTTATGTTTTATTTAAGCAATCCCGTACAATCAGGAGGCCTAGGAGGCCACCCTTGGGGGCAGCTCTGCACCCTGTTGAGACAGCACACAGCAGAGGAGACAGGCGGCCCCCCGGCCCTGGCGCCCCTGCTCAGGGGAGGCTGGCGGGCCATGGGGCAGGATTGTCCCCTGATGGCCCTCGGTCCGATGCCCCCTCGGCAGACAGCCTCCCAATCCTGAGATGCCGGGACGCGCTCTCCGCACCGCCCCCCTCCTTACAGTCTCGGGGGCTTGGGGTCCGTGCAGGGAACCCCCGCTGGGGGCTGCCTGCCCTCTGAGCCTGGCAGCCTCAAGGGTCCACGGGAGCCTCCCAGCAAATGTGCGGCATGGAGGAAAATGCCAGAAATGTAGTTTGCTTGGAAAACTCACTCTTCCCAGACCGAATGCGAGAGGTTTAATAGCGGAACTTTAAAACCGAGTCAGTATTGACTTGGCACTGAACATATTTATCTAGAATTTAAATAATTTTACTTATTCCAGGAACTAAGTTTCTCTTTCCTTAGTTATTTGCTGCGTGGCCTCAGGGTTGTGTCAGACAGGACCTCCTCCGAGTTGAACCCGCCCGATAAGCGTGTTTGCCCAGCCGCGTCCGCCCGCCGCCCTCCCGTGGGTCCTCACCGCCTGCCCTCCCCCGTCGGGATCCAAGGCTAATATTCGGAGCAGCTTTTAACAAACGTATGCAAAGACGGTGTTAGGACCTTCCGCTGTTAGATGCTCTGATCTCCTTTAAGCCTTTTTCACACAGAGAAACTAAATCTGAATTTCTCAACGCTGTATTTCACTAAAAATGATCATTTTGAAAGCTCAGAAGGGGGGCTCAGGGCGCCTCTCCTGGGATGGCGCGGCAGGCTCCCCGTCCACTCCAACCCCGGGGAGACTGGGCTCTGGAGGACGCAGGGGGGTCGCGGGGAGGAGCTGGCCCTGCCGCCGTCCAGGCCACCGGCTGCCCGCCTGCGGGAGGTGTCCCGGGGCCCAGCTGGGCGGCTGTGGAGAGGGTCAAAGTGGGACCATGTGGCAAAGGGCTGGGAAGTCCTGGGAGTGGGTATAGCCTGTGGCTATAACTGCCCATCGGTTCTTGGCAGTATTTCTGTGAGTGAGATGACACTTTCAAACACACTTCCTGGTTATTGTTGGCATGTAGAAAAGTGGGTTTTAATCCAATTCATACTCTGTTTCCAAGGCTCTGTCTGACTTTAGAAATGTACATTTATCTGAGCCCACAAACTGCCTGTGTTTCCGTCTCCGACCTCAACACGGCTGTCTGGTGGTCTGCGGCAGGACCGCGGTCACACCGACACGCCCCCCGCTGGCATCGTGGCTCTCCAGCGGCCAGGCTTTGGGGATGTGGGCGCAGCCTTGGCCAGGGCCAGGGAGGAGGTGCCTCTTGGGGGGCATAGCACCAGTGAGGCTGGGTGCTCAGCATCCCAGCACACAGGCCCCTGCTCCCGAGAGCAGCGCTGAGAACCGCGGGCAGGTTGGGCTCAGCCCCTCCTCCAGACCCTGCCCCGTGCACCAGGAGTGAGGGTCGGTGAAGCCCACCTGACGTGACGCCAGGCGAGACGGGAGGGTCTCCAGGTCCGAGATGCCCTGAGGGTTGTTGGGTCAAGAGTAGATGTTTGCGTCCTGCCCTGCTCCCTGTTGTGCTGAAGCTCTTGGGCTGGGCACACTCTCAGCTCTCACTCTCTGGGGCAAGGATGCACCCCTGAGTGTGGGCTCAAATTGGGACACTCCTTTGTTTTAGCAAAACAACAGAATTTTTACCCACCCCAAAAAAGGGGTTTCAAATGAATACTGCACAAGATGTGCCTCTCAAAGAGCGTGTGTGTGCGCGCGAGTGTGTGCGTTTGTGTGCACGTGCATGTGTGTGCATGTGTGCGTGTGTGTGTGTGTGTGTGTGTGTGTGTGTGCGTGTGCGTGTGTGTGTGTGTGTGTGTGTGTGTGTGTGTGTGTGTGAGACTGGGTCACTTTGCTGTACAACAGAAACTGGGAGAACACCATAAAGCAACTATACTTTAAAAATTACAGAAAAAAAATTAAAATGAAAAAAAGAGATGTGATTCTCCGAGAAAGGCAGGACTAGGAGGCTCCAGGGGCCCCGGGAACACAGCCAGGAGGAAGGGACCCGGAAGCCCCTCCAAGACCCTGCTTGGCTCTGCGCGTCCGACCACTGGCCAGCGTCCTGGGTCCCGTCCTCCCCACGTCCTCGTGTCACCCAGAAGGCGATGGGTGTGCGCTGGCCCCGCTGGAGGGTCCTCCGCCGTCCCCGGTGAGGGTGTGGCTCAAGGACACCTCACATGGCAGAGGGAAGAGGCCAACCCCCCGTCCCCTCCCCTCCCCCACGCTGCTGGCTCTGAGGGCTCCGGCCGCCCCAAGATGCTCAGCACAGCTCTCAGAGCCTCGCAGGACCAACCAGCAGCTCAGGCCTGTGGTTCTGGACTTCCTGCCCCCAAACCCGGCCACAGCGCCGCTCCAAGTGCAGCGACACACGGGGGCGCCCAGACGCATGCCCCAGCCGCCTTGGCAGGGCCCATGGTGCTGGACCGCTTGTGCAGCTCAGAGATACGGGGGTGCAGGACGGTAACGGGTCGGAAGGCAGAAGGCACTCTGGACACACGCGCGCTGAGAAAAGAGCTGCACACCCGGCCGGCCGGCCAGACTCAGAGCCAACCCCCCACTGGCCGTGACCGGGCACCACCCCAGCTCAGGTTCAGGGAGACCTGACTTGCTCGGCGGCGGCAGTCGTGACCGGCTCCCCGGGAGAGGCCCACCCCCACCTCCCGCAGAGGGGCCCCCCGCAGCTCCCCTCTGACCAGCAGGACAGGGTAAAAGGAAGGACCGGGCTGCCGCCCCTTTGCTGGTGCCCCTCCGAGGGGGGGAGGCCGCAGGCCACAGGTCACAGTGCTGAGCCCGGGCGGCGAGGACGACCTGGGAGCTGAGGTTCTCCTTCCCCCGGGCCCAGGCCCTCGGCCCCAGACGCCGACGGGGGGCCCAGCGCAGCCCCCACTCTCCTGGCCCAGAAGCCGAGGTGGCCTGGCCTCGGCCCTGCGTCCTTTCCACTTGGACGCTGTGGGCTGCGGGCTTCTGGCGGGTTCCTGGCCCAGAACACACGCACGTCCTGTTGCCAGAACGCGGGCTGAAAGAATGAAACGGGCCACGGACATCAGGTGGGAAAGGAGGCGAGGTGTGTAGAAATAAATACCTGCTGCGTGTAATAAACACGTATGTTTGTGCTCTTCCCCCGGGAGCCTCCTCGCTGGGGTGTGAGCAGGACCAGGGCCGTGGCCGTGCCCGCGCCGGCCTCTCCCGCCCGCAGCAGGGAGGACTTGCTCGCAGCGACTCCCAAGAGCAGCGCGGGGCCTGGGGAGGAACGAGGCCCATCCCGTCCTGATGCGGCGAAGCTGATGACGCCGAGTCGGCCCCAGCGCCTTTCACCGCGGGCTCGGCAGGGCTCGGGAGCGACACTGCCATCCTCCTCCTGAGCGGCCACCGCAGCCCAGACCCTGGGGACGGACGCCTCAGGCGCTGTCGGAGTGCCTACGTGCGTCCTAGCTGGCAGCCCACCTCTCACCGTGCCCAGGCACCAAGGGCCAGCTGCCGCCCACCCTGGAGAGCCTGGGGTTTCCAGCAGTGTCACCGGTGTCGTGGTCTGGGAAGCAGACCCCAGGTGAGTGGTGCAGGAGTGCTCATGCCAGTGCAAGGGTGTGTGCACGCGTGTGAGGTGTGTGCGAGGCTCACCCACTTGTGCCGCTGTGCCGGGCTAGGGTGGAAAGTGTCAGCTCTCCTCCCCCAACTGGACGCGGAGCAGAAGCCAGGGAGGAGCCACAGGACCCACAGCCCGGACGGTGAAATCTGGAGGAAGCAGGAGACGGTGGAAGGCGAGGGCGCCAGCCAGCCCTCCGGGCAGTCAGGACGGCCAAGGAGCCGAGCGCAGGGTGCACCAGAGGCGTGGGCCTCTGCTCCCGCCTGAGCCCCGCACAGTCTGGATGCAGGGGCTTCATCCGCCGGCGCCCGCCCGAGGCCGCGTGTGGACAGTGCCCTGAGCCTCCCTTTCTGCCGGCGCCCCTCTGGTGCCCCAGTGAGTCCTACACCCTGCCGGGACCAGGACATCTGCAGGAGCAGTCACGTGCTCGTGGGCTCTGCGAAGAAGGCGTGTCAGGATGGCAATGCGCTCCGAGATGTGAGTCCACACGGATGCACGCGCGAGGAAGCCTCAGGCACACGGCGCCTCGGCCACGACAGGGCACAAGCATCTCTGCAGAGCCACCCGTGAGCGCTGGCCGGTCAGATGGTCACTTTTGACCCCTGGCAAGGCTGCTGTCCACTTACCCACGTAGGAGGAGCAGCTCTGCCCTTGGGTGCTGCCCTGACCTCTGGCCTCTGGCTCTCATGCAAGGGATACGAAGCCACTGCCTCACGCGTGAGGTTAGTTTAGTTAAAAGAGAATGGCCTGGGTGACCAGGGGCAGGCGCGGTACAGCACACACGCCGGGCGGCCTGCAGCCCAGCTCCCGCCCCGTCCAGCCAGATGGGGCAGTTGGCCTCTCTCGTGTCCGAGCCCCACCGTGCCCTCCTTCCCCAGCCCCTCCCTGCCAGGCCGGCCAACCACCCCCAGGCCCCAGCCCGGCCTGGGTCTCTGGAAGTCGGACCGTTGGCCAAGAGCCGTGAGACGCAGAGCTGCGCCCCAGTTAGGATGTTTGTTTTGCACCAAGATGAGTTAGCAACCCTGAAATTGCTCTGATTTTATTCGAGAATTGAGCAAACAGGCAAACATGTGGGGCCGGAGTGACTGTGTAATTGGTAGGTTCTGTACAAAATGAGGACATGGGGCCCTTGTTCAAAACTCATTTAGAATTTCAGGACGAGACAGCCGGTCCTTGACCGAGCCCCTCCGGGCCCCAGGCCCTGGACCAGGAGCCTCAGGGAAGGGGGAGGGGCGCTGCTGCTGCCCTGCGTTGCGGGGCCACCTTCGGGGTCTTTATAGACACCTACACCGACAGCCTCGGATGGAGGACTGGGCACAGGGCGCGGGAGCGAGGTCTGAGCTCTGCCTTGAGCCCACCCCGTGCCCAGCCCCCGCCCTCGGGGTTTCAGGGCCCCGGAGAAACCCAGGTGATGCCGACGCCAGGGAGGTGCCTGGGCCACAGACGGAGGCCAGGACACACGGCAAGGACAGAGGCACCCGAAGGGCTCTGGAAGGCCCACCCGGGACAAGCTGAGACCAAACGACCCCACCCGGGCCCCCACTACACCAGCTAGGCTAAACCCAACCACGGCCAGGCCCCGCCTCCTGACACACCCATTGGGCCAGGGCATCAGCAGCCAGGTTTGGGGGCACGCGGACATGCAGCACACAACCAGCCAGTAAACCAGTGCCCAGAGATAAGGAAACAGGCCGAGAAGCTGAAGGCGCGTCCTGTCGGTGGAATCCGGCTCATAACTGTGGAAGGGCTGGCGGACAGAATGGCCCTTTGGCAAATGCCACGGCGACCACCGTTCCGCGAGAAGCATCAGAGGATGGCAAAACTGGCGGGTAAATTACGACGAGACAGTCA
This sequence comes from Sus scrofa, assembly GCF_054392235.1. Lineage (NCBI taxonomy): Eukaryota > Metazoa > Chordata > Mammalia > Artiodactyla > Suidae > Sus > Sus scrofa. The sequence continues at coordinate 91,363,281 of NC_139398.1, forward strand.
CCTAGTCTGTCTAGGAGACAGTTAAAGGGAACAGCAGTAACTTCGCAGACAGGCCGCCTCCACGCAATCTGGAGACCCACCCACACTGGACACAGGACCAGGGGCCCCAAAGGGCCTGGAGCCACCTCTGCAGGTCCCGCCCGTGGGCACGTCCTCCGGGGGGCCCAGAGGCAACAGCAGAGAAGCTGCAGCTGAGAGGCTTAGCGGGGCCAGTGTCTCCAAAGGTGCCAAGAAGGAGCTGCCCCCCGGAGGGGGAGTTCGTTGGGACTGCCGAACGCAGCATGTGTCCTGCCCAGAAAAAGCCGTTTGGGTGTGGCTGTACCACCCCGGGGTCAGTGGTGCCATGCTGTCAACTTTCGGCCCTCAACAGTGCACTGGGGTCTGCACGACGCCAGCTCAGAGGCACAGGCTGCAGCACAAGCTAGCATCCATGAGGACACAGGTTCGCTCCCTGGCCTTGCTCAGAGGTTAAGGATCCAGCATGCCCTGAGCTTCAGTGTAGGTTGCAGACGAGGCTTGGATCCGGTGTTGCTGTGGCTGCGGGGTAGGCCAGGAGGCACAGCTCCGATTCAGCCCCAGCCCAGAAACATCCATGTTCCGCAGGTGCGGCCCTTACAAAAAAAAGAGGTTGTTTCCTGGGTGTCTGTGGGTCCCAACCTCGCCGACCTTGGTGCCCTGCCTTTTACAGCAAAACGAAATGAAACTCAGGGTCAGTGTCGCCTACTCGCACACACCACGTCAGAAAAATCAGTGGTCGCAAGGGAGCAGAGGGTGCTTAGGTCTGCCCGTGCAAATGCACTTTGACACCTGAATGCACAGACGCCTCCACTGGAAGGCGAGGGGTCGGAACGAGAGTCCCCACCACCGACCGAGGCTGTGGCCACAGCAAGTGCAGATGACACCTGAGCCTCACCTGAGCCGTTTCACCACGACTGGGACCTGGCCTTTCTCAACAAAGCCAGGTGCCATCCGGCCTCAATCGCCTTATTAGCAAGTCTTTGAAATATCAGCTGTTACAATCATGCAAAAATGATGTGAATTTATATGTAAATAATTAGAATCTAGGCTCAAGCGTTTCATCGTGGCCTGGCAAGTCCTTCCACACCTCTCCCGCAGGCCAAGGGCATCCTGACTGGCCAGGCGTGGGGCCGCCAGCCCGAGGCCCACAGATGGCCAGGGCAGCACTCGGGTCTGCTCCCTCCCGGGAGGGCCGCAGGGCCGGAGGTGAAGGCAGGGGGAGGATGATGAGAAGGCGTGGTGGATCCGACTGAACAGGAGCCAGGGCCCACGGCCGAGCAGAGCCCTGTCCAGCAGCTGCCTGGGCAGCAGCCAGCTGGCCCCTCCTCACCTCTCGTCCACCCACGGAGCGCTCGCTGGCCTTGCAGTCCCAACACCGGCTTTGATGCTGGGACAGGGACAGAAACAGCAGACGTGCGGATGCTCCCCGCGAAAGTTGGGGTGACACACTGAAGGGGAATGAACGGAACTCGCTTTCTCCGGCGCACACAGCCCCAGCCACTCTTTCTCCGGCGCACACAGCCCCAGCCACTCCCCGACCCCCACCCGCTGCCCATGGGGACCTCTGGGACCCGCGACTTCAGCCGTGGGAAAGGCCCTTCCCGTGCCCTCGAGGGCCGTGGGCAGACTGGGAGGGCCCATGAGAGGACCCAGGGCCTCAACCGCTCCGTGGACGCCTCCTTCTGCCACCTTCCTCAGGCAGAAGGGGGAGCATGACGGCCCAGGGCCACGGGGAGCAGGTGGGCTGCTGCAGGTGGTCAGGGGCCCGGACTCCAGCCCCAGATGCTTCCTGCTCCACTTCTTCATCTGCAAATCGCTTTGTCTGGGTAGTCGTGGGCGCCGAGCTGGACTGCATATGTCCGGGGCCCAGGACAGCGCCAGCAACACATTCGTGCTATTTAAATCACAGGACTCGGTCCTGCTCAGTGCCTCGGGGCTGGCCCTGTGCTGGAGCAGCTGCTGGACTCGGAGCCCACCGTGCCCCCTCCTGGGGGGATCTGCACCCTTGCAGTTGAGTTTCCATGTGGAAGACCCAGCTGTCGGCACTGGTCTCAGTCAAGGGGGCAGTTATAGCAACGATCAGGGCCCAGGCCTGCAGCTCAGACAAGTGGAGCCGGACAGGACGCCAGACACGGCCACCTCCGGCTGGCCTCTTCCTGCCACGAAGAGCGACTTCCTGAAGCTTTTCGGCCTCCCCATGTGTTCCAGAGAAGAGAATCTATTATTTGCTCAAAAATAGGTTTCCAATATTGACACGAAGCCCTATTAGAAGCTCTGTAGGAAGGCTAGTCCAGCTTTTCAGAGGATAATAACAGGGCTGTGTGCTCCAAGGCTGAAACCTGTAATCTCATTGATTTTCCTTCTGGGAAGTCAGGCCGGGGAGACAGCCAGCACCTCGCTGCAGGCAGAGGGATCGAGGGCCCACTGCCCAAACCCCAGATCGGGCAGGGACCGTAATGCTGCCCAGGGCGGGAAACGGCCCGGACCGGTGCGGGTCAGGGTCAGAGAAGCGGAGGCGACAAATTTCCACGCGGGTGAGAGCTTTTGGCCCCCTCCTTTCCCGACCCCGTGCTCCTCCCCCCACCTGCTCTAAGCCTCCCAACCGCAGATTTCAGCGACACCCTGGGGAGGGGGAGGGATTCGCGGAGGAGGAGGGGCCGTCACGGGATGAACTGTTCCCTCCAAACGTGCGTGTTGCCGCCTAACCCTAACCCTCAGGGCCGCAGACTGTGGCTGATTTGGACATAAGGTCATTCAAGAGGAAGTCACCAGGAAGGTGGCTTCGTCCAATCTGAGTGGCGTCACTGTAAGGAGATGGGGACACAGGGGCAAAGGCTGACATGTGAGGACGCAGTGACAAGATGGCCTGGAGGCCTTCATCTTGGGCTCCCAGCCTCCAAAGGAACGGCTGACGTCGAAGCTGCCACGGGAACCCACGGGGACCCACCCCCTCACTCCTCCCTCCAGCCAGCCACCACCTCACAAGACAGCCGTCCAGCAAATGACGGTCGGCAGGCCAGGACCACCCGGCTGCTCCCTCGTGGTGGGCGCTGGCTGCGAGTTTCCAACCACCCACTCTTCCCGACCGCTCCACTGGTGGGCGAGTTATCCTGCATTCACAAGGGCAGTGCTAGGAGAGGGCGCACGTGTCACTTGAAAGCCAGCGTCCAGTTGTTTCCAAAACAACTTCATTCCTTCGTGACGATGCCTGGGAACAGCAGACCTGCTCCCCGGGAAGAAGAGGCACAGAGGCCAGCGCCCACCCCGTCCCTCTGACACGTCTCTGCCGTCCCTCGTGTGTGCTCTTGGCACCTGCTCCAGCTTATCTTCACAGGGTTTTGTTTTGCTGACTGCAGAGAGCGTCTCCGATTTGCCGAGACGAGCGTGTGGGGGATGGGCACTCCCCCAGCTCAGGCAACACCCACAGGCAGCACAGAACGGGCCGGAACAAGCACCGCTCTGACCCAGTGAGGCCACTGCCTCCTCACTGAAGAGGCACCTCAGCTACCAGACTGTGTGACACCGGACCCTGAAGCAGAGCCCAGAAGAGCAGGTGCACTCTCAACTCGTGGTCAGACCAGGAGCCCTGGTCGTGGGAGGGAAGAAATCCTGCCCCTTCATCATCCTCCTCAACGAGACCAACCCTCCGGATCCCTCTCAAACACACAGCCACAAACACGGGCACGCGTCACAGCCCAAGCTGTGCGGTGGTAACAGCCAAAGGCTGGAAACAACCCAACTGTCTGCCGATACAGAGGTTGTGAAGAAACCACGTTACATCCACAAAACAGGGAATGTGTGGCTGCAAAGAGAGAGAAGGCGCATAAATAGAAGCCTATTTACTATGGGGCACTTTCTCCAGGATAAAAAGAATAAGAGACTCAATAGAACTTTTAGAGATGAAAAATATAGTATCTAAAATGAAAAATTCACAGGATGACTTTAACAGCAGTTTGAAAACTACCAGGAGCTTGAATATATACTTTAGAAAGTATTCAAATCTAAGCAAGAGAGGATAAAAAGAAGATGAAAACAAAAACGAGACAGAGCCTCACTGAGGTTGGGGCAATAAGCTTGTCCAATACATGTGCCTAGTACACGTCCTTCAAAGAGGAGGCAGGCAAAAATGTTTGAAGAAAGCTTGGCGGCAGTGTGTAAAAATGGGATGAAGCTTACAAACGAAGTTCAATAAGCCTCAAGCAGGACAAACAGGGGAAACTACTGCAAAAAGTTGCTGGAAACCAATGACTTTCTTACAAAAATTCTAAAACCAGTCAGAGAAAATAGACACTACCTAGGGTAAAACAAAGATAAGATTGGCCTAACTGCTGATTTCTCATCAGAAACAACGCAAGCCGGAAGATGGAGTGAGTTTCTGTTGTGGCTCAGCGGGTTAAGAACCCAACTAGTATCCATGAGGATATGGGTTCAATCCCTGGCTTTGCTCAGTGGGTTAAGTAAGGATTTGGCATTGTTGCGGCTGTGGTGTAGGCCGGCAGCTGCAGCTCTGATTCAAGCCCTAGTCTAGGAACCTCCATGTGCCGCAGGTGCAGCCCTAAAAAGAAAAAAAGAAACAAGAAATAAATTTATGTAAAAGATAGTTGAGCATTTAAAGCAGCCCGGCCCTGCAGGGGTCCCAAAGCATGGCAGGCGCACAGGGCACGACAGCATGTGGGCAAAGAGCTGGTAAGCCTGCTAAGGATTTTACACTGGAGGTAGCAGAAATCAGCAAAGGATTCCCAGCAGGAGGCAGGTGTGCAGAACAGAGAGCAGGCTGGAGGGTGGGGGGGTCCCGCTACACACCACCCCAGTGGCTGAAGCCATGACGGCCAGGAGCAGGCGTTAGGGGGGAGGGTGAGAACAGGAGGGTTTAAGAGACAGGGAAGACTCTGCGACGACGCCCAAGTTTCTGCCCCATACTCCAGGGGCGCAGCCCAGAGCCACCGCTGCACTGGCCTCTGGTGCCTGGCTCCTGGAAGGCCCCATCTCTCCGCTGCTTCTGCACCAGCAAACCACTCTCCCGTTCACTCAGCACGCCCCTCCCCTTCCCTGAAACCCTGAGCAATTTGTTGGGCTTTTAACAGCATCAATATCTACCGTTTCTATAAATGCCTAGCGATGTTTTTGATTTTTGATTGTGTGAGAGACTGGATGTGTATGTGAATGAGGCTGGAGCGCTCTCCATCAGAGCCGGCCACTGGGCACCAGCGGCTCCAGGGAATCAAGGGTCCTGATTCCGAGGCCTCTTAGATGGAAACAGGGACAGCACGTGCCCTTCCACGGGCCAACCGGGCAGCTTCCAACTGGAAAACCTCGCGCGCCATCGAGCCTGCAAGGAGGGAAGGAGCTCCCCTCCGGGGATGGCGGGCTCTGACGGGCGCTCCCGGGGGAGGGTCAGGCCCAGGGAGGCGCCGCAGGGCCTTGGCCTCGCCCTGAGAAACGTGCTCTTCTCAACGGCGCCCCCTATGGGGTTTATACTGAAGGACAACGAGCATCAACGAGAAAAGGCCGCTGCTTTTGGGGTCTGATGACTACTTCTTTTCTCCTTAGCTCTTCATTCTGACATAATTCCAGACTTAGGCTGAGAACAGCGCACCACACCACGGCCTCCAGCCCGGCTCCTCGGCGTTCACACGCCGCCTCGCTGATCGGCGCCGGGGCCGAGGGTCCCGCCGGCTTCCCGCGTGGAGACGGCGCTACGCTGGGGAGCCTGGAGCTCCGGAAGTGGCCCGGCTCGGCACCCCGCGCCCGCTCAGCGCCCCTAAACGCCCCCCAGCATCCTTCGAAGCCCCAGGGCCCGACCGCCGCGCGGAGGACGGCGCGGGCGAGTGACGTCACGCCGCGCCCTTGACGCAGCCGTGCGCGCGTGCGCGGCGGCCGGACTACGCTTCCCAGGGGGCCGCGCGGCGCGCCCACTTCCGGCGGGCGGCTCGGGGCCCGGAAGCGGCGCGGGCGGCGAATCCCGCGGCGACAGGTCGGCGGCTGCGGCGGGAGCATGCGGGGCGGCCGGCGGCCCGCGGCGCGCGGCGCGTTCGTTCCCCGGCGGTGGCGGCGGCGCGCTGCGGCTCTCGCGTGAGCGGCGGCGGCCAGAGCGTCTGGCAGGGCTGCGAGGCGGGCCGCGCTGGGCCGGGCCGGGCGGCGGCGCGATGTGGATCGGCCGCAGCTCCTTCACCAGCCTGGTCGTGGGCGTGTTCGTGGTGTACGTGGTGCACACCTGCTGGGTCATGTACGGCATCGTCTACACCCGCCCGTGCTCCGGCGACGGAAACTGCATCCAGCCCTACCTGGCACGGAGGCCCAAGCTGCAGGTGAGCGCGGGGCCTCCGCACCTGAGCTCTGACCTCAGGGCGGGGCGGGGCCCTTAGCACCTGAACCTGACCCGGGCTGGGCTGGGGCCTCTCCTCCCCACGCCCCTATCCTAAAGACCCTGCCCGCACGCTGGCCCCTGTGCCCGCCCCACTCCATCACCAGATGCCTGGAGTCGGAGCACCCTGCCCCCTGGGCCGGCCAGCCGCAGGCTTTAGCGAAGTCCCTTTGCAGCAGGCCTGTCTTTGCAGCAGTGCCATCCTGTCTCAGGTCAGGGTTCTGTCCCTTGAGGAGCAAGGCTGCACCTTTCCCTTCATAGGTGGTCACTTTCCCTCCCTGAGTCAGGCTCCCCGTGTGTACTTTCTGCCAGGGGCCTCGCCCAGCTGGCTTGTCTTGACATCTCTTCCAGCTCAGTGTGTACACCACCACGCGGTCCAGCCTGGGCGCCGAGAACCACGTGGATCTGGTCTTGAACGTGGAGGACTTTGACGTGGAGTCCAAATTCGAAAGGTACGAGTGTGGACAGGGCGACGGGCGAGCGGCCCCAGTGTCAAGGTTGTTGGAAGTCAGCGTCCTGCAGGTGCCTGGGTTGCTTGGAGAAGTGGCACTACTTGCATGTCCCGCCAACCAGAGCATCGTAATTGCAGGCGGGCAATTGGTCCCTGGAGAAGCAGACTTTGGTTACTTGAAAGGAGCCAGTGACAACTTTGTCATTTAGGAAGCAGCCTGCCCAGCATCTGACAGCTGTGGGCCACGGTGCTGCCAGGGAGTTTCCAAAGGAGTAGGAGGTTGTTGGGAGCACGGGGAGAACAGAGCTCCTGCAGTGTCCCGCAGCAGACAGCTGCCCCTTCCTGGTCCAGGTGGTTTAGCTGGGTCACCTGTAAGGGAAGGGGGGAAGGAAGGAGAATTTAGCAGGAAGTCGTAAGGAAATGAAACCTCACAGCACAGCAGATTGCGCAATGTAGATGTTCAAGTGCATAAAGTAACTTTCTAAGGTTGTAGTCAAGAAAGGGTTCCGGTTTGAATTTCAACAAGTATAATTTTAAAAACAAGGTGCGCGTCAGGAGCCCTCCTCTTCCCTCTTCACTGTTGGGGCCGCATCGGAGCGAACACTAGGCCTGTGATCCGAATGTGTGCCCACCTTGGCCGGGTGCCGCGGGGGCGGGGGTGCAGGGCAGGCGGGGCACACACGCTGCCTTGTCACCTCAGTGCCAGAAACAGGAAGGAAATGCAGGCTCTTCAGCTTTGGGGCAGAGCTGCTCGTGCCTCCAGAGTGTGCTCTGTAAGCGTGTTTGCCTAGGCTTCCCCAACGCCTGGGCAGGTGGGTTTCATTTATAGCACTTCTGAGCTAAAATTGGTTGTGGTTTGAAACCGCGTGTACACACGTACTCAGGGGTCTCCGCCTTGTGCACACATACAGCACAACACAGACGCACACACACACACCCGATTGACATTGTTCTTGGTTTCGTTTCAGGACCGTCAACGTCTCTGTCCCCAAGAAAACCAGGAACAATGGGACGCTGTACGCCTACGTCTTCCTCCACCACGCGGGCGTCCTGCCCTGGCGCGATGGCAAGCAGGTGCACCTGGTGAGCCCGCTCACCACGTACATGGTCCCCAAACCGGAGGAGGTCAATCTGCTCACGGGCGAGTCTGCCACGCAGGTGAGTGTGGGCGGCCGAGCACGGGGCTTCGAACGCGGGTCTGCATTTGCCGCGGGACAGACTCTGGAAAGTGAGGCCGTGTCGTGTTACTCTAACAACTTTCAGCTCAGCGCCTGCTCAGGGCTGCAGATGAGTTTCATGGCAGAGCAGTGACGCGCACTTTAAGTAGTCCAGTGGCTTTCTCTCCCAGATTGCTCTCCAGCCACGGGGGCCCCTCAGCCCCGAGGGAGCCCGTGTCTCCCCCCACCCCCCGTGGGTGCAGGGCTGCCCCTTCCGCAGACGTAGCTGCAGTTAGAACTTGGGGCTGGGGTGCCACGCGAGGTGTGGGCAGGGCGATGCTCGGATGTTTATTCTAAGAACGTAACTCAAGATCATGAAAAAGGTGGTGTGCAAACTGTGTCTCCCACACCCGGAGAAATGCACCCCGAGAAAGGCTGGCGGTGGCGTCAGCGGAAGTGAAGCCGCCACCGGAGCAGCGGGGGTGTGGGTCTGGGTCTGCGTCTGGGTCTGCGTCTGGCTCGCATGGAGGCCGAGGCTGTTCCCAGGTCTGAGAAGCTGCCGCGCGCGTGTGTCCTCAGAGCCCTCGGCTCCCTTTCCCTTGGGACCACACGACCCTGCCTCCCGGGCCTTCCTGGGGAGTCAGCGGCTGGTGCAAAGGGTGGAAGCGCTGTCTGGGACGCACTGGTGCTGAGTCATCGTTAGCGGCCCCTTGGCTGGGAGCCGGTTTTAGTGTAAACTCTTGTGGCCAGACTGTGGCTCCAGGGAGGAAGTGGACTCATCGACACCCTTTGCAGAATTTAACAGCTGGAGCAGCTCCCCTTCGGCTTCTGCCCAGAGAAGGCAGTGAGGGCCGGCGAGTCGGGGAACCGGCAGCCGCGGGGGCCCCTCATGCCCTGGGCTTCTGGGCAGTGCCCGGGTGAAGATGCCACCGCCCTGCCTGGGACCTGCGTGGCGGCACCCCGGCCAGCCTGGGCGTCTCCGTCTCAGTCATCCCTCCCGTCAGCAGCAGGTCGAGGCCGAGAAGAGGCCGTCGAATGCGCTGGACGAGCCCGTCTCTCACTGGAGGCCGAGGCTGACCCTGAACGTGATGGTGGATGACTTCGTCTTCGACGGGGCCGCCCTGCCCGCCGACGTGCACCGCTACATGAAGATGTACGTGCCGCCCTCTGGCCGCCCCGCTGAGGACCGGGTGGCGGGAGGGCACCGAGGGGCACGCGCCCTCCCTGAGCCGACGGCCCGGGGGCGCCGATGGGGTGGGGGATCCCAAAGCAGACCGGCCGCTCCTGCACCCCCTCTGCCATGAGCGGCCTGGAGCGCCCCCGCCTCTCCCTCCTGCCTGGGGTCTTGCTGATGGCGGCTGCCCCAGACGCGGGGTGGGGCAGGGGGCAAGGAGGGAATGGCAGGCTCTCGGGAAAGGGGGGAGACAGAGCCTTGACGAGACGCTGTGCACCCTCGAGGGTTCGTCCCCTGTCCCTCCTGTGGGCTCCGCCTCTGTCACGTGTGCTTGGAAAGGGATCGTCGGGTCACTCTGTCACTGTCCCTTGCCATCGGGGGCACTGCTGTGGGTCACCCACGTCCGAGGTACCACTTCTCCCGGGTCGTCACTCAGCACCTAGAAACGGTCACTGTAGGGCTGTCCCCCGTCACTGTTGAGGGCTGTCGAGTGGGTTCGCCTTTTGTGAAGTCGAAGTCCTGGTTTTGAGGATGGGATGTGTCGGCACGTTGAAAGCCTGAGAAGCGGGGCGAGCCCCCCAGGCGTGGCAGGCGGCCGGCTCCCTAGTTCTCTTCTCGCCCATCACGCACGCCTCACGTCGGCGCTCAGACGGCCCCTCGCTGTCCTTTGCGTCCCGGGTGGTGTCTGCGCTGTGCCCGGGTCCCGCTTCCTCAGCCACCTCGTTCCGGCTGCAGCCGTGCGGGGCCGCGACCCCTCTGCCCCCTGGGCCTGTCGTGACCAGAAGCTGCTGGAGGTGCCCGGGGCGGGGGGGACAGGGGTGCATAAACCCGGCAAACCGGGCCGCCTCGGGTCCGGGAGACGCAGGGCCTCACGGCGGCCTTGAACCCGCCCCCCAGGGTCCAGCTGGGGAAGACGGTGCACTACCTGCCCATCCTGTTCATCGACCAGCTCAGCAACCGCGTGAAGGACCTCATGGTGAGTGAGCTTCGGGACGAGCCTCGGACTCGGCCGCCCGGGCTCCGGGCCCGCCGCCCGCCGCCCGCCGCCGCGCTGCCCCCGCGCTCTGGGGAGACCCTGCTCCGGGACGGCGGCGGGCCGAGCTCCCGGAAGGCCGCCCGTCGGGCCGCGGCTGGTGGGCGTCGTTCCCTCGGACCCCACGTTTCCGGCCGAGGCACGGCCGCGCGTCTCGGGCTGACCGCGGCCGGTGGCAGCCGTGGTTGACGGCTCTCGTCGCGTAGCTGGCGGGCGCCGTGCTGAGCACCTCGAGAGCGCGCGCTGGCGGGGAGCCGGCTTGTTTAGGGTCAGGGCTGCGGTCCCGCGCTGTGGGCGGAGCTCAGCCGCACCGGGTTCTGCTGACCCGCTCAGGACCCCGCGGGCCCTGAGAGGAGAGACAGGCCTGGCTGAGCCGCAGACCCCCGGCCGGCCACGCGGGTTTGCTGAGCCCGTGGGACGGGGTTCTTCCAAGGCCAGACGTGAAGAGTGCCGTTGTCGAATTGAGCAGGCAGCTGCTTCCTGGCTCGCTTGCTCTGCTGCCCCGTCCTACCTGGAGCCGCTTTTTGGGAGGACGGCCGTGAAGAGGCTCGCTGAGGCCGCTGGGGTGACAGGGGGCCCCGTGGACAAGCCTGGCTGGCCGACCACCAGCCAAGGCCAGTGTGCTGGCGCCCCATCCCACTCTCCCCAGGGTGGCCTCCTCTCAGTGTCCCTGCTCGGTGGGTCCCCCGCACCTGCCAGCGGTGCCACGCGTGACCAGGAAGCAGCAGCTCACGGGGCGGCGGTCACCAGAGGCGCGTAGGGTTTGGGTGACGGGGCGGAGGACGGCTGTGAGGGCTTCCTGGAAGAGGAGGCCCCTGGTTCTGAGAGGAAAACTGGGGGCCCAGGGCAGGGAGACTCGGCCGCGGGTCCGAGCGGAGCAGCTGTGGCCGCGAGGGCTGTGGCGCTGCAGAGCTGGGAGGAGGCTACGCCACCTGCGTGTGTGGCGTGGCACAGGGTGGGCAGCGGCGGGGGCTCGGCCCTCACGGCTGCCCTCCCGCCAGGTCATCAACCGCTCCACCGCCGAGCTGCCGCTCACGGTGTCCTACGACAAGATCTCGCTGGGGCGGCTGCGCTTCTGGATCCACATGCAGGACGCCGTGTACTCGCTGCAGCAGCTCGGTGAGGCCGCGGGATGCGGCGGTTCCTTCACGTGGTTGCAGCCCGGGAGCCCCGAGCCGGGCTTCTGCGCCGTCTGAGCTCGACGCCCTGCCCACGGGCCTCGGCGGGGTCGGCGCTCTTCCTGCCAGTGGGTCGCCGCCCCGCCCGGCCCCCAGGTGTGGCCTCGGGCCGCCCGCCTCACTCGGGCTCTTCCTTCCCAGGCTTTTCGGAGAAGGACGCTGACGAGGTGAAGGGCATTTTCGTGGACACCAACCTGTACTTCCTGGCGCTGACCTTCTTCGTGGCCGCGTTCCACGTGAGTGGTCCCGGCCTTCCCGGCTCAGGACGCGGGTCTGCGCCTCACGCCCCGACCGGCCGCGGGGCCCGGGGCCTTGTCTGCGGCTTCGGAGGCCGCTCAGGAACGAGAATCCACAGCCCGTGTGGAGTCAGTGGGTGACCTGGCAGGAGAGGCACTGGCTCGTGTGGGTCTGCGGCCGTCCCGAGGGTCACGGGCCAGTCCTGCCAGGGGGACCCGTCAGACCCCGCGGGGCAGGAGGTGGGAGTACCGAGCCGCAGGACGCCCCAGGGCTGGGGGGCGTGGGTCTTCCTGGAAGGTCAGTGTCTCAGGAAGGAGCCCAGGCGCGCCCGTGTGGGGCGGGGACAGCTCGAGGGGCTCACGGCTGTCCTGTCTTCTCTTCAGCTGCTTTTTGATTTCCTGGCGTTTAAAAACGACATCAGTTTTTGGAAGAAAAAGAAGACCATGATTGGCATGTCCACCAAAGCAGGTAGCGCCCAGGCCACGCCGCCCTCGGCCCGGCACGCGCGGCTCTCGGGAGGGCCATTTAGGTCGGCGGCACAGCAGCCGGGAGGGCGCCGGTCTGCGGTCGTGCGGGCCGAGTGAGCCGGTGACCAAGGGAGGCAGAGGGCCCTGCTTGAGTGACAACAACAGGCGTCCATTCATGGTCCTCTTGGCCGCCAAGCCGGGTCTCCAGCGAGAGGCAGCTCGTTCCCTCCCTGGGACGTGACCCCGAGCGGCTGGTCTGGGATCCTGGGCAGCCCCACGTTGGCTGTGGCTCAGGGTCTCCAGTCCTGACCGCCGGCTTCCTGCTCCCGCCTCCGGCCCTCCCAGGCCGTGGTGCGAGCAAGCTTTGTGGGTCCTGGGGCCCGAGCCCTTGGCCCGCTGCTCTGCTCTCGCGCTGTGCCGTCTCCTAAAGCACGACCTGGAGGGACAGCCCAGCACGGGCACCACGGGCTCAGTGTGGAGGCAGGAAGCAGGCCTGGCGAGACCTGCCAGGACCCGGGTTCCTCGGCGCTTTCTGCACACTGCGGGTTTGCAGGTGTAGCTGGCGTGTGCTCCCAGCCGGTGCTGCCGGTCCCTGGCCTTTCATAGTCAGCCCGCGTCTCCTGGGGTCACGGGTGGTCCACTCTTCCTCTGCGGTGGGTGCTGGGGGAGAAGCGGTCGAGGGAGCGTGTGTGGGCGTGTGCACGCACGGGTGCAGCGGGGTGACCCCCGGCTCAGCACAGTCCCCTCCGCCCGTCCGCAGTGCTCTGGCGCTGCTTCAGCACCGTGGTCATCTTCCTGTTCCTGCTGGACGAGCAGACGAGCCTGCTGGTGCTGGTCCCCGCGGGCATCGGGGCCGCCATCGAGGTGAGGCACCCCCGGGCGCTGGTCTGAGTCCTGTGCCGCTGTCCTGGGGCCCAAGTGCCCAGTGCTGCCGGAACCCAGGGCCTTGGCCGAGGAGTGACCGGCAGGAGGGCGGGGGCGCGGTTGCCGCGGTTTCCTGAGCAGAGCTCCCACCGTCCCATGTTTCTCCTCATGAGACACGAGCACTGGAGCTTGTCGCACCCGTCCGTGGGTGCCACACGGGCTCCCTCGCGGCTCCCCTGCCCCGGATGCTGCATGAAGCAGAAGCGTCTGCCCCAAGGACAGCAGAGGGTGGTGGGCCAGGGCGTCCCCTCCAGGGTCCCAGCGCCTCCTTCAGCTGTGGCCACGTTCTGAGGCCACCGCAGGCACCAGCTCCCGTGGCTGCCAGTGGGGCAGTGCTGGCGAGGGCCCTGCGTGCAAGCCACCGTGTAGACATGTAAGGGTCAGTCCTGGAGAGGCCCTGACGGCAGGACATGGGGCTCGGGCCTCCCAGTGGTGGGGAGAGGGCGGGGAGTGAATTTGGAGCTGGGCAGGTGGGGCGAGCCGGCTGGAGCAGGCGAGCTGGGCTTGGCCCAGTGGCTAGTGTCTCGCTGGTGCCCAGAGGCGGTCAGTCTGCGCGGCTGGGGGAGAGCTGGTGGGTTGGGGCTGGAGGCCGGTCCCGCTGTGAGCATGAGAATATCGGGCAGGACCCGGGGTGCCCCAGGGCCCGAGCAGGAGGTGCTGGGGGCCGTCACGTCTGAGGAGTGGGTCAGGCTCCTCTGACCCGGGGGCCTCGAGAGTGGCTTTCTCGTCTCCCTCAGCTGTGGAAGGTGAAGAAGGCCTTGAAGATGAGCGTGGTTTGGAGAGGCCTGAGGCCCGCCTTTCAGGTAGGGCCCCCGGCGTCCTCTCAGGGACCCGTCACCCCGCCTGCCTCCCGCCTCCCGCCTCAGCCGCGGTGACTGGCGATGGCGTTTCCCAGTCGGACACAGGCGGTTGTGAAGGCTGGTGACTGTCCCCTGGTCATGCTGCCAACCGCCCGGCCCAAAGAGCAGCTTCGTGCCCACAGACCAGGGGGGAGACGCAGCAGCACCTGGGGGCAGGTGGGGGTCAGTGCTCTGCCCACAGGCTTCCTGGGCTCTGGTTCACCCAGGGCCCCATCGCAGACCCAGCACGGCCCCCCTGGGCAATGCCCCCACCTCCGTGACGAGACAGGACGCCGTTGGGCGTCCGAGCCTCCCTGCGCTCCCGCAGTCCTCGGGGGTGAGAGGGCAGCTCACCCAGGTTCCCAGAGAGCCGCTGCGGGGTGGGCAGTTGGAAGCTCCTCTGCCGTTTGGTGGCCTCAGCCAAGGAGTCTCGGGGTCCCTCAGGCCCGGGATGCAGCTTGTCCCGAGTCGGCCCCGCGTCCACCCGCGCGGACCCGCAGCAGTGTCTTCACTGCAGAAACCAGGGGAGCGGGGAGCTGCGCGAGGACTGGAGCCGGGCAGCAGGGCCTGCTTCTGCCTGGGGCTCGCGGCGCCAGCCTGTGCGTCGGGGCCTCTGCCTCCGGCTCTGAAGGGCAGGCGAGCCGCCACGTCCGCCGCGCCCCGTCCCTCCTGGTCTGCTCAGGATGTGCTGGTGTTGGATCTCGTTTCAGTTCGGCTCGTCCAGTGAATCCGAGAGGAAGACGGAGGAGTACGACACGCAGGTGAGCGGCGAGCGGGCCCAGGCCTGGCGGCGCATCCCGCGGGGAAGCCGCCTCCTGGGAGCTGGGCCCGTGTCTGCCCTGGGCCCGCCCCAGGAAGGGGGCCGGGGGCGCCTGTCTCTGGGCCTGTGGGCGGCCATGCCGAGTCCGCTCCCGTGGGTGGCCGTGGGGGCGCGGGCGGAGTCTCGGTCCCGAGATGCGGGGCAGCCATGGGCTGCGCTTTGAGGGAGCACCTGTGTCCTGCGGGGAGGCTTTCGTTTCCCGCTTTAACGGCATCCACCTGCATCCCAGCCCTCATGCGGATTTAGCACAGTTCAGCTGAGAGCAGACACCGCCTTGGTCGGAGGGCTCCTCGGCGCTCTCCGAGGGTCGGCTGCTTTTCAGGGGGGCCTGACACGTCCCTGCAGTGTCCGGTCCTCGCCGCGGGCACCCCGAGGGCTAGACGTGCGCAGTCACGGTGCCCCGCACACTGGCGCGCTGCCCTGGCCGCGAGCGCCGTGAGGGCAGGGGCCGGGCCCTGGCGGGCGGCATCCAACCGGCCTCTGCTCCGCAGGCCATGACGCTCTTGTCCTACCTCCTCTACCCGCTGTGCGTCGGAGGCGCCGTCTACTCCCTGCTTAACGTCAAGTACAAAAGGTGGGACTTCCCCCCGCTGCCTGCCGGCGTGGGTCCCGGGCGCCCAGCCTCGTCCCCGCGGGGCCCCAGCACTCCTGCAGTGGGCCCGGGACGGACACGCGCTGTTCCCTCGTCCTGGTCTCCTGAGGCCTGGGTGTCCCTCACGGCACTGGGATGGGGCAGGCAGTGGGGCCATGGCCACCGTGCCTACAGGTCAGCCCTGGCCGGCCCATGGCCTCGAGGCAGGCCTGGGGACTCCAGAGGGCGTGTGGGCATGCGAGGTGGGGGCTAGGACTAACACAGACTGGGCGGTGGGGGGCCAGCTGCCCCCAGCCCCTGCTCTGCTGTCTTACAGCTGGTACTCCTGGCTCATCAACAGCTTCGTCAACGGTGAGTCTCAGCAACAGCCTTGGCGGCAGGCCACACAGCTGGGGGGGCCTGGGGGAGGCCAGCTGCCCCGCCTGCGTTCCATGTGCTCTCTCCGGGCAAGAGCTGGGCACGGGCAGTGGACCGTGCACGCTGCCCGAGGGCGCACCAGGGCCCCAGCCCCAGCCTGAGCGTCCTCAGGGGCCTGTCCACTGGCAGGGCGGGTCCCGACCACCATGCCCTGCTCTGCAGATGGGCAGCACGGGGACAGGCCCTTGGCTGCTGTGTCCGCCTGGCGTGGGGCAGGGGCTGCATCTCACAGCCCGTGGTGCTCGCTCTGCCCACAGCGGAGGCGGGTGGTCAGCTGAAGGGTGGCGCTCCTGGGCGTGGGGGGCCAGGCGGTCCCGGTGCCCCGAGGGACGGGCATCGGGACTGCATCCCCACGCCTGACCGCTTCTTAGGGGTCTACGCGTTCGGCTTCCTGTTCATGCTGCCCCAGCTCTTCGTGAACTACAAGGTAAGACGCACCCCGTCCCGCCGCCCCCGCGTCCCCGAGCTGCCCGGCCGCTCACGTGCCCATCTCCCCGCAGATGAAGTCGGTGGCGCACCTGCCCTGGAAAGCCTTCACCTACAAGGTCAGCCTCCCGCTGCGTCGGCGCGTCCGTGCCGTCCGGCCTCTGTCGCGGCGGCAGGAGACGGCCTTGGTCCCAGCCAGGCTTCTCGGCAGCATGTGCCAGAGCAGGGATGCTCTCAACGCAGAGGCCGGGCGTCTGGGGGGCCGAGTCTGGGCCCAGGCCGCCAGGGCCATCCCTGCACAGGGGCTGGGACCACGTGGCCCCCCAGGGCGTCCGCACACGGACCTGGCCGTGTGTCAGCGCCGGTGCTGGGGGTTGGGACACAGTCAAAATGTCCCTCGGTCTCCCCAGCTGAGTGGCCGTGGCCAGCGGCAGGGTGCCGGGCCGTGGGGCCAGGGCACCAGCAGCCTGGGTGGCTCCCCGCTCCGGGCGGGGCTCCGAGGGGCCCCGGCCTCACGCCCGCCGCCGCCGCCGCCCGCAGGCTTTCAACACCTTCATTGACGACGTGTTCGCCTTCATCATCACCATGCCCACCTCCCACCGGCTGGCCTGCTTCAGGGACGACGTGGTGTTTCTCGTGTACCTGTACCAGCGATGGTGAGCGCGGCTCGGGCATGGCGGGGCCGCCCGGGACCTGCCCGCCCTCGGGGTCGGGGTGCCCCGCCGGCACCGTCTCCTGAGGCGCGTGGCCCGGGGTCGGGGCTCCGGCCTGACTGTTAAAATCCCCCGCGCGCCTCCGCCCGGTCTCGCGGTCTCGACACGGAGTTCCCGGGACACGCGTGTCCTCCCTGCAGACCGGCCGGGCTGACCCCGCGCGGTCTCCTCGCAGGCTTTATCCCGTGGATAAGAGCAGGGTGAACGAGTTCGGGGAGTCGTACGAGGAGAGCCCCCCGCGGAAGCCCCACACAGACTGAGCGCCCCGCTGGCTGCTCGTGGCCGCCTGGCGGAGCCTCGCGTGTCAGCCGAGTATTTTGGACACTTTGGTGGAACTTCCGGGCGTCCCATCCTCTGCGTTGCCAAAACCTCGGGAGGCCCCTTGCGCCCCCGGTCCCCTCGCGCCGTGATCGGGATCGGGAGGCGCTGCGGGCGCAGGGGCCTCGCCCGCAGGACCCGTGTCACGGCGTCTAAAAGTGCCCCTCGAAGGAAAGTCTGACGCCTCTGAGTCCATTCCGTGTAGACTCTGGGGTCACGCGGCTTTTTTCCTTTTTGTTTAAAATTTGACAATTTTAAAGCTTAATGTATGTACGTTTCTATTTTAAAATAAATTTCTCCGGCTGTAACGGGTTTCCCGGCCTGGGACGACGTGCCGGTTTCAGACACTTGCGCTTTCCCCGTTGGCGGCCTTGGCGGGCTTTGTCTCCGTGTCTGCTGGGAGGAGCACGCGGGGGCCCCTCTCCAGGCCCTCGGCTCAGGCTCGGAAGCCCCCGACCCACAGTCTCCCGGGAGCAGGTGGCTGGGGATCCACTAGAGAAACGCCGCAGCCCAGCGCCAAGGGGCGGAGGGACCGGGTTCAGGGGATTAGCTCCCGGAACCCGCTCTGGCCTTGGCGGGGGGGCAGCCTCAGGGCCCCAAGTTGAGTCTTTAAAACAGACGAGGTTCTTCCTCAGCGCGGCCGCCCTGGGCCGTGGCCTCCAGATGGTCCTCAGGGCCCCCTCCCTGGGCAGGCGGGAGCCCGGGGGGCGGGTCCTTCGCACACGTCCAACCCGCCCCTGCCCGCAGGCCAGACTGAGAACGGCACTGGGGGCCGCAGGCGGGGAGCCTCGCCCCGCCTGAGGGAACATCTCAGGTCCCCCTGCGGTCAGAGCCCCACCCGCCGCCCAGAGCCTCTGCTCCGGCTGCAGGGAAGGCTCGGGCGAGGGTGGCGGGCCCGGGGCCTCGGGGACCCCAGCAAGCAGGACGGGCGAGGCCCTGGCCCGAGACACGTGGGGCAGGACGATTCTGCCCCTCACCCGGGACCGAGCCTGGCGGCACCCCAGGGGCTCAGCCTGCCCCGAGGTCGGGCCGTGCAGTCTCCCGGGGCCCGGCCGGGCCGGGGGCTCTCGGGCCTGCAGCCCAGCTCCCTGAGAATGTCTGCCTGTCAAACCCGCTGCTTCACTCAGAAGTGTAAGGACGGTCTCTGCAGGTGCAGGTGTGCGCCGACGCCCCTTCGGTTTCAGAACGAAGGGCGCTTGGGAGGACTGCTCGCCGAGACGCCTGCTCTTCATTTCAGCCGAGGGGCCGCCGAAGAGGCAGAGGGCTGCGGCGGGCAGGCCAGCGACCCACGCTCTGCAGCCCCTGGTCGTGCGTGAGCGGCGAGGGGCCTGCAGGCTGCAGATGACGTTACCCGGGCCTCTCATCCTGAGGCCTGAGGCCACGTCCTTTCAAGAGAGCTGTTACTTGGTACGACTCGGGAGTGAGTCCAGGTTGTTCTCTTAAGCTGTGACTGTGTGTACCTGTTTCCTTTTTGAAGATAAATGGAAGCGTAAATAGATGGTGAGAATTTAAAAGTCCCCTCTGGCTTCAGGACTGCATGTTCTTTTTTTTTTTTTTTTCCTTTTTAGGGCTGCACCTGCGGCACATGGAGGTTCCCAGGCTGGGGCTGTAATTGGAGCTGCAGCCACCGGCCTACACCACAGCCACAGCAACGCAGGATCCGAGCCGCATCTGCGACCTACACCACAGCTCACGGCAACGCTGGATCCCAACCACTGAGCGAGGCCAGGGATCAAACCCGCATCTTCATGGGTACCAGTCGTGTTCGTTTCCACTGCGCCACGACAGGAACTCCAGGACTGGATGTTCAGTTCTGATTCTTGGTCCGCCCTCTGGGCTCACGCTCCCAGAGGGGCAGTGTTTTACGGAGGAGGTCACTGGCCTGAGGGCCCGCCCTCTGGCACCATCCTGCCCGCTGGCTGCCCGTGTTGCTGCAAGGGTCACGCCCTGAGGGGCAGCCACCCGGACCTGTCAAGAGTCTCCCGGCTGGACGAGATGCTGGCCGATGGGTTTTCTCGGGAGCTTCCTTGATTCTCGTAACTTCACGGCTGCATTGCTGCCGATTTCAAGGTGGGGCTGGTCATTCTTAGGTTGGGCCTCAGAGGCTCTGAGAGACAGACCCTCAGGCAGAGGTGCAGACCCTGCCGTTGGCCAGGAGCCTCGGAGCAGGCGTTCAGCTGGCCGTGGCCAGGGCTCCGCGCCCGGCAGGCGTGCTCCTCCAGCTGCAAGCAGCAGGACAAACGTGGGCTTCCACCTTCACCCTCAACACGCACCACCCACGTTCTAGAAGAGATGCTGCCGAGAATTCTTTAGCCGGCGGAGTTCACATCGGAGTACGTTGAGAAATTAGGGGCGTTACAAACACTGAGCTCATCCCAGCAAACCCGCTCCGAGAAATACTAAAGGGAGCCCTCGGTAGCGGACGGAATCCGCTCTGCACAGAGGAAGGCAGGCAGTGGAGACGGCACCAGGTAGGTCGGGATAGGCGTGTTAAACTGTCTAAACAACAAACCACTTAAAGCTAAAATATTCAGAGCGTTTGTGGGGTTGCTCTCACGTAGCAGTAACGTGTGTGACGGCACAGGGCAGGCGGGGAGCCACGGAGCTCCTCACACGGGGTGTGCTTCCAGGGGGCTGGGATGGGCTACAGACAGACCGTAAACCTGACGGCAACCGGCAAAGCCACAATCGGTAAGAGAGACAAGAGGCCTTGGTGCGGGAGCAGGCAGAGCAATACGGAGGGAGAAGCGGGGCGTGGGGGGTGGGGGGCACGTCGGCACCTGCGGCAGGTCAGACTCAACCACGTCGGTCATCGCCTCAGATGTAAACGGTTTAAACCCTCCAACGAAAAGGCAGAGGGTTCGTTTCGTCTCTTCAGGGCCGCGCCTGCGGCATACAGAGGTTCCCAGGCTAGGGGTCTAGTCGGAGCTGCATCTGCGACCTACACCACAGCTGACGGCAACGCCAGATCCTTAACCCACTGAGCGAGGCCAGGGATCGAACCTGCATCCTCATGGATGCTCGTCGGATTTGTTTCCTCTGCACCCCGATGGGAGCTCCTCCATGTGAACGTCAGGAAAAGTATGCTTCAGTAGTATTGCCAAGAAATAGTCTTTTCATAAAAATAAAAGCATCGGTGGCAGTTCCCGTCATGGCTCAATGGAGACGAATCTGACGAGCACCCATGAGGATGCGGGTTCGATCCCTGGCCTTCCTCAGTGGGTTAAGGATCCGGCGTGGCTGTGGCTGTGGTGTAGGCCGGCAGCTGCAGCTCCGATTAGACCCCTAGCCTGGGAACTTCCATATGTTGCAGGTGCAGCCCTAAAAAGCAAAATAAATAAAAGCATCAGTTCATCAAAAGAATACAACAATCCTAAATGTTTATGTACCCAACACCAGCGCTTTAAAATACGCTGCGCGGAAGCGTTTGGGAATGCCAGGACACAGAGTGAAACGCACCGTGGCAGGGGATCCTGACGCTCTGGGTAACGACGGCCAAGGTACCGGGAGATACCCGGAGGAACGCAGGAGACCGGAGCACCCGCTCTGCGTGACCGCAGAGGTGTACCCGTTCTTTCCAGCAGCATGTGGCACATTTACCAAGAAAATGTTCCGGGAGTTCCTGTCGTGGCGCGGTGGTTAACGGATCCGACGAGGAACCGTGAGGACACGGGTTCGATCCCTGGCTTCACTCAGTGGGCTAAGGATCCGGCGTTGCCATGAGCTGTGGTGTAGGTCGCAGACGCGGCTCGGATCCTGCGTTGCTGTGGCTCTGGTGCAGGCCGGCAGGCATAGCTCCATATGCCGCAGGTTGGCCCCTAAAAAGAAAAAAGAAAAAAAGGAACAAAAAGAAAACACTCTGGGCCATAAAACCAGCCTAACCGACGTTAACGTGCTCAAGTCACATGACTTGTGTCCTTTAGCCCCAGTGGACTTAAGTTAGAAATCATTAACGGAGATCTGGGAAAATCTCCAACTATTTGGAAATTAAATATCACGCTTTGAAATAAGCCGTGGATCAAAGCGGAAACCAAAAGGGAAATTAGAAGGTGTTTTGAACTGAATGAAAAGTAAACAAACCATCCAAGTGTGTGGCACTTTGATGGCAAGACGGAGGCAGAGCGTGAGCCGCGCCTTAACGGGAGTTCATGGCACGAAATCGGCAGCAGAACGAGGCTTCCACGTCCTCCGCTTCCGCCTGGAGAAACTAAGACGCAGCTGAAACCCGACGTCCCTACGGGAACATACTACGAGTCAGAGCAAAAACCGGCGACGGGGAAGAGACAGATGCTGCAGAACACTCGTGAACCAGAGAGCTTGTTCTCTGAGACCAGGCTCAAAAAGAATGAGCCTCCGGCCAGACGGACGGGAGGAGAGAATTCGCCGTCCCACACCACCGGCCTCCACGCGGCGTGGCCGCGGGACACGGCCCTGGAGAGACACAGACCCCCGAGCAACACCAGGAGAAGCCGCAAGAGTCCCGTCTCTCCCGAAAATGCCAGCAGAAGTTAAGCCCTCCCGGCGAGGGGACCCCAGGGCCAGACAGCCGCTGGCCTGGTGGGCCCCCCGACACTCAGGGACGAAGTGGGGCCCATCCTCGGGCTTCAGAAAACCCAGGAGGATGGAGCGCTTCCCCCGCCGTCCCCAGATGTCGCCGGGAGGCCCTCGGGACACCTGGGCCCCACCGGCCCCTTGAGCGCCGCGTCACGGCCGCGTTCCCCCTGAGCCCCTCCGGGGGGGGCGGGGGGGCCGCCCTCCCCGCGCTCACCCTCACACCGGCGCGTCTCTTACACGAGGCCTGCGTCTCGTGCTGCGTCCCTCGGGACCTGCCGCTGCTAAGTCCTTCCACGTCTCTTCTCCGTGGGTGGCCGTTTGTCCCCCCGCCTGTGGGCTCTTCGGGAGCCGCTGTGGCCGTGGGCGTCCGGGGAGGGCCAGCTTCTCCCGCTGCGTCCGAGATGCTCCTCCCCACGTGGGGGCGCCTTCTGCCTCCCTGGGGTGGGAGGCACTGGCTCCAACAGCGCCTTGGGCTCCCTCGACGGCAGGAAGGCGGCGGCCACCTGCCCGCCCGTGTCCCCTTCTCTGCCCCGACCATGCTGTCTCTCCACCCGGCCCGGCCCCGGCCTCCTTATCCCATAGCTGGAGTCAGGGCTGGCTTTCACAGGCTGCTTCTCCCCTTTGGGCTCAGTTTGTTTGTGGAATTGCTCATTATTCAGTAATACTCGTTTCAGATGCTCTATCTGATCTTATCTGTCTTCGTTCGGCCTCCTGGTCGGTCGCGAGGCTCTCTGCCCATCCTACCCACCCTCCCGCCCGTGGGCTTGGGCAGAGGACAGGTCCCCGGGGTGAGAATGTCACTGCTTGTGCCCCCACCTTGCTGTTGGTCTCTGCTGCTCTCTGTGCTCAGTCTTCCCGTGTGTCTGGAGGTATCAGTTGTGCTCACGTTTGACTAAAACCACTGGGTGGGGACCCTGAGGCCAAGCGTGTCAGTGGCCCCTTCCAAGAAGAGTTAGAGCTGGTCCTGTCTGCCAGGACCCAGGGCTCTCTGAGCAGAAGGGTGGCCCTGGGTCCATGCACACGGCTGAGCCTGGACGCCCGGCAAAGCTAACCCGGGGCGAAACACATAGATTTTATCTTAGGGCTGGGGGCCGGCGGCACGGAGGTGACACGCGCCCACTTGGGCCCTTCCAAGGGGGTCCTGGAGCTTCCTGGCACGCGGCTGGCCCGCTGGAAGGCCCTAGACCCCAGGTGTTTCCTCAGCTTCTGCCTTCCATCCTGACCTCAGACTCGGTGAGTCCAGGGGATCTGGTTCCCGCCTCCCGGCAGACCGCAGCCCGGCCAGTTCCCTCCCCGCCACCTGCTGAAGGCGGCAGAGCAGCCCTTGCTCCCCTGCTGGCCCTGGCGAGGACCCTTCTCCAGCGCTGGGCCTGGCCCCCCAGAGACCCGGGATGGGGCTGGGCCGGGAGCGATTAAAGGGCCTAATTCTCTAAGTAAATTCCACCCTTCGGCATCCGAGTGGATAATTTTATCTTTGCGGCTTTCTTAAATTTCATCAAATAACTTTCAAGGGTGCAGAAAGCCAGGGTGTATGTTTGCTGAAGTGCAAAGGGCCGACTGCCCTGTTTGGAGGGATTTTCAGGCCTAAGCACTTTTTATTAGTTTTCATAAAGTGGGTTAAGGTGCAGAGAAAGTACACAGAGACGGGAAGTGGGTCAGGCCGGATCAGTGCCCAGGTCACCATGGGGAGGGGGCAGAGGCCTCGTCCACTGAGAAAGCAGGGAGCTGCCCACTGGGCAGGCGGGACCCAGGGGCGCCGTGACCCTGGGCCCCCCCAGCTCACTGCCTTTTCTCCTGGCTGTGCTGTATCTCCCTAGCGCCAGCTCTGCCCCCAGAGATCGGGGACTTTGAGGAGGCTACCACCTCTGCCCCTTGAAGAGGTGGCGCCCCTGCTACCTCCTTCCCAGAGCTGCCAGGAGCTGATGAGCAGCAAGCTGCCTGCTGAACCGAGGGCCTCCTCGTCAAGGACGACCGTTCTCTCTGCTGTTTGCCTTTCCCTCTGAGAATTTAGCACCGCTCCAGGACGCCCCAGGCACAGACACCCACCATGCACACCCACTCCCACAGCTCCCCTCCTCGCGGTCCTGACACCTGCTCCTGACCACGCACCCCGGAGACGTAATAAAACAAGCGTCGCCTGGAACTGTGGGGTCCCTGGACCCAGAGACGCTCGGAGACAGGACAGACCAAGGTTCTGCAGAGCAGCCCCCAGAGCCTCTCCTGTGGGTGGTTCTGCCACCTGCCATGGCTCCTGTGTCCTCTGCTCCATCTCCCCCCCCACCCCTGCCAAGAGGAGGTCTGACCCTCCCCACTTGGCTTCTCCAGGAAACACTTCCTAGATGCTGTTCCTAACCCTTGGCACGTCTGCCCTTGGTGTCCAGTGGAGGGCAGTGCTCTTGGCACCATTACCTCCTCCCCCGGCCCAAGCGCAGGTCCCGTGTCCAGCCCGCGCCCACTCCCGGCATCTCCAGCCCTGCTGGAGTCAAGGCCTCAGGCCCAGTGTCTGCCCTGCCCACACCCCGTCAGAGCACCTGCAGTGAAACGGAGCGCACGCAGCAGAACCGAGCACCTGCAGTAAAACAGCGACACCGGCAAATACAGGCGAGGGGGGAACGGGAGCTGTCCTGTCGCTGGCCGGTCTGCAGACGGGCACACGCCCTGTATGACACGACCCAGTGGCCCGACTCCTGGGCACACGTCCTGAGCGATGAAGTCATGGCATTGTACAGAATCCGGCCTGCAGGGCCCAGCAGCTGCCCTTGTAACGGCCCCAAAGCGGGAAAAACCCAGATGCCCCAACAGACCTGGTGGGTGAATAGCTGCTCGTCCCCGCGGGAAGGCTGTCCACGGTCAAGGGGACGGACGGGCCCAAGTCTCTCCTGTGCTAAGTGAAAAATGCCACTCGCGGGGGACCTGTCAGGTGACGCCATTTCTGGAACTATCTTGAGGTGACATATTTTCACCACAGAGCAGAGTGGTGGCCACCAGGGGTCACAGGTGTGTGTGGGGGGGCATACGGGGCTGTCCGGGAAGTGGTGGGACAGTTCTGATCCCGATGGCAGTGCTGGGCACACGTGTCTACACAGGTAACAAAATGACATTGACACTGTCCACGCTGCCCCAGGGTCAGTGCCATGTGGGACTGACCCCTGGTGGCAGAACCGCCTCTCCTTGGCCACACTGTTGCACCAAGTGTTGAGGCAGAGTGACGTCCTAGAGCCTGGGAAGGTGACCTCTTGGCACAAGGGACTTTGCAGATGGGGAGGGGCTGGGGTTTTGAGGTGAGGGGCCAATCCTGGACGAGGCGGACCCTACGTCAATCAGAAGGTCCTTGTCACGGTCAGGGAGGGGAGGCTGCGACAGAGGCAGAGGCTGGAGTCCATCTGGCAGGTCCGGGCGGGGCCCAAGGGCCATCTCCCCGGCCCCAGCGTCCGGCCCCCAGGCCCCAGCACTGCCCTGCCTGTACCCCGCGCGGTCAGGATCCTGCTCTGGCCGCCCACCTCCCCAGCTCGGGACTGGACCCCGCCCATGCTTCCCCACATCTTGGCTGCAGATCCGATGCACAGTCCATGTGGCTCGTCCCTGCCCTCCCCAGGCTGCCACCCAGAGCCGGCCCTCCCACACCAGCCACCAGCGGGCCGCGGCGTCCCCGAGGAAACGGCTGCCCTGAGAAGGACAGGCTGGCTTCGGGGCCCAGCGGCCTCGTCATTTACTTAGACGGCGGCCCGACCCCCAGGCCCGCGCACCAGTGAGAGCCCGTGGGCTCCCTGTCCCTGCCTTTGCTCAGTGTCCCCCTCTTGAGTTTTGCTGCAGCGCCTCGTGGGGGGATGACGTCCGAGAGGAGCCCCCGTGTCCAAGCGCCGCACACGCTGCTGGAAACATCTGAGGGTCGGGCTAATGTATTACTGGGGGGCCCTGCTCACCCCTTCGGTGACAAACGACAGTCAGTATCCGGCTCCAGCACGGAATCCACTCTTGTTTAGAAACTGCCGGGTGTCCAGCACGATGCCTTCCAGAAGGTCTAGAACTGGATTTTGCCGTGTTGCCTCGTAAGCCTCGTGTTTTCCCAGGAAGGTGCCCGTGCTTTTCGCTGCCGTGACCACAAGCATCACTAGCTCCAGAGAAGACGAGCCCAACGTGCAGCGGCGGCCGAGCGCCGGGAGGTGATCGATTCCCACCCAAGCTGGGAGAGCCTCCCGCTGTGTCGTGTCGACAGGGGGCCAATCACCCGCTTCAGTTTCTTCTTCTTTTTTTTGGCTTTTGTCTTTTTAGGGCCGCACTCAGGCAGGTGGAGTTTCCCAGGCTAGGGGTCTAATCAAGAGATGCAGCCGCTGGCCTACACCACAGCCACAGCCACACCAGATCCAAGCCGCATCTGCGACCTACACCACAGCTCACAGCAACACCGGATCCTTAACCCACTGATCGAGGCCAGGGATCAAACCTGCAACCTCATGGTTCCTAGTCGGATTCGTTTCTGCTGCGCCATGAAGGGCGGGAGCTCCCTGTTTCTTCTTTAAAAAAAAAAAAATTGTTCTCCACGCTGATATTTCTGGTTTCTAGAGGTGGAAATAATGAAATTTCCCAAAGCCACCCCAAATCCTCCATCAGCAGAAATAAGCGAGCCTCAAAGTCCTTGGGTGCTCACCGGGTGGACTTCCAGGAAAGCAGCCACAATCCCAAGTGTGACCAGCCGGGCAGCCAAGCCCGCTGGGTGGCTGGGCAGCACCGTGGTCAAGGGAGGGAGGCGGAGGCCTGTGTAAATGCCACGGCCACAGAGAAAAGCAGTTTCTGGCCAGATCTCTTGACTTTGTGAAAGGTTAACCTTTCTTTAGCCGCTCAGTGTTTGCCAAACTCTGGTACGTCACCCCCCCCCCGAGCCTTCCAAGACCCCGAAATTTCCCGTTTCCTACAGTTCAAACTTGAACGTCTTGCAGCATCTGGGTTTGGGTGAAACGTCACTAGGGTGATGGCTCTGAACCGTCTTGTTACATGACCGGCCGTGGGGAGGGTCCCTGTTGCTGTGATGGAAGGTGGAGGTTCCTGGCTCTCCTGGGCTGCAAGCCTGTGGGGCAGGCCCTTGACCATCCAGACTTACCTCTGTCCAGGTACGTGTGGAGGGCTTGGCAGCTCCGGGTAAGAAAGGGCTGTGGGCAGCTGCAAGGAGCCTGCGGACCGTGCCCCAGCGGGCCTGTGCATCCCTTTTCTCCCCTTCCTTTGATTAACAGGGAACTGATGCAAGGGGTTTTGTTTATGGAAGGACCAGAGAAGCCCAAGAACCCACGAAGAGAAGCCAAGGCCTGGGGTCAAGGAGACCTCAGCAGCGGGCAAGGGCTGCTGCCTGCTGCCCGCTGCCCAGGGGCAGGGAAGAGCTGCGGGAATTTCGTGGGAGTTGAGGATGTGCCTGCGCCCTCGGCTCCCCCAGGCCCGTCTGGCCAGGGCGGTGGTGTCCACGTTCTTCTTTGCACATCTTTATACATCCGCTGCCCTGTTCCTTCTAAAGCCCCTGCTGGACCGAGAGCATCCTCAGTGTCCGGTCACGGCCCACATGAGAAAGTGACAAACCAAAAGGACCCACTTCCGGGGGGAGGGGGCGCGGAAAGCACCAGGTCCCCTGGGGACCCCACGTTATGGTCCCCTCCCCAGGTACCACAGAGCCTCTCGGCCATGCGACCCTCGCGCGATCCCTGCGCCCTGGGCTGGGTCGCGGCGCGTGGGTGGGGATGCTCCCCGGAGCAGCTGCGCGATGGGGCCGAACCCTCTGAGCACCTGGGCGCAAACACCCCGGCCACACCCGCGACCGGAGGGCGGGGCTGCGGGCCTCCAGCGACCCCGCCCCTTCCTCTCCCGGCCCCGCCCCTTCCTCCGCGCGGACCCCCTCCCTCCTCTCGGCGATGCCGCGCGCGCCCCGGTGCCGGGCCGTGCGCTCCCTGCTCCGGGACCGCTACAGGCAGGTGCTGCCGCTGGCCACCTTCGTGCGGCGCCTGGGCCCTGAGGGCCGGCGGCTTGTTCGGCGCGGGGACCCGGCGGCCTACCGCGCGCTGGTGGCGCAGTGCCTGGTGTGCGTGCCCTGGGACGCGCAGCCGCCTCCTGCCTCCCCGTCCTTCCGCCAGGTGGGCTGCTCCCGCGGACGCCGGCCTGGGAGGTGGTGACAGGGGTGGGGAACGACGTACCTCCGCCCGCGGCGACTCAGGAGCCCTCCCCCGCAGGTGTCCTGCCTGAAGGAGCTGGTGGCCAGGGTCGTGCAGAGGCTCTGCGAGCGCGGCGCGAGGAACGTGCTGGCCTTTGGCTTCGCGCTGCTGGACGGGGCTCGCGGCGGGCCGCCCGTGGCCTTCACGACCAGCGTGCGCAGCTACCTGCCCAACACCGTGACCGACACGCTGCGCGGGAGCGGCGCGTGGGGGCTGCTGCTGCGCCGCGTGGGCGACGACGTGCTCACCCACCTGTTGGCGCGCTGCGCGCTGTACCTGCTGGTGCCCCCGAGTTGCGCCTACCAGGTGTGCGGGCCGCCACTCTATGACCTCTACACCGCAGCGGAGGCTCGGCCCATGCGACACAAGGGCCAGACCCCGACTGGCCTCGGACTCACGCGCCCCGTTTGCAATGGGGAAGCCGGGCGACCCCAGGAGCAGAGGGCGCAAGGTGTGAGGCGACGTCGGGGCAGAGCGGGGGGACATCCACTTCCAGCCAAGAGGCCCAGGCACGTCCCGGAGCCTGAACAGGGTCCCGAAGGGCAGGCGTCCCGGGCCCACCAGGGCAGG
This sequence comes from Sus scrofa, assembly GCF_054392235.1. NCBI lineage: Eukaryota > Metazoa > Chordata > Mammalia > Artiodactyla > Suidae > Sus > Sus scrofa. The sequence goes on from NC_139398.1 coordinate 91,391,724, forward strand.
GCGCCTGGGCCGAGCGACAGCGACCCCCCCGTGATGACACCTACCAGAGCCGCTGCGAAAGCCAAGTCTCGGGAGGGTGAGGCGCCCGGAACCCGGCACCTTTCCCCTCAAGCAGGCGGTGCGCGGGGTACCTGCCCCCCATCCTGGTGGCAGCCACACCTCCAGGGCAAGCCCAGTCCTCATGTGTGCGCTGCCGAGACCAAGCGCTTCCTCTACTGCTCGGGGAGCAAGGAAGGGCTGCGCCGCTCGTTCCTGCTCTGCTCCCTGCCGCCCAGCCTGGCGGGGGCCCGGAGGCTCGTGGAGGTCATCTTTCTGGCCTCAAAGCCCGGGCAGCCAGGGGCGCGCCGCGTGCCCGCACGCTACTGGCGGATGAGGCCCCTGTTCCGGGAGCTGCTTAAGAACCACGCGCGGTGCCCCTACAAGGCGCTTCTCAGGGCGCACTGCCCGTTGCGGGCTGCGGCGACCCTCTCGGGGTCCGGCGGTCAGGTGTGCGACCACAAAGTGGGCCCCCTCGCTCCAGAGCGGCTGGCAGCGGCCGCCGAGGGGGACTCGGCCTCGAGGCGCCTAGTCCAGCTGCTCCGCCAGCACAGCAGCCCCTGGCAGGTGTACCGCCTCCTGCGGGCCTGTCTTCACCGGCTGGTGCCCCCGGGCCTCTGGGGCTCCCCGCACAACAAGCGGCGCTTTCTGAAGAATGTGAAGAAGCTCGTCTCCCTGGGGAAGCACGCCAGGCTCTCGCTGCAGGAGCTGATGTGGAAGATGAAAGTGCAAGACTGCATCTGGCTGCGCCGGAGCCCGGGTGAGGAGGAGCCGCCCGCCCCGCAGGCCCAGACCCCAGGACCTGCTGCGTCCCTCCCTTGGAGGCTGGGGGCTTCTTGGTGGTGATGGGTGGTGCCATCTGATTTCTCGGCCTCTGACTCCCTCTCCATCCAGTTTGCACCCATCCGCCGACTTTCACGGACTCGGGTAGATTCTGGTTGCCGGGGTGGGGCAGCGGGGAGATGGGCACATGGGGAGTAGGGCTGTGCCGACAGGAGGTACCAGGAGCCCTGGTAAGCGTGCCTACAGCTTTTTGACTTAAGGGTCATCGCCTAGAGGTGGTGCCCGCGATAGAAACGGGAGCTGAGCTGAGAACTTCTTTTGGGGGGCTGGGGGTGAGGCTCCGGGTTCCCAGGGGGATCTAGGCAGTGGAGGGTAGATCCAAATGCAGCTGAAGTGTGCTGCCCCAGGCCAGGGCCAGCGGAGTTCCTGCTGGACGCCCCTTCCGCCAAGCCGACCGTGCGCTCTGTCCACAGCCGCAGGCTCCTTTGCCTTGGTCCCGCTTGCCATGCTGGCACTGACCTCGCCAGCTCCTTGATCCCCAGCCCGGGAGGCCAGACCACAGGCATTCCGTATCTGCCTCCAGGTATCGCCAGAATTCCTGCTTGCTGCCACAGCTGGGCACGTGCCTGTCCACCCACATCCAACCACAATCACTCTTCCTGAGCTGCGGTGGGAGCGGGCCCCTCCCGCCTCGCCCTTGGCATGTCTCCCACATCTCCGTGGGGCCGCCAGCCTGAGTCTCCCCGCCGCCCGCCTTCTCTCGCGCTCCTCCTCCTGCCGCGACTGTCCGCGTCTCCCCAGCTCCACGCCAGCTGCTCTGTGTTTGATGTTGGCGCACATTTTTATTTGAGCCGCTTTTTAAGTGTTTTCTGTTTCTTCTCCTTTGATCCTGGAGTTACTGGACACGTGTTTCTTATTTTCCAAACGCGTGGCTGTTTTAAGTGGCCTTCGTTGCTGGTTTCCCTTTCAGCCGGTGGGGGTCAGACTGGCTTGATCTCGTGCCTGGGCCTCTGCAGGAATGTCCCTGTGTGTTTGCGGGCCCGGGCTGGGGCCGTCGTGTCGGTGCTCGATGCAGAGGTCACAGCCCCTGGGCGTCGGTCCCCCTCGTCCTCTCAAGGTGGACTTGGGTCGCACTCACCGCGCACACGTCCAGGGTTTATCTCCGAGAGGAAGGTCCCGTGACCCTCTAGCGTAGAGCCCGGCAGCCGCTCCTGGAGCCTCCGTGCGGCCCCAGCCGGTTAGCGCCTCCCTCTGGTGCCATTTTTCCTTCTTAATTTTTATATTCAACCTCTTCGTGTCCTACGAGGACATGTGGTTTAAGTGTCTTGTCAACACCAAGCTGATGTTTCACGTGTCTTTTTTTTGCTTGTGTTCTTGCGGCCCCAGTGGCATATGGAGCTCCTGGGCCAGGGATCCGATCCAAGCTGGAGTTGCGACCTGAGCCGCAGCTGTGGCAACGTGGGAACCTTCACCCACGGTGCCGGGCTGGGGATTGAACCTGCGTCCCTGGCTCCCAGGGCGCCACCCGTCCTCCCAGTTTGTCCACTTTCTCCCTGGTTTCCTGGCGGGTCCTGTGCAGTTTCTTGCTGTGGGTACTTGCTGGCTCTGCATCCTTGCTGTAGGTTTCTAGTCTCCACTTTCTCTTTGCTGGTTACCTTCTGAACCAGGTAAGGGCTTTTTTTTTTTTTTGGTCTTTCTGCCTTTTCTAGGGCCTCTCCCATGGCATATGGAGGTTCCCAGGCTAGGGGTCCAATCGGAGCTGCAGCCACCAGCCTATGCCAGAGCCACAGCAACAGGGAATCCGAGCCACGTCTGCAGCCCACACCACAGCTCACGGCAATGCCGGGTCCTTAACCCACTGAGCAAGGCCATTGATCGAACCCACAACCTCATGGTTCCTAGTCGGATTCATTAACCACTGCTCCACGACGGGAACTCCAGGGCTTTGCCCTTGTAATCAGATCACAGCCTGACTCGAGCCACTTCCCATACTGACCCAGTTGTGTCCCCAGCAGAGACGTCTCGGTGCTGTCTCTCGGGCCGACGTTTGCTGGACTCCCTTCTTCCTCTTTGCTCGCTGGTCTGTCTCCTGCCCCAGACCTGCCTCTGGGGCCCCTTTGGTCTCTGTATGTGCCCTTCATGCTGGGTAGTGGCCGCAGAGCCCCGGCTGTCTTTGCCGAGGCGCCCTGGCACCTGCTCGTGTTCCCAAGGGCACAGAACAAACGCAGAGGACCACGGGGCGGGCACCCGTCTCGGCCCGAGGCAAGTGCGCCAAGCCCGAGGTGCCTGGCATCCCTCAGCCAGCATGTGGCGGTCTCTTCTCGCCCGAGGTTGGCCTGTAAACCCCCAGGCGTTTCTGGGTCGTGCTGCCCAGTGGCGAAGCCCGAGTCCACACAGACCAGCCCCCGGCAGCGTGTCTCTGGGGGGCAGCCTTCGCTTTGTGCAGCCCGTGTGTAACCAGGACAAGTGACAAGGCCCCTCGCCCTTCCTGCCCAGTAGCAACACAAAGTGAGCTCTGCACACGACTAAGCTTTCCAGGAGCCCTGGTAACAAAGTGAAAAGGCGCGGGGAACTCGGTTAAAAGGGTTTCACACGCCCCTGGGAGAAGCGCCGTTTCCGAGGTACCCGCCTCCCCCTCTGCTGCGTCTCCCAGACACGCCGCAAGCAGCCCAGACCTGCCCCGGGCCCTCGGGGGACGAGGCGGGCGGTGCACGGGTTGAGCACCCACCTTTCTCCTCCCAGACGCTCGCCATGTCCAGGCCGCCGAGCACCGTCTGAGAGAGGCCATTCTGGCCAAGTTCCTGCGCTGGTTGATGGGCACGTACGTGGTCGAGCTGCTCAGGTCGTTTTTTTATGTCACGGAGACCACGTTTCAGAAGAACCGGCTCTTCTTCTTCCGGAAGCGCATCTGGAGCCGGCTGCAGAGCGCAGGCATCAGGTACCGGGGGCGGCGGGGGGGGGGTGTCACACGGTGTCTCGTTCCTGTCTGGGCGATGCCAGGGGCCTGCTCCCAGCCCCGCGCCTTCCCCAGGCCCCCTCCTGGCGGCTGGGCTTGGGCTCTTGCAGCCCCTCTCATTACCTGCCCGCCGGGGCTCGAGCTGGCTGGTCTGGAGGGTTTGGAAGGAGTCTGTACGGACTGAAGTGGGGAGGGTGGGCTGCTGGCGTCTCCCTGGCACATGGGCCCAGCGCTGTTTAATTCATGCAGAACGGGCAGGACTTGGCGGATGTGCTGTGGGGAGCCCCCTGGGACCCGGGGCTGCATTGCAGTGGCGGGGGCCATGAGATTTGTCTCAGCGGCTCAGTGACCGCTGTGTCCATTTCGAAGGACTGGGCAGAGGTCAGCCGGGCGAGGGTTCGCTGGGATGGTGTGACAGCCTGAAAGACTGGGATGCCCAGGGTCAGAGGCTCGGCGCCCTGAGCCAGGTGTCCGTGCAGGGAGCCAGGCAGGGCCCCTGAGCCCGCGGGGTGGAGCCCGTGTCCTCCTGCGTCTGGGGAAGGCTCTGGTGTCAGACTTACGGGTCTCAGCAAAGGCACAGTGGCCCGATTTCATTTTAAGTATTTTGTGCCGTGTGACCTGAAGCAGCCGTGTGGGCTCTCGTGGGGTGTTCGAGTCCCAGGCTGGGCTGTGCTTGTGAAGCACCTTTTATCCTGGGGCCACCAGCACAGAGAGCACCTCACCTCGGTGGCCCGGGGGTGGGGGCACCCAGACCCTCCCTGTGGCTGGTTTAGGGGTAAAGGTCACGGGTCTTTGGGAGCGAGGCTGCACCGACGGCGGGGAGGAAGGCGGGGTCCCTCAGGCCCCAGCCTGCACTGCCCAGGGCGTCGTCTGCCGGGACCCAGGTGTCCGGCCCCGCCAGGGCGCTGGGCGTGGGCTCCGCCAGCCTCCCTAGCTCTGGTGTCCCCCAGGCTCACCTGCCTGCCTTTCCACGGGCCCGTCTGTTTCAGGCAACACTTAGATCGTGTGCGGCTTCGAGAACTGTCGGAAGCAGAGATCAGGCGACGCCGGGAGGCCAGGCCCGCTGTACTGACCTCCAAGCTCCGCTTCGTCCCCAAACCCGACGGGCTGCGGCCCATCGTGAACATGGCGAACGTCGTGCGAGCCAGGACAGGCCCCGGAGACAAGAAGGTCACTGCCGGTGTCGTTTTTAGGCGAAGTGCATTTCAGCCCCAGGCCTGGGTTTCTGTCATCAGAGCCCCGAGGGCCAGGGAACCGGGGATCCCGGGGAGGGCCGGGCGCCGGGCGCCAGTGATCCCAGGTCCAGAGGAGGAGCTCCCAGGAGGCCAGTCCTGCGAGGCGGTGGCCGGGCTCCAGAGCCCCCTGTCCCTACACGCTCCACAAGCCAGGGCAGAGGGGCCTCGCGATCAGCTGTCACCAGCCTGTCGGGGTCCCGAGGACCCTCTGGGACCTCGCTCCCTCCCGTAACCCCGGTGCCTGCGTTGCCCTCACTGCGTCTCCACGTGCCCAGCAGCTCCGACCCTTCCGGGGGCCTCCCTGCGGTATTGGGGTGTTTCACCGTTAGTGGGAGAGAGAAGCCATTGGTGGTGATGGGGGTTTGGTCTCCAGCCGAAATAAACTCCTCAGGGCGGGGTCCCCTGGAGGCAGTGCCCTCTTCGCTTGGGGGGCGGGCAGGCGAGCGGAGGGGATCCAGGGCCTAGCCAGCTGCACTCTCCAGCGTCCGTGACCCCACGGCCATCCCTGGGTGGGGGTGGGGGGGCCCTGCTGGGGTTTCGGGGAGGCTGGCTGGCCGAGGGGGGCAGCGGGGGCTGTGTGACCCCAGGCCCTCTTCCGCCGCGGCCCTCCTGACGACACTGCCCACCCTGGGCGGGGCCTGCAGGTCCGGCGTCTCACGGGGCAGGTCAAGACGCTGTTTGCTGTGCTGAACTACGAGCGGGCGCGGCGCCCGCGCCTCCTGGGGGCCTCCGTGCTGGGCGTGGGTGACATCCACAGGGCCTGGCGGGCCTTTGTGCTGCCCCTGCGGGCCCAGGACCCGGCCCCCCCGCTGTACTTTGTCAAGGTGGGTGCCCGCCTCCTAGCCCCCCAAGGGAGCTGGGTCCCTGCCGGTGTGGGGACCGTCCGCCTTCGGCAGCCCTGTCTGTGTCCCATACATTCTCCTGAGAGGGGGAGGGCAGGGACCCTGCTTCCATGTGGGGGTGTCTGGTCTGAGGCAGAAGCTTTGTGCCTTCCCCTCCGGAGTGGACTCTGACTGTACCCCAACTCCAGGGGCTGCCGCCCTCGGGGGATGCCCTCAGAGAAGGAAACGCCTGCTCAGATCCCAGTACCCCGTCGCCCCCAGCCCCTCAGTCATCCACCAGGGGCCTCCTGGTCACCAGCCAGCAGTTCAGGGAGAGGGGCGCAGCCTGCTGCCCTGGGGGCGCTCAGAGCCTGGGGGACCTGGGCGGGGGGAGGTCTCAGTGAGAGCCCCCGGGGGCGGGCGAGCGTGTGCTGGGACAGGATGGCTCAGAGGGGCAGGCCCCGGGAGCTCGGGTCCAGAGAGAGCATGTCGTCAGGCGCTCCTGACCACACAGGTGGACGTGACGGGGGCCTACGACGCCCTCCCTCAGGACAGGCTGCTGGAGGTGGTCGCCAACGTGATCCGGCCCCACGAGAGCACGTACTGCGTGCGCCAGTGCGCCGTGCTCCGGAGGACCGCCCGCGGGCACGTGCGCAAGTCCTTCCAAACCCACGTAAGCCCCCGGGGGCGGGGCGCCGGCCGCGGGCGGGGCGGGGGCCCTTGGTGTTGGGGGACGGGGTCGCCGACCTCACTCTTTCTGGGGTTCCCAGGAGTCCTCTCCCCCCGGCTGCCCAGGCCTGGCCTGCAGCCTTGCAGAGGGGCTGTGTGTGGTCTCGGGGGCGGGAGGCAGAGGGAGGCTCGCTCGCTGTCCCTGTCGGCTTAGAGGGCCGGGGGTCCGCGGGCCCCCGCAGGCTGCCACCTCAGTCTAGGGCCTGTTGGGAATTATTTTCGTGCTCTGTCTCCGCTTGAGCCTGGGCTTTGCAGGCTGGTCTTGCGCGCGCTCATCTGCCGCCGTGCCTGACTTTACACGCACTTGGCCTTCCTCGGTCTGGCAGCGTGTTTTCCAGCCTTAGGAAGCCACGTGAACTTGCTCTGTCTCTGGGTAAACCCGCCGTCTTGCCCTTGTTTCATGAGCAGTGTTCTCGTCACGAATTTGAACATTCCAGAAACGGGATGCCACCTCACCCGCAGGCACGTTTCTCTCGTGTTTTTTTCTGCCATTTCGCGCTTGGTTTTGGTCACAGGCCTGTCTTGCAGCTGCGGCGTTTCGGGCGGGATGCCTGGCTTTGTACAGAGCTTTCGCGTGTTTTCCTGCAGAAAGGGTGGTATTTTCCTGACAGTTGGGGGAGCCCTGGCCTGAGTCTCGTGAGGGTCAGTTCGACGAGGCAGTGTGGCCTCTGATCTCTCTCTCTCTCTGTCTCGGCCCTTTTGCCCACTCGCCCGGGAGCTGGTGTGGGCCCTTCAGAGGAGCCGGGCTCCCCCAGCCTCCCAGCCCTGCAGGCAGTCACGACCTGCTCTCCCCGGCTTCCTGCAGCCCCTCCTCCCTGGGGCCCAGCTCTGCACCCCCTCCTCCCTCTGCGGCCCCTCCTCCCTGGGGCTGCCCCCACTTCCCTGCTGCTCTGCGGCCCTGAAGCCTGAAGTCTTTAGCCTGGTCGCCCCCACTTCCTGCTTGAGCACCACCTGTCACAGTGGTCACAGGCCTTGGAGAAGTTAGGGTGAGGTGGGATGCACCCCGAGATGGACCCCAGCCCGCCTGCATCCTGCCTCCCAGCGCCCCCTAGTGGCCACGGTGGAGTGACCTCAGAAGCTTCACGGTGAGGGGCCCTCCCGGGCGTCCACCTGCTCACCGCATCCTCCTGGCCAGCAGGTGTCCACCTTCGCAGACCTCCAGCCTTACATGAGACAGTTTGTGGCACACCTGCAGGCAACCGGCCCGCTGAGGGACGCCGTGGTCATCGAGCAGGTCCGTGTGGGCACCCAGCTCACTGCTGGCGGGGTTGGGGTGGGGCGTGGGCACCCTCCAGGGCCGACGGAGACTGGCTTCTGCTGCGGGCAGTGTTTTCCCTTTGCTGCCCCGCGAACCCTCTGCTGCTGCCCGAGGCTCTCCCGTGACTCGTCGCAAGTCTTCTTCCCCCACTGCGGTCCTGAAGCCAAAGACGACGAGCCCCTACTTTAGGCGGACAAAGAGGGTTTGGCCTGTAGACACACCCCCACCTGGCCCATCAAGGGGACGCGCTTCCTGCCTGTGAGCAGGGTCCCCAGGCTGGGTTCACCAGCAGGGGGTCGGCCCTTGTGGCTCCATGCTTTGCGCAGAGCGGTTTTGGGGCGACCTTGCCACCACGTGAGGCTCTGAGACCCTTGCGTCCGGCGGCCCAGCCCGCTCACCACACACCGCCTGCTTTGCAGAGCTGCTCTCTGAACGAGGCCGGCAGCCGTCTCCTGGAGCTTTTCCTGAGCCTGCTGCGAAACCACGTCATCCGGATCGGGGGCAGGTGGGTCAGCCTCCCACCCCCAGCACCCCTGATGGCGCTCCGCCACGCGGCTGGCGTGGCCCAGCATGGCGCCCACGGTTACGGAAGTCCCTGTGTTCAAAACCCAGCAGAGAACGTTTTTCACGGGCGTGAAACCAGACTTGCCTGGGCAGGCGCCTGTGTGAGACCCCGAGTATCTGGGGAGAGTGGTGGTCCTGGGTTGCCAGCTCAGGGCCCAGGTCGTCAGAGGTCAGCCCGGACTGTGTGCCAAGCCCCGGAGCTTTCTCGTTCAAGGGCGTGCCTTTCTCATTAAAGTCACGGGCACGCTCTGAGTGGCGCACATGCTAAGGGCACGCATGGCAGGGCAAGTTTGGACAAAGGGTACACGTGTGTGTAACGGGCACCGGGGAGGAAGAGAGCTGCTCCTGTGTCCCCTGACTCCTCCCAGGGCGCCACCCACTGTGGCCCTCATGGCATCCACCTGGTCACTTGCCACGTGTGAGCAGGTGCGTGGCAGGGCGTGGCGAGGGAGCATGAGAAATCCTGGCTCATGTCACCCCGGGTGGGTGCAATGTGTACACAGGAGCGGGCGTGTCTGCCCACCTTCCGACCTCGTCTTGCCCCCAGGTCCTACGTCCAGTGTCAGGGGATCCCACAGGGCTCCATTCTGTCCACGCTGCTCTGCAGCCTGTGCTACGGGGACATGGAAAACAGACTCTTCCCCGGGATCCAGCGTGACGGGTACGACCCACGGGACGGGCGTCCGGCCCGTTCAGCCTCCTTTTTGGCCATGCCTTGCCTGCGACATGCGGAAACTCCTGGGCCAGGGATCGAACCTGCGCCACAGCGGGGATACCAGATCCTTGACCCAGTGCGCCGTCAGGGGGCTCCGCGTTTGGATTTCTGGTCAGGGGGCCACATCACGGGGCCGCCCCCTTTCTTCACGTAGCAGTGCACACGGTGGTCCGCGGGCCTGCATGTGGCGGGCACGTGCGCGTGACCGCAGGACCCCGGCTTGTTGTCATAGCCAGAGCCGAGTCCCCAGAAACTTAAGTCGTCTATCAGCCTCTTTGCGGGAGGTCATTGTACCGCGTCCCCGAGTTCAGGCTGCAACCCATGGGAGGGCGGCACACGTGGGCATGAAACAGCGCGTTCGGGGTCTCTGCTTGTCCAGGGTGCTCCTGCGCTTGGTGGACGACTTCCTGCTGGTGACCCCTCACCTGACACGAGCCAAAGCCTTTCTCAGGTGAGGTCCCTGCGCGTGTCCAGTGGCTGCTGGGGGGCAGTGCAGACAGGGTGGGCATCACTGACAGTGCCCACAGCGCCCCCCCCCCCGCCTCCGCCCACGGTTGACGCGGCCTCTGCGTCAGGACCCTGGTCCGCGGCGTGCCCGAGTACGGCTGCCTGGCCAACTTGCGGAAGACGGCCGTGAACTTCCCTGTGGAGGACGGCGCCCGGGGCGGCCCGGCCCCACTGCAGCTGCCGGCACACTGCCTGTTCCCCTGGTGCGGGCTGCTGCTGGACACCCGCACGCTGGAGGTGCACTGCGACTATGCCAGGTGAGTGCCAGGGGCCCGCAACCCAGGAGGTCAGAGGCCGGGGTCGTCCTCCCGTCCCACATGGGGCCAGAGTCTCCAGGGCAGCAGTTTTCCGGCCTTTTTTAATAAAAGGAGATTGTGAGGCCGACTTGGGGGCACCAGATGTTCTGCGGGAAAGCGTGTAGCTCTAAACCAGAGATCCCAGCACCTGGCAGGTCTCTGCAGGGCGGGGGCGCATGTGCTGACGCCGCCCGGGGTGTCACCGGGTGTCAGGCTTCATGGTCACCTGGGTCGGCCGGGATCGCAGGTGGCCTGCGCTGGCTGTGCCGCCGTCCGTGCCTCTGTCGGCTCAGGCTGCGACCTTATGCTCTCGGTCCTGGAGGCTGGAAGCTGGGTCAGGTGTCACAGCCGCCTCCCCATGAGCCTTTCCCGGCGTGTGGGTGCGTCAGCCCCCGCGGTCCCCATGGCCTCACGCGGTGGCCCTCATCTGCACGCATTTCGGTGACTCTTGGGGCTCTCGTCTCGTTGCATGGGGGCCCCACCCTTATGACTTTATTTCACTTAATCACCATCTTAAAGGCCTTGTGCCCATGCGGCCACGAGGGTCAGTGCTTCAGCATGTGGACTTGGGGGCCCAGTTCAGCCCCTGACAGCCTGTCCCCACCCCCCCACCAGCCTGAGAGCGCAGCCCGGCTCAGACTTGGCCCAGATACAGAGGGACCTGAGACAGGCGTGGGTGCAGGAATCTGTCTGCTGATGGGTACAAGATGCCAGTGTCCAGGCCGTGTGGACATCGTGTGTCCCCAGCCTGGGCTGTGACCCTGCTGCTCAGGCTGGAACCCTCGGGCTGGCTGGGTCTGCTCCCGGGGTGGGGGCCGCAGGCTCTCCGTGTGCAGTGCCCACACCACCCCTCGCACGTCCCTGCACCAACCACTCCAGTCAGTCGTGAACTGCCCGCCCGCCTGTTGCTGTGACCATTGGGCGCAGGCGCCCGTTCCAGCCCAGCACAGCCTCAGTGGGTGTCACTGCGCCACGGGCGGAGCCGAGAAGGGCCGTACCGCCGGCCGTAGCCCAGAACAAGTGGGCGTTGGGAGTCGGCCGTGGTGCCGATGCCTGAACCTTCCAGGCTCCAGGGCCACTGCTTTGGCAGATGCCTGTTCGCGGAAGCTACAAGTTCAGCCATGGAGTTGGGGGTGACCCTCAGAACCCCGCGAGGGCTTCTCGAGCACACAGCCAAGCACCTGCGAGGCCGCGAAGACAGAGAAGCCGGAAAGAAGAGCCTTTGAAAGAAGAGCGGTGGGGTGAGCCCCAGGCTCGGCCGCCCCACCCCGCAGCCCGGGGCTGCACAGGGACGACCGCCGGGCAGAGCGGCCAGAAGCCCCGCCCCAAAGCTGGGCCCCGGGCACTGGACGGGGACGAGGCTGGCGATGTGGTCGTCGTCTTAGAAAACCCTCCGGAAGAAAGCGGTGCAGCCATTTTACCTCACAGCACAAGCGGGAGAAACGCCCGGTGGGAAAGGCGTTCAACGCGGAAACCAACGTGACGACGGAAACGAACAAAAGGACTCAAAGAAGTGGTCGTGCTGGCGGGTCGCATGTCGCGGGCAGTTGGCCGGAAAGGAGGCCTTGGTCCTGACGCAGGAAAGCCGGTCCCCTGTCCCAATGGGCACCGCTGGTGCCACCCACTGTCGTCCTGGCGTTGGTCTCAAAGCTCATCCCGGGGCAGACGGGGCGGGGGGCCCACGGGCAGCAGGATCCAGCCCGGCTCCAGACCCCGCTCCGTGCACGGAGCTTCTGCACAAGTCGGACGCGGTCCTGAGCAAGCCAGAGACTGTGACAGGCCGACGGTCGCGGGCGCAGGCCTGAGCGCAGGAGCCTCTGCCCGCCAGCCATGGGGAGCGCGGTCAGGGCGGCCGGGCGGAGGCGCCCCGACAGCTGCTCTTGGAACCAGAAACCTGCCCTGCCTTCTTCAGCAGTCCTGCGTGTCCCAGCAGTTCCACTTCCAGAAACCCACCCCGAGGCGAGGCCGAGAGGCACTGTCTGTCTTCAGGCGCTTGGGGGCAACACAGCACCGCAAACAGGGATGTCGTGTCGCCAGGAAGAACTCTTGCTCTGTCGTTAAGGTTGATCTCAGAGAACGTTTAAGGAGACAGCAGGCCCGTCTCACGGACGAGAACTTCTCCCTCGGGAGCTGGAGTGAGAGAACCCCTCCCGGTCTGGGCTGTGCCACACACTCATCCTGGGCACACACGCACCTGGCGGGGCTCCTGACCCGTCTGTCTGGCGCCGCCCTCCAAGCACAGAGGTGGCTGCACCCGACCAGGACCTCCAGGGAGGTGGGCGGGCCGGGTGTGCGCGAGGGTCGGGCCCACACATCTGCCCAAAGGAGGAGGCCACGAGTCTGACGGGACCCCGCCCTGTCCCGCAGTTACGCCCGGACCTCGATCAGAGCGAGTCTCACTTTCAACCAGGGCTTCAAGCCCGGGAGGAACATGCGCCGCAAGCTCTTGGCGGTCTTGCGGCTAAAGTGCCACGGGATCCTTCTGGACCTGCAGGTGCGAGGGCTTCCGGGAGGCGGCCGGGACTTCCGGGTGAGGGGCGGCAGGTGTCAGTGCCTCCTGTCCAGGGCGTGCTGTGTAGACCCTGGCAGGGAGCGTGTGTGAGGGCGCGTGGCTATGCGTGCATGTGGGTGAAAGCACGCCAGACATCACATACGTGTGCGCTCACACACGTGTGTCCATGTAACGAATGTGCACACCTTTGAGGGTGTGTGTGTTGTGTGGGCATGCTCGTTAGTGTGTGTGTTATGCATGCACGTGACTGTGGGTGTGCGTGTGTGTGCGCGCAGACACCAATGAGTGGATGCGTGTGTGCGACCGCAGGCGTGTGTTGTGTGCAGATGTGTGCATGAACGTGTGCACGAGTGTGTGTGTTGGGAGTGTTCACAGGTGTGTGCGTGTGTCAGCCCCGGCGTCACCTGCTGAGGGGCTGCCCCCCCAGGCTGTGGGGCCGAGCCCGGCTCCGCCCCTCGCCCCCACAAATATCTTCCCTGGGGTCCTGCTCCAGCAGCCGCTGGGGGCGCGGTGAGGGCCTGGCGGGGGCCGAAGGCCCTGGCGGGTTCTTCTCAAAATGGCCCTTTTCCTGGCTCCGCCGGACGCGGCCATACGCGGAAGATAGACGCTCAGGCGCCAGGGGCGTCGCCAGCATCCCTTCTTCCTCGACTGCAGGTGAACAGTCTTCCGACGGTGCTCGCCAACGTTTACAAGATCTTCCTGCTGCAGGCCTACAGGTGCCTCCCGCGCCCCCGCGGCCTGGCGGGCGCCGCGGCCTCGCTCTGGGGAAGCAGCGTCCCAGCCCCCCCCCACCCCCCGCTTGGGGGTCACTGGGCGGGGGTCGGGGGGCGGAGACTCTCCAGGCAGCTCCCGGTCAGCCCAGCCACGCTTCCAGAATGTTCCCTGTCCACGGGTGGCTCGGCGGCCCCGCTGCCGAGACCTGGGGCCCGGTCTGGGCTGGAGCGTGTGCTCTTCTGCGTGTCCGCCTCCCCGGAGGGCGGCGCTCGGGGAGCGGCTCTGCCTGACGAGGCCGGCGTGTCCTAGGTTCCACGCGTGTGTGCTGCAGCTGCCCTTCCGTCAGCCGCTTGCGAGGAACCCCTCATTTTTCCTCCGGCTTGTCTCCGACACCGCGTCCTGCTGCTACTCGCTCCTGAAAGCCAGAAACGCAGGTGCGCGCCCCACCCACGGCCGCGGGGCAGTGAGATGGGGACTCGGGGTACCCCTTCCACTCGCTGACTCGCCCCCTGGCTCGCCCGCCCTCCCCTGCACTATTGGAGAGTGATGGCCATTTGGGGGCCGGCTGGTGACTGTCCCCTGCCTCCTGGCTCATTCTGCCTGCTCCCTGGTGCTCTGGGCACCTGCATGGACCTAGGTCAGTGGTCAGCAGGAGGCCCTGGGCATCCCAGAACCGTGAGGGGCACCGCGCCAGCCACACCGTCAGCTTCGGGTCCACTGTCCATGGCTCGTTGTCCCCTTGACGTCCCCACCGAGAGGCCCCGAAGCCTGCAGCCACGTCCCAGGCATTTCTGACCTGCCTGCGGTTCAGGCCGTGTGTGTCTCCGAGTCCTGGGTGGGACAGACTTTGCTTTTTGCTGCTTATGCCTGTGGGGGTTTCTTGGAGAAGTCAAGGCAAACCTGTCAGTGTCAGCTTCCTGCGCCCGTGTCGGGGGGTCCCTGCACTGCAAGTGCCCTTTCGCCCCATCCCAAACCCCGTCTCGGTGTTCCGCTGGGGCCCTGGCTGCACGGGCGATGTCTGGGGCCCAGAGTCCCCTGGGAGCAGCGCTGGGGCACAGCCCCAGCCGGGCCAGGCTTCAGCTCCTTGTGTCCCCAGGGATGTCCCTGGGAGCCAGGGGCGCCTCCGGCCCGTTTCCCTCTGAAGCCGCAGAGTGGCTCTGCCTCCACGCCTTCCTGCTCAAGCTGGTTCGTCACCGCGTTACCTACAGCTGTCTTCTGGGGCCGCTCCGGGCAGGTAGGCATGGGCGGGGTCAGTGGCCCCTTGGGGAGCGCCGCCCCACCCTCTGGTCTCCCCCACCCCACCCTGCCATGTCCCGGGGCAGGTGGGTGGGTCCAGGAGCGCCTGGGGGGGAGGGGGTGCGGGTGCCCCAAGGGTTACAGTTCCCCTCCTGCGTCCAGGACTGCCCACCCCGCCTCCCTCTTGGGACCTGGCCTCCTCTCCAGCACCCCCGAGTCTGCATCCCCTGGAGTCTTTGCCCGCCCGAGGCCCCCAGCATGGTGGGGTGCCAGCTCCACCGGGGCTCCTCCCCTGGTGCCACCGTCTGCCCGTCTCAGTGGCACCCCCAGGTCCCCATCAGGGCCATGCTCCAGTTTTATTCTGGGAGGAGGTCTGATTTCAGTCACCCCCTTGCAGCCAGAGAGCGATTGTGCCAGCGGCTCCCTGGGGCCACACTGGCCGCCCTCGAGGCCGCCGCCGACCCAGCCCTGACTACAGACTTCCGGACCATCCTGGACTGACGGTTGGCCCTTGGCGGGTTCTGGCCCCCTGACCCGGGCAGCACCCCAGCTTGGTGCCCACACCTGCTGCACCGCCCCCCCACCCCAGCTGCATCCCAAGTTCAGCCTCACAGGCCTCCCCAGAAGCAAAGGGCCCCGTCAGCTGTTTGAGGCCCGTCTCCAGCCTCCGCCCCTTGCCCCCGGCCTCGCCCCTGCACCTGCCCGCTACTCCCGCTTCTACGACGTTCTGCGCAGGTCCCGCCTGGCACAGGGCCATCGCCCCAGCGAGGGAAGGTGGCGGGCTCTCGCTGACTGTTTGATAAAGTCTTCCTTTGGTGTTTGCACTAGAGTGTGTTCTAGAGAGTGCCCAACTCTGCCAGGCGTGCTGCCCCTGAGGCCTGGCCTGCCTGGGAGGGGATGTGGGGGAGGGCAGTGGGTGGGGCAGTAAGGGGACTCTTGTGGGGTCAGCAGGAAGGCGCCCACACCCACCCCTGAGCCCCCATGTGCCTCCCTCTGCCCTTGGGGACACACATATCATCGCTCTAGACAGGATAGACGGGAACTCCCACGGCGCCCGGCCCCCACCCCTGCCTGCTCTGGCTCCAGCCGAACTCCACAGACACTCAGGGGTCCCCAGTCTCCTGGGGGCGGGGGGCACACAGATGCCCTGGTCTCCTGGGTCGGGGGGGAACCACACAGGTGCTGCCCCTTCCCTGAGCTTCGGTTCAGCAGGTACAGGGCGAGGCCTGGGGGCGAGTCCTACGCTAGGCCCAGATGGTGCCGATGCTGCTGGCGGATGGGGTGGTTTGGAGGCTGGTCTGGGTGCTGTGTCTTCTATGCAGGGACCCCCGAGGGCAGGGCAGCCAGCAGCTGGCTCGGTCCACAGTCGGGGCCAGGGGTTGGGTAAGGTTGTGGGGACACGGCTCAGCTGCAGGAAGAAGGGGAGCGGAGATGTTACGGGGGCTTGTTTGAGAGCAGCGGCCCCTCCGCGCCATAACCCGTCAGAGTCCCTCTGCGTCCTTGGTCAGATCCCCGCCCTCCGCGACCTCAGATCCCTGTGCGGCGCCCCCAACCACCGAGAGAGCCCGTTTTCCAGGGAGCTGCAGGGGTCCTTCCGGCAAGTCGGGCCCGCCCTGCTTTGTCTGTGCTGAGGCCGTGCCCTTCAGAAAGAACAGCAGGGCGCCGCTCGGGGGTGCCCTGTGGGCTGGCTGTGCCCTGTGCCTGGGGAGAGCACAAAGGCCGTAGGTGGCATTTTGATGACAATTCCCAAGGCTTTCTCCCAGGATGTCCCCATGGGGCCATCCAACCTGGCAGGTGCCACGGTGTGTACCTTGGCCGGTGTCGGTGCTAATGCAGCTGAATCGGCTGAGCGTGGGCGCCTGTCAGGGTTTATGGCTGTTACCTGTTTACTGACGCCACTGCGACCACGTTCCCGTGACCGAGCTGATGAGTTTATGATGGACCCAAGTCCGCGGAGTGTATCATGAATGCATGAGATGATCCACGAGGGACTGGCCCCACCCACCTGTGTGCCAGCCTGGTAGTGCCCTCGCTGGAAAGGACTGACCTGCCACTCAGGGCAGAGGACACTTCATGCAGGCGGAGGTGTCCAACACGCCACGCCTGTGCCTACTGCCCGCCGCTGACCACCACGGGCTCCCGCTGCCCTGGGCCTGTTGGTGGCATTTCCGTAACACACCAAGCCGGTCACGACTCCGTTTACCAGTATCTACGCAGCTCAGAACCTCATCTGTCTAGTAAATGCATTTTGTCCGAGTTTTACTTAGAATCGTGTGTGCCTTTCCTAAAGTGAAAGGGCTTGGAGAGGAATGCCCAACATGGCTCAGCGGAAATGAATCTGACTGGTATCCATGAGTCCCCGGCCTCGCTCAGTGGGTTAAGGATCTGGTATTGCTGCGAACTGTGGTGGAGGTCGCAGATGTGGCTCCGATCCCACGTTGCTGTGGCCGTGGTGGAGGCCGGCAGCTGCAGTTCCTATCCAGCCCCTACCCCGGGAACCACCATACACCGCGGGAGCGGCCCTCAAAAGACAAATAATGATAATAAAGTGCTTGGAGAGGCTGTGCTCTGGTCACAGGCTCAGCAGACCAAAACCTCCTTCCGACTTCTGTCTTTTTAAAACCGCTGTGCAGACCACCAAACCTGCTCAGGGTGATAATGTCAAAATAATAAAATTTTGAGAAGTGAAAAGTCTAGTTTTTCGGGCTTCCTTGGGTCTAATCTGCATGTGAAGAAGCTCGCTGGCTCCCGTTGCCCCAGACGTGTGCACAGTGAGGGGCTTCGAGGCACGAGAATGGAGCGTGGGTGAACACGGGGCCCCCAAGGGTGCTGAGGGGTCGCCCCAGCCCCACGTTCCTGCCGCTCCCTCACCTCCTCCCTGGCGCCTGGCCACGGGATGCTCACCTGTGAGGGTCGCTTAGAGCGGAGGGCCTCCCAAGCCTGGCAGCTCAGGGTCCCCGGGGGGTTGGTAACAGGCGGGGTCTTGGCCCCAAGATGCCCACATCCTAATCCCAGGACCCACCGCTACTTCACCCGATGTGGCAAAGGGGCGTTAGAGGGGCAGGTGGAGTTGGTGACTAATCAGCCGACCACAGGGTGGGACACGACCCCGAGTCACCTGGGGGCACCCGGTGTGCGCCAGGTCCCTGAACGTGGAGGAGGGAGGCTGCGGACACGCGGCTGAGGAAGGCGCCGTTGGCCGCAGGACAGGAGTGGAGTGCAGGCCCCGCCCTCCCCACGGGGCTTCGGACTCACCTCAGCCACTGCTGCATTACCTCCTCCTAGCACTCGGCTCCCCTTGGCGGGCAGCAGTGTGCACTCAGCCCGGCCCGGGATCCGGGTGCAGGCGAGGCGGGGCCCCAGCGCCTGCCTGGCCTCGCTGTGGGGCCCTGGTGGTGAGAGGCTTCAGCACCACGGACAGTGCCTGCCCGCCTGGGACCTGGGCTCTGTGGGCAGGATCCCCGAGGACACACGGGGTCCCTGTGGGCCCGTCAGAAGCCAGCCTGTGTGTCCAGCGCCTTGTCACCGGTTCCTGGCTGCGGGGGAGGTGGGGGAGGGTGGCATCGGGCGCTGCGGCTGCGAGGGCCCCACACAGAGGGCTGCTGGGGACTTGGCTCATGGGAAACAGACATGCAAGAGTGGGTGCTTCCTCCTGAGGCGGTCACAGGCTGCCTGATAATTGGCCTTTCTGTTCCTCCTGAGGCCCTTTTGACTGAGAAAGTCTCCAAGAATCCAGGGCGGTTTCTGAGCCACGCCTGGACGGGCCGGCCGCCCGGCCCGCTTTCTCGGCCGTGGCTCCCGGCCGCAGAGAGTGGGGTGGGCTGTGGCTCTGTGACTTCTCTGGGCATCGTGTGGCCCAAGCCTCACAGACAGCCCCCACTCTCCCTCAAGGTTCAGGATCACGTGCGGTCAGGACAGACCCTTCCCGGGACCCCGGGCTCCAGGTAGAGAAGGGGGCTTCTGTGGCGCGGGGCTCCCTTTCCATTTCAGGGCGGAGAGCCCGTCCACGTTTCCCTGGAGACTGGCCCTGCCGGTTCCCAGAGTCTCGAGGCGTGAGGCCCCTCGGCAGCAGGGTGTGGCCCGGCCCTCCCGGAGGCCCCCTTGCCCACGGACTCGCCAGACACAGCACGCGGCCCCCACACCGGCCCGCGTGGGCCTCCCACCCCCGCAGGGCCAGGAGCTGGATGGCAGGCCGCCTCCTGTCTGGACAAGAGCCTGGACTGCGACATCAAAGCCGAGCTGGGCCGTGAGCTGGTCTGCAGCGCGACAGTGTCAGGAAGCAGTGACCACAAGTCTCGGGGTCGGGTGAGAGTGTATTGCGGTGACCTCTGCAGCCACACAGCTTGTGCCCCCGCCCCAGCAGACACCACACCCCCCTCAGCAGACGCCGCCCCCCTGCAGCTCTGGACGCCTGTCCTGCGGTGCACTCGGCTGCTTCTGTCTGCGCTGGGCGAGCAGCTGGGCCAGCGCCACCCCCGGGACCCACAGCGAAGGCAGGAAGGATAGGAGCACACAGGCCACCTGCACCCAGCCCTGGTAGGGCTTCTCCTCCCGTGAGGGGAACGCCTCCTGTGGAGACACAGGCCACGAGGTGGGCGTCCGGGGAAGTTGACAGGTGGTCCCCACTCTACCTCCCAGACAGGCAAGGCTAGCCCTCAGCCGTGGGAACCATGAGTTGTGGGGCGGGCTCACCCCACCCTTTCTGGAAGCAGAGCAAAGTGGGTAGAAAAGGCACCCCGCAGAGCTGCTCCCTGGGGCATGGACGACTGGGGGCTCGGGCTGAGCCCCGGGTGGGGCGGGCTCCGAGAGAAGCCCTGGAATCTGGGCGCCGTCTTCTGGAGAAATCGCCCAGGACCCGAGGGGCTGCCCGGCCTCAGTCTGCCCTGGCTGCACCTGAGGGTGTCGGGGTTGGGGGACAGCGCCACTGCTTGAGCCAGAAGGCCCTGACATGGACCTGACAGGACAGCAGTCACAAAAGTTCCAGAAACCTAAGGCCACTCCTCCATGCCTGCCAGGCCATCTGGGGCAGCACCTTCCTGGGGAGAATTTGGGGTTTTTTATTTTTGTTTTTGTTTTTTGTCTTTTTGCCTTTTCTAGGGCCACTTCCCATGGCATATGGAGGTTCCCAGGCTAGGGGTCTAATTGGAGCCGTAGGCACCGGCCTACACCAGAGCCACAGCCACGCGAGATCTGAGCCGCGTCTGCAACCTACACCACAGCTCACGGCCACGCCGGATCTTTAACCCACTGAGGGAGGCTAAGGATCGAACCCACAACCTCATGGTTCTTGGTCGGATTCGTTAACCACTGAGCCATGACGGGAACTCCCCTGGGGAGAATTTGGAACAAGGTGCTTCCACGCTGCAGAGAAGGGGTGGTTCTGAGCCACCAGACGGGGCAGGTAGGCCAGGCCCACACAGCTCAGAGCACAGCCCACCCCGGGGTGGACACCTGGGCCAAGAGCTGGGCCAACGGGACCAGTGCCCACATGCTGAGCGCCTGGGTGGCGGTGTCTCATCTGAGACCAGGCTGAGCGTTCTCAGCTCGTGGGAAGCGTGGCTCTGCACCACAGCCGTACAGAAGGGCCCATGGGGACCCGGAGGCCCTCAGCACCGAGGAACTGCTCCTGTCTCCCTGCCGCTGGCCGAGGCCCTTGTCCAAGGTCGCTGGGGCTGCTGGAGTTGGCGCTGTTGCCCCAGGGGCACCAGAGGCCCAGGGATCTTGGGTCCGAGCAAGGCGGTCACATGGCCCTTAGAGTGCCGATGGCCACTGCGAAGGGGCTCTGGGCCCGGGTGGCACCTACGTGCTGGGGGTTCCAGGCCCTGTAGCTTGGGGGCCTGCTGGCCAGGAGGGCGAGGTATGCCACCAAGATAGTCAGCAGCAGCAGGGGGCTGACCACCTTCCAGGTAACCTGCCAGTAGAGGCCAGGCCGCCTCCCGGTCATCCACGCTACGTCATCGCAGAACCTGCCACGGAGACAGTGCGCTCAGCCAACAGCCCTCGCTGTCACTGAGATGTGGCCCAGGGGGCTGCCCCCCGACCTTTGCCCCCACGTCTTCAGGACGAAGATGACCCCCAGGGTAGGGGCAGGTCGGGGGGACCTGGCTCTGTGAGGGGCAGCGAGGCCCCTGCTGGCCGGGTGCTAGGGGGAGGGAGAGCCGCCCCAGGCCCCTGGGGCGGGGACAGAGGCCCAGGAGGGGCAGGACATGGCAGAAGCTATCACCCCTGCAGGGAGCATGTGGGAGCCGATCCCCCGCCAGCCCCCCCCCAGCACCCACTCCCCGGCCCCACGCTTCATGGCGCCTGAGAGGCCCCTGCCAAGGTCCCACAACCAGTTGGGTCCAGTCCAGGGCCCATCACCGCCAGACCGCTGCCTCTCGCTCCTGTCTCTCACGACGCCAACGCCCCACCTCCCCAGGCACCCTGTCCCCTTGCCCACAGAGCAGCCCTGGAGGCCCTGGCCTTTCAGCCTCCCAAGAACTCTTAGAATACAAGGTCAGTGGCCACAGCTTCCAGGGTCATCTGGGCAGAGCTGTGGTCAGCGTGGCAGGTGTGAGCACAGGGGTGGGTACGGTGGTAGCACAGGGTTAGCATAGGTGTGAGCACATTGTGAGCGCAGGGGTGAGCACAGATGTGCGGCAGGCCCCGGCCAGGTGCTGGTGGGCAGGACCAGTGTGGCGCCTCCTCAGAGGCCTCCAGGAGGGCAGGGCCTGGAGCCCTGGGTGGGGCCTCCCAGGGCCCGAGTGTCTGCCTGTCCACCTGCGCAGCTGGAGACTCCGTTTGTCGCCAGCCTCCCCACAGCCAGGTGCGGTGGGTCCTGGGGGCATCTGTGGACGGCTGGGAGCTGCCCTGGGGTCTGTCTGGGGCGGAACCTCGGATGGTCCCTATTGGCTGTGGCTGCCAGAAAGACCGGCTGCCTGATGTCCACACGTGTGTCCTTGGGGACCCTTGGAGCCGGGGGGGGGGGGAGCCGACTCACCGTTTCATCCCATAAACATAAATGACACCCACGACCTCGAAGAACGCAAGGAAGATCAGGTTCAGGGAAGCCGCGTGTTGGTCAAAAATCTCGAGCCAGTAGTTTCCCGACTGCAGCGTGAAGCCGCTGGCCAGGAGGAAGCAGGCCAGGCAGACCAGCCCTGGACAAGATCCCACGCTCGGGCGTCTGCCCCATCCACGCCTCCCCGCCGTGGCCCCACGCTGCACCTCGGGGCTGGAGGACACACGGGGATGGGTGTGGCCCCAGCGGACCGTGCGGAATCGAGTCCCCGCCCGCCCTGAGCCCCGACCCCCGACCCCCGACCCCCGCGATGACCCGCGGGCCATCACGTCAGAGCGGTGGGGACCAGCCCCACCGGGACGGGGCCAGGGCCCTCGAGCCCTCGTGGAGGAGGGCGTCTGGACAGGGCGGCCAGGCCCTGCCGGCAGGCCCGGCTGGCCACTCACCGGTCAGGACCTCCTTGGGGACGCGTCGGGGCCTGACCCACTGGTCGAAGAGCGGCGTGAGGATGCTCTCCATGTTCCCAAACATGGACGACAGGCCGAGGCTGAACAGCATCCCGAAGAAGAGCACGGCCCAGACCGGGGCCCCCGGCATGTGGAGCACGGCCTCCGCGAAGACGATGAAGGCCAGGCCGGTGCCCGAGGCGCTCTGCAAACGCAGGTCACGCCCCGACCCTCAGGCGGGGTCCTGACCACCTGCAGGTGCCCCTCCGAGCGGGGGAGCCTGTGCCTCTGAGCCACCTGCAGCCGGCAGGGGACGCAGGGCTGGGGCCATCAGCCCTGCCACCTTACTGCCCGCCCAGCTTGCTGCCCCCGGTCCCCAGCATCTGCCGACCCTGCATGTGGCTCTTGCGTCCAGGGCCTGGCCCTGTGGCCGTGCTCGGCTGTGCTCCCTGGGCCCTGGGCACCAGCAGCGCCCTCTCCCGGGCCCCCCTGATCCCTGGACAGGGCCCACGGGACATGCTGCAGTTAGGCCGCAGGGTTTTCAAGAAGCTCGGGGAAGCCGAGGCACAGGTCGGCCTAGAGTCCTCCTCTCCTGAGCCTGGGCAAACGTCTGCAGCCATGGCCCCTGCCAGGCCCCTTGGGTACCTTATCCAGAAAGTCCTCCAGGTGGCAGACCTGCAGGGGGAGCCTGGCCACCCGCTCTGGCTGGGTGGCGTTCAGGTGCGAGAGGACAGCTGCGTAGTCGTCCCTGGAGACGCTCTGGTCCGGGAGATCGAAGGCGTTGAGGAGGAGGAGGATGTTTCTGGGGGGGCAGGAGGGGGTGAGCAGACCCCCGGGGGCCGGCACCAGGCAGGGTGCCCCTTGGCCTCTGCACACCCAGGGGGTGGGGGAAAGGCTGGCTCGGCCCCAGGGCCCGAGGCCTGGAGGGAGGCGCTCCCTGTGGGTACGAAGGGGCCGCGCCGTTCACCAGGCGTGCCACTACAGCCTCTCTGGAACATTCCAAGAGGGTCACGCTCAGCGGTGCCCGGAGGGCTGGGCCTCAGGATGCCAGGGGTGTGGCCGAGTGGGGTTGGAACAGGAACCCGGTAACTGTCCCCTGCAGCCGCATGGGCACTGGGACACTTAGCAGCACCCCGAGTGGGGGCCTGCACACCTGGCAGGTTCTAACTAGGGAGCCCTGTGTGGAAGGCCACCAGCAACCACCTAACGCCATGACTCCAATGTGGAGCCATCGTACCTGCGTCAGCTCCTGGGGCTGGTGACAAATGACCACGGTCTGGCCCTTTAAAACAGCAGGAACTCAGCCTCTCACGGCTCTAAAGCCAGAGCTCATGATTGAGGTGTCCCAGGGCCCCGCCGCCTGGGGGCTCCAGGGGAGGGTCCTCCCTGCCTCTTCCAGCTGCCGGGCCTCCGGCATGCCCCAGCGCCTGCCTCTGCTGTCCCGTGGCCCCTTCCTCCATGTCTGCGTGTCCCTTGCTGTCTTACCAGGACACCAGCCGTTGGATCGGGGGCCCGGCCCGTCCAGGACGACCCCATCCTAACCGGCAGGGACCCTAGCTCCGGACCAGGTGCCATCCCAGCTCCCAGGAGGACCCCCCCCACTTCCCCGGGGAAGCTGGCCAGGCCTGGGGAGGGACACTGCGCCCCAGAGCCGAGGGCGCCGGGCTCACCCGTCCAGGCAGCGCCCGTGGTCGTTGGCCGCTTTGAAGCCCAGGACGGAGAAGACGGCGATGGACGCGTACAGGGAGGTCATGCTGTTGACCAGGGCGATGGTCACCGCGTCCCTCTCGCAGTGGTTCCTGGGAGGTCCCGGGCGTTACCAGGGCCTCTCGGGGTGGGGGCGGGGGGGGCTGCTGCCCTGCGCCCCAGGCGCCCCCACTCTGCCCCTGGACCTGCCTCTGCTCCGCCCAGAACACATCTGAGGATGTCTCGGACCCCTCCCGGGGGACCTCTTCCCCAGGGACCCCAGCCTGAGGCTGCTCCTGGCATAAAACACTCAGCTCCCGCCCCTGGGGCCTCGGGGCAGCAGGGAGCAGAGGGCAACGGGGTGGCGGGGGGCAGGGCACCGTCATGGGTTTGGCTGGTATCGTCTCCAATGAGATGGGCACATGGGCTGCTGCAGAAACGCATCAAGCCCTGGGGCGCCCAGCTCACCCCCCACCCCCGCCCCCGGACCGTCTCCCCTCCCTGTCCCTGGGGCCCCTGGCCCCACCCACCCCCGCCCCGGAGGAAGGTTTAAGTGCACCGCTGCCCAGAGCTGCGTGGTTTATGATTGTTTGCCCTGCATGGGAGCCGCTAGGCACGTCTGTGGCTCCTGTGACCGCGGGGCTGACACGGGGTGTTCCGCCTCCATGGCCACGTACACCACTCACAGGTCGCCTGGTTACGCCTTGTCCCGGGGTGCGACTGCCCAGGCGCTCTCCCTGCAGCTCCGGATCTTGCTGGAAGCCACCCCAGGGCCCTAACCCGCCCCCCACCGCCCTCTGCGGGTGACTCAGGAGCTGCCGGAATCCCAGGTCTGTTCCTGTCAGACGCTCACAGCAGATGGCCCGCCTCCCAGCGGGTCACCATGAAGGGCTTGCTGTGCCTCGGGAGTGGGGCCCCGCCCCCGGCCTGGCTACCTGGGTGGGTTGTAACTTGCAAAAGCGATGTGTCCTCCGAAGGCCAGGGACAGAGAGAAGAAAATCTGGGTGGCCGCGTCCAGCCACACCCGGGGATTCCGGAGGACCTGCATCTGGGGAGACGGGAGACCTGTGGTCAGCAGATAAGCCGCCCCGCCCAGCATCCTGCTCCAGGACCTCCCCAGGGACCCTCGGGACCCCTCCCACGAGCTGGCCACCCCCTTGGGACCCAGGAACCCGTTAGGACCAGGTGTGAGGGACAGCGGATGCCGCCAACTCGGGCTGCCTTCTCATGACAGGCAATGACCCTGGGTCCCTTCCTCAGGGGACACATGACCCTGAGAACGTGGGGGCATCCCTCTCAGGGCTGGGGGTCAGGTCTGAGCAGCTCGGACTCAGAACGTTTGGCCTGGTCCTCCCAGGCCGGGGTTTTGAGGACTTGGGAGTGGGCCGTGAGCCCAGCCCCTGGCGCTCCTGCTGCTGGACCAGGCAGACCCCTCTCCCTGCAGCTGCTCGCACACTGGGGCCCTTCCTTCCCCAGGCAGGGAGGCTGTGCAGCCCCGGGCCCAGGACACTGGGTCCCAGACACTGGATCGCTCAGGGCCCCTGGATCCAGTGGGCAGGCCCTTTGGCGCTCAGACTCCCCGCCTGGTGGGGTCGCGCTGCTGGACGTGGTCCTCGGAGAATGCAGGGTCCGAGTCCCCAGCGGCCTCTCCCCTGAACCTCCCGTTTCACGGAGGCCCCAAGTCCCAGACCAGGCCTCCTCCTGCTCCCTGCCCTGCACCCCAACCCCCCGGGCTGCCCTCCCTGGGGCCCAGGGGCTCACGTCAGGCGTGAACAGATGGAGCAGCCCCTCGGTGGCTCCCGGCAGGGTGAGTCCTCTGACGAGGAAGACGCTGAGGACCACGTAAGGGAACAAGGCGGTGAAGTAAATCGCCTGAAAAAGGCCGGTGAGGGGTTGGCTCTTCCATGAGTCTGGTCCCACAGGAAGCCCTGAGAGGCAGGCGGGGGAGACGCCTCGGGCCCGGCTGCGCCCTGGGATCCTGGGACGGGGGTCAGGGCGGTGGGTGTGGGGTCCCCGTGATGCTCAGACCTGCGGTCCTTGCCCTGTGGGGCGGCTGAGGGGGCCGATGGAGCCCACGGTCGGGCCCCCCGGCACCAGAGTCTCTCCCTTCCCCGCAAGGCCCCCCGCTGGCCGCTCTGCTCGCCTGCCCACGCCCCCTCCCCAGCAGGACCCGTCCCAGCTGCCGGGCTGGGGAGGGCTGCGCGCTCTGTTTCCGCAGAAACTAAACTTGCACATGGGCGCCCCTTCCTCCTGGCCCCGGGGACACCCAGTGCCTCTTCGGGACGCTCCCAGCGGGATTATTCAGGGTTTCCAGACAGCTCGTTGGGCCTGACGGCTGCTTCGGAAATTCTGGTCTCCAGCTCGGAGCCCCTCACTCGAGAGTAATTACCCCCCTCACACAGCAACCGAGAGAAGCGCGGCAGCACGCAGACCGGCACACCGCTGCACCCTCGGGCGGGAGGCCCTGCAGAAACGCATGGAATTTCATCGCAGTCCCTCAAAGGACAGACATATACCATACTGGACTTATCCAGGCCCAGAGGGAAGCGGGGGTGGGGGGGGACCCCGTGTGGGGTGCACCTCAGAAGGCAGGCTTGGGAGCTGCTGGTTCAGGATCACAGCTGCGTGGGAACCGTGTAAGTATCAATGTATCTTTTTCTCATCATCTGAGTCTCTTTAAAAGACAATCGACTGTTCAAAACCACGTTACCAAGCATGCCCTTGCTTTTTATAACGCCTTGTAAATCCCATGTGTGACTTGGGCACGGGCTCCGGAGGGAGGGAGGGAGGGTGAGGCTGAGCGCGGCCTCTGTGCAGCGACGCAACCTCCAAGATAGGTCGTGATGCTGCAGCCCTGATTCAACCACGGGGTGACAAGGCAAAGACACTCAGAACAAGCATGGAACAGGAACAAAGAACAGAGCAGACCAGCAGAAACGAATACAAGATGACAGGCTAGGCGTTCCCATTGCGGCATGGCGGAAACAAACCCGACTAGTACCCATGAGGACTCAGGTTCAACCCTGGCCTCAAGATTGGGGATGCAGCATTGCCGGGAGCTGCGGTATAGACCGTAGATGAAGCTCAGATCCTGCACTGCTTTGGCTGTGGCTCAGGCTCGCAGCTGTGGCTCTGATTAGACCCCCAGCCTGGGACTTCCACATGCCACAGGTGAGGCCCTAAAAAAACCAAAAAAAAAAGAAAAAAAAAAGAAAAAAAAAAAGGCTAGACCCAACCAGATCAATAATCAATTAAATGTAAATGGTCTAAAGACCCCAAATGGAAAAGTCAGGGGTCGTGGGAATGGATAACAAAGCAAGATCCAACTACACAGCTTTCCTACAAGCATCACACTCGAAACCTAAAGCAAAGAAAGAATAAACGCCCTGTGCTGAATTAGGCACGAAGGCTGGAGTGGCTGTTTTCACGCCTCCGTGGACGTCAGGGCAGACTACAACCGAGGGGATGAGGCTCACTGAAAAAGCACCAGTTCTCCAGGGACACGTGCCCGTCCTGATGTCACGCCCCCCCGACCGAGCCTCAGAACCCCGAGGACAATGGTGACAGAAATGGGGCGGGGTCGTCTGGAGCCAGAGGGGGACGGGGATTGGGGTCCGGCCTGTGGGCCTTCACCTTCCCGGCGGTCTCAATGCCTCTGATGACACACAGGTACACCACCGCCCAGGAGGCCGCCATGCAGAGCAGCAGCCGCCCCTGGACGGCGCCACTGTCGTTGATGTCGGGCGTGATATTCAGCGTCTGCCGGTACCAGAAGTAGGTCACGGGGCTGGTGTCCTGGCACTCCTGCACGAGCCCTGGAAGCGGGAGGCCCGTCACGGAGCTGCGGCCAGAGAACCCCGGGCACACAGCAGGACCACTGCCACCTGAATGGGGTGCAGGGAGGCTGGCCGCCCGCGGCGGGGGCCCTCCATGCTTCCGTTGCCCTGGGCGCCCAGCATAGCTTGTGGGGTGGACACGGGAGCCTCCAGTCCAGACACAACCTGGTATCGGCCGGAGGCAGGGTGGAAAAGAGAGAACCCACTGCTGGAGCAGACCTGAGAACCGTGACGGTGCCCCCGTCTCGGAGGTCTGCCCAGATGGCGCCCTGGGCTGGGGTCTTCACCTGAAGGCGATTCGGGGAGAGCAGCACCCGCCCTCACCCTCTGGCCACCCGTCTCTCGAGCGGCTTCGAGGGCCCGAGGCTGCTCTGTGAAGCAGCACAGCATCCGGGGCCCTGGGACCCACCATGACCAGGCATCAGCAGGCAGGGGTGAGCAGCCCCAGCTTCGAACGCGTGGGCCGGGGCCGGGCTGCAGGCAGTGAGCAGTACCTGTGCGGTTCAGGTCAAGCGGGCAGGTGCTCCAGGGCAGCGGGTGTTGGAAGGAGTTGAGAAGGTACCACAGCACCCAGGCCAGGATGGTGTTGTAGTAGAGACTGACCAGGAGGGACACGGTGAAGCAGCCCAGCCCTGCGGGCCCGGCCGCGGTCAGTGCCTCCCTCGTGGCCGCCCCAGACAAGGAGTCCCGCACACTGCCCGCACTGCCGCTCCCCTAAGCTGTCCCGCGGGCTCCCGCTACCGCCCGCTGGCCTGCAGAGCTTTCGGCGCCTCTGCCCGCGGGACACCTCTCATCCTCCCTTCTGGGCTGGGCAGCTCTCCCCCGCTTTCTAGGCTACATCCAGACGGGGCTTCCGGACGGCCCGCAGCCACCTGGGTGTGTCACAGGCCTGGACAGTGAAGCTTGGAGCCCCTTTCTGCAGCACCCACCTCAAAGGTGCCTGGGGGCCGGGTCTGCGGGGAGCTCCCGGGACACGTGTGCCCAGGCTGGGTGACTCAGGACAGCCTGCCCTGCCTCGGGGCTGTGCTGCCGGGACCCACCCCTTCACGTCAGGGCACCTGCTGTGTCCACAGGGAACACAGACCGTGCTGTGAGCCAACACGCAGGCACCCAGCGCGATGGCACACAGACGTGCCGCCCACCCCGGGGCTGCGGGCAGGGGCAGAGGGGGGTGCGTACCCACTCCGCCCAGGTAGGGCGAGATGGCCCTCCACACCCCGATGCTGCCGCGGCGCAGGCGCTGGCCGATGGCGAGCTCGACGTGGAAGAGCGGGATGCCCTCGAAGACCAGCGCGATGACGTAGGGGATGAGGAAGGCCCCTGTGGAGACACAGCGTCAGCGGGCCTGGGGGAGGGGAAGCACCCGTGGCCACCACGATGGGGCCCCGGCTTTGCGGTCGTGCAGCCGCCACCTGGCATCTGTTGGCGGCTTTCACCACAGCCGGGCTGCGGTTCTCACTGAGCCCCGTGACCCCTGGTCCTGGACCTCCCGGGGCAGGAGCTGGTCTGCGACATGGAGCCTTGGTGGGGGCAGCGCCTCGGAGGTCTCTCAAGCTCTGCCCTGAGCTGAGCCAGGGACCAGCCCTCCATCCCCTCACCCCAGTCTGGACGCTGGGAGGTGGACCCAGCTGTGGCGGGCGAGGGCGCCACGGTCCCGGGGCCTGGTGGGTACAGCAGCCTTTCTGAGCCACAAGGCAGCTGGCCAGAGTGGGTGTGGGAGCTGGGGGCCGGCCTCCCTGAGCCCACAGCCCTGCCAAGCCTGTCAGGGAGATGCCAGATCCTGGCGGGAGCCCCTGGATGTCCCCACGCCATCATGGGGGAGGACCGGGCCCCAGCGGCAGAGCTGGCAGCATTGGCATCTCGGGCCCCCAGGGCTACAGGTCCTTCTGCCTGTGACCCGCCATCTGTGTGACTATGTGCGGGGGCCGAAGGTAGCTGCCCCCAGCTGCACAGCCAGGTCCTCCCCCCCAGGGAGCAGCACAGGCGGTTAGGCCCCTAACCCATGCCATGGCTGAAACAGTGGGCACCTTCCTTCCCCTGCTCTGCGTGGGAAGCTCGGGTTCAGCCTCCAAGAGCCGCTTCCATGAACCCCAGGCCCTGGGTCCTGGGCCAGGGCAGCCTCTCTGGCTTTTTGTGTCTCTGTTGGATTCTTTGACGCAGAGTGGGGGCTCTGGAGAGAGCGGGTGGCCCTGGGGCCCCCAGCCCACGCTGGTCTCTGACAGGTGTCATCTATCCAGCAGCAAACAGGAAAAGGCACCTGCAAGGAGAAAGCTGACCACTGGACAGCCTCAGCCGGGATGGACGTATGTGCCGGATGCCCAGGCAGGGACAGCAGGACACCCGTGGGCTGGGGCTGGGGGCTGGAGGAGTGTGAACAAAACCGGGAGCCCCTGGGGGAGGAGGCTGGTTCCAGGCCGGGACCCAGGGCCCAAGCGAGCTCACCATTGGCCCTCCCCACTTCCCTCCCCGTCCCCATCCCATGGTGACATCTCGTGCAGTCGGGCCTCCTGGCACCCTCGGGCCTCTGGGCGCACACCTGCGGCATGACAAGAACAGACACTAACAGCCACACGGGGGTGCCCGGCTGGCTGGCAGGCAGGGGCTTGCTCCGCTGTCTGGGAAGGGCTGCAGCCTCCAGGCTGGCCGGCTCCTGGCTCCAGGTTACCCTGCTCTGAGGGGAGGCCCCAGCCGACGGGCCCAGGTCGGAGGCGCTTCGGGGCTGGCTGAGGTCAGTAGGACAGGGAGCACCCAAGGAAAGAGCGCGGGGGGGGGGGGTCTCTCTCGGAGCTGCGTTTCCACGTGCAGGGAGAAGGGGCGGGAGCACTTGTGACCACGAGACCGAAGCCGAGGGCTGAGGTGCCTCTGCCCTGCGCATTTGAGCCCCAGCAGGACCGCCCTGAGGACAAGGACTCAAGTCACACACCGGGCTGGGGCCGCGCCCCGGTCCAGCCTGGGCACCTGCTTCCCTCCCACCGAGCACACAGGAGGTCCGGGTGAGCGGACGTCACGCCGTGAATCATTTCTGCTGGGCTTGACGGGGGAGCATGGACCCATGAGGGCCAGCGGTGGGGGAACCCTGGGGCCCTGGGCGTTTCCTAGGGGACGGCCGAATCCACTCTGGCTGGCGTCAGCCCTTTACCCTCCCTGGTTTACGCTCCTGGAGGATGGGCTGGTGCCAGGGGAACCGACCACGTGACTGGCTCTTTCAGCCCCAGCCCGCCTGCAGGGAGACTGAGTTGACCACTGATGAGTGGTCCTTTACTCAAGGACGCCCCCACCGCCCGCCCGAGGCAAGCGGAGCTGCTGGGAGGGGGAGCAAGGGGCTCTGAGCCCCTCCCGCACCTCGACCTTCCCCGCTTTCACAGGCCGGGTCCTGAGCTGCGGCCCTCAGAGCAAACCTGTGAGCCCAGGGAAAGGTTCCCTGAGTTCCCCGAGCCGCAGCAAAACACCAAACCTTAGCAGGGGGCTCGTGGGGCCCCTCGACTTTGCAGCCAAGGTGCAAGAAGCTGTAGGTGACTTGGGGACAGGCTACTCCAGGTTGGCGTCCAAGGGGGGCCAGCCTTTTGGGGGGAGCCCTAGCCTGTGGGGTCTGCGCCAAGTTCAGGTGGCGACAGGATTGGGTTGCGTCATGGCACCCAGTGGGTGTCTGCTGAGAATCGGAGCCCTGGTGGGCGCGGGGCTGACCGAGGCGCTGGTGCCAGGACCCACAGCCCATCGGGAGCAGCCACTGTGGACGGCTGGCTGCCCTCAGTGTCGCCCCCCGGGAGGTCCCACACCCTGCGTGAGAGGTTCTGGCCTCAGCACACACACTTCAACCCGCTAAGGAAGTGTCGCCGAGAGAAAGCAGGTTCTGCCCAGAACAGCAAGAGCCAGGGCTGTGGAGAACCACCCGGGGTCTTCACAGACACGGCACAGAGCCGGGGTGACGCATGTCGTCACGGGGCCTCCTGTTGTCAGGAGCGGGACGGGCCTCCCAACCCAGCAGGACTGTCCACGCCACACCAGTGGCCCAGCTGGGCGCCCGTGTCCTTGCTCACAGGGGGATGTGACGCAGCAGCCTTCAAAGGAAGAGCGAGCGGGGGCTCGCTCTGCCGGGCCCGAGGCGCGCGACAACGCGGCAGGACTCAGTGCACCATTCGGCGTCCTCTCTGCACAGGAGTCCGGGACAGGGCAGCGCAGAAATCGCGGCCTCTTGATGGCTCCACCTTCCTGGCTTCCTGGAGTGCATCCCAACCCACAGCACGTGTCAGAGCCCTGCGGTCGGCGGCCTGCGTCGCCACTGGGCTCTCGCGGTCCTACCATCATCCTGTGACTCACGGCACCAAGCAGCTTTTGCCGCAGGGGGACACGCGAGTGACTGAGTCACTGCACGTTCCTCTCTAAGTGTTCTGCTGAAGTGTCACCCTCCTTTCAAAGGGGGATGAGGACTGGGAGGGGAACACAGGCGTCAGAGGCGAGGGTGCAAATCCGGTGACACAGGCTGATGGCCTGCCTCTCCCCTCAGAGTCCCCCGAGGGGGTCAAAGCCGACAAGGGGCCCCGTGCGGTGTAAACATCCTGTGACCTTTGGCCAGAGCTCCCACATCTGGAAACAGATCCCACAGAAGCGTCTCCAAGGCCCCGGGCACAGGTGGAGCCGGGCGGCCCTGGCCCAGGGCACTGACGGCCTTGCTGCCCGAACCTCGGGAGACACAGGCAGCAAATGCGGCAGCAAGGATCCCAGAAAAGTGAGGTCCAGGCCCTGGGGCCCTGGTGGCTCTGAACAGAGGGTCACATTATGGTCAGGGATGCTTTCGCAGATGGTCGGACCCCGGTGTGTGGAGCATCGAGGAGGCCTGACCCGCCAAGGGCACGGGGGCGCCCTGGGGCCCCAGGCCTGCCGCCTGTGATTCGGGGTGTCCTGTGCTTTCCGGGCGCCTTCAAGGAGGTGCTGGCCAGCCCAGCCAGGAAGGGCAGTGCGGGCGCCAGGAGCCCCAAGCTCCCGCCGGGTGGAGGGTGCCTCGAGGTCCGACCCCCACACGGGACGAGGCACCTGGAAAGCTCCCATCCGGGGTCTGCAGACGACATCGGGCCACGTCCCACATCCATCCCCAAGGGCAGCAGTCCTGCCGGCCTGGGGCTTCGCGTCCCCAGGAGGGAGGCGACACCAAGAGAAGCAGACCATGGGGTAAGAAGCGCCCCAGGCAGGCTGCCCCGGGCCCTGACCACGGGCTCTGACCAAGCGCTTGGTGCCCGGAGCCTGAGCTGAGAGACGACTCTGGCTCTGCCTGCAGCCGAGGCTCCTGGGCTCGCTGTCCAGGGCTTGGCAGCAACGCCGCAGCTCCCGTGAAGGGGCCGGGCGGCCTGGCGGGCAGCACCGCACCCCCCAGGCTGACTGGGCCCTGGCAGGGGCACGAGAGTAGGGACCGACGGGCAGGAGGGCGCAGGCTCACCTCCTCCGTGGGTCTGGCACAGGTACGGGAACCTCCAGAGGTTGCC
The DNA here is from genome assembly GCF_054392235.1 of Sus scrofa. Taxonomy (NCBI): domain Eukaryota; kingdom Metazoa; phylum Chordata; class Mammalia; order Artiodactyla; family Suidae; genus Sus; species Sus scrofa. Next base: position 91,424,531 of record NC_139398.1, read on the forward strand.
CAGGCCCACGGCGAAGCCCACGCAGCTGAGGAGGTATTGCAGCTTGTTGTCCCACTGGGGCCGCTCATCCTCCGCGCTGGCCGAGGGGGGGTCTGGCCCCGCTGCGCACGCCATGCCCGCCGCCCGCTTCTGGCTGCTGGGGTTTGGAAGCCGAGAGCTGTCTCCCCCGTGGGTGGGACTTTTCATTATTTAAAGGAAAACCGGTGGAGCCAGTTAATTGGTAACAGCGGGTCCTGCTCTCACCATGCAGCCCCTCCCTGACCCATGCCCTCATCTGGCCCGTCCTGCCCGATGCAGAATGCCTGCAGGCTGCAGCCACCACCAGTGCAAGGCCACAAGGACCCCGATGCTGGGGCACACTTGGTTGTTTCTATGACAGCGGTTTACTTTTTTATTTACTCGATTGGGAGGTAGTTGTAGATTCATGAGTGGCTATGAGATACGAACCGCCCAGTGCCCATGTGCCCAGCTCCCCGCCGTGAGACCCATGTGCCCAGCTCCCCACCGTGAGACCCGTGCCCCCAGCCCCCCCACGAGACTTGTGCCCCCAGCACCCCCGGGTGACATCTTGCAAATATCTTGCCGCATCACAGCCAACAGGTCAGCTGAGGACAGGCAGGTCCGTCACCGGAGGGTTCCTCTGTCCCCCTGAGGCCACCCCCTGGGGTCCTGTACCTGCTCTCTGTCCCTGTAGCTTTGTCATCTTGAGAACGAGCTTGGGGAGGCCTGGTCCCCTGGAAGCCCCTCGGCCAGGTGGGAAGAGCCGCCCCTGTAGGGCCCGTCTGCGGCTCCCCGACACGCTGAGCCGTGAGCAATGAGCGGGGGGATGCCTGCCCGCAGGGGTCTGGGTGACGTGGCATGAAGGCCGTTTAATTTTCCAAAGAGCATCCCAAACGTCTCAAACTGCTTGAATGTGAGGCTTCCTCTGGCTCCAAATGCTCCTCTTCCAAGGACGGGCGGGCCGGATCCAGAAGGCACACCCGGCCCTCTGCCCAGGGAGTCCTCGCCTGGTCTGGGCCCAGCGTGAGCCGCGGAAGGGCTGGGCCCTGTATCCCCAAGGGGCTCCCGATTGCAGGTAGGGTGGCACGGGGAGCGGGCTCGGCCAGACGGGGGCCACATGGTCCTCCCTCAGTTCGGAGCCCCCCACATTCGTGCTGGGGAGGACCAGCAGACTCGGCTCGGCCCAGGCCTCCCACTGGGGGCTCCCCGGACACGTGGACCCCCCCCCCCGGCTCGGACAAGCCAGGCCCCACACCCACGGTCTCAGTTCCCTGAATGTGGCGCCTCTCAGCTGTGTGGCACGGCTCCACACATGTGGGCCCAGGAGACAGGTTTTCAGAAGGAGTCCTTTTTGGGTGAGAAGAGGGAGAATCAGAGATGCAAAGAAGTGGGGGGAAGGCAGGTGATGGGGGGCGGCCCAGCCCCAAGTTACCTGTACAGGCCTTTCCCCGTCTCCTCACCCAGCAACCTGACCAGCAGCCCCCCAGTGTCCTGAGGCCAAAGCCCACCCACACCCCGCGGTTCACGGAGCGCCCCAGGCAGCCTGCGGTGCCCTGGGCTTGGTAGACACAGCAGAACCGCAGTCCCGCACGTGCCTTCAAGGCTGGGGCTCGGCTGCTTGCTCACTGTCTGCATTTAGAGACGTGTAGACCAAGGATATGAAAGGGGGTGATTTATTCAGACAGGGACACGAGACACCCACCCAACGTGCATTTCTAACCATCTGCAAAACACCGAAAGGAAGCCCTTGCCCGGGGACAGATGAAGATGGACCGGCCCCCCGGGCCCGCCACGGCTGGGGTGGGGGATCCACAGGGTCCCTGACAGGTTTTCCCAGAGGAGGGTCAGGATGCTCCAGGGAGCGGAGGCGGTGGGGGCCGCAGAGGCTGGCGGGGTCTCGGGGGTGGGGGCATGGCCCCCTTGGGCCTCCATCCTGCGTGGAGACCCTCGGAAGGTCCCGTTTAATGTAAACGTCCAGGTTTTGCACAGAAGCCGAGGTGACCAGTTCCGACACAAACACCCAGGCGCGGCGTAACCGCGTCTGCAGTCAGACGGCACATCCCTTCCTCGACGGGCGGGAAGAGCCAAGGCGGCCTTGGCTGTGGCACCAGGCGGACAGGCTTCTGGCCTTCACGGTCCCTGGCGCTGCTCCGGGCACACAGACCGTGCACCTCGCAGCCAAGGCCGGGTTACCCTGTAACATCTGGGTAAACATTCACGCAGTTGATGAGCTTCAGGAAGAGGCAAAGGGGTTTCTGCCTCACGGTACCAAGGGGAGCCTCACGGAACGGCTCATCCACGCGCGGCGGCCAGACGCACTGACTCCATGGGTCACACTCACTACGCGGGGTGTAGCCAAGACTCAGGAAGCTTCACAGCCGGGGGCAGGCGGTGCCACCTTCACACGCCCACCAGGCTGTCCTGGACGGGGCTTGACAAGGATGTTCCCTGTCACGGAGGAGCCTGGACCTTCCGTGGGAACCCCTAGATCAGGAGGTGACAGCAAGGGGCAGGGGCGGGGGCGGTGGGACCGCTCCCGGCCCGGAGAAGCAGGATGCCCGCGGCAGGTGCCCCACCCCCACTCACCCTCAGAGCAGGGGCGGGGAGGCTGGGCCCCCCTGGCAGGCGTGTGTGCTGCACGCGCACACACACACTAACGCATGTGTGCACAACACAGAGGCATCACATACATGCATTGGCTCACGTGCACATATGCACACAGAGGTGTGTACCCACACCAGGAGGGTCCCCTCCTTCCTTTTGTGCACACACACACACACACACATGACGCAGTCACACGCCCTGGCACGTGCCTGTCTGCTCACACATGCACATGTACATATGTAGGCAACACTCACACCTGTGCACACTCACACAGCACACGCTCACATGCAAACACTCGTGGGCACACACCCTCACACAGGGCACACCCATGCCCACGCACACACGCTCACACACACGTGCAGCCCAGCCCCTCACACCGAGGGCTGGGCTGCTCAGGCCTTCAGGTCCCCGTTCACAGAGGCCGTGGACAGCGCGCTGACCAGCCCCTGGCGGTCCCCGGGCCGTTGGTAGCGGTCCCTGATGAGCCTGTAGATGGCGAAGCCGGGGATGATGAGGCAGGGCACCCCGGCCACGAGGACCACCACGGCGTATACCCAGCTCGGGTACTTGACCTTCTGGGATTTGGGAAACTCCTCCTGGACAGGGAGCGACCACGGGATGAGCAGGCGCGTCAGCCGGGGCCGCCAGCCCTGTGACGCTCTCCCAGCACTGCCCCCCACGCCCACTGGCAGGGACAGTGCCCCTGCCCCCACCCTGGAGGCCCGGGGCTCACATAGGCTGGGTCCCAGACGCTGTATATCAGCTCCTGGTTGACCTGGATCACGAAGAAGAAGAGGAAGATGACCAGCATGAGCAGCGGGCTGACCACTCTCCACGTGACCTGCCAGAAGAGGTTGGGCTGGTGGCCGATCATGAACTCGATGTCGCTGTTGAACCTGGAGGCAGAGACCGAAGGGAGCCGTCGCCACTGGACCCTGGGCCGTGCATCCCGAGGCCAAGGACGGGCGGCCTCCCCACACCCGGACAGACGGCCGCCGCCCCGCAATGCTGTGCTCAGACCTGGCCCCTCCCCACGCCAGGAAGGCTCCCTAGGAAGTGCGCCACTCGGCCCAGCAGACGGCGGCCCCGCCGTCCCATGTCCCGCAGTGCCATAGCCCCTCTGGGCCAGCCAACGCCTCAGCGGCCCCGTCCCCCTCGGGCCCCGGCAGACGCTCGTGCTGAGGAGGGGTCGGAACTTCCGCAGCGGAGGAGGGAAGCTGCCCGGGCTCCGGGTCTCAGCCTCCCTGGCCGGGCAGCGGCCCTGAGCGTGGCCTCACGGTCTGCTCCCTGCCGCGCCCGCGCCCTCTGCACAGTGCGTTAGCGGGCAGAACGGTCCAGGGCCTGGAGGACCCAGGGGGCGCTGCGGGCGAAGGACGGGCGCCCAGACCTCGTCCCCCGCCGGCCCGGAGAGCTGTGACAGGCTCCTCTGCCCCCCGCCCCACAAGGTGGCATTACAGGGCACGCGCCCCTGGAACCGTGTCCGGCTGCAAATGGTCTTCAGGCCGTTCGGGCAGACGCGCCTGAATCTTTCAGACGATTCCCCGCGGCTTCACGACCAGCGTCGCACGCCCATCCACCCTGGGCTTCACTCTCTGTCTTCCTCCCAAGGGCCCCTGCGGTCACACACGGCGGCTCTGCCCGTGCGCCCGGCTTCCACGGCGCTGCCAGCCTGGTTTGGTTGTGTGCTGCGTGAGCACCCTGCACGCAGGTCCTTACACACGTGTGCTCTTGGTGGTGCAGGGCAGGGGTCCCGGTGCGGCCCCCTCAATCGGGCCTGTGCAATTTAACGTGAACGGACTCGGCGGATCGTTCCTGGCGCTCTGGAGGCCCGCTTCCACTAAGACGCGGGCGCTGGCTCCCCACCCATCTGCCGTGACGAGCAATGCCCTAAACGCCAGCCAAGGGGACAGCCGGCCAGGCCACTCTGGTCCGCCTTTCTTCACCTGAACCACTGTGAGGCTGAGCAGCCCTCCCCCGACCCGGGGGGGAGGCACGCTGGCCACGAAATCCAAGCTGGAGTCAAGCACCTGCTCCCTGGCGGCCCCCAGGGGAGCCCCTTTACCCACAGCAGACGCCCGGCCCACGCACCAGCCCCCGCTTCTCCCTCCCCGCCCTGAGACCGGAGACGACGCCACTGCTTCCACGGCAGCCCCTGTGTCATCCGTACTCCTGAGGCCTGGAAGCATCTGGAAGCTGGAGGCCCTGAACGGGCTCCTTCCCCTCTCGCCTGGCCTCCGGGACCAGGCCCACGCCCGCTCCACGCCGTTCCCGAAATGCAGGCAGGGTCCTGGGTCCCAGCAGGGCGGCCTCCGCCGGAACGCAGCCCTTATGCCGCAAGGGGGTCCCCCCGCCTTCCTCCTACCTGTCCACGCCGTACACGTAGACGACGGCGAACATCTCGAAGAAGGCGATGATGAGCAGGGGGATGGAGCCGGCGTAGCTGTCCAGCAGGGACAGCCAGTACTGGCCGGAGTTCAGGGTGAAGATGAAGGCGATGAGGTACGTCCCCAAGCAGATGAGGCCTGCGGGGCGGAAGGCGCCGCGCCGTCACCGGGCTGAGACCGGGGCCCGCGGCGCCCCGGCCGTGACCCGCCCCCGGCAGCCCCGTCCTCGGGGCTCTGCCCGCACGGCCCCCGCCGGGCCCCGCCTACCTGTGAGCAGCTCCTTGGGCCACGTTTTGGGGATGACCTTGAGGTCCTGCAGGGGCACGACCACCCCCTCCATGTTCCCAAACATGGACGACAGGCCCAGACAGAAGAGCATGATGAAGAAGAGCACCGACCAGAGCGGGGACACGGGCATCTTGGTGATGGCCTCGGTGAAGACGATGAAGGCCAGCCCGGTGCCCTCCACGCCCTGCGGGGGGCAGGGGTCGCCTGAGGCCACGCTCCCCCGCCCCCGGCCTGCCTCCGAGGCCCCCCACTGGCCAGCCCCTCACGGCACCCCCGTCCCTGGACGGCCCTCTGCCCGCGGCGGGCCAGCCCTGCGGGGGCATCAGGCTGATTTCAGCCGTTTTGTCCAATAACCAGAGCTTGTCTTTTAGTCCCAAGTGCACTTTAAAACCTTGACTCGTTTTACGACCGGGAAGTTAATCTCTCCTGCCCAGCAGCGGTCCCGGCCTCACGTGGCCCAGGTGGACACAGGGACCAGACGCACCACCTGCCTCCTAGCTGACACCTGCCCCCACCGCAGGGCCCAGCGCTGAGCGACGTCTGTGGGCCGAGCGAGTCCCCAAACAGACGCCCTGGACGTCTGGAGGCTCAGGCTTGTGGGGAGCGGGGCAGGGGCGGGGCGGGGAGCCGCAGAGAGGCTCGCTCTGCTCAGACAGGATCTTGGTTCCCCCAGAAGCAGGCACCCAAGGCGACTTAACAGCCTGGGGAGAGGGCAGGGTTGAGAGACGTTACAGTGAGCGGCCTGGGGCCCACAGGGAGGAGCACGTCCCCAGGAAGGAGGAAGCTCTGTCCCGCACACGGGGTGGGGGTGGCGGCAGTGGGACAAAAGGAAGCCAGCCCAGCCCACGCGGGAAAGATGGGAGCCCCTCAGCGCCACCTGGGGCTGGCTGCAAACCTCGGCCTGCACGCTGCGCTCCACGGCATAAACTGGCTAAACTGCCCGAAGCCCCACCGACGGCAGTGGAAACTGAGCCTCGGGGGTGGGGTGTCCCAACCCCACCCCGGGCATTCGCCCCCCACCCCGTGTATTCACCCCCACCCCACGCACTCTCGCCCCCCCCCGCCCCCCCGCGTACACACTCAGGCCTCCGTAAGGTTGCTTTTGAAAAAGAAGGAGATTCCATACGGATCCTTAACCCTAGTTCCTGAGCACAACAGGAACTTCCAATGATTCTGACTCCTTTTGTAGAAAAAATTAAAGTGAAAATGGACTGCAGGGTGTTTTTGTGTGTTTGACGCGGGGCCATGGGGGAGGTCAGGCCCTCGGAGGCCCCTGAGTCCCCGCCTCGGCCCCACTGGGCCTAGCACGTGGGGTTTGCGGCCCAGCAGACGCGGGTGCCCAGGAGCCCGCAGGGCAGGAGGGTCCGGGCGGGCCCCCAGGACAGGGAGAGGGACAGGGCTCCTGGGAGAAGCTGGCCGCCTACCCACGGTGCCCAGCCCTGCCCCCAGCCCGAGGGGCCTACCTCCGAGAGGAAGGAGTTCATGTCGCAGGTCTGGAACTTCAGCCCCGCGAAGGCCTCGGGGTCGGAGGCGTTGCACCACTGCTGCATCTCAGCGAAGTTCTCCTGCGTCACGTTGCCCTCGGGCAGGTCAAACCCGTTGATAAGCGTCAGGATGTTCCTGGAGAGAAAGCGCGGGGACCTCAGCCTGGGCGGGGGCAAGCCCGGCGGGCTCCTGGGAGACGGAGGCGAGGGTCCCGGGAGCGGCGGCCGCCACTCACGCGCTGAAGCAGTCGTCGAAGCGCTCGGTGGCACGGAAGCCGATGATGGAGTAGACCACGGTGGCCGCGTACACGGACGTGAAGCCGTTGATCACGGACACGATGACCGAGTCCTTCTCGCAGTTGTTGCTGTGGCCGAACGGGCTGGCGTCACCACAGGCCGGGGTGGGGGAGGCTGCCCGCCCCGCCCCGTTCTTCCACGACCGCCGAGCACAAGGTGACTGACAGGGCCCAACCCTAGCCCGGCTGTGACCTGGTGGCCCCACAGCCCCTAAAAGCCCAGGGGGCCCAGAGCTGGGGGCCAGTGTCTTCAAAGCCCTGCGTGGCCAGTGTCTACACGGGCGCAGGCAGGCGAGTCGTCAGCCCCACGTGGGCCTGGACCTCACGCCTCAGCAGCCACAAGGGCCTCGAAGAGGCAGGCTGGTCCCCCCTGCCCCCCGGACACTGGAGGTCTTCTTCATCTCAGCATGTGACTCCCGACCTCCGCACTCCCCTTCCAGAATCAAGAGCCAGGGAAACGCAAATCAAACCACAGTTAGACACCTCGCCAATGCACAGCGGCGGCCAGAACCCAAACCTCCAAGGGACAAACGTGGGAGGCTGGGGGTCGGGGCCTCCCACGGGGCGGCTGCGTGGAGGACAGCTCCCAGCACGTTCAAGCTGGGGCTGCCCCGTGGGGCACACCTGCCAGGCGTGAAGACACGTGCACGCGGAGCTCCGGTGCAGAGGCTCCCGGGCAGCCAGAAAGCACAAAGAGCCCAGGCGCCCAGCGGCAGCGGCATGACAAGGAGCGCGGGCCATCTGCTTGCTGGGGCGCGACTCAGCCACGAAAGGAAAGGGACACGCGACAACGGGGACCGACTCGAGGCGCGAGCTCAGTGTGTGGCTCGGGACCCAGGACGCCCCGGAGGAGGCCGCGTCCGTGAAAAGTCCAGAGGGGCCCACCCGCCGGGAGGGGAAGCAGCTGACTGCGGCCAGGGAAGGGAGGGCTGAGGGCCGAGGGGCCCGGGCCTCCTCTGGGGTTGGACAGGCTCTGGGTTAGTGGCCAGAGCTGCCCCCGACCCTGAATTCACTCAAAACCGCGGGACTGCGCACGTGGAAGGGGCGGGCTGTGCGGCGTGGAAGCTGCTGAATAGAGAGGTGGTCCCGAGGCACCCTCAGCTTGCTGCCCCACCCACAGGGCCTCCCTTCCCCTGACGGAGCCCCGGCCCGGACGCCTCGCCTCCTCAGGGCTTCCTTTCCTCTGGGTCGCTCATCACCTGCGACCTGACGGACGCTCCCTCTGCTGGTCCACTTCCGCTGGACGCAGTGTCCAGGAGGATGGGCCCTGGCGCCCCCAGGGGCACACAGCAGGTGCTCCGTAGATACTTATGAGATGAACTGACACCACTGCGTTCCCCAGAGGCCCTGGGGGTCCCAGGGATTCTGGTCTTTCTGTGTGGGTATCCGCCTGGGGTGAACTGCAGGGCCTCCACCTCCAGGGTCCTGGGTGCTGAGGGGCGATGAAGTGGCAGGGGAAGGGGAGCACTGGCACTCAACTGCCACCAGGGCCAGGGCACAAAGGGGAGGCCGGATGTAGCTAGCGGCACCAGCTCGTGAAAATGCTGGCAGGTGGTCAGCCTGCCCATCCCCGCCCCACTGCCCGTCCCAGCCCTGCTGCCCACCCCAGCCCCGCTGCCCGTCCCAGCCCCACTCCCCACAGTCCACAAGGCTCGGGTCAGCCCCTCAAGCCCTTTCCTGCCTGTCACCCTCACAGCAGGATCCCGCCCGGTCTGATGGACGGGAGACTGAGCACAGAGCTCCCAGCGCCTGGGGCGGCCTGAACTACGAGGCCTGCAGTCACGCCCCGCCCCGCCCACTCACTGGACAGAGTTGTAGCTGGAGAAGGAGATGAGGCCCCCGAAGGCCAGAGAGAAGGAGTAGAAGACCTGGGCCCCCGCGTCCAGCCACGTGACCGGGTTGGCCAGCTCCGTGACCTGCCACCAAACAGAGGCCCTCAGCAGCTGAGCCTGGACAGGGGCGCGGGAGATGGGGGCGGTGGGGGTGGGGGGCCAGGAGGAGACGGGAGCCTGGAGGTGAGGGGCTGAGCGTCGATCAGAGGGCAGCGGAGCCCCACTCGCCCTCTCGGGCCGGGGGCAGGACACTCACGTTGGGCGTGAAGAGGAAGACGAGGCCATTGACGGCCCCCTTCAGCGTCAGGCCCCGGATGAGGAAGATGGTCAGGACGACGTAGGGCAGCGTCGAGGTGACATACACGGCCTGGGAGGCGCAGGGGCGGGGCGCCGCGGGTGGGCGGCGTGAGGCGCAGGGCTGGCCGGGAGGGACCCACTCCACCTCCCTCCAGCCGCCCGGGCCAGCCCCCCTCTCCGTGTCCCCTGTTCAGCTGTACCCACGCGCACCAGCTGCTGCCGGGCACGTGAGCGCACAGCCGCTCCCGCACGCGGCCTCTGAGCTGTCTGCGAGCCGTCGGCGCCAGCACTGAGTCTGGGGCGCCGGCCGGCCCGAGAGACCAGCAAGGCCTGGGGCGGCAGGACCCCCCGCGGCGCGGGCTGCGGGGCGGGGCTCGGGCACCCCCCGCCCGGCTGCGCCCGCACCTTCCCGGTGGTCTCGATGCCCCGGATGGTGCACACGTAGAGCACACTCCAGGCGCAGGTCAGGCAGAGCAGGATCCACCACTGCACGGAGCCCGAGGCGCTGATGGAGGTGGAGATGTTGAGGGTCTCGCGGTACCAGAAGTAGTCCACGGACGAGCTGCGGGCGCACTCCTCCACGTAGCCTGCGACGGCCGCCGTGTCAGTGCGGGCCCGCGGAGCCCGGACTCCCGGGAGGAAATGCCGCGCATGCGTGCACCCGCGCACGTGGGTGTGCGTGCCTCCCCCACAGACAGACAACCCACACACGGCCATGCCACACGCATGTGCACACTCACAATGCAACAGACCACGGCCACACGGCCATGCTTACACGTATGCACACATGAGCGCATGTGCACATACCAAACATACATGCAAACCCATGTACACACACACATACACATACACACACACACACTTGTGCGTTCGACGGCCTGCCTTCTCATCCCCGACGGTGCCCCAGGCAGGCTCAGACCCACAGGCTTCGGCTGGGAACCAGGGCCCTGGGCAGGCGCTCAGCCATTCAGCAGGTCACCAGTCTCGGGGGCTCCCAGGCAGACGCCCACTGCGGGCAAGTCTGCCCCCCACCCTGAGCCCCTGGGCCCCAGGGTCCACATTGCCCCATCCCTGGCTCAGGAACCCGACTGAGACCCTGCTAAGGGTGTGGTGTAGTCCCGGCAGACCGCCCCAATCCCAGAGACAGGGGAGTTGCCCTAAAAGGTCCAGGAGTGCAGGGAGGGAGGCTGGGGGGGGGCGGCTTCCCCTTTCTGACACCCAACCCCCCCACGTCTGGAGGGTCTGTGTGGTTAACCCACCAGCCACTCTGCTTACAGAACAGGTGGTTCATGTCCTCACACAGCTGTGTGGGCGGCTGCCAAGGTGGGCCCACGCCCCCAGCCCCCACCCACCTGGGGAGGAGGGTCTGCTCCCCCAGGGGCCTGCGGGGCCAGAGGGAGCAGATGGGGACAGGGGACCCTCTGCTGAGGTGCACGGTGAGGGGGACAGGGTGATGGCAGGGACGCGGAAGCCCCTGACACGCCCCAGCTGGGGCCCGAAGGACCACCAAACCCGAGGCCAGGTGACCCTCGGGGCTGGGGAGAGGACCTCCCACTTCCCGCCATAACCACGCCCCCGCCCCGTCCACCCAGGTGGTTTTAAGCACTTGTCTCCTGCACGCGGTTTCTTCTAGTGTCCGGTTGCCTTGTGCTCTGGTTTGGGGGCTACAATCACGTGGCTTTTGGAAATGAATCCCACGAGGAACCATGGGGATGCGGGTTCGATCCCCGGCCTCGCTCAGCGGGTTAAGGATCTGGCGTTGCCGTGAGCTATGGTGTAGGTCCCAGATGCGGCTCCGATCCCACGTGGCTGTGGCTGTGGCTGTGGTGTAAGCCAGCGGCCACAGCTCCGATTGGACCCCTAGCCTGGGCACCTCCATGTGCCACGGGTGCGGCCCTAAAAAAAAGACAAAAGACAAGCCCCAAAAAACCCAAGGCTTTTGGGGAATCAGAGGCTCACCCGTCTGGTTGGCGTTGAGCGGGCACTGGCTCCAGGGCAGAGGGTCCTGGAAGGAGTTGAAGAAGTACCACATGACCCAGGCGATGATGGTGTTGTAGTACAGACCCACCATGAAGGACACGAACATGGACGCCACGCCTGCGGGGGGGGGGGGTGTCACCGCTGGGGGGCGGGGTCACCGCTGGGGGCGGGGTCACGCTGGCCGGGGGGGGGGGGGGGGGGGGGGGGGGGGGGGAGGCGAGTGGACGGAGGGGTCCCAGACGGCAGGAGGGCAGCCCCCGCTGTCCGCGTCCCTGTCTCGGGGCCCCTGCTCTGGGCAGGGAGTGGGGGACTCCGCTCTCCCAGTGTGTCCGCTCCCTGCCCGGCCTGGGTTCCCAGGGGGACTGGGGAGGCCCTGGCCTGGACCCTGCAGCCCGCACCCCCACGGGGGGCTACGGAAAGGTTTGCGGAGGCCTCAGGCTGGGGACCCAGGAGCCTGGCTCAGGAGAGAGGAGGGGCGGGGCTTGCTGCCAGTGCGGGACCCCAGGCGTCCCATGGCCCCCCCGGAGGGTGGGCGCAGACGCTCACCCAAGCCCTTCAGCGCCGGATGGATGGCGCTCCAGACGCCCACGCTTCCCTTGCGCAGCCTCTGCCCGATGGCGAACTCCAGGTGCAGCAGCGGGATCCCCTCCAAGACCAGCAGGATGAGGAAAGGGATCATAAATGCCCCTGCGGGGGGGGGGGCAGCGAAGTCAGGGGCGGGGCGTGGCCTGGGGCGGCTGGGGGGCAGGAGGCGCCCTGGGGAGGCCTTTGTAGAGCGAGGCGCCCAAGGACGCAATTGAGGAGTTCCTGTCCCGGTGCAGCGGAAATGAATCCCACTAGGAACCATGAGGTTGCTGTTGGACCCCTGGCCTCTCTCAGTGGGTCAAGGATCCGGCGTTTGCAGATGCGGCTTGGATCCCGCGTTGCTGTGGCTGTGGTGTAGGCCGGCGGCTACAGCTCCAATTTGACCCCTAGCCTGGGAACCTCCATATGCCGTGGGTGTGGCCCTAAAAAGATAAAAGAATAAATACATACATACATACATACATAAAAGGACGCTGTGGACAGCGTCCTTGCGGCCATCGCCACTGTGCCAGAGCCACCTTGTGCCATCTCCTAACAGTGGCCACAGGCTGGTCTGCAGGGTGAGGGATGGTGTCCTCCTGCAGGTTGAACCCACGGAGGGGCTCGGGCCAGGGTGAGCCCTGGGGGTGTGGACACGTGTGGGTGCGGGCAGACGGGAGAGGTCGAGGGGCCAGGGGCCAACCCGGATGCCACGCAGCGGGGACCGCAGTCTGAGTCTCAGGGACCCGACATCATGCAGCGGGGACCGCAGTCTGAGTCTCAGGGACCCGACATCATGCAGCGGGGACCGCAGTCTGAGTCTCAGGGACCCGACATCATGCAGCGGGGACCGCAGTCTGAGTCTCGGGGACCCTGTCTGAGGAAGTGGAGGAGCCAGATCAGGCAGCAGGGCCCAGCCTGGCCCTGACCGGGGACTGTGAATGTCTGCTGAGCTTGAAGGCAGGACAGGGACGCAGCCATACCCGCTTTCGTGGTCACCTGGTGCCCCCGCTCTGCTACCCTGCCGGCAACCACACTGCTTCCCCCTGCCTCGTCCTCAGGCCCTTGCTGGCCGTGGGTTGACCAGCCGCCCTGGCCAGCCCGGCGGGGCCTCGGAGCTGCCCCCTTCCCCCGGCCAGGGCTCTGGGGAAAACCTGGGAGGCTCCCAGGTGCAGCCGGACGGCACTGAGCCCCGCGCAGCAGAGATCAGCGGAGTCCCGGTTACCAAAGGTCGGTCGCATGAGTCAGGACGAAGCTCGGAAGCCGAAACTGGGCGATAAGATAGGAAGCAGGCTACGGCTCAGGACCTCAGAGCGGATGCAGGACCCGCCTGATGAGGCCCCAAGGGCCACCTCACCAGCCTGGGGTCTTGCTCGGTGGGGACCACCTCTCAGCCTCGTTGGCCCGGGGGTCCCGCTGGGAACCTGCCGAGTGGTGGGGTTGCTGGGTATGGCGCCGCAAGGTCTGGTGCATTTGTGTGGCCCCCACCTCCCTGCCCTCCCCCCCAGCCCTTCTCTCGTCTCCTCCTGGTCCCTTAAATCCTTCACTTCCGCCTGCAGGGTCTCTTCCCACCGGCCTCCCCAGCCAGACCGCCACCTGCCCACACTGGCCTCCTGATCAGCGTGGTGTCACACCCTGAGCTGAGGGCCTCACAGGCGTGGCACTGCGTGTGTGCACATCCACACATGTGTGTGCCTGAGTGTGCTCGTGAGAGTTTGTGTGCCTGCGAATGCGTATGCGTGTGTGAGTGTTTATATATCTGTGTCCACACATATGTAAACACTTGGTGTAGGTGTGTACACGTATGTGTGGGTGTGTCCTTGTGTGCATATTGGTGATGTAAATGTGTGCACACGTATAGGTGTGTTCTCAGGCGTGTGTGCCTGAGCGTGTGTGTGTGTGTGTGTGTGTTAAGGGGGACACAGGGGGTGGGGGAGCAGGAGGGGCCCCCAGCCTGCCCCGCCCGCGGCTCCTGGGTTAATCCCTCCGCCTTCTCCTCTTCTTCCTCCTCTGTCCGTGTTCTGTGTCCACGGTGCCCTCATGTCGCCACCCCCCAGCCCAGCAGCACCTCTGCCTGCCCAGTGGGCCTTCCTCACCTCCTGGGGACACGGAGCCTCGGGGGGCTGGGGGTCAGGAGGTGAGGGCTGTGGGCCGGGACCCACCCAGGTTGTTCAACTGAATGTGACAATGAGGAAAAGCAGAGGGGTGACAGGCGCCCGCCAGATCCCCCGCAGGAGGGGAGAGGAGCTGGGGCCTCAGGCTCCAGGGCAGGGACGGTGTCCATCCCGCGTCAATGAAGGTAGAGTTAAGCTAAGATTTGTTGCCGGATGTTTTCTCAGGAGTTTGATGGGAACATTTTTGGGGCAACTTTACCAGGAAGGAAACAAATCCATGGTTCCCGAACATCCTTCAATGCCTTTGCTTCCCCGCCTGATGCCACTTCTACCTCTAGGCCTCCCTGCCCCTTCACCTCCATCGGAAAACTCCTATTCACCCTTGAAGGCCCTGCTAGGATAGCCCCTCCTCCAGGAAATGTCCCCTGCTGCCCGCGGTCCTGGCACATCTCCCTCCCACAAGCTCCTCCTGGACCAGAAGCTCAGCTTCAGGAGAGGATGGGGCAGCACATGTCTGTTGCACCCCTTGGGGGGGCAGCGAGCCCTCCCCTTCCCCATGTTGTGGGGTCCACCTGCCCGGCACGCACAGCCCCCGCAGCCCCTGGCAGGACGCACCTTGTTCTTTCCAGGGGTGGACGGTTCTTGGCTCCTTTTCCCACAGGAAGGACAAATAGCTGCGAGCCCCAGGGGACGTGAATCCTTCCTTTTTAAATGAGCCAGCGAGCGACTCTTCTGTGGGGGGAGGTGTGGACGTGGGGGGAGGACGGGGGAGGGAGGGCTGCAGGCCTGAGCGAGGGAGGGAAGCCACAAGGCGCCAGGGCCCACGTGGTTCCAAAGGTCCCTGAGATGGAGACGCGGGGGTGGGAGTGGAAACCGCCCCCGGAAGGAGAAGGCAGTTTCTTCTCTGAGAAATCAGGAAAAAAGGCAGAGGAGCTGCCCGAAAGGGTCTCGAGAGCGTGCCCCCCACCGGCACAGGCTGGGGGGCCCTCAGCTGCAGGGTCGCCTCATTGTTGCTTCATCTTGAAGGGCAATCGCCAACCCTCAGTGGGTTTCCAGCAGGAAGGCAAAGTGGAAACTCAGGCCGCCATCCCCCTACTCCGCCTCAGTTTGCACAACAACCTGAATTCATGAGGACGTTTGGGGTCGGGCTCACTCCCGTGGGCCCGGGGGTGGGGTGGGCAGCCGACGCTTCGTCTGACGGCCGGCCTCCCCCGGACACCGCCCGCTTCCCCAGGTGCTCAGGAAGGGCTCGGACCTCTGCCATTTCCCCGAAGGGCAGGCTCAGCCCCGCGCCCACCCCTTGCCCAGGGCCTCCCCGCATCCCCTGCCGCCCCGCAGCCCAGGCTCACAGGACCCACGAGCAGTCTCTGGACCGCAGGCGGGTCCTGCCCTCCCCGGCCTGGCCAGACGCCGTCCTTCAGCCGACGGTCTGGTCTGGGGAGACCCACTCAGCATCCAGCAGAGTGAGCACGGGAAAGGCATCAGGGCCCCCGAGCCCCACGGTGCTGCCTTGCAGTCGGAGAAGCTGACCGGTGGGCCCGAGGACAGAGAGGCGGCCCAGGGCAGGGGGTAGCCTGTCCGGGCTCCGGAGGTCACGACCCCAGAGGTGGACCACCCTGGACTTCTGAGGGCCCTGCTCTGCCCCCTTGCCTGGGACCTGACCCCGAGGGCCCCTGCTCAGCCCCGCCCCGGTGCCCCCGGTCAGCGGATGGGCAGAGGTGGCCGGCGAGGTAGACGTAGACAGAGCTAGGTGGGGGCTGGGATCCAGGCACATCTCCTGGAAACTGAGATGGCGCTGGGGGTGGGCGCCACACCACGGGCTCTCGGTCCGGGATGGGGGCGGATAGACAGCTGGCTTTGCTGGCTGGACTCACACCTGCGGGCAGCCCGAGGACGACCACGGAAGGTCGCCCGGGACGCGGGAAGGGAAGGAGCTGGCTGGCCGAGTGGCGTGGTGGCACCAAGGACAGAGGAGGAGACTCCTGAAGTGGGGGCACCCTGAGACATGGGGGGTGGGGGTGGGGTGCTGGAGGCAGAGGCGGAACCTGTTCTGGCAGCAGGATCTTCCCAGACCCTAGGGAGCTGCAGCAGCCGGCCCTTCGGCTCCCGCACCTGCTCTTGGCCGGGCCAGCTCCTGGCCTCTGTGGCCGGGAATGAGTCTGCCTGCGGGGGCCCTGCTCCTTCGGGGTCACAGACCCCTGCTATTTGTGGGCAACAGCAAACAGGAAACCCAGAGCAGAAGCACAGCATGGCCAGACCCTCGTGCCGAGGGCGGTGAGGGCCCAGCCCCACGGAGACGCAGAACCGGGGGCCCAGCGAGACCCCGTCTCCCAGGGTCTGACACCATCCGGCTCCAGGTGCACAGGCCGCACCGGCGGCCCAGGCCGTATCCACGACGAACCACAGGACGTCACTGACGGTGAACTCGAGCACGCGTGTCCGCCCCGTGGCCTCCTCTACTTTTCTATCTATATCTACTTTTTTTCATAATATGAAGTTAAAAATACACTAAAAGATCATTTACTTCTTTTCTGTTTGTCTTTTAGGGCCACACTGGTGGCATGTGTAGGTTCCTAGGCTAAGGGTTGAACTGGCGCTGGAGCCACCAACCTGCGCCACAGCCACAGCAACACAGGATCCGACCTACACCACGGCTCACAGCAACGCCGGATCCTTAACCTGCTGAGGGAGGCCAGAGATCCCACCTGCATCCTCACGGAGGCGCGTCAGATTCCCAACGGCTGAGCCACGACGGCAACGGCAAGATCATTTACTTTTCGAGTTACCCAAAACTTCTAGAAATGCTTGGAGACAAGTTAAGTTTTTGCCAAACCAGGACCGATGGTCAGGGCTGGAAAGAGCCCAAAGGCCTCGGATCTGCCTCTTCCAGCCACTCCCTCCCCCATGGCTGGGGCTGCAGAAACGTCCCCCTGATGGTCACCGGCCATCTGCTCCTTGTCCTCGGGGACTGTCTCCTGGACACAGAGGACAAGACACTCAGCTTTTGACCCTTGCGCGGACCAGAGGGCGGTGGACACGCCCTGTGGGTGGACAAGGATGAGCCACCAGGAGGGCCCCGTTCTGTGTGGGGGCCAGACCGCCCCCCTCGCCCACTCTGAGAGACGGACCACATGAGGGACCTGAGGCCTGAAACCCCCCTCCCCGCGGTACATTCTTTCCCGGCAGGGGCCCGCGGCTCTCTGGGGGTTTGAGGTCGTGGTCACTGCACCAGACCTTAAAGCCGCTTCCAGTGTGTTCCCAGGCGTCCCTCCCGGCTCCGGGGCCCCACTCCCGCCATTCTCAGGGACAAGCCTCCAGCCTCTGCCACAGTATGGGTCCATCCCGGCTGCCCCAGGCCCTGCGAGCAGGCGGAGCAGCCAGCCCCTCCTCCCCGTCCACCGCACGGGGGACAGATCCATCTCCTGTCTGCGTGTGGAACCAGCAGATGCTGCCAACACAGCGGTGATGCCGGGACCCTCTCTCAAGACGGCCCCTGAGAGGACAGGCCAGCATGTTCCAGAGGGAGGGGCCCCTGGTCTCCCTGACGCGGCCAAGATGCCAGGCGAGAGACGGTCAGTGACTCCAGGTTGGGGACCCCTGACCTCACACGCTCCCTGGGGGCCCCCAGGCACAGATGTGTCTGGGAAAGGCAGGCTGGACCAGAGGCTCAGAAACAAGCCTGCCAGACATTTGGGGACTCAAGGCTTTGACAGCTCAGGGGGATCCCTTAGGGTGAGCCAGGAACGGCCACTTCCGCTTCTGCTTTTCTTGAGGACACTTGTGTCACAAAGCCTGGAGAGCCTGCAGGTCCTTCAGAGTTAGAACGAGCTGGCACCCAGACCTGGCCCCTCTGCAGTGTTCAAAAGCCCTCAGCCAAGAGCACCCAGAGCACGTGGCCGGCCCAGCAAGCACCGCCATGGCCCCAGACCTCCTCTCGGGTCCAGGTCCCCTGCCCCAGGACCTCGTGGGGCCAGAGGAGAC
Organism: Sus scrofa; assembly: GCF_054392235.1. Taxonomy (NCBI): domain Eukaryota; kingdom Metazoa; phylum Chordata; class Mammalia; order Artiodactyla; family Suidae; genus Sus; species Sus scrofa. The sequence goes on from NC_139398.1 coordinate 91,442,355, forward strand.
CATGGTGTGACCTCCATCCCTGCACCGGTGACACCAGGGGGCCTCAGCCCTGGGAAGAGGCCCTTGGGCTCCAGGCAAGGCCCTCCGGAGCCTCTGGGGGCAGGGGATGGGGCTGAGGCCGCCGGTCCGGCTGTGTGCAGTAGGCACCAGCTCCGGCCCAGCTCCCTCCTCCGTCCGCCGGGGCAAGGTGCCAGCAGTGAGGACGGGATGCAGGTGATGCGGAGAAAGGCCTCAGCCCGGTGCCCACAGGGTGGACGCAGAGAGCTACTGCCCCTCAGGCCGGCCTGGTCCACGCTCAGAGGGGGCTCCCCTGAGGAGTGGCCAGCTCCTCTCTCACCCCCGTGCCCACGTCAGGCCTGTTCTCCGGGAACAGGGCAAGGCTCCTGGGCCTTGGCGCACCGGGGCCTCCCCTCCACACAAGCCCTGGACGTGGGGGCCCGGACGTGCTGCCCCCTCTGTGTAAAGGTGGGGCTCGAGTCCTCGCTGGAGGGGCGCTCAGGGTGGAGGGCGCCAGCCACCACCCCCCCAGCCCCCAGCCCTCCAGATTCTCACCCCCGGAGGGGATGGGGGAGCGGACTTGGATGGCAGTCCCCGGCCCTGGCGCCCTGCACCGCCTACCTCCACCGTGGCTCTGGCACAGGTAGGGGAAGCGCCACACGTTGCCCAGGCCCACACAGAAGCCCACGCAGGTGAGCATGTACTGGGCCTTGTTGTCCCACTTGGGCCGGGAGCCGCCCTCCTCCACCTCGATGCGCTCCAGCTGCGCGTGCGACGGGATCCGGGCCTCCAGGCCCGGGTTGGGCAGCACCAGCCTCACCATGGTGGTCCCCGCGGTTCCCGGCGGTGCGCGGCGAGTGGAGGGTGAGTGGCCGCGGCCGGAGCCCCAGCACTTTATAGGGAACCTTTGGCACCTCAGCCCAGAGCACCTGGGCCGAAAGGAAGCGTCAGCAGATCTGCAGGGCGAGTCCGCCAGACTGTTAATGCCTTATCTGCAGAGGCGCCAACGCGGACCCTCCGGGCTGCTCCTCAGGCGCTGCCGGCCCCGCCCCCCGTGCAAACGCGCCGTCGGGGCCCAGGGAGCCGCGCCCACCGCCCACCCCCGCGCCGCCGCTGCTCTGGGGAGGAGGGACCCAACGGCAGGGGAGGAGGCCAGCCAGGCCCTGCAGGACCCCGGCTCTCCCCAGACCCTTGGAGCCACACCCCCACCTGCGGAGGCGGAGGGCCCCCGGCCAGGCCAGCGGGGGATGCTGGCGACCTGAACCTGTCCAGGCCTAGGAATGCAAGCTGGACCCTGGGACCTGGGAGCAGCCCCCGGTGCTGTTCACGCTGAGCCCCCAGCTGCCCGGCCCCCAGCCCAAGCTCTGGGCATCTTTCCCCAGAGCTCTGCGTCGTGCCCAGAGTGACTTCAGACGGGGGCCTCCTGGGTGGGCCCTCAGCCCCCTGGGCTCTCCCAGGGCTCAGACCACAAGGTGACCCCATGGTGGCATGACTGCCACCCGGCCTGGCCTCAAGGCCGGGCACAGAGAGAGGCTCCCCACCCCCACCCCCACCCCCCATGGTTACATCTAAGCAACACTGAACCAGGATGGAAAGTGGGCAGTTTCTGCTTCTGGGGGTGGGGTGGGGGCGTCCCTCCTCTCCCTGCCCCATGCCCAACCCGACCCGGCCCAGGTTCCCTGATCCGCAGCCCCCCTGTCCTCGGTAGCGGCCAAGCCACACCTGTCCCACCTAGAGGGACTTTCCTGGGGAGTGTCCTCCGTCCAGCCTTCAGGGCAGAGTCCCCCCTCCACCGCCTTCCCTGCCCAGGCACCCCCCGACCCCGTCTTTCCTACCGGCCCCTCTGCCCCCCTCCCCCTCCCCACTGGTTCACACTGACATTCGAGGAACAACCCAGTCAAGGTGGGAGGGAGGGAGTTCAGGACCCTGACCTTTGTGCTCCCCACCGGTTAGGGGGGCACAGTTCTCAGGAGGGTGGAGCCCGGAAGGAAGAGATGAGGTTTGTGTTTTTAGGGTTACCTGCTTCCTGTGACAGGTGCGGGCTGGAGGGCAGGGAGAGGGAGGGGCAGACAGAGAGGGAGAGAGAGGGGCAAGGAGGGAGAGACAGAGGGAGACAGAGACAGAGAGACAATGATGAGACAGACAGAGGCAGAGGTGGTGGCCGGAGGCAGGAGAGAGGCTCCCACAGCCTCTGGCAGATCCGCTTTCCTCCGAAGGACCCCCCTGCTGGACACCCCCGCTGGACACCCCCCCCGCCGCCGCCCCCGCCCCACCAGCTCCGGCCTCTCTGAGGGCAAAGGCCTCCGGAGGTCCTCCTGCAGGTCCTGCCAGACCTGTCGCCTCGCCCCCGCCCCCCACTCCAGCCCAGGCCCCTCCCGCTCCTCCCAGGGTCCAGGAGGCCAGCCCCTCCCCCATTTACACAACCGGCCCTCCGCTCCCCAACCGGACCTACAGCTCATTCAGTCCTTTGGCTCCCGGCTTGTGGCCCCTTCCTTCTCGCCCCAACAACTAGCCATTACGCCGCAAACACGTGCTCAGTAAGGAAGAGCCACGCATGCACAGCAGTCTCCTTGTGGTTCTGCAGCTTCACACGCGTTGCACGCGTTCACACTGTGTGTCGGGGACACACAGTCACAGCTGGAAATGGCGCTGTCTGGCCATGGCTTTTACTCGACGTTATCCCTTGAGAATTTTCCTTTAGTTAAATTAAAATTTTAAACTAAATTTAGATTTTATTTATTTTATTGACTTTTGGTTCATTTTTCCTTTCAAACCTCACTTTTGACTCCTTACGGAAGAGGGCGCGTCTCAGCCCGTCTCTGCTCTTCCCTCTCCCCTCCACGGCCAGGGGTGCGGTGACATGTGTACGTGCACACGCATCCTTTTGTGACTCGACCTGGTTCACAGGTTTGTGGATTTTCGAGTAGCGGGCACACCGTGGGACAATCACCCAGATCCAGAAACAGAACATTCCAGAACCCAGAGGCCCTGCTCCCCCACAGGCACCGTCCGTCCACCTGCGGTTCCAAAACCCGGGGCACCCCGGTCTGTGCCTCCACTCTGCTTCCCAGCCTCAGCCAGGCTCCTGGTCCCTCCTGCTGCCACCGTGCCCGCGTCTCCCAGGCGGGCAGGGCCGGTTCACTCACCTGGGCCCCCGCCACGGGGCAGCCCCGGTCTGCGCCATGACACGGGGGCCGCCCCGAGCCCGTCCTCGCCTCCTGCGCACTCGTACCCGGGCCCCACCTGAGGAGATGAAGCCAAACGGCATCTAAGAGGACTGAGCCGGTTACCTGCCGGCCGCCTGGGTACACGGCACACGACACAGTCACGTGCCCTGTGTCCACTGTGCCCACTAGAGGCAGCGCTGCAGGTGCCGTGGGCATCCCTCAGGCTGTGACCTCGCCGTCCTCCCACGAAGCACCCTTTGACCGTCCTTGGCTCCGGGGACACTGACCCCTTCCGTGTGCTCTGGGGCCCTCCCTTCCCGAGCATCTTCCTGCTCAGCTGCTGCCCCCGCCCCCCGGTCTTGGATGAGCAGAAGCCCTTCATGGCACCACGTCCCAGCATCTCTCCTCCAAGGGACCGCTGCCCTCCGCAGGGTCGCAAAGACCTGGTGTTAATCTAGAAGCTTCGTTGTCCTGATTTGAGTACGTGAACTGTCCACTCGGAATTGTTTCTCACGTGTCTCTCGAGGCAGCTGTCAGGCCAGACTCCTGGGGGCGGGCGGCCTCAGGAGCCGGCAGGCACCGCTTCCTCAGCGTCCTCTGCCCCGCTTCCCGCAAGGCTGCCCTGGCCGCAGACCCACTGCTGGGGCTGGGGTCTGTTTCTTCGCCTTCCCGTCTGGTCCTTTGCTTGTCCCGTCGCCCTGCTTCCAAGGGCTCCGGAAGTTCTTGCACCTCTCTCGCTTCCGACGGGGTCTCCAAGAACGCCTCCGTTTCCGGATATGCTTGTCCGTTTCCACGAAACCCGCCGGGGTTTTGACTCAAATGCATTCAAGGCACAGATCTGTCGAGACGTTTCGGGGAGGTCTCTACAATATTGGGTTTGTCGAACCGTAGATGTGGCTCGTCTCTCCGTTAAGGTGGAGCCTCCTTTTCGAGGTCACGCCGGGCAGTTGCTTGTGTGGAGGCCCGAAGATCTTGCCTTACACTTGTCAGCGGTTCGACTTTGGGGGTCGCTCTTGCGAACAGTGTCGTTTGTAAGGTTTACCTTCCCGTCGTGCACTTCTGGTCACATAACAACACAATTCTTACGTCAAAATCTTTCACATGTCGAACAATTGCTTTTTGAGTATATTCTCAGTACAAGATGATGCCAAATGAAAATGACAGTTTCCACGTAACCCTTTCCCGTCATTTTGCCATCGCTACAACCAAAGTTGTCACCCCCAAAAAGGAACCCGGGCCTTTTGCCGACACCCCTCCCCCACCCTGGGGACCCAGGAGAAGACACACAATTGACCCAGGACCCAATCCGCTTGGTAAAGGCATCAACAAGCCGTCTTGGCCACTTCAACTACATTTTTTTTTTTTTTTTTGTCTTTTTGCTTTTTAGGCCCCACCCACGGCATATGGAGGTTCCCAGGCTAGGGCTCCAACTGGAGCTACAACTACCAGCCTACACCACAGCTCACGGCAACGCCAGATCCTTTAACCCACTGAGCGAGGCCAGGGATCCAACCTGAAACCTCATGGTTTCCAGTCGGATTCATTTCCTCTGAGCCAGGACGGGAACTCCAAATCAGGATTATTTTTAAGCTTTGCTAATTTCATAAGTGTTCTTAAATGTAATTAAGGGAGTTCCCGTCATGGCACAGCAGAAACGAATCCAACTAGGAACCATGAGGTTGCAGGTTCGATCCCTGGCCTCGCTCAGTGGGCGTTGCTGTGAGCTGTGGTGTAGGTTGCAGATGTGGCTCAGATCCTGTGTTGCTATGGCTGTGGTGTAGGCAGGAAGCGACAGCTCTGACTAGACCCCTAGCCTGGGAACCTTCATAAGCTGCAGGTGGGGCCCTCAAAACACAAGAAGACAAAAAAAAAAAAAAAATGTAGTTGAAGTGGCTGAGATGGCTTGTTGATGCCTTTCCCAAGCAGATTGCGTCCTGGGTCAATTTTGCGCCTTCTCTATCAATAGCGCTGGTGGTCAGCTTCAGATTTTTCTCACATTCCTGTTGCCAGGATGCCCTACCTGTCAAATGAGTGGGAGGGGACATTGTCTTCCGGTGCCGGCAGGATGGCGCCCTGAGCCCTGGGACCGTGGGGCTGCAACAGACGTGACGGCGCGACTCCTGTCATCCTGGCCACACCCGGGGCCTCCGAAGCCTCTGGGCCGAGCAGCAGGTGGGGGCCTGGACAGTGTCCTGATCTCCTGAGTCAGGAACCTTTGCCCAGGGGTGGCAGCCTGTTTCTAGGGCCTGAGTTACTGAGTCGCAGCCTCGGGAGTCATGGGGCCTCTGGTGCTTTGTCCTGTCTGTGCCCCAACGGATTCACTGACTCCTGGCCCCAGGGTTGAGCCCACAGGTCTCTGCTCTTTCTCACGGGGACGAGGGAGAGGACGCAGTCTCTGCGGGGGGCAGGGTGGTGCAGGGTGAGAGGGAAGGTGCCCAGCTGCCCGGCCCACGCCGCCCGTCCCCCTCCCAAAAGGCCACGCCCGGGGCCCTGCTCACCGGCCACCCGCCTCAGAGCCTCTGGTGCCCAGGGACGCTGGCTTCATGCCCTGGCTCATCCTGGCCCAGTGCGAGGCCAGAGTCCCCCCGAGTCTCCTTCCTGCCTGTCTCTTCACTGCGGGGTTATGAGGAGGACCGAGCCGGCTCTCTGAGGAAACAGCCCTGAGATAACGCGCCCAGATTCTGCCTTCCTGGTGATTCTCGCTGCCCACGGAGCCCAACAGGAAGCCGTGGGTGGACGTCCAGGAGGCCTGGGCGGGGAGGCTTGCCAGGGAGCCCGGGGCCACAGCACAGAGCCTTCCTGTTTATTTTGCGCGGCTGGAAAACGCCGACAAGGCGTTAGCTAAAGGGGCTAAAGTTTTGCCACGTCAATAGTCCCATGTGCACATTTGTAGTTTTATAACTTGTAATTATAAAAGTAATATATTTTTGTAACTTTGTATCTTTGGGAAACTCAGAACCAAGAGAAGAGTAAAGCATTCCTGGGGTTCCCCTTGAGGCTCAGCAGTAAGGAATCGGGCGAGTATCCAGGAGGATTCAGGTAGAATCCCTGGTCTCGCTCAGAGGGTTAAGGGTCCAGTGTTTCCATGAGTTGTGGTGTAGGTCACAGATGTGGCTCGGATCTGGCGTTGCTGTGGCTGTGGTATAGGCCGGCGGCTACAGCTCTAATTCAACCCCAACCTGGAACTTCCCTATGCCGCAGGTGCGGCCCTGAAACAACAACAACAAAAAAAAAGAATTCACAGAACTCCCGTCGTGGCTCAGTGGTCAACGAGTCCGACTAGGAACCATGAGGTTGTGGGTTTGATTCCTGGCCTCGCTCAGTGGGTTAAAGATCCGGCATTGCTGTGAGCTGTGGGGTAGGTCACAGACGTGGCTCAGATCCTGCGCTGCTGTGGCCGTGGTGGAGGCCGGCAGCTGTATCTCTGATTAGACCCCTAGCCTGGGAACCTCCATAGGCTGTAGGTGCCGCCCTAAAAAGACAAAGAGACCTGGAGTTCCCATCGTGGCGCAGTGGTTAACGAATCTGACTAGGAACCATGGGGTTGCAGGTTTGGTCCCTGCCCTTGCTCAGTGGGTTAACAATCCGGCGTTGCCGTGAGCTGTGGTGTAGGTTGCAGACGCGGCTCGGGTCCCGAGTTGCTGTGGTTCTGGCGTAGGCTGGCAGCTACAGCTCCGATTCGACCCCTAGCCTGGGAACCTCCATATGCCGCAGGAGCGGCCCAAGAAATAGCAAAAAAAAAAAAAGACAAAAAGACCAAAAAAAAAAAAAGCATTCTTGATTTCACCATCCATAGGTGGTTGGAAGAAAGGCCAACTTAGCATTTTCTCCCGCCATGCGTGAGTGTGTATGTGCGTAGACACGCATATTACATATATGTTCTGATATATATTCATAATGGTATCTTTTTGCATTTTCCAGTCAACACGTCGTGTTTTCCACAGAGCAAAGCTCGTCTGCCCACTAGTCCCCATTAGGGGTGCACTCACATGCTCGCTACCCGCATTACCCGCTTTTACGTTATTGGGCAGTTCTGTTGCTCCAGACTTCATTCTTAATATCGCTGCAATCAAAATCTTTGTTCGAGGGAGTTCCTGTCGTGGCGCAGTGGTGAACGGATTCGATGAGGAACCATGAGGTTGAGGGTTCGATCCCTGGCCTCGCTCCGTGGGTTCAGGATCCGCCGTTGCCGTGAGCTGTGGTGTAGGTTGCAGACGTGGCTCAGATCCTGCGTTGCTGTGGCTGAGGCTGTGGTGGAGGCCAGTGGCTACAGCTCCGATTCGACCCCTGGCCTGGGAACCTCCATATGCCGCGGGTGTGGCCCTAGAAATGGCAAAAAGACAAAAAAAAAAAAAAATCTTTGTTCGAAGTCCTGCTCCCTCATCCGGAACATCTGGGGCAGATTTTTCGAGACGTGGTTAATTAGGTTGAAGGACATGAAAACTGGAAAGGCCTTGGCCCAGGAGCATCCATTTCTCCCGCCTCCTGAAGCACTGGCGTCATCTCACGCTTTGCCAGTTTAAGTGGGACCTGGGTCTGGGTCTGGTGGTGTCTGTTTGCATGAGTTCTGGTTGGATTGACACTGTTCATGTCTCTTAGCTATTTTGGTAGATTTGTACCATGTTAAGATAAACAATAAAAACCCAGTTCTCTTCACCAGCAAAACAGGCTTACTTGGGAACAGCAGAGTGGCGGAGTCCTGGGCACCAGCCTGGTGAGCCGGGGCTGGTCCTGGGGGCACAAGCCTGGTAAGCCGGGGCTGGTCCGGGGGGCAAAAGCCTGGTGAGCCAGGGCTGGTGCGGGGGACACGAGCCTGGTGAGGTGGGGCTGGTCCTGGGCACACGAGCCTGATGAGCCGGGGCTGGTGCAGGGGGCACAAGCCTGGTGAGCCGGGGCTGAGGCTGGTCCGGACGACTAAGGAGAGGCCTACTTTCTAGGGAGCAGGGGGGCTGGGGGTCCACTGGAGGAAACCAGGGCTCTTCACTGGCTGCGCTGTTGCCAGGCAGGGAGAGGCTCTTGCTCCCGGAGTCACTTCCTACCGGCCCCTGTGTGTGCCAGGGTGGCAGGTGCAAGAGAGCCCCCTCCCTACACCCCCCCCATTTCAGCTGGGTTTCCCTCGATTAATGTCCTTAATTACAAATTGCCATGCCCTTTTTTCTGGGGGAGTGGGGGCCCTGGGCAGTTTTCTGGCCCCTCATGGGTTTGGGGTTCACATTGGTGGCTCAGGGCCACCTGCGGACCCACCTCCTCTCAGCACCCCTGCCCCGAGGTCCGGGTCTGGAATGGGCTCCCCCCGAGTCCCCTCCCTCCCCTCATAGCCAGCAGCCTGGGCAGAACCTCTGAGCTTTGGTTCAACCCTGGGGCCCAGACTCATGGGAGAGACTCAGCCGCTGGATGGGGTGAGGCGTGGAATGGCCGCCCATGGACTTGGGAGTCTCCGGGACACCCCAGCCAGAGGACCCCTTGACTTGACGGGACCAGCGCCACAAGGAGGAGAGAAGCTGGACTCAGGCGCTGTAGGAGGCACAAGGGGCTTGGAAGTGGAGGCCAGGCCGGATGGTCAGAGGCCCGGATGGCTGTTGAAGCAGCAGTGTGAAGAAGGGGGCGAGCTGCAGAGCGTGGCTCAGGAGCCGAGTGGCCACGGCCCACGGAGGGGACGGACATCGGTCAGCAGGACACTAGAACTGGGGGGCCGGGGGGAACGGAGAGGGCACAAGCCACACGGGATTGGGGGCTGAGACAGGGGCGGGGAGTCCTTCCTGTGTGGCCTTGTGGCAGGCTGGACTCTGAGACGACACAGCGAACCAGGCAGGGATCCCCACCAAGCCCTGGGAAGCCACAGGCTGCCGACCGAATTTCCAGGAGGAATTTCCAGCCGCTCTGGGGGCGCCACATCTTCAGCCAGCTCCTGGACCTCTGTTCAGATGAAACTCCGACAGGATGTTGTGGGAAGTTGGGGGGAGAGGGGAGGAGATGGGGTGGGCGGGTCCTCGGCCCGGCACCCCCGCCCCCGCCTGCCCCCCTACTGCCTGCTGCACAGATGAGGCAGCTGAACGCCCTGCCAGGCTGCGGGTGGAGAGGGACCCCTGCGGGCGCCCCAGGTCCCTCTGCCAGCCCCCACCTGCCTGTGCTCCCACCCGGGGCAAGGACTTCACTGGCCTCTCGTAGGGGCTGCACTGGGGTCAAGGACAGCCTCCGTCTGCAGATGAGGTCTCCGCGCTGCCCTCTGCAGCGCGGAGACCTGGGCAGATCATGAGTGCAGGGGTCCGCGGTCTGGAGAGAGTGCAATGGGGGGGCACGTCTTCCACGTGACCCCAGGGCTTCGGAGCAGAGGGGCAGCCTGCGCCGCCCTCCCCAGCAAAGGCTGGGTTCCTGAGAGGGGCAGGGGCAGAGGGGCCGCCAGCTGCCCTGCTCAAGGCATTCCCAGAAACCGGTCAAATTGTTTTCAGGCCGCTGGGGATTAACCATCAACCTGAGGAAATGCCCTCTCAGCGGCCCCCAGGCCAGTACTTTTCCAAAAGGCCCTGCGGAGAAACCCTTTGGGCGTGGGCAGGGCCGGGGCGGGCAGGACTGCCAGGGACTCCACCTTTACACCTGTGGCCCTTTTGAGGGTCCCCACGAGACACCCCACAGGTCACCCCCACTTCCCCAGTCAGGTCCCTCGTCCCCACATCTTCTGGCCCCTCAACTCTCTTCCTGCCTCTCCCTAGCTCACCCCAGACCAGTTCCAGAGCCTTCAGGCCCCTGCACCTGCCACCTCCCCAAGTCAGCCGCTTCCTGCATCCCAGTCCCGCCCCCGCCAGGCTCAGAGCCCTTCCCCAGGCCTTGCAATGAGCTCTGCCTCCCTAGTGGGGAAGGGGGGCTGGGACCCCCAGGACGGCTCCTTATGTAACTATTGAGGAGAACTTAGGTGTGCAGAGCAGGGCAGGGGGTCTGCACGGAGGGGCGCCCAGGCCTGGCAGTTGTGCCTTTGTGCCCAGGCCCAGTCCTGGGCCGGAGCAGCTGCACGGGAGCAGGTGTCCTCGTTACGGGGACAGCTGTGGCCGGAGGCGTGTTGTTGGCCTTTGACAGGCAGAGCGGGCGCTGGTGCAGCTGTACCTCAAGTCAGGTGCTGGGAAGGGAATGCAGTTTAGGGGGAGCATTTTTATCGTGAAAACAAAATACAGGGTCCACCACCACCAACCATTCTGGAGCCCTTTCTGCATGATCCCGCGGGAGGCTGCGGTGACGGCGGCCACAGCGGCTCTTCCTGGGCTCTTGCTCCCAAGGCCTCCAGCACAGCCAAACAAAGGGGCTGGCGTTTGTGCTGCTCTGTCACCCATGGTCCACCTGGCTGAGTGGTCACTGATGGCCTTCAACGCAGTGGCAGGGGTGGATGGCCCATCAGGAGCAGACCAGACTAGGCACTTCCCTAGCACCTGCTCCGCGAGGTGCCACTGGACACAGGCCACGGGGGCGGGGGGGCAGAAGAGGGAGGAGCTCCGGGGCTCCCACTTTCAAGGATGACCAAGGGAGTTGGGAGAGAGGCAGGCAGGGGTCAGGCCAGCAGTGCGGGCAGGCTGGGGGCCCCTGCGTCCCTGGATCGGAGTCAATGCTGGCTGTAGCGGGGGAGTGATGGGGCAGGGCGGAGGGAGACCCCACCTGGGAGGGAGCACGGGAGCCCAGCAAGGGTGGCGTCTGCAGGTGCACCCCTCGGGACCCTGAGAGGCCCTGGGGTTGACATCGAGAGGAACGAGGGAGGGTGGGCGGCGGAGACCCCGCCCCAAGTGCCAGCCCCACCTGAGGTGCAGCCGCCGGGCACACAGGTGTGGGAGGAGAGGGAGGTGACCCACTGCAGCCACTGGAGGGCCACCTTCGGGGACTTGGACATCAGGAGTGCGTCTTAAGAGAGAAGCGAATGGAAGGAGTAAGAAAGGGAAAGAAGTCCTGAGCAGACCGTTTTTAGGACTTAAACTGTGCTGGTTTCGTAAGATTTCATGTAAAGGGAAGTTAATTCCTTCAGAAGCGCTGCCCCGGCCGGGAAGGGGGTGCTGAAAAGGAGCTGAGGCTCAGGTGTCTTCAGCTCACCTGCAGCCTCACTGGGGAGGGGCGGGGCCAGGAAGGGCGGGGCCAGGGGAGCACCCCCCCAACCCCCCGGGGACTGGGCTCCAGGATCTGGACTCCATTCCTGAACCTCCGCAGGTGGTCGGGGGCGGCCAGGCGGATGTCAGGGGTGCGGGCGTCGTTGAGAGCCTGAAGCGGGGAAGGACACCAAGCTCTGGGGACCCCCCTGCGGGTCAGAGAGGCCCCAACCCCACCGGGACATGGGGCCGCCCAGAGTGGACTCAGGAACCTTGGAGGTAGTGCTTGGGAGAAGGTTCTAGAGCAGGAGGACAGGTGAGGGCTGCAGGGTTCAGGGCTGCAGGATCGGCCAGGCTGGGCTGGGGGATCCGCAGGCACTGGTGCAGGGACCAGGCACTCCAGGCTGGACACGGGCCGGGTGTGGCCTTCGACAGTGGCCAAGGTTCAGAGGGCAAAGGTCACCGAGGTGGGCAGTACCTGAGTCAGCGCCGAACACGTGAGAGGCCGGCAAAAGTGTCCAGGAGGGCGGGGAGGGGCAGAGTCTTCAGAGGAGCGGCCGGGTCAGAGGTCGAATGTCGCAGGAAGGAGGCGGGACTGGGCTGGGGAGGGGCAGGCTCAGGGGTGGCTGGGGGGCAGGATGGCCCCCACACCGAAGTCCATGGGGCTGGGAGAGGAGTGGCCTCCGGGAAGCCCCTTCCCCACAAGCTCAGCTCACCTGAGTAGGTAGGACCACCTCACTCTGGGGTCAGCAGCCCCAGCCCCCATCTCTATACAACGCCCCACCTCCGGTGGAACAAGCCAGGCCCCCTCGGCCTCTGTCCCCTCCCCCCCTCCAATGCAGGGACAGCTGTGGCCTGCTCTCCCTGGCCCCGGGGACTCTGCCTGGGGTCAGTCCTGTGTCCTTTCCCTCTGGTCACCTTGGCCCAGGACAAGGCCTGGCCCCATCACAGACCCCGAGTCGCCACGGCTCAGAGCCCAGCCTTGCCTGCCGGCCTCAGCTCAGGAAAACGGCAAACCTTGGCCCGATGGCCCTGGGCCTCTGCCCCCCAAAGGGCAAGACTGGACAGTCCAGGAGGACCCCAGGTGGCCCGCACACCTTGGCCCCGATGGCCCTGACCCCCTGCCCCACACTCCTGTCCCAAGTGCTGACAGGACAAGCCCCTTGCACGTGGGCCCCCCACCCCCCGCCCCATTGTGCCCGGGCAGGTGAGCAGGGTGGGGAGGGGCAAAGGGACCAGTCGAGTCAGGAAGGGGGGGGCATGGGATTTCCTCCTGACTGGGGGGGGCGGTTCTCAAAGGAGGCTCTGCTCTGAGCCAGCTGCCCTGGTGGGAAAAGCTCAGAGGAGCCCGGGCTGTCCTTGTGGGGGTCATTGTCCTGGGAGGCGGGGCGGAGGGCCAGAGCCCCTGGGTTCCCCAGACCCCAGTGCACCCGGGGTGAGGGCACTCTGCGCAGGGTGGCTTCGGGGAACGCAGCCCCCCCACTCCCCGCCCTCCTGGACCATCCCTCTCCCCGAGGCGCCCCGTTGGCCCCCTGGGTGCCATCCCTCGTGCCAGCGTCTGGGTGCCGTGGAGGCGTCTTTGTTGGACGGCAGGTCATGGAGCCCAGCCCAGGACTCCATCATTGCTCTGCTCAGAGGCCAGGCAGGTGGCCTGGGGCCCCAGCTCCACCGGCCGCCCCTTCCCCAACCAGTTCCTTCCCGGGCCAGGGAGGGAGGTTCCCAGGGAAGGAGGGGTGGTGGGTGTGGATGTGAGGGTCCCCCACACCCCCTGGGGGGCTTTCCTGTTTCCCACGGAGGGGGGAGAGGGGCAGAATCCTTGCCGGGCATGCAAGGTGGGCTGCCGGGGTCTGGAAATTGAAGATGGGCCTGGCCAGGAGGACACATCTGGCCAAACTGCCCTGGGCCCTTCGCCAGGACCCGGGACACTGGCGGAAGTCGTAAAGGAAGGAAAGACAAAGCCTGCCCCTGCCCCACACTCTCCTGCTGAGTGGGCCCTCTCCTGGGTGCCCAGGAAAGCCCCAGGCCAGCACGCCGTGGGGCGGTTGCGTGAGGGTCTGGGTGCCATGGCCCTCGGGGAGTCCTGAAGGCTGGTGAGCAGGCCCTACCCTGCGAGGGGCCGGGATGCTCCGTGGTCCCTGTTGGTGGGGGGGCAGAGTGAAAAGGCAGCTCCAGGACCAATGGGTGAGCTGGCACGGCCCAGATTCCCAGCGAGTTGAGTGGAGATGTGCTGGAGCCCCAGGGGCCTTCCCCACCCACGCAGGCAGCCTCGCGCCCCTTCTGGCTCCTGGGTCTCAGATCCCAGGACCCCAGTTACGGGAACAGGACAAAAGCTGAGCCCTGAGGAGAGAAACCCAATGAGCCAGCAAGTTCCACCCACCCCCACCCCCTCAGGCATGTCAGGGCTCCCACCCTCAGGGCACATTTGCAAATGAAGTGTGGGACAGGGTCTTCCAGAAGGTTCTCTGATTCGGTTAGATTGCACCTGCTGGAGTCCAGGGTGTGGCTCCGTGGTAGGAACCCGGCTGGTATCCATGGGGATGCGGGTTTGGACCCTGACCTCGCTCAGCCGGTTAAGGACCCATCCGGTGCTGGCGTGAGCTGTGGGGTAGGTCGAATCCTGGTGCAGCTCCGATCTGGCGTTGCTGTGACTGTGGTGTAGGCCGGCAGCTACAGCTCTGATTAGACCCCTAGCCTGGGAACCTCCATATGCCGCGGGTGCAGCCCTAAAAAAAGTGCATCTGCGTGCAGCAAAGGGAGGGTCACAGAAGTGCAGTCTTTCTGTTTGCATCCTGTCAGAGGCCTGAGCTCTGCCCCGAGCAGGGTCTGTGGGCGACGCGGGGCAGCAGGCCTGCCGCCTGGAAGCACCCAGAGATCTGAACACCACAGGCTGGCTGCAGGAGGAAGGTGCCTTCCACATCTCTTGGGACCCTCCCTGGGGACGGAGCCAGCTGTCCAGGTCTCCTGGGATGGCTTCCTGGCCTCTGCCACCAGCCTCTCCTGCTGGGGAGGCCAGATGGTCCTGGGACCCGGCCACAGCTGGCTGGGGTTTAACACCGGCAGTGAACCTGGAGGCAGGGGCTGCAAGATGGCTTCCAGTCTGGACACTTGACTGGTGACACCACCACTTCCGTCATGGCCCTGGGCTTCCCAGGTGCATCCCCCCACCCAGTGCACATGGTGCCAGCTGCCACCGAGCGAGCTCAGAGGCCCACGGTCTCCCCTTGGACCTGGGCTGGTCTGCAGCTTGCCCTGACCAGCGGGAAGCAGAGGAGGTGAGGCTGTGCAGCCTCGGGCGTCTCAGCCAGGAGCCGGACCGCCCCTGTTTCTGGAAGCCATGCTGTCGGGTAGCTTGGGCAAGATGCCACGCGGAGAGGGGCGGGGCCGCGTGAGGGAAAACTAAGGTGACAGTCTTGCAAGTGAGTCCTTCTTGGACCGTCCAGCCCAGCCCAGGTGTGACGCCCAGAGCCGCCGAGGGAGCAGGGCCCTCTGTTGAGGCCATCCTGAGCTCTGACCATGAAGGGAGAAAGAAGCCGTTTTAATGCCAAGCGCTGGGGGTTTGTTGGGCAGAAATAGAAAAGTGAGACGAGAGCAGACGGCCGCAATGTTTGGTGGAATCCGCGTGGAAACAGGATGAGCAGGCAGCAGGCTCATGGGACGCGAGGGCAGCCTGGGGAGCCCCAAAGGAACCCCAAACACGTGCGGCAGAACCAGGCCTCACCAGTGGGCCCAGAGCCCCAACCTGGGTTGCTATCACTGGCTTCCAAGTCTATGCCATCCAGATGGCCTTGGGTGGAATCAGAAGAGCCTGCAGATGCCTGGCTCCAGACACCTGGGCATCCAGGTGAGACAGGGAGACAAGAGACCATCCCCCTTGGAAAAAGGATGGAGGGAGCAGCCTTGAGCATGTGGGCTTGGCGGGGCTGGTCAGACAAAGCTCCCGAAGCCTCGGGTCTGAGACCCCGAGTAAGAGATCAGCCCTGTCTCCGCACCTGACGTGTGTGTGTGTGTGTGTGTGTGTGTGTGTGTGTGTGTGTGAGTGTGTGTATGTGGTTTCCAAAGGACCGGGGCAGGAGGCACATGTCACCCAGCAGAAACGCCCAACTCCCAAATCCTGAAAGATGGAGATGAGGGCGCAACACAGCATCCTAAGGCGACTCTGCGGGAAGCAGCCCCACCAGACAAAGGCTACAAGCACGTGGGCCCGGACCAGTCGCAACCAGAAGGCTGATGGTGCTGGAAACTTCACCTTGATGCCGACTAGTCCCAGAGAGGAGCCCCGCTGATCCGGCCCCTGCGGCCCCTCCCCCGAGAGCCGGCACCTCCCTCCTCCCTTGAGCACCGAGCTTGCCTACCAGTCTTGTGTTCACGCCTACAGTGTCGCTGTCCAAGAATCTGGGGGGTGGGAGCATTGTCACCTCTCCTCTGGGGGGCTCCTCGGGCCCCCACCTGCCGCCCTGTTTCTCCAGACACCCCTCGCCCGCTCAACCTCCGGACTCTGGCTAGAGTCAGACTCCAGGATAAGCTGGGGATGCTTCCCAAGGATGTGTGCCCAGAAGGAGTGCGGGTCACGGCTGGGACACGGCGACGAGCGGCAGCTGCTCACAGTAGGAAGAAGCCCTCACCTCAGGGAACCAGCTTGCACCTTGGGCCCAGCAAGCAAGTCCACCCTCTTACCGCGGGGGCTTCAGGGCTCCCGGTTCCTCTCTGCACGGTGGGCGCCCGCTGGGGTGGGGGCTGCTGCAGGACCACGTGGGTGCTCCTGGAGGAGGCTAGACAGAAGGGTCTCTCGGAGGCGTAACACAGCCTTTCTGCTGGCGGGCCGTGCACTTGTGTGGAAGGAGCAGTGTCCAGAGAAACCACTTGCCAGACCCTGGGCCACGGCTCTTGGTTTGGCTGATGGGCGACCTGGAAGGAAGGCCACCCAGAAATCAACAACCAGGTGGCCTGGGAGGTGCTTTGCAGACAGAGCTACCCAGATGCCGATGGCACCAGAGGACACATGCACCCTCGCTCGGTGCCCAGGGAGACCCAGAGCCCAGCAGGGAGGTGGAGGGCTTTTTCCAGCCCCTACCCTTCCCGTGGGAGCTCAGGTCCCCGGAGGCAGGGAGGGGACTCAGTGAGGGCCTGGGGTGCCCTTGGGCGGGTGTGCCATCCATCACGGCCGACTGGGGACCTCCTGGAGCCACGGGGGTGAAGACGGTGCGGGTTGGCGCGCTGACTGCTGCTCCAGGTACACTTGCGAGATGCTGCCCCCGCCCTGCAGCTGAGGGGGAGCCCTCCAGGGACACAGCAGGTCCCTCGTGCTGCCAGGGCCTCTGGCTGCTGGTGCCTCTGAACCATAGGGCAGCCGGCTGGAGCTCGGCTCCTGATCACCAAGGACTCCAAGGCGGGGGCACCACCAGCCCACTCGGCACCTGCTTGGCCACCACAGCAAACGCTGCAGGCTGGCGGCAGAGACAGCTGGCGTTTAGTCTCCCAGTTCTGGAGGCTGGACGTCCAAGTTCGTGGTGCCAGCCCTCTGCTTCCTGGCGAGACCTCTTTCCGGCCGCAGATGCCACCATCTCCTCTGTCCTCGGGGGGAGAGACGGAGGTCCCTGGGCCTCTTCCTACACGGCCACCCTTCTCCTGGTGACCTCATTTAACCCTAATCCCTCAAAACACAGCCGTACTGGGGGGTTAAGCTTCAGCCTGTGAATTTGGGGCACAGCTCTGTGCACAGCAAGGCGCGTGTCTGGAACCAGGTCTTCCAAGGGCCTTCAGCGCGTCCGGGGCGGGGTGGAGGGGACGCCCGTGTGGGTGCGACCCCAGAGGGGCCGCTCAGGAACAAGAGGGGGCTCACCCGCTGGCTCAGGGCCGGCACGTCTGAGCTCCGAGGGAGCACGAGCCCCGGGCAGCCAGCGGGCCCTGATCTGCAGGTTCCATGAGCAGCTCCTCCGCCTCCGTCTCTTACTGTACGTGACCTGAACCCAGGCGGCGCCGAGGTCTATGAGGCGTGCGCGCGGTGGCGGGTCACGGCTCGGGGGGTTCGGTTCGGACATCCTCTCGGGAGGGGAGGGCGCCTCGTGTGCACGGGGTGGGGACTGAATTTGGGGAAAGGGTGTACAGAGGCCCAGGGGATGAGCGGGCCGGGGTGCGGGGCAGCTCGGCGGGTTTCCCTCTGTGGAGCCCTTTTCTGGGGGCTGCGCAGTGTCCACAGTGAGGTGGCCACTGAGCCCCGGGGACAGAGCGGGGCTGCTGCCCCCTCCCTAGGGCAGAGTGCAGTGGGCCCGGAGCACAGAGCAGAGGCCACAGCAGACAAGACCCAAGCTGGGGGTCCCCGTGCAGCCCTGATACACCCAGAAGGAGGAGTTGGTGGCCCCCGTGAGCAGACCCCAGGAACGGCGGGTCCTCGGCCAGGTGGAGACCCTTGCGCCCGCTTCCCCGCTCCCCTCAGGGTCCCCTGGCCCGTGCCCCTCAGCCACCCCGGAGAGTGGGAGGGTCCCCAAGGAGGGGCAGCTCTCAGAGGGGCCTTTGCTGGACTCCCCCCGTCCGTGTGCCGATGTGGCCAGGGCGCCAGGTCCTCCGTGAGTGACATTTCTGTCATTCGTGGTCACCGCGGATGCTGACGGAGCAGACCAAACCACTCCTCTCCACGTGGGCTGCCAAGCGCCAGGACTCTGCCCTTTAACCAAGGGCACTTCCAAGCACCAGCCCTAACACGGCCCGTTCTGGTGCCATCACCCGTGTCTTCATTGTGCCACCTCCCACAGTCATGGCTGAGACGGGAGGATGGGACAAGGCCTGGGCTCCAGGGGCACAGGGCCCAGGAGGTCCCCCACCCTCCCTAGGAAGTGGCAGGCTGGACGAGGAGCCCCTGATGCCTGCTCCCCTGCTCCGGGCAGAACAACAAGAAGGCCTCAGCTGAGACGGATCATTAAAGCCTACTCTGGGAGCTCCCGTCGTGGCGCAGCAGAAACAAATCCGACCAGGAAACATTAGGCTGCAGGTTCAATCCCTGGCCTTGCTCAGTGGGTTAAGGATCTGGCGTTGCCGTGAGCTGTGGTGTAGGTCGCAGACGCGGCTCAGATCTGACATTGCTGTGGCTGTGGTGTAGGCCGGTGGCTACAACTCTGATTCGACCCCTAGCCTGGGAACTTCCATATGCTGCAGGCACGGCCCTAAAAAGCAAAAAACAAACAAAACACCTACTCTCCATCTCAGGGAAGCGCTTCCTGAACCGTTTGTCTAGGAGTTCCCCTGTGGCACAGTGCATTGAGGATCCAGCGTTGTCACTGCAGTGGCTCAGGTCCCTGCTGTGGTGCAGATTCGATCCCTGGCCCCGGGAACTTCTGTTTGCCGTGAATATGGCCAAAAGAATAAACAGAGAAATAAGCTGTTCGTCTTTATATTAATTGTGGGCTCTGCAGTGACGAGTGCAGCCCAGGCTGGTGCCTCAGACTCGGACCCACGCTGGAGGTGCAGATGCTGGGCTCTGCCGACCCACCCCAAGTGCGCCGCGGGGGAACGGGGCAGCCAGGGAGCAGTCAGAGAGCCTTGGCGAGGCCCAGCCTCTCCTGGCAGGTGCACAGGGAGGCATGTTAACGGGCCTGGTAGGGGTTTGGAGGGGTCACTCCAGGTCAGACCTGTCCCAACAGCTCAAGGTCTTGCCCGCGGGAGACACGGCTGACCGTAATATCTGGATACGCCAGCAGGGGGCGCAGTCATCCAGAGGAAAGGCGGCAGGCGTAAAGAGGGACACAGATGCGCCCGTGCACAGGCACCCTGGCCAGCACACCAGCTGATGAAAGCCCTACAGCCGCGGGTGGAGGCGGCCTCCACGCCCCCGGGCCCCCCCTCCCCCCACCCCCACCTCCCCCTGCAGACCCAGGGCTCTCTCTGTGCCGTGGAGACCGGGGAAAAAAGCGGTTCCAAGCCAGCACGGGTTGCCCCCACCGCAACAGGAGCAGCGCCCCCTGGGGGTACAAGTTCTCAGCGCCCTGGAAAGAAGTCTTGGCCAGGATAAATCCCAAAGTCTCATTCAAGTTTAAAACGCGCATTCTTTAGCAAGTAGCTCCAGCTCTGGTTCCAGAGTGACTGGAGATCTTTTTTTTTAGGGCCTCACCTGCGGCACATGGAAGTTCCCAGGCTAGGGGTTCTAATCAGAGCTGCAGCTGCCGGCTACACCACAGCAACGCCAGATCCTTAACCCACTGCGTGGGGCCAGGGATCCAACCCGCGTCCTCGTAGATACTAGGCGGGTTCCTTACTGCTGAGCCCCTACGGGAACTCCTATTGGAGACCTGTTCGAAATGACCTCCAGCCTCTGCTGCCCCCACCCCCTGCCCCCGGAGCTGTGAGGGTTCCCTCCCTGTCCTCTCTGAGGCCCAGCCCACCCCAGCTGCTTTGGGCTCAGAGGTGCCTTTAGCACACACGTGGCATTGTTGGCACCCGGCTGACATCCTGTTAACTGGCCTGGCCGTACGGGTTTGCACATCTGCTCCTGTGCCTGTGGTCTCTGGGTCCATGAGGTCGGCGGGCTCTATGAGAGTCCCCTCGGGAGTGGGGGGCACAAGGGGCCACCCTGGCCTTGCAGACCCCTGGGCAGGGCCGTCTGGGGAATCACAGCCTGTCTTCCACACGTGCCCTGGGCTTCTGGCAGATTCCTGGCTCCTCCTCCTCCCTCTTGCAGTCCCCTCTTGGAAGCCCCTGCCTCTCCAAACACCCTCAGGTTCCGGGGCCAGGGGGTCAGGAATTTGGATCACAGAGGTGACGCGTGACAGCTGTGACATACGCTCTGTGGGTAGGTAGCTCCAACTCGGAGTCCTTGATTCTCAGCCCTGTCCTCCAAGGGGGCCGTCCAGCCAGTGGTGTCCTGTTCCCCACCTGCCCAAGCCCCCTGCCCCCACGAGCACCTGCCGCTCTCCAGGACCTGCTCAGAGGCTGTGGGCGCCCAGGGCTCCCGAGAGAGGCCTGGCGTCCGCCCTCTGGCGCAGGGCCTTGCCTGGGAACAGAATTCCTGTTTCCGGACCTGAGGATGTGGCTCCTTGGATCCCGCTGATCTCCCCCGAGCGGGACCCGGGCAGGGCCCTGAGCCAGACGTTCCCGGGGCCCAGAGCAGCGCAGTGGCAGCCCCCGCCCGGGGAGCTCCTTGCCTGGTGAGCGCGGGCTGGTGCCCGTGTTCCCGGCTCCTGCGTGTCCTTCCGAGCGCCCTGGGGCCCAGCGCCGCTCAGGCCTGAAGAGCTGGGATTCCCTCTCCGGCCTCCGGTCCGAGGAGTGAGTCCTCACGAGGCCAGGAGCCGTCCCTCCAGCAACACCTCCGTACATCCTGGAGCCTCGAGTCCCTCCCACAGGTCCAAGGCCGCCCGCCGGGGGCCAGGTCTGCGCTGGTCCACGGGCCAGGACCCCTGCCGGGTCACAGGGCGAGGCTGTGCGCTTTCCACCTCCAGGCGGGTGAAGCTGCGTGGAGACGGGGTTTCCTTACAGGCGCCTCCTCCGCCCGCGGAGGCTCTGCTGTCGCTGCTGCCCGTTTCCGTAAGGCTCCTTGCAGCCAACTCTGTCTTGGGTGTCTCTCCCATGTGGAGCCTTCTGGAAGGTCAGCCAGCACTTCTCAACTGTCCTTTAAAATGGAAACGTGTTCTACTTTCAACCATTTCATTAACATTCCGTACAGCTCGGCAAAGATTTCAAAGAACACTGGTGCTCAAGTGATTTTCAAAGGTTATGCCCGGGGACCCTGAGTTCACGGAAATGGCCCAGGGTCCAGGCAGGGACCCCGTCCACGGCTGAGCCGGAACTCCAGCGGCTGCACCTCGGGCATCAGGCACCAGCGATGGCAAAGGACTCTCATGAGGTGGCCAGTGGCTTCTACAGCCCGCTCTGCTCCCAAAGGGATGCACGCGGCTCCAAGGTAAAGATTGGGGCAGATCACGACAGAAGGCCGGCTATTCTGAACACAGTGCAATTCTGGTTCTTATTTCTCTTTCAAATGTGAGCTCATTTAGGAGTTCCCATCGCGGAGCAGTGGTCAATGAATCCCACTAGGAACCATGAGGTTGCAGGTTCGATCCCTGCCCTTGCTCAGTGGGTTAACAATCCGGCATTGCCATGAGCTGTGGTGTAGGTCAAAGACAAGGCTCGGATCCCGCGTTGCTGTGGCTCTGGCGTAGGCTAGCAGCTACAGCTCTGATTCGACCCCTTGCCTGGGAACCTCCATGTCCCATGGGAAGCGGCCCTAGAAAAGGTAAAAAGACCAAAAAAAAAAAAGTGAGCTCATTCCCTTAAGCTAAAAAACTCAGCAAAAATAAAGCCACATTCACAAAATTGTCATTTATCTACTAATAATGTCACTAAAAATGCACCTCCAGAGAATGAATGAAGAGCCTCGGAGGAGATGGGTCCCCGAAATGGCCCATTCCTGTGGGGGGGGGGTGTCCCTCCCTCGCTGCTCACCCCTCCTGCGCGGCTGCATCCTGCTGACCTCCGTGGTCACAGTGATGGGGAGACAGAAGTTTCCCATTTAAATCTCGCAACCACCCTGACACTTTAGGATTTGGAGAAACCTGGCTGTCTGCTGCCTCAGACTAGTGAGGATTTAAGCCCGAGAGCCTGGCTCTGGAGCACCTGTCCCGACCTTCACGTGCTCGAATGATAGTTTCTGAGTGGATGGGGATGGGGGTGAGTGGATGGGGGAGGGGGCAGGGGATAAGTGTGGATGGGGTGGGGGATGGGGGATGGAGGGGATGGGGCGGGGGAGGAGTGGACGCGGGGGGGGTGCGGGTGGAGAAGTAGCTTTCCTGGACCGGGTGTGCTGTCTTAGACCTCCCGACAGAGGCGTCTGGGGGGCGCGAACACTTCGAGGCTCAGACTACCCACCTGTGGGCAGTTCGCCTGGAGCAGCACGGGCTTCTGATCCACCCGAGGCCTGCAGTTCCTTGAGCGTCATGGTTCCCGTGCCCCCCAAGCCGTGGGAGGCGCTTGGGGAGGCTCAGGGCCAGGGTCCCCTGGCGCAGACTGGGGCACCCAGCCCAGGAAACCTGACCTCCCAGGGGAGCGAGGCGGCAGGTCCAGTGGCCCAAGTTTCCGTGTTCATACGCGAAAAGTGGGGCAGGCTCAGTGCAGGAAGGGGCCCACAGCTGAGGGCTGACAGACTGACCGCGGAGCCGTGGGGCCAGGGGTGGACTGGGCTTCCAGGCGGGGGGACACCACAGGTGGGGCTTCTGGGCCTCCTGACGCTGGGCACCCCCAAGGTGGACTCTAGAACAAGAGCAAGCCCATCTGAGGCTCACCAGACCCCACAGCGCCAGACGCCACTGCCGAGCGAGCAGGACCAGGGCCGCCGCCCCCTGAACTGGCGAACACTCTCCCCCAATCCTGCTCCTGGGTGACAGTGGGGGACACGTTCCCCAGAGACACTAGCCTTCTCAGGTCCTCACAGGATGTGTTGACAGGGATGGGGTGGAGAGCAGCCTCCAGGTTTGTGACGGGCCCGCCCCCAGGGTCTCCCAGCCCTGGGGAGGTTGTGGGGCCCTGACCCCCTGAGGTGACTGATCAGTTGTGGCCTTGGGCCTCCCCAGGCAGCCCCCAAGGAGCTCTCTGGCCAGGGAATAAAGCCCCGAGGTGCCACGTGTGTGTGTGTGTGTGTGTGTGTGTGTGTGTGTTTGCGCATGTGTGTAGTTGGGTGGTCAAAGAAGGCTGCAAAGGGCCCTGGGCCATCCACGCCCCCGAGGCACAGGCTCTCTGATGGGCCTGGGGACAGTCCTGTCATCCCCCAGACCCACGACTCATCTGCTCTGATCACACTGGTCAGGGGTCCTCCCCAAGTGCCTGCAGCTTCTGGGTAGTTCTGGGGGGATGTCGGACCCCCGGGGGTGTCCCCGGGGAGTGTGTTCCCTGGGGATGTGACCTAGGGGGATGTCCCCTGGGGGGTATCTCCTGGGCAGTGGGTCTGCAGACCACGCAGGGCCCTCCTTGGCCCTGACCCTGTGGACAGCCTGGCAGGGCCAAGCAGGATGGGCCCGGGACGACCACTCCTGTTGAGATCGGTGCAGCCAGAGCCCCTGGAGTGACCACCAGGCACTGGGGACCCTGGGGCTCCTGTTCAGTGACTGACGGCACCCTGACCCTCATGGGTGCCCAGACCCCCGTGCCCCCCACAGTCACGCGCAGGCCCACCCACTGCTCGCTGCCTTCTGACCGCATGTCTCTGAAGCTGCACGTTTCAGGCCCGAAGGACCCGTGCGCCCCCCGCCCCGCCTGCAGCTTCCTCCCAGGCCTCCTCCTTCAAGCCGCCCTCAGCGGCTCCAGGTCTTGAGGGTGTCAGGCCTAGAATGGGTGGTCCTTCCCAGCTCCGGGGGCTTCTGGTGACCAGTGACGACCCCCGGGGCTGTTCCCACGTCTGTTCTGACCAGGTGAGCCGCTCGAGCGAACATATGATTTCACATTTCCCTGAAATGTCTAGAAAATTCCAAAACAAGAACAAAAGGGAGGCAGAAAACAGAAAAGACGAAGACAAAGCTATCGTTCTTTACAGGTAAAAAGATGCCTGTAAAATCTCAGAGGCTGAACTGGAAAAACAAGTGAATGACAAAATTTAGAGCTCTGAGAGGTGGCGGCTGCAGAATAAATGCACATCAGCCGACAGCGTTTGTTTGGCTTTTATCTTTACATTTCAGCACAGCTGCAGGATCCATCACAGCAGCGACTAGAAAATGTGAATCCATATGAATGCACGTGACGAGAGGGCTGCGTAGGCGCCACCGGCGTAAGGACTGGACGCGTTTGTGTTTACACGGAAGCCTTTTCAATCAAAACATGAAGCTACTTGGAAAACTTTCCACAATGATTCAAATATTCATCTCGGGCCAAAAATGATCTAGGAGACATTGAAGAACGGGGCGGGAGGGGGCAGAACGGTGGTCCCCATATGTCACGGGGACCCTGGGACCCGTGGAGGCCCCCTCCTGCCAGGAGGGCCTCTGAGCTTCCAGAAGAGCCTGAGAAGGTTGTGCAGGAATGAGATGGGGGCGGCCAGGTGTGTTGCAGGTGTGGGAACGTGGGCCTGGTTGGGCTCCTCTGCTGCCCTGTGAATGGAGGGGGGGGCTGCCATGAGAGGGTGGTTGCAAGAAAGGAGGCTTGACCGCTCCTCCTGGGCTTGAGGGGCCTCTGCCCCAACCCCTCGCTCCTCCGCGTTAGCAGAGCCCCCAGCCGGGGAGGCACGGTTCCCACCGTCCTAAAGGCAGGTGTGGTCACATGAGCGAGCTCTGGCAAAGGCACTGGGTGCAACTTCTGGGTTGTGCTCCTGGGAAGGGTGCGAATTGCTCTTCCACTGTTTCCAGCACCACTGCTGGAACACAAGTGTGATGGCTGGACCGGGAGCAGCCATCCTAGGTCATGAGATGAGGGAATGGAAGCCGCACACAGCTAACCACGGACCTCCTTCAAGTCACGGCTTGAATGTCAACCTCTCCTGGTGCCACCCCAGACACCCCCTTTAAAATACCACAGCTCTCAGACCCCTCTTTGTCTCTTAATCAGAGCTCTCGATCTGTGTCCCGAGAGAAGCAGGGACACCTGCGTCTTTACGGCACCTGCGGGGCTGGGCATCGCTCGGCGCCTGCAAGAACCCCTGAAAGAATGAGTGAGCGCTTCACAAGCGATGAGGCAGTGGCCGCGCTCACCTGAGACATGGAGGGAAAGCAAACCGCAGAGCCTCGGCCCCGAGCTGGCCCCTCCGGCCCCAGCACAGGCAGAAGTCTGAGGGGGGCCACCCGCCTGACCTCCGGGGTCTGAATGGCTGGACCCAGGGTGGCCAAGAGGCCAGAGCTGGGGGTGAGAAGATGTGCCCCGCCGGGGGCTCCTCCCCCAGACCTCCACCCTCACTCCCAGAATCTTTGTGGGCAAACTGGGTGGTCCCCAGGCCACCGCCCGGTGCTGGGGTGGTTGCCCTCCCCACGCCAAAGCCAGACATCCAGCATCCCTGGCCTGTCCCCTCTCCAGACCAGACCCTGGCGCTCTGATCCCTGGTCCCTGGGGTGGTGTCTCCAAGGTCCGGGAAGGACACCCCACGGCTGTCCAGATGAAGGCTTTTGTGTCACCTGGGGGGCAGGGAATGTGGGTGAAGGTCGGCCGCCGCCTCTGCTCGGTGGCCCGACGACTTTCCCAGGTGCCCCTGCCCCTCCGGTTCCCTGACGGCTCAGGGTCCATCCTGCCTCCTCCCCTGGTACCCGTCGGGCCCCGCCCCTGCCACGCCCTCCAGGCCCCGCCCTCGCGTCTGCCCTGCCCCTCCCCTCCCCCCACCCCTGGGCCCCGCCCCTTCCCCACCCCCACCCCCAGGGCCCCGCCTGCGTCCCGGTGTCTTGGTGTCTTCGCAGCGGCGCCCTGGGACCTGGAGGCTGGGATATGGCCACCATGTCCCAGCGCTTCGTGGTGACCCCCGCGGCGGGAGGGGCGGGGGACGCGGGGCTCCGGCCCCGGGACGGCGGCAGCCAGAGCTCCAGCTTCGGCCAGGTCCCCAACCCGGACCCTGCAGCCTCCCCGGAGCCTCGGGGAGTGGACGCGCTGCCCATTCTGCGCTATTGCCGAGAGCCCAACCGCTACGGTAGGTGCGGGCCGTCCCCTCGGGGACGCGGCGCCTGGAGCGCAGGGCCCTGTGTGGTGGCTAGTGGGTCGGAGGCGGTGGCTCGTAGTTGAGGGGGAGGGCTGCCTGGACGCTGGCCTTGGGGACAGCCGCGTGTCGCTGCATGGTCGAGCTGAGGTCGAGCTGGTGCTGGCTGGTCCTCCGCGCCCTCCCCAGGCACCTTGGCGGTGACACGCACCCCCCAGGGAAGCGAGTCCTGGGTCATTGTCTGCAAGGATTGGCTGGTGACAGCTCCCAGGCTCCATTGGATCTCGCTGCTCCTGGAGCGCAGGGTCCCGGCAAGGTGCGCTCCGGTGTGTGGGGGAGGGGCCTGGAGCCCACGAGGAAGCGCCGGCTGCTTCCCTCCCGTTTCTGTGTAACTGCGCAGCCCTGTGGTCTGTCTCTCGGGTGGTGTCCTTCCCTGACGCCCCGCCCTGCCTTTAACCCCTGAACTTCTACCTGCTGCTCACCTTCCGACTTGAGAACTCTGACCAGCGGCATGACAGGCGCTGGGGCACCAGTCTCCATCTGAGCTGCTCTGAACTCCGGGCCAGGTGTGGACCGGACACTGGACACTGGACACTTGTCACTGTGGTTCTCAGGTCACCCTCTTGGCCCCAGAAGCCATTTCTTGGGCTCCAGGAGGGGTCCTGTGGCACCTGGTGTGTGATCTGCGGCCTCAACCCCAGATGCAGAGGGGGCCCTCCCCATGCACCCCTCCAACAGCCTCTGTGGGGGCGCCCTGGACGGGCTGGGCTTTCCTGCTCCTGCAGCCCCGGCACGGGTGCGTCTGCGGTTTTCTATAAGCAGGTGATCCTGCCGGTCAGTGCCTAGCCAGGCCAGAGCAGCTGGCTCTTGCTGGGGTGTGTGCCAGCCTGCGGTCTGCCCAGGGGAGTCGGAGGGAGAGCAGAGCTTGGGTGATGGAGACCTGCCCGGGGTGGCCAGCAGCCGTGAGAGGCCCCAGTCTCCTGGGCCCCGAGGACCCCAGCCTGGGCTTGCTGGCCCCTGGCCGGGGCCTCGGTGGGCCCGGTCCTTGTCTCTTGGCTGGACTCCAGGGCACCGGCCCAGATGGGTGTGCGTCTGACCCTGCACGCCCTCCCTGCGCCTCCCTGCCCTTTGGGGCCCCGCTCCTTTGCTGCCCTCGGTGCCAGGGCGCTGGCCTGGGCCCCGGGGACACCATCCACTGGCTCTCAGTATCTCCGTCCTCAGGCTGACCTGGAGACGTCCATCGCCCAGCATCCTTGATGCTGCAGGCGGGAGGAAGGGTTTCCCTGGCCCTGGGACCCCCCACCCGCTCGGTCCTTCTCAAGGGTCAGCTGTGTCCGGCGTCGGGCTCCCCCCGCCACTCCAGCTGTCAGCGTGGAACGTGTTCAGAGCCCGCGGCCACTGACAGGCATCAGCCAATAGCGAGTGGGGCTCAGCGGTGTGGGAGCCGCGGGCACAGTGCCAGCTGAGGGTCAGTCAGATGATTTACTGTCGTTCCTACCGTAGAACAAAGGGCTTATTATTTGACGCTGCTGTTAAGACAAGGTAAACGCAGTTTAAAAAAGCAAATGTGGGTTTTATTGGCGCCTTGGGCCAGAGCCAGAGAGTGGCGCACAGGCGCTTGTCCTGCACTGTCCTGTCATGCGCAGGTGTGTGGCGGGTGGCAGAGGGCGCTCTCTCACGTGGGAGCCCCCAGCCTGTGGCTGTGTCAGGAGCCGTCCCGGGCTCCTGGCCACCTGTGACCTGGAGGGACCTCCAGCGCTTGGTCTCGACCGGGCCCTCGGCGCCTCGTGGATTTGGCTGGGCTGTGCGTGTGTGGGGTGTGCGCTGGCCAGCGGCGGGGTCTCCCTCCTCTCTGCCTTGGACAGGATGCGAACCCAGCTCCTAGGGTCCCCCCACCCCCAGCCCCTGTGTCCCTGTCTCAGTCCGCGTCCCGGGGCTCCTCCGAGCAGGCCAGGGTGTGACGGTGTGCTTCAGAGCTGCGTCCATTAAGCACCATGGAGCTGACATGGTTTTGTGCTGGGGCAGGAGCAGCCTGTGGCTTCTTCACTGCGGGTGGCAGGCGTTGCTCCAGATGCCCTCCCCTCTCCCCAGGGCCCCCCATCCCGAGGGCCACATGCCTCAGAGGTCAGCTTGGCTCTGCGGGGCTCAGATTCCCCTCGGCCACGTCCCTGTCTCTGTGCCTGGGGCAGGCTGCACTTGAAACAGACTCTGAGTGGAAGGTTCTGGAAGCAAGGCCAGGGCTAGCAGACAGCCGCCATCCTTCCCCGGGGCTGCCCGTGAGGGGCGCCTCCTCCTGGGCTAATAGGGTCTGCGGGAAGCCATCCACATTGGCCAAGGGGACCCGAGGCCCAGGCAGCCTGTCCCTCTGGGTAGTGTGAGCGGGGGACCTGGTCTGGTCAGGTACTGCCCTTGGCCAGAGGAGGGTGGGCACCACTGCTGCCTGGGGGCAGGGGTTGTGTGGGAAGCCGGCAGGCAGGTGGGGGCGCAGCAGACCTTGGCCTCAGCAGTGCCCCCATTCTAGGCCTTGGAGACACCGACCTGCCTGGTCTGGGCCTGACACCCCCTCCGGGTGCCCATCTGGACAGGTTTGCTGGCCCAGGACAGCCTTCCCTCCCCCATCCTGCTGGCCAGCCACCCTCCGACTTGCTGTCTGTGGGGCTGGTGGCTCTTTTTGGGTGGCCTCCATGCAAGGTGGTGCCCAGCTCAGGAGCTGGGGGGCAGGCGGGGCCCTCCGGTGGACAAGCAGGGCCAGGATGGAGAGAACGAAGGGGAAGCTCACACACACACAGCGCAGGGCGTCTCGGGCTTTCTTTGGGAGCCATGCTGGACAGTCGGGCGCTCCGAGGGCTCACCTCCTGGGCTGTGGGGTAGTCCGGCTCCCAGAGGGACTTCGGGGATGGCTCCCAGACCTTCCCCAGGAGCAGACGGGTCGCATGTCAGGCCTATGGGGGACTCCCCAGCCACACCCGCGTCGGCCCCTGCCAGCCCCCCTAGTGAGCACCCAGGACCCAGAGCCTGCAGCGAGGACGAATGGGTGGGAAAGTCCACTTCTGTCTCTGGTTGTCCAGCCGCCTTTATCTGCGCTGAGCTCTGCTCACGTTGCCCAAAGAGTGGGGCCACCAGGAGAGTCTGGGGTGTGAGGGACAGGGCGTGTGGGGGGCATCTCATGGCCAGTGATCCAGGGCTGGCCCAGCGAGAAAAGCACTGCCTCGTTTTCTGGGCCGTATGTTCAGCATGGGGGTGGGGGACAGAGACAGAGGGACCGAGAGAGACAGGGAGATGGAGACACACAGGAGGAGGGGAGCGGAGAAGGGGGGAGGGGAGGGGAGGGACCCGCTTTCCTCCTCCTCAGGAAGCTCGTCAGGATCTGCAGACCTGGCCCCTCCCCTAGGGCCGTCAGTCCCGGGTCTGGGAAGGTGGCCGTCGGGGCCCAGAGGCTGAGCGGCGTCAGCGTGGCCCCAGTGAGGCTCGGGGGTGGGGCTGCCCACGGCTCAGACCTGAGGCTGCAGGACCAAGACCCAGGCCGTGCCCAGCTCCATGGTCTGCAGGGAGCGGCCCCTCCCCAGGTAGGGACCCCAGCCACGCCCCCTGGAGCGCTGCCGACCTGCCCACCTGAGGGAACGCGAGTGTCCCCACAGCACCCGGTTACAGTGACTCAGACGCAGGGCAGGCCGTCTCTCTCCACGTGGCTCCGGAGGCCTGCTCACAGCTGCCGTCCCTACAGCCGCCACTGGCCACAGGTGCCCACTGAGCACTTGAGACAGGGTCACTGCAACCCGGGAACTGGATTTAGCTTTTTAAATTTTTCATTAACTTAAATTTGAGCTCCGTGAAGCACATGTGCTTCGTGGCCGCAGAACTGCGCCTCCTGTTCAGGTGCCGGGCAGCAAGGAAGAGCACACGCGGTCCGGCCTGGGGCTCGGTCTGGGAGGAGACAGCGAGTGGAAGGGCTGGGGGAGCCGGGCGGGGAGGCACCAAGGACGGCTGCAAGGACCGTGCTGTGGACTGAGTTGTGTCCCCAGGTTCTGCTGTCAGAGCCACCACCCTAGGGCCTGAGCCAGTGCTGTCGTTGGAGCTGGCCCTCCGGCGGGCCACGAAGGTAAATGAGGTCACTCGGGTGGTCCTCAGCCACACAGTCCTTAGCAGGAGAGATGAGGACACAGACACGCCCAGGGGTGCGACCACACTAGGGCACAGGTGCATGTGACACCTGAGCCGCCTCCAGCCCCGAGGAGCGGGCCTGCCTGGGCTCGGCCTCCTCAGGACCCTGCCCTGCCTCACCCTGAGCCCCATCTGGTCCACCTGAGGTCACTCTGAGCTCTGCCGGCGGTACAGGGACTCTGCAGTTTGGCGCCGCGGCCTCGCCCAGACCGAGGCTTCCTGCCCCTCCCCCGCCGGCCACCTGCGCCCTCCCCCGGGGCGCTCCTCTCCCTGTTGCCTAGAGACCTGAGCGCCCTGGTCCCCCTGGACTGTGCAGCACAGCAGCCGGCACCGGGATCCTGAGCAAGGGCCGTGCGGGCCCACGTACCCCCCAACCCCGTTAACAGGACCCCCCGGGGGCTGCCGGGAGGGGCTGTGGAGCCAGCGGGTAACGCCGGCGTCCATCTCCATCCCGTCCCCCGGCCTGGGGACGCTAGTGACCCTCGGGGTGACCAGACATCCATGAGCCTGGTGTGCAGACAGCGGTCGGGACGGCCCCAGGGACCTCAGGGACCGCCAGGCCCCCTCCCCCGCCGGCAGAACCAGCCAACACCAGGGCCGCCTTCCACAGAAGGACCTGGCCAAACCCGCACAGGGGCCGAGGCTCCCTCCCCGGCACGGGGGCTGCAGGGTCCTGTGGGCCTGGGTCCCTCCACCCCCTCAGTCGGCACGAGGGGAGGCCCCCGCCTTCGGTGGACACGGCCCCTGGGTTGGACGGCAGGAAGGGGCCTGGAGCCTGTGCACCTGCCTCCTGGGCTCAGGGCCTGTGAACCGGGCCTGGCCCCGCCGCCCTGCTGCCTGTAGATGGGCCTCATCCGGGAAAGCGTCCAAAGGGTGTGGCTAGGGATGAGATGCAGTCACCCCGGAAGTCCCAGGGCCCCGAATCCAATGACAGGTGTCCTCAAGAGACACAGGGGAGGACTTCCCGTCGTGGCTCAGCTGAAAGGAGTCTGCCTGGGATCCATGAGGACGCAGGTTCGATCCCTGGCCTCACTCACTGGGTTAAGGATCCAGCGTGGCCGTGAGCTGTGGGGTAGGTCGCAGACGCGGCTCAGATCCCCATTTGCTGTGTCTGTGGTGTAGGCTGGCAATCTGTACGGCTCTGATTAGACCCCTAGCCTGGGAACCTCCATATGCCACGGGTGCGGGCCAAAACGCCAAAAAGAGACACGGAAAGAGACCCGAAGAGACGAGAAGCCACGTGAAGACAGAAATGGAGGCGGAGGGAGCACCTGCAAGCCCCGGACCGGCTGGATCCCCAGCAGCTGGAGGAGGCAGGAGGACCGGACCCCCCCACACCCCCCGCATAGCCTCCAGGGAGAGCACAGCCCTGCCCGGACTTCCAGCCCCAGAGCCGGGCGTGGGCGTCTCTGTGACAGGCCACTGGTTGTGGTTCTGGGTCATAGCAGCCGCGTGACCCTCACAGGGGCTCTCCAGGGTGGGCGTGCCAACAGGGCCTGGGTGGGTTCTCCTGGAAGTGTCTCTGGAGCCTCCAGGCCCTGGGGAGGGGGGGGCGCAGAGGGGATTGGGCTCAACGCCTGTGCTGGCCACCCTGGACCCTCCAGGGTGTTCCCATTGTGTGGCGTTGTTGTGGCCGCAGTCCAGGTGGTCTTGCACGTGCTGTTGCTCTGGGCGCTCGGTTTGGCCCTGGGGGGGCATCACCACATCAGTGTCTACAGGGCTAGAGGGGGGCCCTGGGGCAGGGGGCCCAATGCGGGCCCCCAGCCCATCCCTTGGAGACCACCCTGCAGCCCAGGGGCCCTGCACGTCCTCGCAGCACCACAGATCCACCTTCTCTGGGGCTGGGGGACTTCGTGGAGGTTTGCCTCTTGGTGGCTGTTGAGCCAGAAGACACAACCAAGCCAAAGATCGGGAGCAGGAAGCATTTATTTCCTGCAGTAAGTGAGGTGGACCAGGCATCTTTTCCAGAGCAGCGCCTCCCCAGGAGCAGACTCAAAGCTCAGGGCACATGCATATTCACAAGGGGAGTGAACGGAGGCGTGGCCTAAGCTCAGGGCACATGCATATTCATGAAGGGCGTGAGCAGAGGCGTGGTCTAAGCTCAGGGCACATGCATATTCATGAAGGGCGTGAGCAGAGGCGTGGTCTAAGCTCAGGGCACATGCATATTCACCAGGGCCGTGGACAGAGAAGCGGTGAGCCTAGAACTGGGGGCAAAGCTCCACACAGCCCAGGCCCCAGCTGACCGACCTCGGGACGGTCAGCAGCAGCGTTCACCCTCCCAGTGGGAGGGGCCTTGGCTCCTGCAGACCTCAGAGCTGTGGGTCAGCTTGTTCTGTGTCCCTGGAGGAGGAACTAGGACTGTTTTATGGCTGAATTGTTTCCCGACGGCTCCCCTCACATCCCTGAAGATCACGGATGACAGACCCGTTCAAGGCCAAGGGCTGTGTCCAGGCTCAGTTCACAGAGCAGCTCCTCTGATTGTGGAAAGCCACGCCTGGTCTCTGCCTCGGCGGACACCCATCTGCTTCCACCAGGAAGAGGAGGCTGGACCCTGCTCCCAGGCGGCCCCGGACCCCAGCAAGAGGGATCGCGGTGGGCCAGACGGCGGGGAGAGTTGGACTGAAGGGTGACCGGGAGCCCTCGGAGGCTGGGACCTGAGCCAGGAGCCCAGTGCCTAGAGCGGACCCTACATGGAGGGGCTGAGCCCCCGCCCCCAGAGTCGAGTGGCCTTGAAGCAGCCATGCAGGAGGAGGCTCCACGCTCCCCTGGACCAAAGCTTCCTCCTGTGCAGCCCCCCCGTGCAGACCAGGTCCCTCCTCCGAGCCAGCACCATGGCCGAGGGCCCCCCACGGCAGCCCCAAGGACACGGCGCAGGGCACGGGCCACTGAGTGTGTATGAATCGGCTGCTGCGTTTGCAGAAGCGAAGATGTCCCTGGAATTCGGCGGGGCCTTGTCCGTCCCTGGGCCGCCGCCTTCTGTCACCGTGGGCTGTCTGAAGTTTGCTAATGTTTGGCAACAGCCACACCTTCCCTGGGAGCTGGTTGTGGGCCTGTAACCCAGTGGGGTGAACGTCTCGCCCACCTGTTGATGCCCCACGGAGTTGGCGGTGACGTCAGCAGTGGACGGGGACGGTGGCCGTGGGGGACGCAGGTGACACCTGCCCCAGGCGCGGCCGCCGGGGCACCGTCAGGCACAGAACACAGTGAGCGGGAGGACCTGCGGGTGCCGCCGTCCAGCCCAGGGAGGACCAGCCGGCGGCGGCCGGCAGGCGGGGCAGAGGGCGCCTGTTCTCTGCGCTTTCACGTGCCGTCCCTGGTCCCAGACAGGGTGGGGAGGGGTTGTCCACTGTGTGTGGGACCTGATCCAGGGGCCGGGAACAGAGCTCGGAGCTCCGTGCTCAGCTGCCTCCACCTCGGTCCTGTGGGTCCTGAGGATGCTGTGCCATGAGCAGGAGGGGCCTCAGCTGCAAGGGCCCCTCCAGGATGCCGTGTCCTAAGCTGTCCAGTGTCCAGCCAGGACAGCCGTGCAGAGGCCCTGGGGCGGCACCAGGGCCAGGACGGGGCTGGATGTGATGAGGACCTTGCAGTGCGTGTGGGCGGCAGCCGTGGGCTGGGGACGCTGGCCCGGGGACTGGGGGCACTGGCCCGGGGACTCCGCCCTGGCCCATCACCGGCACTGGTTTGGCAGAGACCCCCAGGCGGGCAGAGACCCCCAGGCGGGCAGAGTCGGGAGAGGGTCTCAGCCGAGAGGGGGCGCAGGGGCCCTGATGGGGGTGCAGGCCAGGGAGGCCAAAGGGAGTCAGGAGCAGGCGTCCTGCGAGGTCGGTCGTGCCAGCTCATGTGGTTGGTCCTGAGCTGGGAGAGGCGTCTCTGACCAGGTCCTGGCCCCAGGACCCGTGGCGGCTGAGGCTATGGTTTGGCTTCTGGGCTGGTGGCTGCGGTGGTGGTGGGCTTGTGCCTGTGTTCTGGCCGCTGTGCACACAGTGCCTCCCAGCGCAGGTGATGGGGCCGCGTGCGGAGGCGGCTCCGGGTCCCTCCTGGACTCGGATGTTGGCTCGTTTTGAGGTGAAGAGCACCGTGTGGGGTGGACAGCCTGGCAGTGGAGGCCAGGTGACCTCCGGGGGGAGCCAGGGGCCTGGAGCCTGCGGTGACCAGGGGGCAGTCCCGCCGTGTCCTCAAGTCCCTGCAGCCGGAGACGTGACTCGGCGAGCGTGGTGAGGCCCGAGGACGCAGGCGTTCGCCTCCGTGGGAGGGCGTCCACGAGAAAGCAGAGGCCAGGCCAGCGGGAGCTCCGCGGAGTTCCCCACCCAGCGCCGCGGGCCGCCCTGCCGGGCCCACTGGTCTCGTGATTGGAGGCTGCGATTCTGTCGTGAGGAAGGAAGGTCCCTTGGACGCTGAGTCATGAGCATGTGGCCAGCGAGCAGTTCCGTCCCCAGGCAGGCCCTTGTGAGCATGCGAGTAGCTGCCTTCACCCTCCGTCACGGCCACGGTCACACCGTCATCACACGGCCGGGTCCTCAGAGGCCAGGGGAGGCCTGCTGGTCTGGAGAGGAATTCCTTTCCCGCGGGGTTTGCCAGAGCGGTGGAGACTGCCCCCCCACCCCTGCCCACAGAATGGAGGTGCCCTTTCCTCATCCACCCTCCAGTCCTTGGGGTGTGGGCCCCAGAGGGCGCTCAGCTCTGCCCGCGCCCCTTCTGTTGTCCACGTGCCACCTCCCAGTGCGCCCCCCCCGCCCCCGCTGACCCCTGTGCCACACCTGTCACAGTAAACAGCCCCACCCCCGAGGGCTGCCTGTGATGCTCGGCCTGACCTGGCCGCCCACCTGCCAGGCTGCCCTCATCTTCCTTCACGGGGCAGTGGCGAGCAGGGGCCCGGGAGGGACGGCCGCGGTGAGCGGAAGGCCAGGTGGTGCTGGGCTCGCCTGGGGGGCGGGCGGGAGCGAGGCCCAGGTACGGGGCATGTCTGTGCCTGTGTGCCTCTGTGGGTCCACGGCTCTGTGTGTGTGCCCGTGTCTGTGCCTGTGTGTCTGTGTTCATGTGTGTCTCTGTATGCACGTCTGTGTGCATCCACGTCTGTGTGTGTCCACATGTGTGCCCGGGTGTGCATGTCTGTGTGTGTGTTCACGTGCGTGTCTGCCTGGGGTGGGCTCCACTCTTGCATGGGGTCCATGTCCCCTGCACCCCCTCCCCCTCTGAGGTGGGGACACGGCCGTGTCGGGGGCACTGGCGACCCCAGGGAGTCTGCTGACGCTGTCGTCTGTGGGCCAGTTCCAGCAGCCCCTGGAGCCACACGCGACCTCCTGGCCCCGCAGACCTCTTCCTGCCTGCGCGGTGAGCGTCCAGCTCCATCTCTGTGCGGAGACGCACACCATTCAAGTTCACCGTCAGAGCCGTTTTCAGGGCACAGCTCAGCGGCCTTAAGCTCATCCACAGTCGTGTAGCCTTCACCACCGTCATCTCCAGAACTTTTTCCTTGTCCCAGACACTGTGCCCCCATCAGACACTGGCTGCCCCCCACCCCCCCCTCCATCTCCACGGCTCTGACCCCCCGGGCCCCTTACACGGGTGGATCCTACGGAAGCTGCCCTTTGTGGCTGGTTTCACGGAGCCCAGCGTCCTCGGGGCTCACTCGTGTCGTGGCCTATGACAGACTCCCCTCCTTTGTAAGGCTGAATAAGACCCCAGGGTAGGGACGGGCCACGCTGCGTGTGTCCATCATCCGTGGACGGACGCGTGGGCTGCTCCCGCCTCTGGGCCGCCGTGAACACGCTGCTGTGGACGTAGCTGTGCACGTAGCTCTGCCAGACCTGCTTTCCGTGCCTCTGCGTTTGTCCTCAGACGGCGGGTTATGTGGCGCCTCAGTGAATGTCTAGGGGCCCTCCATTCCGTTTTCCACGGCAGCCGCCCCGTTTCCCGTTCCTGCCAGTAGAGCTGGAGCTCCCGTCACCACTCACGCATCACCGTGTTCTCTTGACAGCAGCTGTCCTGATGCGTGTGGAGGGTCTTTAACACCCTGGAAGCATGTCTCTGCCCCAGACTGGGAGCCAGAGCTGCGTGGGGCGAGCGCCAGGTCCCCCAGGGCGGCAGCAAAACCCCAGAGCTTCTGGGGCAGCCGCGCTGCAGACTATGGCTCAGGAGGCCCAGGAGTCTGTCCTGAGAGAGGCTGAGGCAGAGGCCAAGCCCTGTCTCCACTGCACACGCGCTCCCTGAAGAGGCGGAGACCACCTGCCTCTGGCCACGCACCCCAGATCGCCCTCCCTGGACACATTCTGGGCGCCCCCAGCCTCTGCCGACTCCCCTTGGGCCACCCCTCCAGACTGGCCCGGGGCCCCTTGGTGCAAGATGCAAAGAGGCAGCAGCTGGCTCCTTCTGAGCCCCCCGCCTTCCCACCTCCTGTCTCTCCCTGCCCCTGTCCAGGTGCGTCCAAGGCTGCCCCGGCAGGGACGGTGCAGCCCCTCTTCCTCCCACTGCCCGACTCAGGGGTGCCCAGCAGAAGGCTGGCGGGTTCGGGGTCCAGTCACGTCCACTCTGGGGGGTTTGGAGCCCTGCTGAGCCCCTCCCTCCCTCACTTCAAGCCAACCTCCCATTGCCCTGCCCATCCATGGGGGTCCTCCCGTGTCAGGGCTCAGGGCCCCATGAGGTTTCCCCGGACACCGCAGAGGCCCCTCAGATGGGCATGCCTGCTCAGGACACTCGCCAAGGGGCACCTCCTGCAGCCAGCCTCCCCCGGGCCCCGCTGGTTGCCTGGCCGGAACCACCCACCTC
Source organism: Sus scrofa (assembly GCF_054392235.1). Taxonomy (NCBI): domain Eukaryota; kingdom Metazoa; phylum Chordata; class Mammalia; order Artiodactyla; family Suidae; genus Sus; species Sus scrofa. Next base: position 91,479,089 of record NC_139398.1, read on the forward strand.
TGGAGGGTTCTAGACGGTTCTGGAGAGTTCTGGAGCTGCCAGAGTTGGCCGCTTTGATGGGGCTGCAGAAAAGTCACCAGACAAGCCGAACAAAGGCACTTTTAAGCGACTTTCAGCCTGTTTTTGGAACCATGTCCAGAAGTGAACTCATGACGGTGACCTCAAAGACTTCTTGGGTTTTTCGACTTTCCTTCCTGGGAAGGTGGGGCTGGCTTGGCGCAGAGGCCCCTGCCACGAGGGCTGACGCCGCCCGCAGGCTCGGCCCAGGAGTCGGGTGACAGTGAGCAGCACAGATTCCCAGCCTCTGACGACAGCGGGATGCTGTCTCCTGTTGCGCCCCCTGGTCTCGGGGCAGCAGGGCTCCCCGGCATCTGGGAATGTGATCCCAGCCCAGGTCCTCTACCTTCTGCCTGCTTAGTCGTGTCGGCCACACCCCACCGGGGTCAGGCTGCTACTTTCCCCCAGACATGGCCTCTGGCTCCTCCTGATCATTTGCTGCAGCTCTGGAGGCCTGGCCTGGCCCTGGTCAAGGCCATTGGCATTTGGGGGGAGGAAGCCACCCTGTCCTATGCAGACCGATTTCTGAACGTTACTCTAACGAATGATCACACACGGGCGCTTAAAACGGTACAAATACCTGTCTCCCAGTCTGGAAGCTACAAGCCCTGAATCGAGTGTGTGCTCCCTTCGGAGGCTCTGGGGTGGGGGGTCTTTGCCGCTTGTCCAGCTCCTCTGCCGGCTTCTGTGGCTGCATCACCCCACCCCCGCTTCTAACGCTCACCTCCAGCCCCATAGCGCTCCTGTGGGATCTTCAAACCTCTCCCCACCTCCTTTTATTTGTCTTTTTAGGGCCGCACCTGCAGCATATGGAGGTTCGCAGGCTAGCGGTCGAATCGGAGCTACAGCTGCCGGCCTCCACCACAGCTCACGGCAACGCTGGATCCTTAACCCACTGAGCGAGGCCAGGGATTGAACCTGCGTCCTCATGGATGCTGGTCAGGTTCATTAACCACTGAGCCACATCGGGAACTCCCAAACCTCTCCTTTTAAAGCCACCAGTCGTGTTGGATCAGGCCCACCCCAGGCCCTCAACCTAAGTGTAACTCGTTGCGTCCGCAGTGGCCCTGTTTCCGGACAACGGCTGCTGGGGGCGGGCGTCAGGGCTTCTTCTGGGGGACGCGGTTCCTCCCTCTGTGTGGTCCTTGACCTTCCGCAGCATCTCCGCTGTGACCGCGCTTTACTGGGCCGTGTTTTCAGCCTCCTTTGGTTTGGAGCGTCGTCTGCGGTCAGCGGTGGTTTCTCCTGCAGCACGTGGGCCCGTGAACGTGTCGCTGAGCCTCAGTCGCCTGGGCTTCCCTCTACCGCTCAGGCTGAAGTGCCACGTGTTCCTCTGGGGTCCGGGGTGCTGCTCTGGCATTTCACGCCGAAATCGGGGGAGATTTGCTCGGGTGTCCAGAACGTGACCTGTTGTGCTCACCGCTCTATGAACTTGGAAAGAACGGGTCTGCGGTCGTTGGCGTGTGTTCTGGTGTCTGCAAGTCGGCCTCGTTACCTGTGGTTTGAATCTATCTCTGCCGGTTTGGGGGTGGGTCCATGTGTCCCCCGCTCAGTATCGTGGCTGAGGCGTGTTTCTAACTGCCGGGGTGCAAGGGCCAGCCTGCCCTTGGGGTTCTGCCTCAGGCACAGGACTGGGCTGCACCCCGGGCGTCTCCCCCTCCCCTTCTTTGGTGCCTCTGCTCTGCGCTGGTGGCTGGTCCGCGTCCTCTCGTTCTCGCTGGGGCTGCCTCTGCCTTTGGAGGGAACATGCACTCGCCTTGCGGTGCAAGACCCGGACCCCCCCACCTCCCGGGCACTGTGGCTTGTGTTCAACCTGCAAATGTATTGAGCGCTTAGTGAGTTAGACTTGCACCCACGGCTGTCGCCGGCTGCCGCAGCCCGTGGTCTGACCCATCTCCCACGTCCTCAGCCTTTTGGTGAACCCGCGGTCTGTGCTTCTGCGGGAGCCTCATTCCTCTCGTCCCCTCTCAGCTTTGCTGGATTGGAGATGTCTTTATTTTGCCCCATTTACCCACCGTGTTTGCCGGTGTGGGAACCTGGCCGGTGGCTGCTTTCCTTGGGCCCCTTAAAGACCCCTTGGTCCCCCCCGGCCCGGCCTCTGGGACCAACCCGACCCTGAAGAGGTGCATCCTCCCTGGTTTTGGTTTGCGACACGCGTCCGCTTTCTCGGAGGAGGCGGTGGCACGGTCTCGTCCCGGTGTTTCCCTCTGCGTGCAGGGCTCCTCTGCGCTGCAAGGGGCTCAGATTGACCCGTGGGCTCGGAGTTGTGACCCTGACCTACTTCCATGGCAATCAGCACGTATTGCTAAGAGGTGTTTTCAACTGACTCTGAGAAAATAGAAATTAATGACTTGCAGTATTTACACAAAAAAGCCGTTCTCTGCAGACGCAGTTACGCCCAAAGGCACAGCCCTCTCTCTGCTCTCCTGTGATTCAAGCCAAATATTTAAGGTTTGAACGAGGTAATTAAGCAGGGAGATGGTTCTCTAACTCAGAAACTGTAAATCAAACGTACTTCCCTCTCTCTGCATGGAACAGAAGCCAGCCCAGAAAGAGGCGGCTTTGCTTCAGTTTGCCGAGTAGAGCTGAAGTTTCAAACTTGCAGCCGTGGCTCAGCCAGCTTGGGAAATGGTTGGCAGAACTGACTAGAGCCGCCTCTGGCGTGTCCCCAGTCCCCGTGCTCTCCGGGACCACTGCTGCCAGCCGCGGGGGGGTCTCAGCCCAGAGCTGGGTGCGGCCCTCTGGCCCACGGGCGGCAGGTCCCCTGCCGGGGCCTCAGGACGGTTGGTGTGACCTCGGGATGGTCTCGGTCACCTTATCTGTGCTGTGGGTAATAATAGGACAGAAATCACCTTTGGGCCGGAGGGTGGCCTCTTATCTCCGGGCTGTGGCAGCTGTTTCATTTAAATGGTTGTCAGGTATTTTTGTCTCAGCGCTGCTGGCTCCGCTCTGAACTGGAGAAGGTCCAGAGAAGCCTGGGCACAGTCGGGCCTGTCCGCTCCGTCAGCGGCGGGTCCCCATCCCCGCAGAGGGTCGCGTGTGCGTGCGCCGCTGCCGTCCCGCGTGGAAACAGCAATGCCCTTGAAAGGCTTCTGTTTGTACTTGATAACTACCCTGGGACGTGTCCCTACCTCTTCCCGGGGGCGTCAGGCAGTAAAGCAGAACCGTGGGCGGGCGAGAGTGGAGCAGCCACGTGCCCGCCGCTGGCCGACGGCAAACCCCGTCCGGACCGGGAAACATGGTTCTACCTAAAAAGGAGGGCGGCCTGACACCTACCCCAGGTCGGAAGAACCTCGACACGCCGTGCTGAGCCGGTCACGGAGGACGAGCTCTGTGTGGGGTCTCCACCGAGGGTTGGAGCAGGCGGACCGCGGAGACGGAAGCGTGGGTCCCTGGGGGGTGAGCGTTTAAGGGGTCAGTTTCTCAGGATGAAAAAGTCCTGGACACAAGGGTGCTGAGTGTCGCACAACCCGGGGCGAAGGGTAAACTGAGGCTGTGTGAGCAGATGCGGGTTTGAATCTGGCAGAAGGGGTTGGGGTATCCCTCCCCAACAAGAGAGACAGAGGCTTCGTGGAGGGGACTCGATGGGGGGCCTGCGTGTGGCCCCGATGAGCTCAGTCCGTGGCCCTCCCTCTGACCGTGACTCTCTCTGACCATGGCCCTTGTACCTCCTGCCCTGATGGCCTGAGCTTCCATTTGACACTTAGGCCTCCAAGGTGCCAGAGCAACCCCATGTAGTGGCTCCTTGTTTAATGATTTTTATTTTTATTTATTTATTTTAATTTTACTTTTTTTGGGTTTTTTTTTTTTAGGGCCACACTCACGGCCTATGGAGGTTCCCAGGCTACGGGTCCAATCAGAGCTACAGCTGCCGGCCTACGCCACAGCCACAGCAACGCGGGATCCTTGACCCACTGAACGAGGCCAGGGATCAAACTTGTGTCCTCATGGTTGCTAGTCAGATTTGTTTCTGCTGAACCGTGATGGGAACTTCTCATCTTTTTTTCTAAAGGGAGAGAAAAGTCAAAAGGAGTTGCCAGTGTGCCTGAGGCTGGTGTTGAAGGTGGGCCTCGTAGCAGCCGTGACCTGGGCCACAACCCATGGTCCCCACGCCATGCTGACGTAGGCGTCACACTTGGTGGCTTTGAGGCTGCAGCCCCCGAAATCGCACCCTGTCCTCACCAGCCCTGCAAAGGGGTCAGAGGTGCACGCTGCGGTCAGCCGGGTGAGGCCCTCAGGGCAACCCATGCCCCGTGACCACTGCTCGTGGTCGCTTGGGTAGAGCTGGGCCATCAGGGCTTGTGGTCCCGAGGGAACCGAGCCCAGAAAGGATGGGAAATAAAAGAGAGCGAGGCCGGGGAAGGGGCGGCAGGGGGCTCGCTCCCGAGGCAGCATCTGGCCTGGTTCCTGTCCCCCCAGGTAAGTCAGCCCCCTGGGGTGGCTGTTTGGTGCCCTGAAGGCCACCCTCAGCTGCCCTGGGGATGTGGGTCAGGGCACAGGCCCCATGTGACCAGATCCTAGAGCAGACGCTGGCCCGGAGGAAGGCAGATGCGCTCCAGGCCTGGCCACACCGTGCTCAGGACTGCAGCCTCCTGTCCAGCTCCCCAGGCCTCAGCCATCCAAGAGCGCTGCCTGCAGTCTGCTCCCCTTGGGCCTGCACCCCAGACTGGCGCCCGTACAGGCCTCCCGCACCCGCCTGCCAGCCGAGGCCTCCTTCCCCCTCATGCCCAGTCCTTGGCCGCCTCCGTCCACCAGGCCCGGTGACTCGCCTCCTGGACCAGAAGGACCGTGGGTGTGTCCAGCCTCAGCTGCGGGGTCGGGGATGGAGCACTGACCCCCACCCTGCTGTGGCCCCTCCTGGGCTGGGGGCGCCTCCTCTGGGCCTGGCTGCGTTCTGCCTCGGCCCTGCAGCCTCAGGGGTGCAGGATGGCACAGCTCCCAGGCCCCCCCGCAGAGCCTGGCTCCTCCCACCACCACGGGCATATGCCGCCTGAAGAAGCGCACCCTCCTGCCGGCCTGTCCTGTTGCCGGGCATGGGCATCGCTCTGGGCTGGCTGAGGAATGCCGGGGGTGACGAGCCCAAGGAGCACGCCCAACACATGGGGCCATCCCCGTGCCCGCCCTCAGGTGGTCCGTGCCCTCGCCGGGCCACCTCACCTCCTCTCTGGAGTCTGCTCACGGCTTGGCCCCATCTGTCCTCAGCGGCCTCAGGGTCTGGACAGGCCGCGGGGCAGGGGGGTGGTGGCTGCCTTGACTCGGGGGTCCGCTCTCCTGCTCCAGGCGGTGTCATTGATGAGAAGTGCCCAAGGTCACTGAAGATTGCTTAGTTTCCTTTTCGTGAAGAGAGTGTTTTGCCGCCGGAAAGGTGTGCGCCGCCGTCACTTGGTATAAATCTGTGTTTGGCAGCCCTGACTTCAGGCCCTGCTCCTGCAACCTTGGGGCCTCCCTGATGGCCTTGTGCCCAGGCCCACCCGGGGGCCCCCCACGGGGTGTCCTGTGAGCAGCCCAGGGGACCCATGACGCTCTAAGGGGTGAGACGGGAGCCCGGCCAGCTCATCAGCAGAAAGGCCCAAGTTGACGCCAGTGCCACACAGCAGGACCCGCTGGCCTTTCGTGGGACCACGAGGCTGGGAACAGCCCGCATGAGGCCAGGCGGGGACGGATGGGAATTTGGAGGGAGGACAGAGCAGCAGCGGGGAGCCGTTAGCCTGAAGGAAAGTCAGAAGCGCCAGAGTTCAAAGCTGGACGTTCCTGATGCGCCCGCACAGGCAGCTGAGGCTGGCCTGTCCTGCCCACCTAGAACTTGCTGGGGACATCCAGAGGGAGCGGCTGTGTCCTTGGACTGGAGCCTCCCGGGGAAGGGTGGGGCCCTCCTTGCCCGCTCCCTGAGTGCGTCTGGCCTGGGCTGGGGGTGTGGTGGGAGCCCAGGGGGCGGGGGCTGGCGAGGCGATGGCAGAGGGGGGCTGGGTGGGAGAGACGGGAGGGGGAGCCCGGTGTCCTGAGGGCCCTGGGAGGCTGAGGCTGGGCTGGCTGCACGGGCCCTGGGCGCTGGACCACGTGAGAGAGCGCACGGCAGCTGTGCGTGGACAGGAGTGGACGTGGAGGTAGCTCCCCGCATGCGCTTCGCCCAGCAGAGCCGTGCGCCCGTGCCCAGTGTGTCTGTGGGGCTGATGGTCCAGGGGAGGCCCGTGTGGGTGCTGGCGAGGCCCTGGGCGTCTCGGCTCCAGCCGTGGCCCCTGGGACAGGGCTGGGCGAGGGCAGTGGCGGTGACCCTGGGCCTGGCCTTTGGTCCCAGGTTCTCGGTGGCTTGAAAAACGCAGCAGCATTGTCAGTGATGCTTCCCCAACCACTGCTCCAGGGGCTTAGCGTGCCCTGTGCATCCTCAGACCGCCTCAGGTCAGGGCGGGAAGGGCCTCTGCCCTCTCCCCCAGGCTCGGGTTTCAGAGACAGGCGGCTGCCGCTTTGTGGTCCTGTTGTGAAATGCCGCCTCTTCACTGACAACCCTGCAGGCCAGGCCGCTCTCCTTTTCTTAGAATAAAGCCGCCGCTAAGGATGGGCCCCCTGGCGCTGGGCCCGCCTCTCCCGCTGCCCTCCAGACCCTGCTGCCCAGGAAACCTCGCTGAGGCTGGTCCACCGCCCAGCGCCCTGTTAGAGTCCCCAGAAACGTCAGCATCTTCGGGGTTTCAGCCCAGCTCGCTGTGGTGCCGCTGTCCCCAGGTCCCCTCAGCCCTCCGGCCCCCCCAGCCCCGGGCCTCCACTCCACTCCCCCCTCCTGGTGAGACGACCCCAGTCTAGGCTGTGCCCAGAGCAGTGAGCTCTGATCCTGGCCTCTGGCTCCCAGTCAGGGTCCTGAACCTTCTGTGGTCACTGTGAGGACCCTGCAGGGTCTGGCCGTCTGCTGTCACGGAGGCGACCCCCAGCTCCCTGCGGTGCTTGGGAAGCTCTGGGCAAGTCCTCAGGTTACAGCCAGCACTTTCTCAGGAAGGAGCTCCCACTGGGTCATCACGGCTCTGATGGAAACCCTGACAGGAACGGTGACCCCCCCCCCCCGCCAAGGCTTCCTGTGCCTCCAAGGGGCTGCAATGGCTCCAGGTTCACCCCAGACTCTGGAGCTGGCTTCTGGTGGCCGGCTCAGAGCAGTCCGAGCTCACGAGGAGGCCGGGGTGGACTTTCCCTGGGTGACAGCGGACGTGCGCCCACCACTCGCCGGAGACGAGGGTGCTCGTGGAGCTGGAGGAGGGCACGGCGGGGTTGGTGGTCTTGGACTTTACAGGAAGGGGGGCCGCGGTGGGTTCTCACTCAGGTGTCTTGAGAGCAAGGTTGGTCAGGGGAACAGGCTTTCCCGCAGCACGGCGGGGGCCGCCCTTGCTAGAGGGGCCCAGGTTCAGGCGTCAGGAAGTGAGACGCCCTAGGACCCAGTCTCTGCCCTCTGGTGCTTGGATCCTCTGCCTCCCACCTTGTGTGTTCTTGTGACACGGCTTCCTTTTCTTTGCAGGAAGCAAAGCCTGGCAAGGCCTCCCCGGAGTCTGTCTGTTGGTGGGGCTCCTGCCTGCATGTTCTCAGACTCAGTCTGGCAGGTACTTCTCACTCCTGTGTGTGATCTGATCCTGGAGGCGGGGCTGGGTGGGAGGCTGGGCGAGCCCGGGACATCCCAGCACCAGGAGTGGGCCACCTGGCCACCAGGTGTACAATGGCCAGGCCAGCAGACAGCAGGAGCCAGGCAGCTCCCCGGGGGCCAAGAAGGGGGTGAGACTACAGTCTCAAGACAGGGCGTGTGTCACTTTGAAACAAGGAACTTTTGTTGGTTTGTTTGCTGGCCACACCGCGACAGGCGGAGTTCAGGGCCAGGGATCGAACCTGTGCCGCAGCAGTGACTTAAGCCACAGCGCTGACAATGCTGGGTCTTTAACTTGTTGAGCCACCAGGGAACTCCAGGAACTTTTGTTTGCTTTTGCTTGTTTTTAAATTGAAGAGCAGTTAAGTTACAAAGTTGCGTTAGTTTCAGGTGTACAGCTGCCCTCCCCTCCCGCCTGGCTCCTTGGCCCTTTCGCCTGGTGACAGCTGGGCTTTGTTTGTTTCTCAGGTGACAATGACGTGATTCAGAGGCCAGGCAATTGTTCTGCAGAACCCCAGGGCCACTAAGGTGCTGGGGCAGGTGGCCTGGCCCCCCCTGCTCAGAGAGGGTGATGGCCCTGGGGACAGGGCTTCTGAGGGGTTCAGACTGGGGTCACCACCAAGGGAGCCCAGGGAGGAGGGGCCCAGACTGGGGTCACAGTGGGAGTTGGGGGGCCGGGGGCCGGGCCTTAAGAGCTGGATGCGGGGCCCTCGAGGACGAGGGCCCCCACGAACTCAGCCCTCCACTCTGAGTGCCAGCTGCCTCTGCCGAGGCTTTACTGGCAGAGCCCAGGGCCAGAGGGCTGCCTCCTCCTCGCAGTCTGGGCGGGTCCCCGGCTGTGTTGTGACCATTAAGGGTAAAAACAAGCGTTTTACAGATGAGGAAACTGAGGCCAGAGGTCAAGGTCATTTGCAGGGGCCAGGAGAGGGTCTCTGCTCCTGTTCAGAAGCTGTGGTTGTTCCTCCAACTTTAGCAAAGACTCAGCCGCTGTTGGGAGGGTGGCCGGGGCGGGCGGGGCCGAGCGGGGTCCTTGTGGGTGAGGGGAGAGGCTTGCACCTAGCCCTCACCTCCCCCCCACGCAGCAGGGTGCAGAGCGAGGCTCTCCTCCTTCCCGCGGAGCCCGCCCCTCCCTGGAAGGACACAGGAAGCCTTCCTGTCCTTTGGGGGTGTCCCTCTCCCCACCTGCCCTGCTGCTGACCTGGTGAGGCAGCTGACAGCCACCCAGGACCTCTGCAGCCCTGCCCTCTGCCTGCTGTCACCCGGCAGAGCTTCCTTCTGCCAAGCTGGGGTGTGGGGGTGGCCTGGGCCAGCTATACCTCTTCCACCCCCCTCACCCCTGCTCCCCACCCCCCCACCCCCCCAACCTGCCACCCAAGGCTAGGGCTGGGGCAGGTGCTGGGTGGGGCTGGGTGACAGGGGAACATCCTAGGGTGGCCCTGGAGACTGGGCCTCCCTCCCTGCTTCCCGTGTCTTCCCCTGGAAGTGCTTTTTCTTTTTTTTGAGGTTTGGTTGTTGACAAGAACACAATGGGGAGGGGGACACAGGGCCTGTGATCGGGTTGGGGGTGGGAGCAGAGAGAACACAGGGCCGGGTGGTCCTGGGTGGGGGTGGGGGTGGGGTGGGTGGGGAGAAGGCAGGGCCTGTGATCCTGGGTGGGGGTGGGGGTGGGGTGGGTGGGGAGAAGGCAGGGCCTGTGATCCTGGGTGGGGGTGGGGGTGGGGGTGGGGGAGGGGGTGGGCGGGGAGAACGCAGGGCCTGTGATGCTGGGTGGGGAATGCTGGGCCCTGTGATTCTCCAGGAGATAAGCGTGGGCCTCCAGGCTTTCAGGCCCATGGAAAGGCACATATTTTCCAGGCGGTTGGGGCATCTGATCATTCCGCTACCGCGTGTCCTGACGTTGTGACCGTTTTTGTCCCATCGCTTACGTTTCTGTCACATTTTTGTAAAACCGTTTTTGGGGTGATTCGCTGCACCTAGAGATGCTACAGCTTTTTCTACTAACTTCTTTTTGACGGACTTTTGGTTTCTGCCAGATTCCATCTTTCAGAAGCTTGGAGGCTGAGTCAGGTGGCCCTGGCTAGTACGGAGCCCCTCCTTGCCCGCGTTCCCTGCTTCTCTTCCCAGCCCCCCTCTCCCCCCCGCCCCGAGTGACCCAGTGGGGCCGAGGGAGGCTCCTGGAGCCCACAGAGATGGCCTAGGGTCCCCAGTGGGCAGGGGTCCCGCCGCAGGGCCCTGATGATTTCTGTCTACTCGGTTATATCCTTTGAGCAGGAGCCGCCCCCTTCCCCGCTAACCCGGGCTGGGCTCCCTTCCGCTGGAGGCGCTTCCCAAGCCCTGGGCAGGGAGGGAGATCAGATCTCAGCCCCGGGCGGGCAGGCCCACTCTCGGAGTGAGAGGCACAGGGAGGGCAGCGGGAGTATGGCTGCGGGCCGGCGGGGGCGGTGCGGGCATCCGGAGGTGGGGAGAGAGCGGCCTGAGGCCGGCTGGGGCGGTGGGGGTGTGGGCAGCGCAGGAACCGAAAGTCAGCCGCCGGGGGGAGGGGCGCTTCGGCGCGTCGGGGGCGCGGGCCGCCCGGGCGCAGGCCGGGGAGGGGGCCCGAACGCAAGGCTACTGGCGCCGCCCGGCCCGCCCGGCCCGCTGCGCGCAAACTTTTCCTGGGCCCGCGGGGAGGCAGGTGCGGTCACGTGGGCGGGGCGGCCGCGCGGACCCCGCCCCTGCGCCCTAGTCCGGCCGCGTCGGCGGGAGCGGGCGGAGCTGAGCCGGGCGCGCGGCGCGGAGCGGGGCGCGGAGTGGCCGGAGCGCCGGGTGCGCCATGCCCACCAACTTCACCGTGGTGCCCGTGGAGGCGCGGGCGGACGGTGGCCAGGATGAGGCGGCCGAGCAGACCGAGGCGCCGGGCCCCCCCGAGGGCGCCGAGCCCGACTGCTCCAACCCGGGTGAGCGCGGGCGCACCTGCCCGCGGGACAAAGGCGGAGGCCGGGCTGCGCGGGCTGGCGGGGGTGGCCGGGGGCCGGAGGGGAGGGGACGGTGGCCCGGGAGGAAGGGACGGCCCTGAAGGGAGCGAGGGGGAGGCCCGGGAGAAGGGAGCGGCCCCGGCGGCGGGGAGGGAAGGGCGACCCGGGAGAGGCCCGGAAGAGGGGGACCCGGCCCGGCACGCCGCCCGAAGGAGGGGTGTGGGGCCGCAGCCCGCCCCTGGCCCCCCCCCCCGCGCCTTTCCCCGGGCCCCCGCCGGCTCCCCTCCTCACTAGTCCCCGCCACTTTGCCTGCTCCTGCAGTTCCCCTTTCTCCGCTCCCCACTCCCGCCCGCAGAGCCCCCCGCCAAGCTTAGTGGTGAGGGCGCAGAGCGAAGCAAGGCTTCGGGGGGCTGTGGGCGCCCAGGGCCCTTGCGGGCCCGGGAAGCACCTTTACCCCACTCGGGGTGGGGCACCGGGGAGGCAGGGCGGTGCGGGACGCCCTGGGTAGCTATGGAGACGGAGGAGGGGCTCGCTCTCCCGGGAGTTCTCAGGCCCTGCGGGTGCCCCCAGGCTGGTTGGCCGGCTGGGGCCGCGGAGCCGACCCCGGGTGAGGCTTCCGGGGCTGGAGGCCGCGCCCGCTTCCTCCCCGGCCACCTCTGCCCTGCTCTGCTCCTGCGCGCTGGGGCAAAGGGCCGCCGGTCAGAAGGCCGGGCCAAGCTTGGTGGGGACATCAGCAGAAAGAAAGGGCAGTAGGTCCTGGCGGGCGGGAGGAGCCCCCACCGCGCAGAGCGGTGCCCCAACTGAGGGTCCTGCATGCCCACGTTGCTTCTGGAATCAGGACGTCTCTGGCACTTTCACTTTCTCTTGGGGGGGGGGCATCCCCAGGCCTGCTGCTGGACATCTGGGCTCCAGCCCCCTGCTTCTCAGCAGTGGATGGCTGGGTCACCCTGAGTGAGCTCAGCACCCCTCTAGAAATTGGGGGTCACTGCCGCGTTTGGGAGGAGGCGTCCTGCTCCTAGCAGGGGAGAGGGCGAGGTCAGTGCCGGCAGCGCTGCCCGGGCCTCAGACCCTTCATGGCCCACTGTCCAGGGGCGTCCGGCACCCCGGGCACCGCTAGGAGCCCCTGAGGAGGAGGCGCCGGCCGGCCGGGCCAGGGCGGGTCCTGCCCCCGCCCTTGGGTGCCATTCTCTGCATGTGGCCGTGCAGCACGGAGGCCGAGACGAGGCAGGACTTGAGGGCAGAGGTCAGAAGCCCAGCCTTTCTCTGGGGCGCTCTGGCGGGCTTTTGGGGTGAGCTTTATCCCACCGGCCCCCGGTGGCCATCGTGTCCCCAGAGGACCCTTGGCACCTTCCTGAGTGTGTGGCTCCTGGCCTGGTGGCCCCTCCCCGGCGGCCACAGTCCCTCTGCAGATGCAAGTGTGGCTGGTTTTCGGGCTGAGGCACCTTATCTTTGCTTTCAGGGCCCTCTAGCTGGCCCCAGGGCTGCTCAGGGGTCCCCCCCCCCCGAGCCCCCCGCCCCCCCCCACTCTGAGGCCTCGCTTTCTCAGCCCTGCTGCCACCGGGGATTCCCGCTATGGCTTGTCTAGAGTCCGTTTGGCCGCCGTCTCGGAGGCGGGAGCACAGTGGATGTAGATAATCCCACACGCTTCTCAACAGACCCCACAGGGCTGGGCTCTGTTTGCGACACTTCTGAGCCGGCGCAGAGCTTGTGCCTGGGCCTTGGGTCTCTGTGTTCTACTTAGATGGCACTGGGGGGCCCGTGGGGGACCTGGGCAGGCCCCTTTGGGGTCACAGACAGGCGCCTGTTGCCTTTCAGGGCTGCTTGGCTGAGCTCCGAGTTTTAACGCAAGTCCTCAGGTCATAGTGGTGCCCAGGGAGGCCCTGAGATGGGCCCTGTGTCACCAGCGTGATGAGGGGCACTGAGCCTGGGAAGCAACCTCATGCTCTGCTCATTGAGGGGACAGTCCTGCAGGAGCCGGAAGAGCCGCCCGGAACCCCCTCAGAAGGCCCTTGTGCAGGGTCCTTGCCTGTGGTCCAGCCTGTGGCCAGGCCAGCTCACGACAGGGTCACTGAAGTTTCTTCCTGACTCTGAGGCTGGCCCTCGAGCCCCCGGGAGCCCCCATCCGCTGGTGGTGAAGCAGGTGTGAGGAGACCCTTCCTGGGTGGCTGTCGTGGAAGTAGGAGGCAGGGGCCGGGACTGTTTTCTTACAGAGCCTGTGCCGAGGGTGTGCCGAGGGTGGGTGGGCGCTGAGGCGGGGGCCGTGCTCCCTTCACAGGCCCGTCTGGCCTGAGCTGAGCTTGGGGAGAACCTGTGACACCTGCCAGGCCGTCCTGGGCTGCCCTGTGCCCCAGGCTGGCCTGCCCGGGAGCCCTGTTGTCAGCATGTGAAGCCTGGGCCTCCATCAGTCCCTTGGCTCAGCGATGGTCAGTCCCACGCATTGACCTTGAACTGCCCCTGCTGATTTGACCTTGGCGCTGCCTGCCAAGCAGCGCAGCTGGTGCGAGGGCGGTGGCTTGTGGGTGGGGCCACGGGAGGTCCGAGTGTCTGGAAGATGCTGTGTTTGCCCCGAGGGTCACTGTCCCCACGTCCCCGCCCCCACCCCCACCGGCAGCGCCCTCAGCTCTGCTTGCGTTTCCTCTGCCCTCCCGCTCTTCCTCTTTTGGCTCCTTTTCCAAGGTTTTGTGCTGTGCTGCTCAGGGGGTCTCTTCGTGCTGTCTCTCCCCCCACCCTGCTGACCCAGGCAGCCCTGGGAGTGTGACCTTTGTCCTGCTTGGGCTCAGGGGTCGCAGGGTGCACGCTCGGCGCTGCTTTGTGTGGCCCCTGCCCTCGAGGGGCTGCCGCTGGGGCAGCCGGACTCAGGGCCGCATGGCCCGAGACTCAGCTCGCAGGCTCTGTCCTGCTGGGCGAGGGCTCAGCGCTGCCCCGGCACCGGTTCCAGGAAGCAGGGGCCGCGTCCCGCGGGCGGGGGGTTGTCTGAGCAGGAAGGGCAGGCGCCGGCTGTCCCGTGGGGCTGACCCGGTCAGCGTCCGGCACCGCCTCTGTGGGAATCTCTGTAGGCGGTCGAGGCGCCGATGTCGTCCAGGGAGAGCGCGTGAGGCTGGAGGGGGGCGGGGGAGGGGCTCCTGGGTGCCGGGTTCCACCTCAAAAGGCAGAGGGCAGCCGGCAGTCGGTAGGCACAGGGAGCAGGGCGCTGCCTGCTGGGCTCCCGGGCCATCCTGGTCCTTTTCTCAGAAGCAAAGGGGAGGGTTCTGAATCCTGGCTGTCCTGTGGGCACGCCTGTGTGTGCGTGCGTGTGTGCGCGTGCATGTGCGTGTGTATGTGTGCAGGCGTGTGTGTGCGTGCGCGCAGGTGTGTGCAGGGGAGTGTGTGTGTGTGTGCAGGTGGGCGTGTGCAGGGGAGTGTGGGTGTGCCTGCGGTGGCAGGCAGAGCAGCCTGGTGGTCACCAGTGTTGGGTCACGGGTGCTGAGGCGTCGGGGTGTCTGTTCTTTCCTCGCAGCTGCCCAGGAGACCCTTCTGGTCGAAGGGCTGAGGCGCCCGTCCCCTGGCGGGCTCGAGGGCTGTGCAGGGACCTGGGCCCTGATCTGCGGTCCATCCCCCGCTCTAGCGCCCTGTGCCTGGTGCGGGGAGCCCTCTGCCCTGAGGTCCAGCCGTGCCGTCCTCCCCCCGACCTCTCTGCTGTGTGGGTGTCTGAGCTGTGGCTGCCAGGAGTGTGGGTGTAAGGGTGGTTTCCGAGGTTCCAACTCTGACAGAGCCCCTGCTCGTGGGGCCACCTCTGGTGACATGGGCACTGGGGCCCGTGGCTGTCCCTCTGTTGTGTGCTGCGCCTGGCCGCACAAGTGGCCCAGCGGCAGTCATGCACACGTTGCACCCTGGAACTCAGCGCGCCCGGTGCAGCCCCGAGGACGCAGGAGTGGTGGCGGGGCCCTGTGCCGGGACCTGGCCCGAGGCAGAGGCCCCTCGGCCGTGGGTCACGCTCTGAAGCCACGGGGCCTCGAGCTGGCCCAGGGGGATTGCAGGGACGGCAGCTTGGAGCTGCTGGGGCGGGGCTGCAGCTGTGGGCGAGTGTGGTGTGTGATTGGGGTGTGTGGTGTGTGTCTGACTGGGGCGGGCGTCTGCTGTGTAGGGGTGTGTGTCTTGTGTGCTGTGTTTGTGGTGTCTGTGTGGCCTGGACGTGTGAGTGGTGGGGGTCTGTGGCGGGTGTGTGATGTGTGGTCTGTGTGTGCCTGGTGCGTGGCTCCGGGAGGCCCCTGGCAGTGGAGCCTGTGTGCCCGGTGGGGCGTTCGCTGTTGGGGGGCGGGGGGCAGAGGTGGGCGGGGCTTGGACGTGGGATGCGGGGCCAGGGGTGCTTGGTCATGTCAGGCGCCTCTCTGCCCAGCACCCCTGGGGGGCGGGAGCAGTGGAAGTCCCTCTGTCCCCGGCCTTGGGGCCCACTCTCTGGTGGTGCCCGTGTGCCACTGCACCGGGGAGCTGCTTCTTGCCCCGGGACCTGGGAGGGACCGGGAGCCACCCGGCTCCGTCTTCCTTCCTCAGCGCGTGAGGCTTGGCGGGATCGCAGGGCGTTTCCATCCAGTCGTTGACCCCGAACGTCCTGCGCTTGGAGCCGGGCAGCCAGCTTCCCCTGCGCCCTTGGGGGTGTCGGGTGGAGGTCGTGGGGCCTCTGGAGAGGGGGTGTCTCTGGAAAGGGGAGAGAGAGTGGGTGCCTTGTGTGGCCCTGGAGCTGGGTCTTCATTCGATGCAGCTCAGGGTGTCACAGACCCTGCAGGGGACAGAGGCGTCTGCCAGGTTGGATCCTGCGGGCGAGGAGCTGGTCGCCTCCCTGCCCCTGGAGAACCTGGCTGTGGGGTGGCTTCTGCCAGGAGACCCGTGGCCACGGTCCTGAGCTGCGAGCAGGCCCTGGCGCCTGACCTGGTGGTTCCCCCTGTGCTGGGGGATGGGTAACCTCGGGCTGGGGACACCGTCTCAGGGCCACTGTCCTTGGGCCGCTGCAGACCGCCTCCCTCACGGCCGAGCGGCTGGGACGCGGGAGTGGGACCGAGGTCTGGTTTGGGGAGGAAGAGGAGAGATGGCCGGCCGCGTGGAGAGGACACGCAGGGAAGGGGGGCGGGGGGCAGAAGCCGACGTCCAGCATTAAGGATTGACTGCTGTCCTCGCAGCCAGGTGCTTTGGGGGGGTCCCTCCTGGTCACTGCAGCCACGGCCACAGCGGGGAGTGGGCCTCTGCAAGCATCTCTGGGAACCTGAGGCCGGCGGGGGGGCTCAAGCAGGAAGACCCCCTCCACTTGGGTGCGAGGCTGAGCCTGGGGTGTCTGTCCAGGGGTTTAGCGGGGCCTGAAGCTGCCTGGGGCCGTCCGGGCCTCTTTCCAGGGCTCACAGGGGCAGCGCCGCGCAGCAGGGAGAGCAGAGCCCGAAGGGTTAATACCTTTCTTTTGTGGGACGGGGCCCTCCCTGCTCAGGGCAGCCTCTGGTGTCTGGTCCGCGCAGATAAGCCTACTGCAGCTTCGGCAGCAGCGGCCGAGACCCAGCGGCTCGGCTCCCCCACCATGGAGCCTCCGGCCGGGAGCCCAGGTGAGCTGCCCTGGGCAGGTGCGCGCTGGGGGTGGGGGGTGCGAGCTGGTGCTGCCGGGGTCCTGTCCTGTTGGGCGTCTGTGTGGGGCCCCGCCCGCACCTCTGGCCAGGGTTGGAGGCCACGTTCTGGGTCCTGGGCCGGTTTCTGTTCTTGGGTCGCGTGGCTTCTTTCTGAGCGCCCAGCTGGGAGGAGGTGGCAGGGCCCTTCCTGAGCTCCGCGTGGCCTGGGGCGGGGCCTCTGACCGCGGGAGAGGCGGTTACCCGGTGGGCCGGGCGGCCCTGGGGGATCTGTCAGGTGTTGGGAGGAGAGCCGATGCTCCCAGGCCCGCGGGCGCCTCCAGTAGCCAAAGTGGCCGCCGCCTTCTGCAGCCGAGCCCGTCGGGGTGGCCTTGCACGGGGTCAGCACACGGCTGTGGCCTGGCGGCGTCCTCAGGGTGGGGGCTCCCTGTGTGCCCACGCCAGCAGTGCCCCTCAGGGTGGCGTGAGGCCCGAGGCCCACCCTGGCCATCACAGGGCTCTTGGGCCTGTATTCCCTTCTGGAGCCTGCAGGTCACAGTGGCTGCAGGTCAGGCCTGATTCTCAGGGAAGCTCTCAGACGCCCCTGGGGAGGGATCGTGTGGAGCCGAAATCAGAGGAGATGGTGCAGGCGGCTCTTGGGTTTCCTGCTCTGTAGACGAAGGGTCTAGACTGCAGCCAGATGGAGCCTGGTCGGTAACGGGAGCCGGCGTGGAGGCCGGGGAGGGCAGCCGCCTGCCTTTGCCCTCAGCAGGGCCGCCTCGCCGTCCAGAACCCTCCCCCAGCTCAGATCGCCAGTGCCGGTCCCTGAGGCGGGGGAGGCCGGAGCAGCTGTGTCACCGAGGGTCGGGGAGCTGGGCCCCCGAGTCCAGCAGAGGCAGATCTCCCAGGAGGGGCAGGTCCCACCTGGGAGGGTGGGCCGTTCAGATGCAAAGCCCCCAGATCGCACTGCTCTTGAGAAGCTCTGAGCCGTGCTCCCCGCTGACCCTGTGTGACTGAGCCTGCACACTCATGTGAGTGTGCGGGTGTGAACAGGGTGCCTGCACGCCTGCGGTGGCCTGTGTCTGTGTGTCACGTGGATGCACCCACACGTCTGGCTGGTTTCAGCACTGGCACTTCTGGCAGCTGGGCCTCCCTGCTCTCGACCCTGGAGTGTTAGATTTTAGGAGAACGTGCTGGAGCTGGTGCCTTTGCCCGGATGGTGGGGCTGAGGGCCTTGGTGGGGAGCTGTGGAAGCCGAGGAGGCGGCCGTGGCTGGCCTTGGTCCTGGCCGAAGGGCAGCTGCGTCCCTCCAGCGTCCAAAGCCATGCTCAACCTCCGAGCCCCCTGGGCCCTCGGTATTTCCCGGGAGAGCCTCGACGCCAGGCCGTGGGGCAGGGTGGGAGGTCGTGGTGGGAGGTCACGCTGGACGGTGGGGACGCAGCTGGAGTCACGCTGGAGCGTGAGGACGCTGCGGGGCCAGGTGCCCTTTATCCTGAGGCTGCGTTCGGCTCGTACCGCTTGTCCGGAGTCGAGCTGCTGGGCACCGGGTGCTTCTGAGGCTTTGAAAGTGAGGGCCCTGTCTCCTCAGGAAAGCCTGGCAGAGGTGCTGTGCCTGGGCCCTGCTGGCCCGTCCAGGCAGAGCGTCCACCCCAGGCCTGGGCTCCGGGGTGTGGGTGCGTCACCCCTGCACCTGGGGGCCCAGGCCAGGCCGTCGTGGCCTTTGGCCGTGAGCAGGGCCGCTTTGCTCGAGGTGGGGACCCGGGCAGAAGGGCGGGTGTGAGGAAAGGGGAGCCAGCGTGGCAGCCGGCGCGCTGACCCCGCAGGCCGCGTCTGGGGGCGGACGGAGAGGGTCCTCGCGTGCTCGCCTGCGGGCAGGTGCTTCTGTCGCTGGCCAGCGGGCGGGAAGGCGCCAGCCCTCGGAGGACCCGCGGGGGAGACGCCGCCGGCGGGGCTGCGGGCAGTTCTCAGCGTTTCTCTTTCCCACAGAACGGGTTTCTGTTTCAGCCAGAAACCTGCTGTTACAGCGGGACCCCGCCGCGTCTCGACACTTGGGGATCTCGGGCGCGAATACAGAGCTTTTGTCTCGGCCCTGCCTCTCCGGGCGGCGCCGGCCTAGTCTGCCAGCCGCTGGGTTGCCGGTCTGGCCACCTCCTGCCTGCAGAGCCGGAGGCCACGCGGCAAGGGTCAGAGGTCATGGGTCATGGTCCCGGGACCTGAAAACGCTTCTCCGCGAGCCCAGGTGCTGGCGTCGGGCCGGCGGACCCCCCGCGAGGAGGCCCTGTGGCCCCGGGTGGCGCAGACGGGTCGCCGCCCCTGCTGGCCTCGCTGCAGGCCCTGCGTGACCCGAACTGGGTGGCAGGGAGGGGCCTCGGCCACTGAGCCTCGGAGGCCAGGCTCTGCCCCTCCCCCCGAAGCCCTGGGCCCCCCAGGCCCGGCTGCAGGAGGGCGGCTGCAGGAGGGCGGGAGGAGGAGAGCGCAGCCTGCTCAGGGGAGGGGGTGCTCGGGGGAGGGGCGTTCGGGGGAGGGGGTGCTGGGGGGGGTGCTGGGGGGTGGCGGGTGGAGATGGGCCCGTGGAGGCCGTGCCGGCAGAGGGAGAGACGGAGGGGGCCGCGCCCTCGGCAGGAAGGGCCCCTCTGTGGCCAGCCTCTCCCCGCAGCAGGCTCAGCTCTTTTGGCTGGAGGGTGATGGGGACGCTCACTCTCCTCCAGGGACGGGAGTCCAGGGCGCCCGCGGCTTCCCGTCCCCAGGGCGCCGGGTCCTGCGCTATCTCTGGTCACTACCTCGCATTTATGGATGTCGGGGTTACATCTGCATTTGGCGCAGCCAGAAGCCAGGCATCAAACCTGATGTGGAGGAAACGGGGTGAGGGTGGGAGAGCAGAGGCTGCCCTGGGGGAGGTGGGTGGCTGCGGTGCCCTGAGCTGCATCGGGCCGCACCTGGACGGGGTGGGGCGTCGCTTGGCTGCGTGCGGGCTTCTCAGAACGGCTGTGGTGAACGGCAAGGCACGGCCCGGTCCACGGCTCAGGGCTGCCTTCACAGGGAGGAGGGGCGCTGGTCAGCGCCGAGCACCTGCCCACCGGCCCCGGTGGGCCCTGAGCCTTGGGCTCTCAGCAGCAGGCACCAGCTGTCCTGCTCAAAGTTTCCGGAGGGCTTGGCGGCGGTGGTCTTGGTGGGCCCGGCCTAGGCTCTGGGTCCCGGGCCTGGTCGGGCCTTGCTGACCTGTCGCCATTGGTCATTCTGGGAGCACTGGCTTGCCAGCCACCCCCGTCCAGGGCCATGACCTCTGGGACAGGTTGGCCTGGGTGTCGTGCCTTCATCTGGCGACGGGGGTTTTCCTTTGAGCCTTGGGGAAGACCAGCAGCTGGGCGGACCCCAAGCCTGGTCGGGCCACACTGAGGTGTAGACCGTGGCACGGGCTTCCTGGGGCTTAGGGCCAGCGGGAGGGACGGGGGAGGGGCTGTGACAGTGTCGCCGGCCTTGCTGGTCTTTGCAGCCTGCGCCATTGGGGTGCGGCAGGGCCTGCAGTGGGACATGTCTGATGTCCTTGGACCAGACGCTGTGCGGCTGCTCCAGGAGGACCCCGGAGGGAGCGTGGACTCTGCCCACCGCACGAGTCTGCTGGTCCCAGGAAACCAGGAAAGCAAAACGTGATCGTCGGAAGCCCCAGCCAGACGTGGGGCTGGTGCTCGGCGCGCATGGTTTTTCTGGGTGTTTGAATTCTGACGGCCGTTTCTGTGCTGGAGGGGCGACTGTCACGGGCTCTGGGGTCCCCGGAGGCAGCACCGGGCACGCGGGCGTGGGCACAGCCTGTGTTTCCCCGTCTGGTTCCCCGAGTCCCCCCGGTTCCCTCCTGGTCCCCTCGATCCCGGGCACCTCGATCCCAGGCCCTGAGAGACCCCTAACTGTTGCTGTTCCATGCAGTTCATCGGCTGAAGGGTCCTTGTTTTAAGGACAAATTAGCCCTTTTCCTGGGTGATGAGAGGCGCGGGTCACGTGGGGAGGTGGGGACTCTGAGGGGACCTCCTGGCCTGGCCGCGTTTCTCCCCCGACCCCCACCCACCCGCCTCCCGGAGCCGAGGCTTGTGGTTCTCGCAGGGTGGACGCTGGGGGCCCGGCTGGCAGGAGCTGCAGCCTTGGACCCCCCGAGGCCGTGATTCCTGTGTGATGCAGCCCGTGGTAGCATCTGTGTCATCAGATGAACAGGTTTAAAGCCACGTCTGAATGTGAGGCGACTGCCGGTTTTCAGAGCTGGACGTGGGGTGAGGCAGGACCAGGCCGATGGTGTAGGCTTCATCTCGTGACCTCCAGGCTGTTGCTGTGATTAAACATTCGAGACTGAGCCTGGCCCGTCCATCAGAGCGGGTGACCGCGGCCGGGTTGTCCGCCGGGAGTACGCCTGCCTGGAGACCGTAGGCGTGGGTCCTGCCCTCCTCACGCAGCCTGGCAGCCACCGCCACACAGTGTAGGCTTCTGGTGACCTTGGGGCTGTGTGCCCCGTGGGGACACTGCAGGCCACCCGCCCAGGAGGACGCAGCGGGGCTGGTGAGGCCGGGCTGCCCTCTGGCACCTGTGTCCCCAGCATTTCGTCATGTCAGGCTTGTCCTGGGTACTTGTCATCATGAACAAGCAGAGTGACGAGGGGGGCGCAGGCCCAGGCACGTGGCCCCCTGAAACCCGGGGTCTCAGCCCGAGGAGGACCCCTCCTGGCAGGTGCTCTCACCCAGGTGGGGCGGGAGAGGGTCTCCCCAGACGCCGGGGCCTGCGGAGCCCCACGCGTGGGTCAGGCCCTGGGTGGTGCTTGGGCCCAGGTTTCCTTTGTGCGGACTGACTGTAGCCTGTCCCTCCCTCGAGAAACAAACGCAGAGTCGAGTGTCCTGCGGAGGTGGGAGCAGCGGGGAGTCTGAGGACACTTCCAGGTACCGGTTCCTGGGCTTTCCGGTTTGGGGCGGGTGGGCCCTCGGGTGGAAGCAGCTGAATTCTGATGGAGAGCCTCCACGTGGCCGAGTCGAGGAGGAGGAGGCTGCTGTCAGGCTCCTGCCCGCTGCTCCCTAACCCGTCCGTGCCCCAGATGCCCGTCTCCCTTCCGCCACGTCCCCAGGCCTGTAGGGAGCGCCCCTGGGGCTGACGGACTGGACGCGTGTCAGGAAATGAAGGGACGTGTGTTCTTTTGAAGGGATGCGCCATGGTTTACGGCTCTGCGAACGGGACTCGCCGTTGGCCATGAGCTGCGTGCGGCCGGTGGAGGGACTGGGGGGCTGCCAGGGGTGTTCATCTTGCTTGTTTTGTGTGTCTTCTCCATTTTCCGCACCTGTCGCGTGTGCTGCTCTGGTTACGGCAGCAAAGTGGAGAGCCCGAGGCCACCGTCTGCCGCTCAGCCCGGCCGCCCTGCCCAGGCGTGCTGCGCGCACGTGACCTGGCCACGTCCACGCCTTGTGTGGCGTCCGCGTCATTGTTTCTGGTTTCTCGGACCCCAGGGTGGTCCTGGGACCTAGCGGCCACCTGGCCTGAGTCAGTCTGTCTGGTGGGCCTTCTGGGTCCCTCAGCGAGCGCTCGCCTGGGGGCTCCTCGTCTGTTCTGTTCCTTCCCAGTCCTCTGTTCCAGGCGTTCCCTCTGTCTTAGGGGAAGGGCGGGCCAGCTGGGCTCCTATTTGAGGCTGAGCTCCCGCTTTCCCGGCCACCCCGCCCTGGGAGCGTCAGATCAGCGTAGGAGGTTGTTTCTAGGTCCGGTGCCCGCCCCCTGAGAGCCCCCCCAGGGCCAGGCTGTGCAGAGCCAGGTGGGGGCAGAGGGCACCCGGGGAAGCTGGGGCCCGAGCTGAGCCAGGCCCTGCCCACACTTGCCGCCTCTTCCCAGCGGAGAAACACGAGTCCCAGGTGCCGAGTCCCCGGAGCCTCCCGTGACTTTGTCCAAGGTCAGGTGGCGGGGGGGCGGGGGACCTGACACCCGCCCCCCGACCCCGGGCAGCCGGGGCAGGGCCTGCACTTCCTGAGTCTGGTCTCGAGGGGTCCTCCGTTTGCTGCAGAGACGCGGACTAAGGGACTACTCGCTTCCAGGAGGGATCCGCCCGGGTGGGGAGGCCCGGGAAGGAGGTGTGGCTGAAGACCTGGCTGTGCCAGACTCCCAGGGTGGTTTATTGTTTCCTTGGAGCTAGTTGGGTTTGTAAACCTTGTCTTGACCTAACTCTTGACTCGGGAAAACCTGCAAGAGCATCCCTGCCCGGGTGAGGCCACCCGCGGCTCCCGCCACCCCCCAGGCTGGGATCGGGGCGAAGGGCCGGCAGGGTGACGCCCTCGAGGCCGTGTCTCCTGAGACAAGCTCGCCACCAAATCAGGGTCTTCACTGAAGGGCTTACCCGGATTTCATCTTCACTTTCTGGAAAGAATCGGGCTCGCTCCGCGTCCCGTCCTCCCTCTTTCCGGAACTTTCCAGAGCTGCCTGACACTCTTGGCCTCAGTCTTCTGAGCAGCCGAGGCTGTAGGTCACCCCCCCACCAGGTTCGCTTCCATCTTCCTCGTGGTGGCACTTGGGGGCCGTGACCTCATGTTCACCTTGACCCCGCGTTTAATGGGTGGACTGGCACCGCCCCTGCCCCCGTCAGGCCATGTAGGTGGCCTGTAGGCTGTGGGCGCGGCCCCGGGCACTGCCTGCCCCAAGCAGCTACCCTGTGGTGGCTGCTGGGGCTCAGCCGCGAGGGGCTCGGTCTGCAAGAGGGCGGGTCTGCCTGCCGTGTGGCTTCCTGCGTGGGCCGTGGGGACCCGGGGAGGCCCGGGAGGCTTGGTGGGGAAGGGGGAGTTGAGCGGGGTCTGCGGGTTGTCGGACCAGAGAGCTGAGGGTGTGCGTGGCAATGCCCTGGACCCAGCGTCTCCGTGTGAGGGGCCAGGGACGTGAGCTGGCGCCTCCGCGGGCACGGGCTGGGGTGTTCCCTCCGTGTGCGTCTGGGCTCTGGTTTCCTCTTGGGGATCCTGTCTGGAAGTGGGGCCGTGGTGGGTCACCCGCCGGGGCTGCGTGGGCAGGGGGTCCCCGCTCAGTTCACACTGGCCGCTGGGGTCTGGGCGCCGTTCCCCACTGTCCTCACTCCTGCCAGGGGCCAGGTCCCTCCCACGCGGGAGGCCTGTGTGGTGCTGACTTGCAGTGGGCCCCGCTCCTGAGCACGCCCCGTGTCCTTGCTGGTGGCCTCTGGGATGGCGTTGTCGCCGATCCACTGGGACGGGCAGGGCTGCGCGTTAGAGCCACGTGGCTGGGGTGTTTCTTTCCGCTTTGAATCCAGAGCCTATGCCCGACCCGCATTTGAGGATCTGGCCGGAGCTCCCAGGTGGCACTGGGGCTGATCTGCTCCCCTGTGGCCTGGCCACACTGAGCTGGGGACGGGCTGGTCAGGCCCTCCCAATAGAAACAGCCACGGAGACGGCAGGGCTGCGATGCCAGCCACGCGCCTACGTCTGGCTCCAGGATCCTCCCTGGGAGCTTTGCTCCCAACGGTTGGGGGTCCCTGTGAGGCGGCTGTGATAAACCGGGACTGGGGGCTAGGACCCTAAGCTGCTGGGGGACGAGCCTCCGCATCCCCCGTGCAGGTGCCTGTCCCTCCATGGACAGCCGTGGGCCGCTCGGGCCCTGCCGACTGGGGACGGTGTCCTGGGAGTGTCAGCAAGGCTGTCGGGCGTGGGTCCCAGAAGGGCAGGGCGGGACTTGGTCCCTGGACGGTCAACGCCTTGGCGCTCTTCACCTGGGCACCGGGAGGCGGAGCCGCCCGCCCCCAGCCCCAGGTCGCCTCCTTTCGTGACCGTGCCCTCCCCCACAGGAGATGGTGGCCCCAGGGAGGACAGCCCGTTCATCGGCGGCACGGAGGCGGACGGAGGGAGCGTGTTGGAAGGAAGAAGCATGGCTCTCTTTGAGGTACCTGCACGCTCTCCTCCAGAGCAGCAGGCCGCACGTCGAGCTCTCTCTCGTGTGGACAAGAGCAGAGGCCCCAGCCCCAAGACCCCACCTCTAACAGTGAACCGAGGCTCCCGGCATGGCCTTGGGGAGCCCCTTGGAGGGGCTGGATCCAGGCCATCGGGAGAGCCCTGTCCCCCCCGCCCCGCTGGTGGCCCCACTCGGTGTGGCCTGGAGCCCCAAGCCTGGGCCCCTGGCCTGCCCAGCCCGTGTCTGGGGCCTCCTGCCCGCTTCGGGTCTGGGGGTCTCAGGGCAGGCAGAGCTGGGCCCTGGCTCATCTGCTCGGTTTGGGGGCATCTCAGCCAGAGGTGGGTAACTGGCTCGGCGTCCTGGCCCCAAACAGGAGGAAATGGACAGCAACCCCATGGTGTCCTCGCTGCTCAACAAGCTGGCCAATTACACCAACCTGAGCCAGGGCGTCGTGGAGCACGAGGAGGACGAGGACAGCCGGAGGCGGGAAGTCAAGGTGCGTGCCCCTCCCCCAGCCCCCCCCCCAGGGCCTCCCCTCCCCCGACCCTCCCCCAGGACCCTG
Source organism: Sus scrofa (assembly GCF_054392235.1). Taxonomy (NCBI): domain Eukaryota; kingdom Metazoa; phylum Chordata; class Mammalia; order Artiodactyla; family Suidae; genus Sus; species Sus scrofa. Next base: position 91,503,737 of record NC_139398.1, read on the forward strand.
GGTGCGGCCTCCTCTCCCCCACCCTGTTTCTCAGTCCTGGGGCTGTGACCCTGCTACCTCTTCCCGGAAGCTGTTTCTTAGGGGGTTGTTTGTTTCTGGGGGTCCGCCCTCAGCTGCGCCCAGCTGCTGTGAGGGTTCTGTGCAGAGACCTTGGGGCAGTTCTGGAAGAGCCACCCAGGTGCCCAGGAGAAGCTGTGGGGTGAGGGCTCGCAGGGCAGGGCGGCGCCCCGAGACAAGAACCTGCTCAGGACCCGTCTCAGGGGAAATGAGACATGTCTTTCTCTCTGTCTTTCTGGCTCCCTCCCCCGAAACCGTGGCCAAAAAGTTGGCCTCCTCTCAGCAGTAGATTCTCTGTCTCTGCGCCGGGGGCTTAGTTCAGGGTGGAGGCTTCTTTCGGTTTCAAGGGGTGACTTTTTCCCGTGTTTTCTGCCGTCGGTAGAGCACAGCCTCCGGGGTCCTGTGTTCTTGGGGGCGGCTTGTGACCTGGGGCGCCCGAGGGCAGGAGGAGGGCGGTGCGGCCTGAGCCCCTGCCCCCGACTCCAGATGGCTGGATGGGACATCTGGGTGGCCCCCCAGCGCGGGAGCTGAGGCCAGGTGGGGGGTCTTGTTGCCCTCTGGCTGCCAGCCCTCTCGCTCCCTGCTGTGTCCGCCCGCCCATCCGGCCAGCCCTGGGGCCGAGGTGCCAGGAGCCCAGCGCCGCCCTCACGCTGAGGTCTAGCCTGACCCCGGTCCTGCGGCCGCAGGAGGTCAGGTCCCAGGCACGCCCTCCGTCTTTCCTTCCTCCTGCCGTGAAGCCAGCAGGTTTAGTGCTCGCCTCCTGCCCCCCGAGGGTGACTGTTTGGGGAAGAGGTTGTCCCGGAAGGGGAGTAACCGACCCTGGTCCCCCGGGGGGCCTGTGCAGGCCGCTTCCCCGGGCACGGGCGGCCCTTCAGCAGCGGCGTGTCTGTCCCTGCCTTTTCTCCCCCATGGGACCTTCCCCGGGTTCTGCTCTGGCGCGGGGACGCCGCCCTGCGGGGAGGTCACAGCTGCCGTGGTTGCGGGTCAGTCGCTCACGGGTGGGTTTCTGGGGTTTCAGACTCTTGCCTGGCACTAGGTCTCGGGGGCTGCAGGCCTTCTGTGCAGAATGTCGGGCCCTCCGCCTGTCAGCACTTGTGCCCCGGGGTCACGGGCCCTTTTTCAGCTCTCCTCGCAGCCCGCTCCGAAGTGAGGCCCGGACCTGCTGGAATCTGTTCTGAGGCTGACCTGGGTCCAGCCTGCTGACCTGTGGTGTGGACCAATGGGGACTCCTGGCACAGACCCGCAGGGCAGGCGGCCCCCTGGCCTCGGTCCCCTGGGGACTGGAGCAGGTTCCCTGGGCACACGCAGATGGGGCTCCCATTGCGGGGGTGCCTGGCTCCCTGGGCCCCACTTAGGACCTACCCTGGACCCGGGGCGGGGGGCAGAGCAGGAATTGCGCTCCTCGTCCCTCAAGTGGGGCACAGAGATGGGGCCTGGTCCCCCCAAGGCACCTTCTCTGAGGTCTGGGTGCCTCCAGCATCCTGGGCCTTGGAACCTGTCGGGTTGACCCTTCAAAGCTGTGTTTTATGAGAGTCTGGGGCCCCTTCGCGGCCTTTCAGAGTCGTCTCAGCTGCTGGACAGAGTCTGGCCATGGACCAGCTGGGTCTAGGCGGGTGGGGGTGGGGTCCCTACTCAGACCGGGGGCATGGCACCTGGTGGCTCAGGTCGCAGAGGCGGGGAAGAAGGAGCAGGCACAGCTGCCGCCTTGGGTTTGCATTTTCTGTTTTATTTATTTTTTCTATTTAGGGCTGCACCTGTGCCATGTGGAAGTTCTCAGGCTCTGGGTTGAATTGGAGCCACAGCTGCTGGCCTACACCGCAGCCACAGCAATGTGGGATCCAGGGTGAGGCCTGGGATCGAGCCTGTGTTTTCATGGATACTAGTCGGGTTTGTTTGTGCTGCACCACAGTGGAAACTCCCGGGTTTGCCTCTTTTTCATACAAATAAAAGCCCCTGAGACCTCCTCCCCCACCTCTGTGTGCAGGGTCCAGAACCATGACCAGAAAACACTGAGGTATCCTGCAGGTGGGGGGCCTGGGGCAGGCGCCCAGCATGGGAAGCCGCTGCTGGGGGCGTCCGCCCGAGGCTTCTGACCGCCTCCACTCGCTGGGCCCGGGGTCTCCGCTCCATCACCTGCCCTGAGCCAGCACACAGTGCCGGCATTCCTATGTGTCCACTTTCTGAGAAGCCCACTTGCTCCCTCGGGGGTCTGCCTCCCCCCCAGCAGGACCCCCGTCTCAGCCAGCCTGTGCCCATTCCCGGCAGGTCTTCCCAGCTCTCATTCCCGTTATACACCTCAGGTTAAGCCATGTCCCCCCCATTCAACGTCCTGTTCTTGTAGCCAGAATGCCCCAGAGTGGACCACCTGATGGGGTCACCCTGGCCGTCGGGCAGGACAGGTGTGCCCCAGCCTCGTTCCCGAGGCTTCCCCGGGCCGCTTTGCTCCGCCATGGACTGTCCAGCTTTACCGGAGCCTCCGGCGCCCCTGCTCTGTTGCCCTGGCGGGGCGAGCCCTCTGCCGGGCCGCGGCTGCCAGGCCGGGGCCTTCGGGAGGCAGCACTCACAGGTGCGCGTCCTCCAGACTCTCGCTGGTCCCCGGTCACTTCCTCCAAGTGAGTCAGTTCACGGCGGGCTTCTGTCTGGACCGGGCGTCCCGCACCCTCCGTGGCTGTGGGGCAGGGGGGCCGGTCCCTGCCTCCCCTCGCGTCAGGGTTCCTGAGGGTGCGGGCTGCAGCCGTGTGGCACAGGCCCTGGCTGGCTTGCTCCCCCTCCGTCCCGGGGTCTCCCCTCCTGCTGTGGGCCTGGCGGGGGAGGGCCGAGCCCTGCGCTCCCCGGGCTCCGTGCTCTTGGGCGGCCCGGGGGCTGTTCTGGTTCCCTCCGGCCCCGGTCTCGCCTTAGCCGTTTTCCGCGTAACGGAAGCTCGTGGCGCTCACTGGCCTGCCCTGGTCGTCCTGCCCCACGACCCCCTGTTCAGGGTCTGGGCCCCACGTGTGCGCTTGGCTCCAGGGAGGGGCTGGTCACAGCCTCGGCCCCGCCGCGCTCTCTCCTAGAACCCCCGCATGGGCACCTTCATCGGCGTCTACCTGCCCTGCCTGCAGAACATCCTGGGCGTGATCCTCTTCCTGCGCCTGACGTGGATCGTGGGGGCGGCCGGCGTCCTGGAGTCCTTCCTCATCGTGTCCATGTGCTGCACCTGCGTGAGTGGGCGCCGCGTCCTCACCCGGGCCTGCTCTGGGCCCCGGGTCCTGCTCTGAGCCCCAGGGTCCTGCTCTGAGCCCCGGGGTCCCTGCTCTGAGCCCCAGGGTCCTGCTCTGAGCCCCGGGGTCCCTGCTCTGAGCCCCAGGGTCCTGCTCTGAGCCCCGGGGTCCCTGCTCTGACCTCAGGTCCTGCTCTGAGCCCCAGGTCCCTGCTCTGAGCCCCAGGTCCTGCTCTGAGCCCCGGGTCCCTGCTCTGGGCCCCGGGGTCCCTGCTCTGAACCTCGGGCCCCTGCTCTGAGCCCCGGGGTCCCTGCTCTGAGTCCCGGCCCCCTGCTCTGAGCCCCGGACAGCCTGCCGCTGGTGCTGCTGTGGGCGTGGGACATGGCTTTGTGGGTGTTAGGCTGGGCCCAGCGGTCACCAGGTACCTTGCCCATGGGCTGGGTGAGTCTCATGGGGCTGCATCGGCAGCACGGGGGTGAGTGCCCTGGGGCTGTCAGCGCTCACAGCTGGCCTGGTCTGCACTAGACAAGGTCCCCTGCCCACTGGGGAGCATCTGGGTGTTTTCAGGGATTCCAGTTGAAGGGAGAGGCCGCTCACCGGGGCTGCGTTCAGCCGCTGGCCTCGGTGTCCCGCCTGCCTGGGAAGTAGCTTTGGAGTAGTCCCTCCCTGAGAAGGACAAAGAGCAGAGCACAGCCAGGCCTCGCGGAGCTGGGCCTGCGCCCCCAAGAACTGGTCAGGGGGCCCTTGGGCCTCACGCGTCCTGGGGCGGTTTCTTCCGCTCCTCACTTGAGGCGGGGGAGTGTGTGTGGCCGCGTTCCCACGTGGGTGGCAGGCGCCCTGGAGAGGCTCCAGCAGCCCTTGCTCCCAGGGGGCAGGGGTGGGCACTGGACCGGGCCCTGAGCCGGCTGGTCGAGGTGGCTCTCGGGAGCTTGGCCTTGGCATTTGCAGTGCCCGGCGCCCGGCTGCCTGGTGCCCAGCAGCACTGTGCTCCAGAGCCGGGGGTCAGCCGGTGGCGCTGCCCGGGCCCGGGGCTGCCTTTCTCCTCTGAGACGCTGCCCTCCCTCTGCAGACCATGCTGACCGCCATCTCCATGAGCGCCATCGCCACCAACGGCGTGGTCCCAGGTACGGGCGTCGGGGACGGGGAGTGACCGCGTGGCCTCTGCGGCATTTTGAGGCCTTCGCGCCAGGCGCCACGTCGGGAGGGGGTGGCCGGCCCTGGGGGCTTTTCCACGACCAGGGTCCTGCTGCCCTGCGGCCTGTCCCTGGAGCCTGCATGCTCGGGACTCACCGTGAAACTGGGGTTCTTTTTTTTGTGTCTTTTTAGGGCCGCACCTGCGGCATATGGAGGTTCCCAGGCTAGGGGTCAAATCGGAGCTGTAGTCTCTGGGCTACACCACAGCCACAGCAACTCGGGATCTGAGCTGTGTCTGTGACCTACACCACAGCTCATGGCAACGCTAGATCCTGAACCCACTGAGCGAGGCCAGGGATCAAACCCCCAACCTCATGGGTACTAGTCGGATTCGTTTCTGCTGAGTCATGATGGGAACTCCCACTGTTCTCTTTCAAGCTGAGTCGTTTCCAGGACCAAGGCTCCAGGGTGGACTTCTTGCCTCGGGTGCTGACCGAGGGGGTGGGGGCGGGGGCAGCCCTGACGTGGGGGTGCCTGCCGTGGCTGTGGAGTGGTGTGGTGACCGTCCCATCACTGGGGTGGGCAGTGCTGCGGGTCAGTGGCCTCGGGAGCAGAGATGCCACCAGGTGACCTGAGGACTTCTGCTCCCCGACGATTGCACAGCCCAGCTTGTCTGCGCCGCATGCTTGGGTGGCCACCCCTCCCCCAGAACTTGCCTGGAGGCAGCGGGGTGGCAGGCAGGGCCCTCGGCAGAGCAGGGAGGCCGCCCTAAGGGGTGGGCGGCCGTCTGAGGCTGGGAGGTGGCGCCCACACCCACGTCTTGAGAAGGGGGTGCGCCCCACGGGCGTGGGGAGATGGCCTTCGAGTTGGCTTTCAGGAGGCCTGCGCCCTGACACACGCCCCAGGTGGCCGGTGTCACGCAGGGTCCCTGGTCGGAGTCGGAGGGCGCCTAGCTGACCAGCAGGTGCCTGGGGTCGGGCCCTTAGGTGTGAGACAGGAGTGGTGACTGAGCGGCCCTGGGTTTCCTAAACCCTTTGGGCAGAACGAGAGGGCACCCCGGAGTCGGGTGCGGTGTCCACGGCAGACCTCGTACGGTCGAGGCCCTCGGTCCGGCCTCCTGCTTGTGGCTGCTTCCAAATCTGCCTCCAGCGAGGCGAGGGGCTGAGCTCTGCAGGTAGGGGTGCTGGGGGGTGGGGGGCAGGCTCATTGCCTGCATGTCCCCCTCCCTGCCAGGCTCCCCGTTTGGAGGCCCAGCCCAGGTGTCTTGGGGAGCCTGCCTGCGTGGTCATTGGCGCGTCGTAACCCGCTGCTCCTTGCTTTGCGTTTTTTGCAGCTGGCGGCTCCTATTACATGATATCGCGGTCCCTGGGGCCCGAGTTCGGAGGGGCTGTGGGTCTCTGCTTCTACCTGGGCACCACCTTTGCGGGGTCCATGTACATTCTGGGGACCATTGAGATTTTTTTGGTAAGTGCTTTGTTTGGGCCGGCTTCCCTCCCCTTGTCCAGCTGTAGCCACCGTCAGCAGAGGGACCCCCGGAAAGGGCACCGCGAGTCCCTGCGTCCCCTCCCTGAGGCACATTCGACCCCGCGGTGTCCCCTTGGGCTCCCAGGGGTGGTGTGTCCGATTGCTTGGCATGGGGCTGAGGCTGGACCGCTTGGCAGGGACCCGCCGTCCCTCTTAGCTGCTTTTCGGGGTGACCCCAGGCACTTGCCAGGGCAGCCTGAGCTGTTTGAGGGTTCAGGATGGTGGGGACGGAGCCCCTCGGCCAGGACTCTGTCCCTCCCGAGTTCGCTGTGCAGCGACTGGGTGCTCGGCAGGTGACGTTGGGGCCTTCTGAGTCGGGCTCGAGTGGCGTGGATGGCTGTGGAACCGCGAGGCCAGTGGGCCTGAGCTCAGGGGCACGGCCCTGCCACGCGGACCTTGGGGTCCCCGAACCGGAAACTGAAGTGGTTTGTTTTTTTGTTTTGTTTTGTTTTGTCTTTTTGCCTTTTCTAGGGCCGCTCCTGTGGCATACGGAGGTTCCCAGGCTAGGGGTCCTTTCGGAGCTGTAGCTGCCAGCCTATGCCACAGCCACAGCAACTCGGGGTCTGAGCCGTGTCTACTGCGACCTACACCACGGCTCACGGCAATGCCGGATCCTTAACCCACTGAGCAAGGGCAGGGATCAAATCCCCAACCTCGTGGTTCCTAAGTCGGATTCGTTAACCACTGAGCCACAACGGGAACTCCTGTTTTTGATGTGTTTTAAGGTGGAAGTGCCCCCGGTGTGCCAGGCCCCTCAGAGGTGCTGTCCCTCGGGGAGCCACCTGGCCTCATCCTAGCGCTGTCAGCTGTCCCTTGCCCACGCGGGCCGCTGCTGGGCCTTCCAGGCGGGACACCGCTGCCTTTTCTTTGTCGGGGAGGCAGGTCCTTGCGTTCTGATCTGCTTCCCCCGGGGTCCCGAGTTTCCCCTCAGAAGCGAGCCCTGTCCCTCGCCCTCGATGCCCCGAGGGTCCGTCCTGAGTGCGTCTGGGCTGAGGGGGGCGGGGGGGCTCGAGGAGAAGGGGGAGCCCCGCGCTGAGCCCTCAGGGCCGCTGGGGGCGCGCGTGGGTGGGTGGCGGCCCCTCCTGAGCTCACTTCGCCCCGCAGACCTACATCTCGCCCAGCGCGGCCATCGTCCAGGCCGAGGCCGCGGGTGGCGAGGCCGCGGCCATGCTGCACAACATGCGCGTGTACGGGACGGGCACGCTGCTGCTCATGGCCCTGGTGGTCTTCGTGGGCGTCAAGTACGTCAACAAGCTGGCGCTGGTCTTCCTGGCCTGCGTCGTCCTGTCCATCCTCGCCATCTACGCCGGCGTCGTCAAGACGGCCTTCCACCCGCCCGACGTCCCGTGAGTCCCCAGCCGGGTGCCGGCTCTGCTCCCTCGTCTCGCCTGTGCCTCGGGTTTCACCCCCGACCGCGTGGCTTGGGCCGGCCCCGAGTCTCCTGTCTGGCCGGGTCCAGGGAGCGCCGGGCGCGGTGCTCTCGTGGCCGCACCGTCTGCCCGGACCTGTCCACTGGCCGACCTCGGCAGCGGCTGCGCTACCCTCACAGAAGCCCCGAGTGGGGTCTTTCCTTTCCCTTTGGGTGAGGACCCCCAAGGGGGCTGGTCTGGCAGCCTGGGTGGGGCCTTGGCGCCGAGCCCTCTCCCAGCTCCCACGCTTTGCGCGCCACGTCGGGGGGCCGCGGGTTCACTCCTGCGCCCGCCACGCCCGGCTCAGCGCTGCCGAAGCGCAGAGAGACCCGCCCCTCGCAACTCAGACAAGTGTCCCCGTTGCCCTGAGTGGAGGGGGTCCGAGCTCCTTGCGTGGGACCCCCAGCCTCTACCAGCTCCCCGAGAACGGTGCTGGGGGCCAGTTGAGGAAGGTGGCTGAGCCCCACTCTCGACCAGGGTCTGTCTGCTGGGGAACCGCACGCTGTCCCGACGCGGCTTCGATGTCTGCGCCAAAGTCCACGCCGCCAGCAATGGCTCGACCCCCACTGCCCTCTGGGGCCTCTTCTGCAACAGCTCCGCAGCCAGCTCCTCCTGTGACCCGTATTTTGTGCAGAACAACGTCACGGAGGTCCAGGGCATTCCCGGCGTGGCCAGCGGCGTCCTCCTGGGTGAGCGTCCTCTCCGTGAGCGAAGGGTGAGGCTTGGCCGGGCTGGGCTGGATCACCCAGCCTGGTGCCCAGGTGCCATCCTTCTGCCCGGTCCGTGGCGGCATCACCTGTCCCCGGCAGCCAACCCTGGGCCTGTAGACGCTGGGTGTGCTGGGGGGCAGCGGCCAGAGCTTCAGGCCCGATGCCGGGTGTTCAGGGCTGTGGCGAGAGGCTGGGCCGGCTCTTCCCCGCTCAGGCCAGAGGGCAAAGGACCAAACCCTGAGCGCTGGGCCCTGGCCGCCACAGACGCTGTTCTGTGTCCCCGAGGCCGCGACTGCAGTGGATGTGACGCTGTCCTTGTCCCCGGGCCGTGCTGAGCCAAGACGCCGGTGGGGAGGGCATGGGCTGCAGAGCCCCCTCCGAGCCTTCCTGGGGCACAGGCCATGACACTCCCAGGCCCTGCCTCTGGGTTCTGGCTTCTCGGCCAGAGGCGCAGAGCAAACCTGGGAGCGGCTGGGGCAGCAGGTCACACGGGGCGGTGGCCGTGAAGGTAGCGGGGCAGGGGTGGCGGGAGGGGGGTGAGGTGTGGGGTTCTCTGCGGGGACCCCTGTGTGGGGAAGGGGTTCCGGGCGGGCCGGGGTCGTGGGCCACAGCGGGGCTGCCAGGCAGGGCTCTGCACGGGCGGGAGGTGGGCCGGGCACTGACCTCCACTGCGTGTGTCTGGGGACCCTCTCTGCCCCTTGGGGGGTCTCCCGGCTAACTCCCTCTCAACCGAGGCCTCCCTGCCTCTGGTTCGGGAAGGGGTCCCCCCAGGGCAGGAGCCCTGAGAGCAGGTTCTGGGGTGTCGTAGCCAGCCTGCCCCCTCCCCCCCACAGATAACCTGTGGAGTGCCTACGCGGACAAGGGGGCGTTCGTGGAGAAGAAGGGCGTGGCCTCGGTGCCCGCACCGGACGAGAGCGGAGCCGGCGGGCTGCCCTACGTGCTCGCCGACATCATGACCTACTTCACCATGCTGGTTGGCATCTACTTTCCCTCCGTGACCGGTGAGGCCCCAGCCGCTGGCACGGCCCTCTGCCCGCCGCCTTTTCCTCTTGGCTCAGGAGACGAGCCTGGGGTCTCTGTCCCATCTGTGCCTGAGGGAGGGGCTGGGGACAGCGAGCTTGTCTTGGCAGAAACTGCCCAGACCTTGGCAGCTAAGAGTGGACACGGGCTGTCGTGGAGGCCGGGAGCTGTGGCTGTCCTGGTCCTTGTCCTTACAAGACTCAGCTGGCCTGACGGGGAGGGGGGCTCTGTGCACGCCAGCCCCCACCCCCCCACACGCATGCGGACTGGCACACGTGCACCCGCACAGGCGTGTACCCGTACGGCTCCTAGCTGCCCGCAGCCTGGAGTTGGGGCAGGGGGTGGAGAGGCCGTGACAAGCGTTTCTCGTCACCTTCCCCTCAAAGGCGGGGGCACGGTCTCATGTAAATGGAGGCGGGAGGTGGATCTGGCGCCTTGGGGGGTCTTCCTTCTGTACCCCTGCCCCCCTGCACCTGCGGCGACAAGGGTGGGTCTGGAGGAGAATGTGGGAAGTCCTCTGTGGATGCGGCTTTCCCGCGGCCCATCGTGCCCTGACCCCCGGCTCTGTTGGGCAGCCACGCCGAGCACAGTGTCACAGCTGCTGAACCTGCCGCCGCCCCGCTTTTCTTTGACCCAGTTGAAATCACTTACAGTCTGTGTGCCCAGCGGGGTGACGGGCGGGGGTGGCGGCCAGTCACCACGTGGGCAGGGCTGGGTTTAGAGCAGCGAGGAGCCGAGGCTGAGCTGCGCCCCAACCCGGGCCTGGACTCGGGAGGAACTCGCCTTGGGTGGCCCCCTCCAGGAAGTTCTGACTCCGGCCTCGGCAATCGGACAAGCACATGCGGTGGGGCCCACAGGGGCCACGCCTGGTTCTGGGCTGAGCCACGCTTTGGCCTCACTGTGACTTGGTCACCTTGGGGGCAGCTGGCCCCAAGGAGAGTGTGGTGGGACACTTGGGTGCCTGCCCCTGTGTCCCGCGGTAGCCGTCCCATGGCGTGGATAGGAGACCAAGCCAGGTTGTGAGGCCTGATGTGGGGACAGCAGCCCGTGTAGGCTTGGGTCTTCCTGTGCGTCACTCAGAAGTCCTGGCCCCGCTCTTCCGACCCTGTCCAGACAGGCCTGGGTGGGCGGCGGCACCTCCTGGTGTGCCCGGGTGCTGCAGGCGTCACGTGGGCGGGGGCAGCATCTCGGTTTGCCGTGACGGTCGGTCTCCTTGGTCCCGCAGGCATCATGGCAGGCTCGAACCGGTCCGGGGACCTCAGGGACGCCCAGAAGTCCATCCCCACGGGCACCATCCTGGCCATCGCGACCACGTCTTTCATCTGTATCCTTGGGGCTCGAGGGGGCTTCAGGGATGGGTGGGGGGTCGTCCCTGGCTTGGACCGGCTGGTGGAACTGTCGCTGGGCTCGTCCCTTCCCAGCGAGTGAGGTGCCTGCCTGGTCCCCGTGCTGGACACGCTGCCGGCCAGGCCCGTCCCCACCGAGTGGAGGTCCCCGTAGAACCGGGGGCCGGGGGCGTCGGGGGTGGGCTGGTCCCGGCTGCCTGCAGCCCATGTGTCTGGCCCGCGCCGTCCTTGACCCGGCCACAGACCTCTCCTGCATCGTGCTTTTCGGGGCCTGCATCGAGGGTGTGGTCTTACGAGATAAGTATGTTGGTTTCACTCACAGCTTCTGGAAGCCTCTGGGGCAGCCCGCGCTGGTCTTCTAAGACGTTAGCTTTCCGGCTGAGATGCCTCAGGATTTCCAGCTTTGCGTGCGGCAGGCCTCCCTGCGGCCCATGTGAGGGGTCTGACCTTCCCTCCGTTTCCTGCTCGAGCCTGGAGGGGGGCCCTCACGTGACCTCGGACCCAGGCGCTGGGTGGGGGGCTTCCGGGAGAGGCCACTGTGGCCACTCAGGCGGGAGCACTGTGTCCAGCCCCCGTCTGAAGGCCCCCCCCCCGCCCCCGCAGGTTTGGGGAGGCCCTGCAGGGGAACCTTGTCATCGGCATGCTGGCCTGGCCGTCCCCCTGGGTCATTGTCATCGGCTCCTTCTTCTCCACCTGCGGGGCCGGCCTGCAGAGCCTGACGGGGGCCCCGCGCCTGCTGCAGGCCATCGCGCGGGACGGCATCATTCCCTTCCTCCAGGTGAGCCTCCCGCCCCGCCAGCGAGAGCAGGGCCCCGGGAAGGGCGGCGTCTGGAGGAGCCTGGGCCTCTGCCCGGGTGCCACCCTTACAGCTGAAGGCGGCGGGATCCGAGCCCCCACCCCGAGGCCTCGTCCCGTGTTGCCCTGGACGTCAGAACCGCGCGGGAGGAGGTGGGGAGGAGGAGGCTCTGCCGGCGCCCTGCCGTCCCCGTGGGGGTCCCTGTGGGTGCGGGTCCCCGCAGGAGTCTCCCAGGGCGTGTGCCCCGTGGTGTTGCCCTGCACGCTGACCGGTGCCGTACGAGGGTCGTAGGCTCTGATGGCACCCGGGCCACTCTCCACTCCCTGGGGGTCGCTTTGCTTCCCGGACGAGGTCCATCCAGGACGCGCGGTGGCGAGTCCGCCTCTGCCTCTGTCGCGTCTCGGAGGCCCTCTTGAGTTGAGCAGCCGTCTTCACGAGCTTTCGCCCGGCCTCTGCCCCGAGGCCACTGGCCCGCCTGCCCCTCTTCCTGCAGGTGTTCGGCCACGGGAAGGCCAACGGGGAGCCCACCTGGGCCCTGCTGCTCACGGCCCTCATCTGCGAGACCGGCATCCTCATCGCCTCCCTGGACAGCGTGGCCCCCATCCTCTCCATGTGAGGGTCCTGCCCGCTTGTCGGCCGCCGGAGGCCTCTGCTCCTGGGCTCGCCTCCTGCTCAGGGGACAGCAGAGCGCCAGGCGCTCGTGCCTGCGCGTGCGGAGCGGGGCGGGGTGGTGGGACGGCTGCGTAGGGAAGAGGGATGGGGCTCCCGGGCGTGGGGGCAGCGTGGGCGCCCCCTTGGGACCGGGCTCAGCCCCTCATGCTGAGCTGGCGTCCCCAGGTTTTTCCTCATGTGCTACATGTTCGTGAACCTGGCCTGTGCTCTGCAGACCCTGCTGCGCACGCCCAACTGGCGCCCTCGCTTCAAGTATTACCACTGGTGAGCCCGGTCCCCGCCAGGCCAGCTGCCGCCTGGGTCCCCGGTCGTCCCCTGTGGAAGGAGCCCAGTGGGTTGGTGAGGGCGCCGGGTCTCCGTGTGCCCAGTGTGCCTGGCGCCCTGGCGGATGCGTGAAGCCCGTTGTTGGTGCCCAGCGGGGTGGCGTCCGCCTTTGGGGTGGTGCCAGGGGAGGAGCGGAGGAGCACCTGGCTGTGTTCCTGTACGAACAGAGGGTTCCTGCGGAGGGACGGGACGTTTCAGGGCCCCTGCTCGGACGCCAGCTTGGGGCTGGCGGGGAGGCATGGCCCCACGAGCTCTGTGTCCCCAGGACCCTCTCCTTCTTGGGCATGAGCCTGTGCTTCGCCCTGATGTTCGTGTGCTCCTGGTACTACGCCCTCTTCGCCATGCTCGTGGCCGGCTGCATCTACAAGTACATCGAGTACCGCGGGTGAGCCGCGACGCCGGGGTCCCCACAGCCCGGCGCTGGGGGCCTCCCCGGGGCAGGTGCACGGGGCCCTCTGGTGACCGAGCCGGCGAAGCCCGCCTCCCCTGCCGGCCGTTCAGGGTTCCTGCCTGTGAGTCTAGTGCAAGGAGAGCGCGTTTGCTGCGGTTAAGGGGCCGCACGACTGTCCCGCGTTCGTCTCGACGTACCCGCAGGTTTAGCCGTGTCAAAGTGTGAAGGACTGTGCTTTGGGGCTTTGAAATCCAGCTGGTGACGCACTGCTGCGTGGTGGGTTTCAAAATTCCCAGGAAGTACACCGCACCAAACCGCAGTTGTGGGCAGGTTGGCTGCAGCCCAGAGCCCCTGGTCCACCACGAGGGGCGTGTCCCCCGAGGCCCTGGCCCCTCGGGGCGGCGGGGGCCCTGGGGGCACTGCCTCAGGTCCCCTCCCAGCTCTTCCAGGTGGCCATCCAGGGTCTGGGGACTGTGCTGCTCCTGCTGGTGCCCAGCCACCGCCTGCCACCGGAGTCCCCTCCCTTTGTCTGTCCATGGCCTTGGCTCTGAGGCCCCTCACGGTGCCCGCGCCACCCCCACCCAGTGCCCCTCCCCACGTCCTGCTCCTTCCTGTCCCTGGTCGGCCTCGGAAGCCCCCTGCGCTGCCCCAGAAGTGCTGAGAGACCCCAAGGGCCTCCCCGGGGCTGCCCGGGTACCAGCTGGATGTGCTGCGGGGAGGGCTCACGGCTGCCCCTACCCACCCAGGGCCGAGAAGGAGTGGGGCGACGGCATCCGGGGGCTGTCGCTGAACGCCGCCCACTACGCCCTGCTGCGCGTGGAGCATGGCACCCCCCACACCAAGAACTGGAGGTGAGTGCCCACCCTCACGCCCTTTGAGCCCACGGGCGTGTCCGTCCCCAGGCTTGGTGGCAAGAAGCTCACCCCCAGTTAGGTTGTCAAGGAAGCTGCCATGGCCTTGTTCATGGTGCTTCCCCCCCCATCACCGCCCTCCCCGCGCGTGATCAGCTCGATCTGATCGTTGGTTGAGGAGACATTGCGAGGGTGGAGGTGGGGGATTGGGGTGAGGTCATCTTTGGGGACCTGCTGTGGACAGAGGACACCTGCCAGGCTTCTCGGGTCTGGGAGGGGGTGGGGAGCTGCCCCTCTGAGCTGCCCCGTGCTGGAGGCCCCTTGCCCTCCATCCCCCGGGCAGAGGTGGGGGGGCGCGCCTGCCGAGTGCAGTGTCCCGTCGTCATGGTAACCGCTGCTCCCCACCCAGGCCGCAGGTGCTGGTGTTGCTGAACCTGGACGCCGAGTGGCGCGCGAAGCACCCCCGCCTGCTGTCGCTCACCTCGCAGCTCAAGGCCGGCAAGGGCCTGACCATCGTGGGCTCCGTGCTGGAGGGGACCTTCCTGGACCAACACGCAGAGGCCCAGCAGGCCGAGGAGGTGGGGCTGGGCGCCAGCGTGTGGGGGTTCGAACGAGCAGGATGGAAACCTGCTGGGAACGTCTGCCGTGCGAGGCCCGGGCGCCCGTGACCCTCGGGGACGCCGTCGGGCATCGAGAGTGGCCGCGGGGGGCCAGTCCCTGCTCGTTTGCTTCGGCAGCGGAGGACAGAGGGTGAGCGGGGCGCATGTGCCGGCGCCTCCCGCCCTGGGTCCTGGCACAGACCCGCCGCACAACGTCTTTTCATCCCAAACGCCGAGTCTGTCTCTGCAACGGCATCCGAACGGCATCCCCACTGTCGCCCAGTCCCCAGGCCGCGTCCAGACCCCCGCTTGCCTCCAGCCCAGCTCCGTGTCAGCCGGGCCGCGTCTCTGGGTGTCGCTCTGGGTGGGCCCCTCGCCTGCATCCTGCATCCAGGCGTCCGGGGCACCCCTGCTGTCTGTGGGGCTGTGAGCCGGACTGCATCACAGCCAGGCCTTCCCGGGTGGGCACGGCTGCTCCAGGGGGTTGTGGCCGGCAAAACCCGGTGCATCAACACCCCCTCCGGTCAGCTGGCCCGCCGGCCCCGCGGGGCCTGGGTGGCTGGTTCAGGGCGCCCGTTGCATCCTTTCCTTGTCTCTCCAGAGGCGCTGGCCGTTCTCTGACCCGGGGGTTTAACGTGGCCACTGCTCGCCTGGGCCTGGGTGTGCACACTGGGGTTGTGGCTGTGAGCCTGGCTGTAGACGTGGCATGTTGCCCTCGCGATGTGCTGGCGGGCAGCCTCTTAGCTGGTGCCCTAGGCCTCTCGGTGGCTCCTTGCGTGCGTGGCGAAGCTCAGGCTCACCTTGTGCGTTTCCTGCTTTGACCCGTTTCCAAGGGCGGGAGGGGCCTGGTTCTCATGTCTGACTGTGGCCTCTGGCCCCCGGGGGCGACACACTTGTGGCTCCTTTTGTCCCCCAGCATTTCCAGGGAACCGGGAGGCAGAGCCGGCGGGGGGCAGACAGGCACCCGGCCACCAGCTCCGAGTGTGCATCGGGGGCTCCGAGCTTGTGCAAAAGGGCACTGACGTGGCTCAATTCACAGCCTTTTCCAGACGCGAGTGTTGTCATCTGATGTGTTCTTCTGGGTATTTTCCTGTTGCCGTTTTGCACAAACAATCCTGCAGAACACATTCGGCTCACACACTCACGTGCTTCCAAGCCGTGTCTTCCGGTTGGCTGGGTGCCTGATTCGTTTCCTACGGCTGTGTGGTGTTTGTTGCCGGGTGCTCTGAGGTTTGTTCCACGAAATTGTGGTTCCTGAAACGGCGGGGGTTCCATCACTGTCAGGTCAGGAGCGTGGTGGTGTAAGTGACTGCAGACCTGCCTTGTCCACGAGAGGCTGCTTTTAGGACAAGTTCTCAGGGCTGGAGCTCCCTTGGGGCCTGGCCTCCGAGGGTCTGGCCAAGGTCAGTTCTTGCCTGCCTGGCAGTGTATGTAAACTCAGGTCCGCGTGGCCCGTGGGCATGGGGGGCTCAGGCCCGCTGTGTGTCTCTAACGGGAGGGCCGGGTCCCGTGGCCGCCGCGGAAGAGGGGGAAGCCTCGTGGAGGGGGCACGGCCGGGCTCCACCCCAGGGGCTCAGCAGGGGTGAGGCTCGGGGCCGTGTGTGTCACCAAGGGCAAGGGCTGGGTGGAGGCACTCGCTGGGGTTTCCAAAGGGGAGGACCCCCGGGGTGTCACGGTCAGGTGCACGCACAGCATCTCACTTGCAGGAGGCACCCACCTGGCTCCCACCTGCTTCGACTTTGGTTAGTGACTGAGGCGGGGGCCTCCTGAGGGGAGGCCCTGCTGCTTCCCACCGGGATCGCGGCTCTCGATCTGGTGGAAGGAGGGCGGCCGAGAGGGTCAGCCAGGGTGCAGGCAGGGCCACGCGCCTGCTTCCTGGGGCGGGGCTGAGGCCCATCTGCTGGGGTCAGAGAAGCCCCTCACGCTGACCCCAGGTTCCGCAGGGCCTTGTCTTGGGGACCCAGGGCCGGGCATGGAGCAGGGGCTGCAGAGGTTGAGGCGGCCCCCGAAACCCCACAGGGCGGTGAGGTGGGTTTTCCATCAGCGTGACTGGAGGACCCCAAACCCATGGTGGCTCCTTGAAGCTGTTGCATCGGGTCAGCCTTTCCTAAGCCAGTGACCTGAGAGCTGTGGTCTCAAAGTGGGGACATGTGGCATTTAAAGCCCCCGGAGTGGCCACCTCCTGACCCGGCTGAGCCCCTGTGCTCTGGCCTCTGGGCAGCGTGGGCCCCGCGAGCCCTGAACTGCATTTCGACCGCACTGAGGCCACCCCGTGTCACGTCCGAGGATGGGTCTGGACTCTTCCTTCTCCAGCCGCCTCGCCCTTCGATGTGGTGGCAGCTCAGGCCGGGTGGTTGAGGGGACGTGGCTCCAGCCCTTGCCACGAGGTCCTGGGACGGCCGGAACAAATACCCATCCCTTTTGTCCCAGCTCTGGGGCCAGATCCAACATGGAGGGGCCCAGGGCCGCCCTGTCCCGAGCTCAGAGCAGGTTCCAACTGCCTTTTCCAGCTGCTGGGGCTCCAGGCGGCCCTGAGCTCATGGCCCCTCCCTCTCATCTCTGCCTCTGTCTTCTCGTGGCTTTTTCTCAGTGTCTGTGTCTCGTCTGTCCCTTTGAGGACACTGCCATGGGACCTGGGGCCGCCTGGGCAATCCAGGATGGTTTTGTGTCAAGACGCCTAACTCACTCAAGATCTCTCCTGGAGGCCATGCTCCCAGGTTCTGGATTAGGACGCGGGCATATCTTTCAGGGCCAAGGTCAGCCCACTGTGGTCTGTCCTCTGGGCCCCAAGCTGCCCCTGCGTCTTCCACGTAAAAGCATGTGTCTTGTCTCGGTGTCCCCCGGGTCCCAGCCCCTCACACTGTCCGCCAAGCCCCAGATCTCGTCTTCTGCCCACCTGGCTCAGGTGCTGGGACATCCCGAGGGGCATCCACCTCCCATGTGACGCGGAGGCAAAGGGCCCTGTGGGACCTGCGCCAGGCCGTCCCAGCCCGGGAGGCGCAGGCCGGAGGAGGCGGCCACGTGGGCTCCAGCAGGGCTGTTCCGCCTGTGTCAGCCCTTCCCTGTGGTTCACAGCTGCATCGGGGGGGCCCCGAGTCAGGCCCCAGGGGCCGGTCAGTGTGGCCGGGAGGGGACCAGCAGGCACAGGTCCTTAGCGAAAGGCCCGCTGTCGTCACTGTGTGCCCGGCCTCCCCGTGACGTCCAGCTGCCCTGGGTCGGATGCCTGGCGCGTGGCCGAGGGGCAGAGCTGCACACGCCCGGCCTGTCGCTCCTGAACCTCCAGGCCCCTCGGTCCTGGTCGGGAGCGCTGTTGGGTGGATGCGTGCTGGCCGGGGGTCCGCAGACCAGGAGTAATGGACCCGGGGTCCGCGTGGAAGGGTGGGGGGGTCCGTGACCTCGCAGGTCCGAGAGTGCCTGCCGCGTGACTGCCCCACCTTCCCGAGGGCAGGGAGCACACACACGTGTGCTCGCGTGCGCATGCGTGTACTCACGTGCACACGCAGGCGGCCCTAGTCTGGACCCCGGGACCGAGGGTTGGGGTTACCCTGACCCCTGATCCTGCGCCCCTGCGTCCGCAGAACATCCGGGCCCTGATGGCGGCCGAGAAGACCAAGGGCTTCTGCCAGCTGGTGGTGTCCCCCAGCCTGCGCGACGGCGTGTCCCACCTGATCCAGTCGGCCGGCCTGGGGGCCATGCGGCACAACACGGTGCTCATGGCCTGGCCCGCAGCCTGGAAGCAGGGGGACAACCCCTTCTCCTGGAAGAACTTTGTTGGTGAGTCTCAGGGCCCCGGGCTGGGAGTCCGGGCCTCGATTGGGGTGTCGGGGCCCTGGGCTGGGTGTTGGGGTCCCAGGCTGGGTCTCAGGGCCCCGGGCCAAGAGCTGATCCCTGGGGGCCGCTGGGGGCCCTGGCTGCGCTGCTTCTCGAAGAGCCAGCCGACGTTCAGGAGCCTTGAGACGGGGCCATTTCCCTTGGCCCTGCCCTTCTCTGGCGACTCCCAGGGGCGCCAGCCGGGCCGCGGAGCGATGGGGGCGGCTGCACCCCATGTGGGGCTCTGTGTGGACCCCAGGCCCGCCCACCCCAGTCCCTGGCGGGGGCCCTGAGTCCAGGTGCCCAGTCGTGCAGGGTCTGTGACCCCTGGCCCGCCTGCCCCTCTGCAGACACCGTGCGCGACACCACGGCGGCGCATCAGGCCCTGCTGGTGGCCAAGAACGTGGATCTGTTTCCGCAAAACCAGGAGCGCTTCAGCGACGGGCACATCGACGTGTGGTGGATCGTGCACGACGGGGGGCTGCTCATGCTGCTGCCCTTCCTGCTGCGGCAGCACAAGGTGGGGCCCGGGGGCAGGGGGCGCCCCCGGCGGGCCCCGGGGCAGGGGCCGCGGCGACCGTGCCATGCCTTCCGCAGGTGTGGAGGCGCTGCCGCATGCGCATCTTCACGGTGGCCCAGGTGGACGACAACAGCATCCAGATGAAGAAGGACCTGCAGACGTTTCTGTACCACCTCCGGATCAGCGCCGAGGTGGAGGTGGTGGAGATGGTGAGGGCGCCGCCCCCACGGCTCGGCCCCGGGGGCCCCGGGACGCTGCCGGCTTCCGCCACGGCCTTCGCTGCCGTCTGGCCGGGGCTCGTCTCAGCCTCCTTCCTCCCTGGTCCCGTGGCCTTGGCCTCTTCGGGCGGGTCGGGCGGCCTCTTGCTTTAGATTTGGCTCCTGTGCTCCTCGCGGCCGGTCTGGGCCGTGGGTTTACCGGAGGAGGACCCAGCCGGACCGAACGTGCCCAAGGGCCACGTCCGCACCGAGGGACAGGCCCTGGTCGGGGTATCGGTGCTCCGCGGCCAGCGGGCCAGTTAGAGCCGAGCTCTGCCGGCGAGCTGTTCTTCGGAGCACGAAACGCCTCCTGTCCCTTGCAAGCCTGGGGCTCACACCTGCAAGTATGGTCGTGGCCACAGCAGGCGGCCGCGTCCAGAGCCCAGAGCTGGGGCGTTCTCCCCTCAGGGGCGTCTTGTGTGTTAGTGGTCATGGGTCCTGGGCCGGGCGGAGGGCGTCCAGTCGTGACAGCTGTTCGCATGCATGCAGTCACCCGCACACTCACAGCTCCCGGACCGGGGCTCCGGGGCCAAGGCGGGCGGGCCTGAGTGGGCACCCAGGCGCACAGCACGCTCCTCACGGCGCAAGGGGCGTGTGCTGGCCATGTGTCACCGTCGTGCTTGTTGACTCCCGGGTCTGGATCTGGTAGGTTGAAAACGACATCTCCGCGTTCACCTACGAGAAGACGCTGATGATGGAGCAGAGGTCCCAGATGCTGAAGCAGATGCAGCTGTCCCGGACAGAGCGCGAGAGGGAGGTGCGTGTGGCACCTGGCGCCCGTGGTCGGGGCCCCCGACGAAGCCCGGGTGTCCGTCTGCCTCCCACTGGCCTGTGCTCTTCTGCGCGCCTTGTGACTGTGGGGAACGGCCTCGTCTCCACACCTGGTTTTGTGACCGGCTGGTGGCACGGCCCCCCCACTCCGCCTCCCGTGCGGCTGCAGCGCCTCCTTCCTCGTCTTCCCCTCCCCCACGTCCACAGCGCTAACTGCCCCCACCCCACAGGGACGGGGGCCCCCTGGCGGCCCCTCTGCTGTTGTTGAGGGAGGGGCCGGATGGATGAAAAGCTGGGAGGCAGGAGGGGTGGGGGGTGAGGAGATGGAGGGATGGGGGGGTGAGGGGTGGATGGATGGGGGGGTCTGGGGGGATGAGCCGGTGAGCAGGTGGATGCTGGGTCGGCACAGAGCCACGTCAGGTGCAGTGTCACTGCCTCCCGGTGGCGTGGAGGCCCGGGGCCTGTCCCGGGGGCTTTCAGAGCCGGGGTGGGAGGCGAGACTAGAAGTGATGCTCGGTCTGGAAGCCCAGGGGGAGGGGCCTGGCCAGGGCGGGGGAGGGAGGACCAACTTGGTCCTCGGAGCGGGCCCCGCCCTCCCTCTGTGCCCTCTGGGCCCAGGTTGGCACCGGCCCATTACAGACGACTGCTGCCCCTGCTCTCCCTCCAGGCTCAGCTGATCCACGACAGGAACACAGCGTCCCACTCCGCGGGGGCCGCCAGGACCCAGGCCCCGCCCACGCCAGACAAGGTGCAGATGACCTGGACTAAGGAGAAGCTGGTCGCCGAGAAGCATCGAAGCAAGGACGCCAGCGTGTCCGGGTTCAAGGACCTCTTCAGCCTGAAGCCGTGAGTGTCGCCTTCCCGGCCACGGGAGGGGGCCCCCTGCTGCCCTGAGGAGCCACAGGCGCGGCTGCGAGAGGCGGACCCTGCCGAGGACCACGGATCCCTTTAGGGCCAGTTAGCCAGGCCGCTGTCAGGGTTCCTCCTGGAGGTCAGGGCTGCTGGCCGGGCTGGACGCCCCGTCGGGCCCGCCCCGCCGCCTCCCTGGCTCCCGCCTGTGGCGCTGAGCTGAGAGCCCCCCCGTGCTGCTGGGGGTGCTGGGGGCAGGGTCCCGGGTGGGGGAGCCAGGGCAGCATGTCCAGGTCTGTGGAGTTGGAGCTGATCCCCTCCAGGGGGCCAGGTGGCCGCTGTCCCACCCCCTCCTGAAGTGACTCTCTGTTCTCTCTTCCATGTAGACAGTGGGGACACCTGTAAGTCGCCGCCACCGCGGCCACGCAGACCTGCTTGCCTGGCACGTGCTGGCCGCACAGCCCCTCGTGAACCGCGTGTGCATGTCCAAGCGTGTGCACGGCCCCGTGTGTGTGTGCGTGTGTGCCCGTGAAGCAGTGTGCATGTCCCGCATGTGCCCGCTGCGCTTTCAGCTGTTTCCTGCTTAGTTGGCTTCCTCCGTTCGGAGGGGCTCAGGGCGCGTCCCTGAAGTTCCAGAGCCAGGAAGTGGGACGCGGTCTGGAGCTGCTCTGGACGGGCCGAAGGCTGTGTTCTGCTGGCCCGTGATTGTCCCTCACCCACAGCCACAGGTCCGGGCTTCAGGTGCCGAGTCTCAGCTCTGCCGGGGCCACATGCCCTCCTGTCTCCCCGGCACAGGTGCCCTCTGACCCGTGTGAGGCCGCCGGCTTTAACCCCTGAGACGGGCTGGGGGCGAGCCCTCTGCGTGGCCAGGCCCCCGGGCTAGTCCCAGGGCCGGCACTGGGCTGCTGTCTGTCCCTCTGTCCCGCTGACCACGCCTCTGTCTGTGCCCCTGGTGCCCCTGAATCTTCCCGGCTGTGTTCTCTTCCGCGGGAGCCCCGGCCAGCAGGCTCAGAGGAGCCCGTGACTCGGCCCCTCGACAGAGCGGGTCACACACTGGGCACACGTTGGCGCCTTGGGGAGCAGAAGCTGCAGGTGCCTCGGGAGACGTGGCCGAGCGCCGTGCTCCCTGCTGCGCATTCAGGAGCTTCCAAAGCTCCCCCAGCAAAGCCTGCCGTTACAGAGACGAGCGAGCCTGCAGATGCAGGAGCAGGGCCCCCAGAAGGCGTGTGGGTCCTGGGCCCGCGCCTGAGGGCCGCGGGACGCCAGTGGGACATGGCCTGGGGCTGGGACGCCACTCCTCACTCTGGCCTGGCTTGTCCTCAGGGCTGGGCTGGGGAAGCATCGGGAAGGTGGGAGGTCATCCCACAGGTGACGCGTACCGACTTAGGGGGTCCACGCGGGAGGGCCCCCGGGTGTGTGGTTTTCTTTCTGGTTCGTCAGCCTCCTCTGTGTCCCCACCAGGCGCCTGGGGCCTGGATTTGCCCCCCCGCCCCCCCCCGCCCGCCGCAGCCCTGGTCCTCAGCTCTGTGGGCCACGCCGCCCCTCCGGGCTCAGCGTGTGGCATTTCCCTGTTGGGCGTCTTCACGGCCTGGACATGTGGGTACTCCAGGCCTCGACCTCTGCCTGGCTGGCCTCCACGGGGCCTGGCGCCCAGGAGCCGCGGGTCTGTCCAGACCCAGACTCCTGATTGGAAGATTATAGTGTTTTTAGACTCTTGGCCTGAGAGGTCCTGTAACGTCACCCACGCTTTTCCGGAATGACTGTTGTTCCCCGAACCCTGGTGGTTGTGGTCCATCCAGGCAGCTAATTCACGGTTCTGGTAACTGAAGGTTCCCAACTGGGCCGTGATCAGAGACCCAACCTGTGATTTTGTCAGAGTTGGAGAGAAAACCAAAGGCTCCGTGTCCCCGTGTCCCTGCTGGTAGCAGGCAGCTGTGATTGGGTTTCTCGGCCCAAGGGTCCGGTCGGTCCGAGGTTGTGGCCGGGGCATGCATCCTGCAGGCCTTTCCCTGACCAGCACATGGCAGCCTCTGTCTCTCGTGTCTGAGGCACGAGTGACCTTCAGACGGCCTCCCGTGCAGGCCACAGGTTCTCGTGTGGCCCTGGCCTTGGTGATGGTGCTGGGGTGTCCGGTGCGGAGGGGGGGCGCTGGTGCCGTGAGGTGGGTCCACCCGGCCCAGGTCTGCTCTGTGCTCCCTGGAACCCAGCTCGCTGGGGAGGCCGTGCGCGGTGCCCGAGCCCTGGGCGTGCTGGTGGCACAGGGGTCGGTGTCCCCTGGAGAAGCATCAGTGCCCTGCCCGCTTTGGCAAGTGTGGAGACCAGGCGGCTGGGACAGGCGACATGGGGTCTGGGTCACCAGGTGCCAGGAGCTCTTGTCCCAGCCACATCCGGGTGGATGGACCTCACAGGGCCTGCGCTCTCGGTCAGAATCTCCCGGTTCCGTTGCAGGACCTCGGGCCTCAGGACTGGGGCTGTGGGGTGCAGGCGCCTCTGTGCAGCCGCCTGAACCCAGCCCGTGTGGGCAGGAGCAGGGGGCTATGTTGGCCTTGTTGGCAGTTCCTCTCGGGCAGCGTTTAAGGCGGGCTGAGCCTCGGGGCAGGGGTCCTGACGGGAGATGCCTGGCAGCCTAGAAACGTGTGCGCTGTGCCGTCGAAGGCGCCGCTTCGCCAGCGTGGTGGGGCTCGTGGGGCAGGAGCGTTTTCCCTGCTAACGCGTCCTCGGGCCGTCTCCCGTCCCCGCCACCTCCCACCCCGTGATTCCCGGGGTGGCGGGTCCGAGCTGTCTGCGCCTTGTCCTTCCCGCCGGGGGCGCGGCGGGCGGGCTCAGACCACCGGTGCCTGTGTCCCAGGAACCAGTCCAACGTGAGGAGGATGCACACGGCCGTCAAGCTCAACGGCGTCATCCTCGACAAGTCCCAGGACGCCCAGCTGGTCCTGCTGAACATGCCCGGGCCCCCCAGAAACCGCCAGGGGGACGAGAACTGTATCCTTTTCCTGATGCGGTCCTCAGCGGGCTCGGCTGCCGCGCGGAGGGCGGCGCCTTGTCCTCCTTGCTCAGTGGAGGCGCCTGGGGCCGGGTCGGGGACCGCGGGCGTCACCGTGGGGGCCGGGGCTGGGGAGGGCGTCCTGGGAGTCACCCGGACTGACCCTGGGGCCTGAGTGTGCGGGGAGGGGGTGCATTTGCATGACTCCGGGGACTTGGGGCGATGCTGAGCACACGTGGCAGAGGTCGCCCCCAGCGGGGGAGCCCCATCTCAGACCCTGACCCTTCCTGCTGTCGCACCAGCTCCGGGCAGCCCTGAGGGCTGAGACTGCCGGCTGCTCTGCTCCGAGCCCTCCCGGCACAGCCCCTGAAGCACCTCCCGCTGGTGGAGCCCCTCGGTCGGTCTGGCCTCAGGGGACACGGGTCAGCCCGGCCAGCTGCCCAGCTGCCTCCTCAGGGTCCAGCCCCCCTCCCCTCCCCCAGGGCCCGTGGCAGGGAGAGCAGCCTGCCTCTCGCGTGGAAGCATCTGGCTGACCACACGCTTGAGAAACCTGCCTGTGTGACCAGTAGTGGCTGGATGTGTCCCTTGCTGTGGGTCAGCGCCCCCCATGCCTTCCTTTCCCCCGCATGTCTTCTCCTCCCCCACCCTGTCCCCTCCCCCAGGCCTCCCTCTGTCCCCTCCCCTCCCCCCCCCCCCCACCGCCCCACCGCCCACCCTGAAAGGGCCTGGGGCCTGGCTGCCCCTCCCTCTACCTCTTTCTCAGGCCACGTCCTAACTGAACAGGGGCCCCCTCACGCCTTCAGCCGTATGCCGGGCGGGGTCAGCGTTGTCCTTGACTCAGCACCCAGACATGGAGTTCCTGGAGGTCCTGACCGAGGGGCTGAACAGGGTCCTCCTGGTCAGAGGCAGCGGCCGCGAGGTGGTCACCATCTACTCCTAGCGCTCAGCCGCTCCAGGCCACGCCCGGCACGGGGACGGAGCTGCGCACACCCTGACCCGTGCGTGGCGGCGTGTCGAAGTTTCTAGAATACTGCCTGGGGCTCCCCTGTCCAGGCCGTGAGCTGCGAGCCCGAGGAGGGCGTGGCCCCAGCCGCGACCTGGGCCCCGGCCCTCCTGGAGGCAGAGCAGAACGGGACGCCCTTGGATTCTGGACTCGTCTTTCCGGCTGGACCCTCCGTTGTGCAGTTACACTCACTCAGACACCCCCCTGTCCCCGCGGCCCCTCTCTGGCCGAGGGCTCGCTGCAGGCCCTGCCCTGTCCACGCCGGGTGTCTGAGATGAAGACAGGAGCCGTCCACACGGCACCAGCTCCAGCCTGGGGTGGTGTCTGCCCTCGGGTGCCTCCCGCTGGGCTTCGTGCTCCAGGAGTGGCGGGCGACAGCGGGAAGGCCTTCAGGACAGGGCCTGCCACACAGCTCAGTCTCACATGCACCTGTTCCCGCGACCTTCATGCTCAGAAAAGTGGGTGAGGCCGTAGCCGTGGGAGGCCCTGCAGTGGCCACGACGCCCGCTGGTCAGCAGGGCCTCTGTGTCGCCTCCCGCCAGCACTGGCGGCTGGTCTCAGCCACATTCAGGGCACCGGCAGGTGGTCTTGGCCATGTTCGGGGCACTGGTGGCTGATCCCGGCCACACTGAGGGCACTGAGATGATACCTTCTGAGGATCCTGCACTTGGCATACCTGGCACACTTGGCACGTCTGCCGCGTGTCATTGCAGTACCTTGTGCCTCACTTTCTGTTTGGCTTATTTATTTATTTAAGCATCTGGGGGGGGGTGTTCAGTG
The DNA here is from genome assembly GCF_054392235.1 of Sus scrofa. Classification (NCBI taxonomy): domain Eukaryota; kingdom Metazoa; phylum Chordata; class Mammalia; order Artiodactyla; family Suidae; genus Sus; species Sus scrofa. The sequence goes on from NC_139398.1 coordinate 91,528,740, forward strand.
ATGAAAGTTGTCCCTGAGGAGATTGCTTCCGTGAAAGAGACCCCAAACAGCTGGCCCCGACATCTCTGGCTTCCATGGGCTCCTCAGAGAATCAGCCTGGCACATGCGTCTGGGGTTGGGCAGGAGCCATGGGGCTGGGTCACCATCAGGGTGGCCGCAGCCAGTGTGCCAAACGCCGGGCTCAGGGGTGTGTGGGGGTTTCAGTTCAGCACTGAGTTTGGCAGCGGATCCACCTCGCTCTCACTGGGTGCCCCTCCCGGATCTGGGCGGGGCCGCCCAGCCCGGGTCCCTGTGCAGCGGCTGGCAAGCAGCCTGTGGGGACCAGGATCATCTGCCACATCCTGTGACCCCAGCTCGCCGCCCACCTCCTGCCGCGTCTGCACCCTTCCACGCGTCACCCGTGTAATCGCAGCGGCAGCCGTTTGCTGTTGCCTTCACGTTTTCCTTTTATAGGGTGTTTGTATAATTTTGTCAGTAGGAAAATAAAATTATGTAGAGCCCGAGTATGTTGAAGACTCTCCCGGGATTCATTCAGCATAAAAATCAAACATTTGGAGAAGCTGACCCCCGCCCCCTGACATCTCTTGGGGTTTATTTCAGGTCTGATCACCAGCGCAAACTCAGATGGCAGAGAAATTGCCGTGTGAGTTGGCTGGAAGGAGTAAAAACAAAACCACCCAAACCAGCCCCCTCGGACGGGGAGCAGTTCTGGGCCCGCCCCCATTTCCGTGAGTAGCGACAAAACGCTGCTGCTGAAGTGACTCAATTTCCATAAGGGTGGAACCAGCGAAGAATCTAGTTGGAAGGGATCCTCTAATCTGATGTCGGCTCACCCTGAGACACCTGCGAGGATGCAGGTGCGACTAAGACACAGAGGCGGACACGTGTGGCCCGCACGCGGGGAAACTGCGGGGGGCCCTGCGGTGCGGCTGCCAGAAAGTGGCGCTGAGCCCAACTCTGGCCGGCAGCTCTGCTCCTCGATGACACAGCCATGAGAAACGTCTAGAAGAAGGTGCAAATTCGTGCTCAGGGCACTCATAACAGCTGCCCACGCATGGACGCGACCCACGTGCCAGCAGCTGCCGGTCACAGGCGCAGGTGCGTCAATGGCATGTGACGAGGTTCCGGGGTGGCGGTGGGAGCGAGAAAGACGCCGGCGGTGACGGCTGCGCTCGGCATCCAGCAAGGGCCCCGAGCGGCACGTCAGAGAAGGTGGCGATGGTTGGGGGTGTCGCAGGAGTGCTGGGGGTGGAGAGGCCACAGTGGGCACAGGGTGAGGCAAGCATTCTAAGGTGGTTGTGAGCTTTGCCACTGACACGAGGGACACGCTGAACGGGCACGGCGTCAGGTGACTCAGGGGGCGTGTCAGCCGCCGTGTCTCCCGTGGACCCTGCACTAGGGCTTCGCGTGGGCACCAGGCCTTGGTGCAGGGGCGGGCACCGCGTCCACACCCTGGGGCCGAGTCTGGGGGGACAGGGCCGGGGGGTTGGGGCCCCCACCCTGTACAGAGGTCTGGCAGAGGAGCCAGGAAGGCCTTGCCATCTGTGGTCCTGACTCAGCCGTGCGCCTGCGGGCACACGTGTGGCAGGTTCCGTGGCCGAGCCACTTTGGGCGTGGCGGTCAGCGCAGTGGAGGGCCTCTCTGGGCCTCAGCCTCATGCTGCCTCAACGCAGGCTAGTGTGTCAACTGCTAAGAGGAAGAATCTGGATGCCAGTCCCTTAATTGATGAAAGCGGGGCCCCTGCACCCCCAATGACCTCGCCTCCTTCAGGGCTTTGTGGGGCAGGACCGCACATGTGTGCTCGAGGGGCTGGTATGCAGGCAGAAACCTCAAGCTAGGGGATCCCAGCTCCTGGGGGGGTCCCACCCCTGACATCGTCACTGTGCAGCTGAGTCACCCTTACGTCCGCCCTTGGGAGGTGCCACCCAGGACCCCATGCGAGAAAGGGGGAGCCCTGACCAGGTGGCAGGGCTGTGCTGAGACGGGAAGACCATGAGGGCTGGGCAGGGACGCCGAGGGGCGTGGGCTCGCCTGGTCTGGGGCAGCAAGAAGCTCTGCCTCTGCACACATGGACAGCTGCTGCGTCAGAGGCCTGGGCACTGGTGAGGCTGGCAGTCGTGCCAGGGAGGTTGGGCTGCAGGGCTGCCTGGACTCGGGCACCAGGAGTGATGGGCCTCTGGGCACCAGGACCCAGGCTGTGAGGTCCCGAGGGGCCGGGGCTCCAGGGCATGGCCCAGTGCCTGGGTCCACCTGAGGCCTGGGCTGGGGAGGGGGACGGTGGGTGAACCGAGGCCCGGGGCTCCTGGCCAGTCCCGGAAGGGGAGGCAGGAGCTCGCAGACCAGAACCCCCAAGTGGGATGAAGGGTGAACTTGGACGAGCTGTCGACTGCGCAGAACAGCTGGGGTGTGGGAAGTGGGCGGCGCCAGGCAGTGCCCAAGGACACCTGTGTGTGCGGTTCCGCTGATGCCCGGATAATGGACGCGCCCCCTCTGTGACCAAAGTTCCTCCAATCCCAGACCCCACGGCCTCATGCTCAGTGCTCAGGGGCCTCCACCCTCTCAGCGGCGGGGAGGCCTGCATCCGGCCCACTGGGCGCTGCCCACTCGCTTGATGGCCCTGGGTTCCCGTCCCAGAGCTGCCCCCTCCGCCTCCCCATGGCCCCATCCCAGGGTCTCCCCACCTCCCCGGCCTGGGGCCGGAGACGCAGTCACCTGGCTGCACAGCCTTCTCCCTGCGGGAGGCCAGGAAGCCAGGGGTGTGGCAGGGCGGGCCTCTTGCCAGAATTCACATCTGGTGGAACCCGGGCCAGTGGACAAGACAGGGGTGGCCCCCCAAGCCCCTCTGTGTGGCCTGAGGGGCTGTCCTGAGGCTGCCTCTAACCCGTGGCCCGCCCTGGCCACTGCCCTGCTGGCCACCTCCCACTCCCACGTTGGCGGTCTGGGCCTCCCCATTTTCCTGGTCAGGTCGGACCCCGATTCCCTCCCAGACCCCCCTCTGGTGCTGCCCTCAACTCGGGGCGCTCACGCTCTTGTCCAGCACCACCCCTTGGCGTGGACGTCAGCAACGGCTCGAACCCTGGCCCTGAGTGCTGATCGCGTCTGGGGCGTGCTGCTGGCTGCATCTCTCAAGGGTGGTGGCCCCCGCCCCGCACAGTGTGTCATGTCCTGGGGTCTTGCCGGGGGTGCAGCCGGGCCAGCACCCCCCCCACACCCCCTTCCCACAGACTGCATGTGCTTCAGAGGGCGAGGGGGCGGCCGGGGGCGCGGGCTTGCCCATGGTTTGCCCCTTGCTAGGCCGTGATCCCCAAGCCCCACCCTCCACCCTAACAGAGGTGCTGCGGGTGTCTGGGGGGAGCCTGTGGCTCGTGAGGCCCACAGGAGGCTCAAGTCCCTCTTTTCTGTGGGTGGCTGAGAAGAACCCGCATCCTTCCAGGCTTGGCCCGGGGACTGGCCAGTGTGCTCGCAGGGCTCCTGCTGCACACAGCCTGGTGCCCACGACAAGTTGCAAGCCCCAGGGGGCAGGCGCGTGCCGGGGGGCGGGGGCGGCACAGGGGTCACCTCTGGCCAGGTAAGCTTGATGGGTGTGGGCAGAGGGACTACTGGGGGTGGCGTGGGACCTGGGCAGGGTGGCCTCCTGCCACGTCCCACACAGGTGCCACACGAGAAGCCAAGGACCGGGGGCCACACCCCAGAGAACCACAGAGAACACCTTCACTCACTCAATACCAGCTTTATTTGGCAACGTCCTTTCCAGAAGGGCTTTCCTGAGGGTGCAGGACACAGCTTGGTCCAGTTCGAGATCACCCAGTACCCAAGTTACACTTAAGGCAGCAACGAGGGCCTTTGTTTCTGTGACAAAAGGCAGCTCTCCTCCACCTGGCCTGGCACCACATGGCCTTCCTGGTGGCCGGCAAGGAGGGTGGGCTTGGCATCAGAGCCTGTGGCTCCCGTGCAGCCCAGCAGCCAGGAGTGGCCCCTGAAGTTGGACGCGGCCCCGCTGACTTGCGAGGGCCTCGTCCGCTGTGTCACGGCCTTTCTCCCAGGTGGGCATCTGCTTCCCCGTGTGGTCCTGGGGGTGCAGCCAGGCCAGGGGTGCAGGGTGGTGACCACCCGATATGCCACGGGAAGGTGCCACCCAGCAGGACTGGAGACACACGAATGACACGGCACAAGGAATGACAGGTTACCAAATGCACGCTTCTTTATTATGACTGGGGAGAAGCTCCGTCACAAGGCGACCACTAATTTGTTTTATCCTTAAAGTCGGGCGGCAAGGAGGCAAATACAAAACCAGCTGCACAAATTCACAAGTTGCTCACATGGGCCAAGCGGCAGCAGCTTCCTGCCTGTGCGGGGTGGGGGGTGGGGGTGGTGGACGCCCCGGGCTTCGTGCTTTCGGCAACGTCCAGCCTCGCGAGGGAGCCACGCGTTCGCAAAGCTGCAGCTGTGCCCGCGGCGGATGCTCTCAGAGTCCATGGAGGACAGGAGCCACCTCGCGCCTGGCGGGCTGTGCGCGCGTCTGGGGGGCCCACACCTCCCGGCCCAGGCGGCCACCCTCCTCTCAGCGGTCACCCCTGACTTGGTGGCGACTCCACGAGGAGCTACCGGGCCCACCCACGTGGCCACCCAAGGGCCGACTGCTCCCCCGGGGCCTGCGGGCTCGCGCCCTCCCTGCCAGCAAAGCACTCACAGCGCGGCTCCGGGTGGACAGACACCACACGTCTGCGCGGGGCCCCTCGGGGCTGCTTTGGGGCCGGGGCGAGAGCGGGGGTGGGGGCCAAAGCTACACGCGTGCCGGCAGGTTCACACAACAGCTCTGAAGCGGGCGCACGGAAGCGGGCGGCGGGCATCTAGGCCGGGGGGTGGTGGTGGTGGTGGTGGTGGTGGTGGTGCTCGTGGTGGTGGTGGTGCTCGTGGCGCTGGACCACGGGCACCGCCAGGGCCTCGCCCAGCAGCACGGGCGGCAGGTCCCGCACCACCTCGTGCTCCAGCACTGGGGGCTGGCCCAGCGCGGCCTTGAGCGGCGAGTGGCCCTCCCTGCCCCTCTGCCGGCAGCGCCGGTGGCCGTAGGGCGGGGGCGGGGGCTGCGGGAGGTGGGGGCCGTCCTGGGGGGCCTGCGGGGTCGGGGGCGGCGGGTGGTAGCTGAAGGACCTCCCGGGCCTGCCCCCGCCTGGCGGCCTCCCCGAGCCCTGGGGGGACCTCAGGAACTGCTTCTCCTGCCCCTTCGGCCGGGGCTGCAGGTCCAGCGCCCGGGGGACGGGCTCGACAGCCAGCAGGGCGTGCTCTGGCGGCAGCTGGCACCGGCGGTGGTGCGTGGCATGCGCATCTGACTCCTGGGAGCGCGACCTGCCCTGGGGGTGCGGGGCCCTGGCCTGGTGCTCCTGCCTGGCCTGCGCCGGAGGGGACCCTGCAAATGGGAGTGCGCGTGAGACCCTCTGCAGGCCCCGGGCTGGCCCACCTGCCGTGGGTCCCCACCCGCACAGCTGCCGCTGCGGTTCGCCACAGGGACCCGGGACCCGCTGGCATCCCCCTGGCACCGTGCCCGCCCCTACCCGGCCCGAATCTGGACGTGTAGTTCTCGATCCCGGCCAGGTCCAGGTAGTGGTTCCTCCGCTCCGTGTTCTCGTCCACACAGTAGGACCCCCGCTCAGAGTAGAGGTGGGCGTCGGGGTGGGGCCTCCTGCATGGAGCACAGGGCAGGGGGCGCTGACTTCTGCTCTGACCCGCACCCCCACCCACTGGGAACCCCCTGGCCTCTGCAGCCACTGCCGGGTCACCACCACGGCCAGTGCAAAGTTGAGGCTGACCCCTCGCTGCCCTGCAAGCCCCACAGCATCTCAGACGGCAGGGAACGCGCCCCCACAGCGTCCGGCCTTCACCGGCCTGGCACGCCACCCTGAGGAGACCACCTGACGCCTGCAGGAGGCAGGGGCGGTGGGCAGCTCCCCCATGAGGAGGCGGGGCTGGGCCCGGTCCCCCACCTGATGTGCAGGTACAGCCTCTTGTCGGCCACCCTGGGGTCCTCGGCGAGCTCCCCCTCCGTCCTGCAGCGGATGGGCTCCCGGTCTGAAAGAGGCAGGCGGGCGCCCTTGTTCCCTCCCTCCCTGGCTCGCGCGCTCCTCCCCCACCCCCCACGCACACATTCATTCGCTGAACAAGCTCGAGCCTCTGCCTGGTGCCAGGCCCTTCTTTCCACGTTCAGGGCACCGTAGCGGTCTTTGTCCTGAGGGGGCACTAGGACCAAGTACCCAGGGCACGGCGAGTGGGCGCCGTGGAGAGGCCAGTGGGGGCAGGGGCGTGGGGCGGGGGGTCGGGGGCAGCTGCCGTGACAGCAGGGTCTACAGGCGTCTGAGCAGGGAGACCCGCAGCCCGAGCCCCTCACCCTGGACGGCGGGGGGCCCTTCCCTCCTCTTGCCGGCGGGCTCCGGGCTGACGGTCAGCTTCACGCGGAGGGTCTTGCTGCCGCCAGAGGAGTGGCTGACGGAGGCGTCCACCACCTCGTAGATGGTGTGCATCAGGCTCGACATGTCCTGGGGACGGGCGCGGGCGTCAGGACAGGCGGCCTGGCGGGGGAGGGCCCGCCCGGGCTGCGGCCTGTCTGGCTCAGCGTCAGCGTCCCAGCGCAGCCCGGCTGGAGCCAGAGCTCGTCTGAGCCGGCGGCCCCGGCCCCGCGGGTGGGCCCAGCGGCCAGGCCAGCGCTCAGCTAGGATCACCCGCCTCGCTCTGACAGTAAAATCTCAAACCGAGCCTGTGTTCAAGGGACTGAGCCAACAGATAAACTCCTGAAGTTGTGGTCTTGACTCAAACACGCTGGCTGCAGCCAACCAGCCTGTCTGCTTCCTTGCCGGGCACACTCTGCCCCTCGACACGCGAGCCTGCCCGATGGGTGCTGCCGGCCAGGCTGGGAGCCAGGACAGCGGGTGGCACAGACGGCTCGCCAGGTACCTGGTCCTGTGGCCCCTGCCCTGCCCCCCTCCCAGCCTAGAGAGGGGCTCAGCGTCCCCCCAGCACAAAGCCCCCGCCTCGTCATCTGCCAGTGCCCTTCAGAGGACCGCATGACCCGGACACAGCGTGTCACCTCTCTGGTGGCTTTGCCACTGTTGTCGAAGCCGTAGAGCGTGAACGTCCACTCCTGGTGGTTGTCCTCCTCCACCGAGACGTCGCACTGGAGCGCCTGCAGGGGGCGGGGGACAGAGGGGGCGGGTCGTGCTCACCCCTGCGCTGGGAGCCCTGACCCTCCAGGAAAGGGGCCCCTCCCCTCCTGGCAGGCTTCCAGGTCATTCCGCGTGCTGCACTGATGCCCGGGGAGGTCCCTCCGACCAGCCGGCGCCCCCCACCCCCGGCCGTGGTCTGGGGCTACCACAGGGAGCCGCCGGGCCCCCGGCCGCCCGCACGAGAGGAGCGGCAGGAAGACCTACGTCCACGTTGAGGCGCTTCTTGCCCAGCCACCGGGGGCCCTCGCGGTTTGCGGCTCTTTCTCCACCGTCTGTACCGAAGAGCTGTCCTGGGCCCTCCCGGCCCTCAGCCCTCTCAGGCGGCAGTGCCACTGGAGGGACAAGCGGGTGAGAAGGGCCGAGCCCGGGGGCAACGCAGGGCAGAGAGGGTGGGGAGTGTGGCCCTGAGCCACCGAGTCCTCGCCAAGCCTCTGGTCCTCTCCAGACGGGTCTCAGATGACCCTGTCCTTCGGGAACACGGACGGCAGGTGGCCCTCCTCTGCCCCCGCCCCCGGGGCCGGCAGTGGCTCCGAAGCAGGGGGGGCCCTGCCCGAGGGGCCTCCAGGACGGTCACCACAGGGCCCCGCTTCCCTCCCTCAACCCCGCGCTCTGGGCGTGGCTGGACCACGAGCTCTCTAGTTTCTGGGCTCCTTCTGCCTGGGTGTTGGGGGAGCAGGCTCGGCCCCTGGACAGGTGCTCATGCAGCTGCGGGCGGCCCTGCACCCTGGGGACTCCCCGCCCTCCCCCAGGCCTGGGCTCACCCAGCGCAGTGCACAGCTGCGCCCGCCCCCCTGAGGGGGCACATGGGCAGGGACCTGGGTGGCACGTGTCACACGCTGACCATATGGGCAGCCGGGCACTAACACAGCATGGCAGACCCACACCTGAGCCAGGGATTCGCTGATGGCCCATCCGCCTGCCTGGGGCTCATGGGACCTGAGGAGGTGGAGGCGGGGCCCCTGACTCTGCTTCTCCGAACCCCAGGTGCTGGTCCGGAGCAGCCCAAGTGAGCTGCATTTCTAAGCAGGCTTGATGGACAGCTGTTTTTGTTTTTTTTTTTTTTTTCTTTTGGTCTTTTTAAGGCTGCACTTGCGGCATATGTAAATTCCCAGGCTAGGGGATGAATCAGTGCTATAGCTGCTAGCCTACACCACAGCCACAGCCACAGCCACCCACTGAGCCAGGCCAGGGATCGAACCTGCGTCCTCATGGTTACTGGTCAGATTCATTACCACTGAGCCATGATGGGAACCCCTGGACGGACGGCTTGCTTTCAGGCCTGGGGAATGCAGCCGCCTGCACCTGCTCATGGCCGTCGTGTGGACCGCGGCTGCCCAGGGTTGGTTTGGGTTTGGCAGGTAAGTTGAGAGGGTGGGGTGTGGGCTGTGCATGTGGCCAGGGGCTCAGCTTGTTCAGGGTCCTGGGCGGGAGCCAGGGCCCAGGAGGTGGAGGCGGTGAGGCCAGGGGTCAGAACTCACCCTCCAGGGCGCACTGGTCTTCCCAGAAAGGCCCTTCCTTGAGGTCGCCGCCAGGCAGCTCCTGCGGGAGAGAGGACCGGGCCATCCGTGCCCATCCCGGCACGTGCTCCGGGGGCCGGGACCAGAACCGCCAACCTTGCCCGCCCACCAAGCCTCAGGTTTTGAAAGTCAAACGCATATCCCACGGGTTCCTGGCTCCTTCAGAACCATCTCCGGGACCAGACACGGCCCCACAGGAGCACCGCTGCTTCAAAATGAGCCCCACGGGCTGCCCGAGGGTGCCGCCGCCCTGAGAATGCCCCGGACCTGGTCTGAGCTGAGAGGCGGGCACAGGACTGGACACCCGCCTGCCCCCTGGCTCCTGTCTCATCCCGGCCAGTCACGGAAGGACAAGAACGGCAACCACCACCCTCCCCTCTGGGCCTAAGGGTCTGACAGGCACTGAGCACAGCGCCTCTGGCCAGAAGAGCAGTCGCAGGTGAAAGAGCCGAGGCCCTGGGCCGGCGGGCGGCTGGGTCCCGTGGGGCTCGGCTGAGACACCCGGGACCTCACAGGTGCGCAAAGCCACTGGAGGTTCAGGGGGTCATTCCATGTTCGGGGCTTTAAAGTAATTTGAGCGCTTGCTGTGGGGGTTGTGCTGGGTCCAGACAAGACAGCAAACGCTCTGGGTGGGGAGGGGCCAGAGTGGGGTCTGCACAGCCCTTGGCTGGACCCCGAGACGCTCGCTCGGCCCCCAGAGCACTCGGACCAGGCCAGGACCGGCAGTCTGAGCAACGCAGCCAGTGGGGCCCCCCGTTCGGCCGGACGGCAGAACGTGGACGAGCCGCCCCGACATTAGCACACGTGGTGTTTGAGCTCCAAGACAACGACCCTGGATGCAACGCAAAGCGATCGAGGAGGAGAAAGAACAGCCGCAGGTTTTCCCTTCTCGTCCCTGCGACGGGGGCGGTCAGTCACGTCCTTCCTGGTGACACAGAGATGCCCCTCCATCTGTGCTGTGTTGGCTGAATCGAAGGGCCAAGAGCTTTAACTGCAACAGGGAAAACCTACCACAGGGCTTCGGGCAGGACGCGCGGCCCCTCCCCGCCAGGGGGACCGAACCCTTGCGCAGGAAGAAGGCGCAGACCGGCCCCATCTCCAACGTCCCCCAGCAAGGGCCCCTCTCGCAGCAGTGCCTTCCAGGGCGGGCCGGCCCCACTCAGCTGAGCCTGGCGCCCCCTCCAGCTCTGAGCCCCCTGCAGATAAAACCCTCCAACCGTGCCTCTCACTCGTCTGGCCTCTGCCTTCTTGCTCCCCTGCTGCCTGAAGGGGGTCCTCCTTGGTGACACGGGGTGGCGCCCTGGACCCCGCATCCCACCCACGCTGGACCAGGGTCTGACCTCCTGCAGACCCCCGGCTGAGGAGCGCTTTCTGCGCCCGCGCCCGCCACTTGCTGTCACTCCCAGGCGTCGGCGGCCCACTTTACTCTCCCCCTTTTCCTTCGCTGCGGGGTCCCCACCGCCCCATCCCAGCCCCTCTCACCCTGCAGGGGACCCGTCAGGACCCTGGGTCACTGTCCCCAGCAGCCACCATCCTGAACCCTGCCAGACTCTGTGCTGAACTCCAGCTGACGCGCGCGCGCGCAGGTGTGTGTGTGTTTGTGTGTGTGTGTGTTGGGGGGCAGTGCTCAGAACCCGACCTTCCAGGAGCTTCTCCTCCCCCCCACGCAGCCAGAAAGCCGTGTCAAGACCCCGCCAGCAGCTCTCAGGTTAATTCAGGTTTGTTTTGTCCCAGGAAGGGCAGGCAACTCTCTTTCAAGCCTGCACTGGGCTTCCCTTCAAAGTCCCGGGTGAGCTGAACCCAAACTCTTCCCAGGGGTTGGGGGAGCCTGGGGATCGGGGCCTCAACAGACAGGATGAGGTGTGCTGGGGCGGGGGCGGGAGAGGCCCCCCGTGGGCGGAGTCCAGTCTGGGAGAGAGGAGAAGACAGGGGTCCTGTGGGTGGGGGAGGGCCTCGGGGCGGGGGGAGGGCCAGGGAGCACCAGGAGGAGGGCACAGAGTGGGCCTGTGGGGGGCGTCCTCCAGAAAAGGGCTCTCGGTAGAACAGATGCTCCCCAGGTCCCTCAGGACGCTTGGGGTCCTGCAGGGGCCAAGCCCAGGGCCACAGAAATTATCCAGAAGGTGCTGTCCACCAGGTGTCACGCAGCCGTCCACGTCCCAACACCTGCAGCAAACATGCTCCCGGGTTCCCAGGGCACCTCCCTGCGGCGGAGCGCCTGTGCCCTCCCCCGGGCTGCCCACTCAGCGTCGTTCACGCCATCCACATCCTGCAGCCCTGGAGCTCAGCCGGGACTGCATGCAGGACACTGATGGCCCTCACTGGCAAGGGTGGGGTGGGGGGCAGGAGACGCCCCGAGCAGGTAACGCAGGTGGTTCTAAAGCAGCTTGTGGGGAGGGCCCTGGGGGCGCCACACCGACTCCAGCTCCCAGTCAGGGAGCTCTCCAGAAGCCGGAGGCCAGCCCCGCCTCCTCGAGGGTGAAGGGCAGCAGCCCCAGGACTGGGCAGCCCGGGTGGGGCGGGGACCAGGGACCAGGAGCTGCCTGCCTGGTCACGGCAGATGGTGGGGACGTGGGGCTGCGGTGAGCCTCGGGGCGGCGTTTGTGGAGCTGGAAAGGCTGAGGGCCGTGGCGGGGCCCAGGGAGGGACCAGCAGGCTTGTGCGGCGGGGGACCAAGGCTGCTTCGGGGCTGTTTGGGAGGGGCCCGGGGCTGGGCAGGGGCCGGGGGTGACGTGACATCCAGGCAAGGACGACCTGGGCCACCTGGGCGCCAGGAACCCACTCAGGGCTGTCAGGTCCCTGGACGTGGGCGGGATGGGCGTGGGGAGAAGGCAAGGGCGGGACTCCAGGGCGGGGCTGGGGAGAGGCAGAGTCAAGGTCAGGGCGCAGCTGCGTGGGTGGCAAGGGGGCTTAGTGGGGCAGCAGGCGGCAGGCTGGACGTGGCCTCAGAGGCTCTTTACGAAGTCAGAGGCTGCGCCTCCACTTCGCCCACTGATGGAGGGGACACAGCTCAGAAACACCCATGAGGGAGACGGAGGCGGCTTTGGGGCTGCGGGGCAGAGCTGACTGGAGGCCCTGGAGGCTAAACAGTTTCGGACGGGCCATCGCAGCTTTACGGGCCTAGTGATCCCCTCCTCGTGCGGGGAGGCCCACGGAGCGTCTCCGTCCAGGGCCGCTGTGGCCGTGACTGTGAACTGAAGACTCAGGACCGCGAAGCCTCGGGGAGGGGCCGGTGGCCTCCCCAGACCCCAGACCCTCCGGCTTCGGCTTCAAGACCCCAGGGACATTTCTAGACCTGGACACTTCCTGGTTAGGGCTGTTTAACCAGACTCTGCAAAAAACAAATTTGCACTTTACGTCCAGAAGCTCCGTGTCTGGGGGTCAAAGGGTCTCCTGAGAGAAGCGCCCCCAACCCCGTGGGCCTGCTCGCTGCCATCCCTGCTTCCTGCGTGAGGAGGGAAAGGGGGTCCCTTCTGTCCCGCCTCCCTCCCGGCCCAGCGTGGCGGTTGGGGATCCTGCTCGTTTTAATGGGCGAAGGCGCAGGACGTGTCACACCCCGTGCACCCGGCCCACGGCAGCTTCTTTGTCGGCAGCCTCGTCCCAACCCAGACCCCTGAGAGGCCCCCGGCCCCTCGCTGGGACCCGCCAGAGAATGGCTGCCACACCTGCGGGAGGAAGGCCGGAGGCCGGCGCCCAGCACAGGGGTGAACAGGTTATGCGGGGACACCCAGGCCACCCCCGGGGAAGAACCCCCACTAGACTGTGCAGGGAAGCCTGACAACCGCAGCATCAGGAAGACGCTCTCTCTACAGCCCACATCCGCACACGCGTGCACGAACTCAGACACGTACGTGTGTGCACGGACACAGGTGTACCCACGCGTTTGTACACACCCCACCACCACCCAGTCTCTACCCCGGGTGACGGAGCAGTGGTCCTAAGATGGGCCCCAAATTCTTCAGGGATTCTGGTTCTCAGTACCTGCGACTCTGTTTCCAGTTTAACCCTCCATCACTTTGCTACGAACCTGCAGACTTGGCTTTGCTCCCCGTCACGCCCGCCTCTGCGTCTGTGTCCAGAGGTAACAGGGAGAAACCTCAGCGGAAAAGGAAGACCACAGGGATCAAGCTTCCGGCGCCCGCTCTGCCTCCGCGCTTCCCCGGCGCAAAACGCACGGAGCACAGCGCAGACCCACGGCCCCGCTCCTGTGCCGGCGACCACCGGGTTTGAGACGCAGGCCCAGAGGCGTCGTCCCCTCTCCGAATTCTTCCTCTGGAAAAACTGCCGGGCCTCTCGTTCTCTTTCCTTCGCGTCAAAGCCTCACGTCTCATGTCACAGGAAGAGTCATTCCGGAGGGAGAAGAACCCTGCGTGTTAAGTCTTGTTTTCCAGTTTAGGAGGCTCCACGTGCTAGTGTGTGATGCTGGTGCCCACAGCAGAGACACGGCTGGAAATGCCAGCAGCTTCTACGTGATTCCAGCCCCAGGACCCCACGTGCCGAGCTCCCCTGAGGAAGGTAATGAGGGTGTTGCGTCCTTTGAAAGCACCTCCAGAGCATCAGGGAAATGCCCTGCGAGGGAACACCTGCCCACCGGCCCCGGGGGCGGGCCCAGCACACACACGGGAACCGAGTCCACCCCGAGAGCAATTTGGTCTCAACCCCGACGCGAGCTGCCCTTGGCTTGTTTGGGCCTCCCGGCCCCTTTCCCACAACCAGCTTGTACTTGTCTCTCTCTGACTTAGTGGACTCAGCACAGACCCTCAAGGTCACCCATGTCTTGGCAAGACTGTCTTCTTTATGCCAAATAATATTCCTACTGTGGACACACACGTCACAACTCCATCCGTCCACCCGTCAGCGGACAATCAGGCGGCCTCCAAGTCCTGGCCGCTGTAAACAATGCTGCGATGCACATGGGGCGCATACGGCTTTTGAATTAGGGTTTTGGTTTCCTTCGGACAGACCCCCAGAGTGGGGTTGCTGGGTCACGTGACGGCTCTGTCTTGGGCTTATTCGGGATCCTCCACACTGGTTTCCGAGGAAGCCGCCCAATTTACCTCCCAGCTACAGAACGTGCAGGTGCCCTCTCTCCGCACCGCGCCACGTGGCCTGCGACATTCCTGGGCCAGGGATCGAACCTGAGCCACAGAAGGGACAAGGCTGAGTCCCTAACTGCTAGGCCACCAGGGCACTTGTCTCTTGTCTTTTGGGGGCAGCCGTCCTGACAGGTGTGAGGTTGGATCTGATGGTGACGGGGTTTGCGTGCGCCTGGTGATGCGCGATACTGAGCATCTGTTCATGTGCCTGTCGGCCACCAGAAGTCTTTGGGAAGTGTCTCTGTCAATGGTGATCTTGTCTCAGAAGCAGAGCCAGGCCCAGGACAGCCGTGTGGCGGGAGAACTCTGGGCAGCGAAGGAGATCCACTCTGGCCTTGCCGCCCTTCTCCAGCTGCCGCCGGAACCCCGAGCAGGAACGGGGTCCCTCTGTCCCAGCACCCAGGGGACGGGCTACTCCGGCCCCAGAACAAGCCACAGGACGGGCCCTTCTCCCAGGCAGCAGCCGCACTGGCGCCCCCGCCCGGGGCGGCCACCCTGAGGGGTGTGGCCTGCGCTGCAGCTGCCGTCAGGAGCCCCCAGAGCCCTGCGTTTCCCAACAGCCAAACCAGGTCTGTTTTAAGGAGACGAACCATCCCAGACAAACCAAGGGAAGCACAGAAAGGGCTCCGGCTCGGGAGGCCCCGAGATGCCAACTCGCGGGTGGTGTGGGTCCGTGTCCCCAAGCACGGCTCTCCGGGGGCTCTCCCCAGGGCTCTGCAGGTTGGGCCACCCTGGGGAACCCCCACCCCCACCTCCCGCTGCCTTGGCGTCGCCCCGCTCACAGGACCAGGGCCTCGGTGTGTCCTTGGGCCCTGCAGGCACCTGCCTCGCTCAGTTCCCGGAGCCCAGGCCAGCGTCCCTCGTCCCTCAGGAGAGGTCCCAGCAACGCCTCTGCAGGGCCAGCCTGCGGGGGGCCGGAGCCCGCGGCCCTGCGTCTGCCTCCCGCGCGGCTCCCGTCCCTCCGGAGGCCGGACCCCGACATTCTCTTCGCTGCTGTCATTTCCCCGCCCCCTTCCTCGCCCACAAACTCCAGCACTTTCTGGCTTCACGGTGCGTTTATGAGGGTGTGGGAGGGGCTGAGACACCGCGGGCAGCTGGACGGAGTGTCCCTCGCCTGGGCCCTTGGGCAGAATCCACCACAGGTTGAAAACCAGGGCCCTAGGCAGTGCCCCCAACACTGGATTCCTCAGCCCTCTGCCCGCAGCCCGAGGAGAGGGTGGCCCCTCTCTGTGGGTGACAAGCAGGTAGCAGACAGACATCTGGGCCCCCCTGTGTCTGTGTCAGGTGTGTGCCAGGGGGCCCTGTGTCTGCGTCAGGTGTGTGCTGGAGGGGGCCTGTATCTGTGTAAACTACATGCTGGGGGGACCCTGTATCTGTGTCAGGTGTGTGCGGGGGGGTGGGCCCTGTGTCTGTGTCAGGTGCGTGCTGGGGGGGGTGGCCTGTGTCTGTGTCAGGTGTGTGCTGGGGGGGCCCTGTGTCTGTGTCAGATGTGTTCTCAGGGGTGTACCCCCCTGCCCATGTGAGGTGTGTGCTCAGGATGCAGCTATCAGGGTCCCCACAGCTTTGCCAGCCCAGGACAGCACCACGGTCCCCGGGCCCCTTTCTCTGCACCCAGCCATTCAGCGCATCCTGCCAGCCCTAGGCTGTCCTGGGCACATGGGCTCAGTGCCTCTCGGACCCTACGGATGAGCCCGTGGGCAGCCCCAGATGCTCCTGGGCAGCAAGAGGCCAACAGAGACGTGGACTTGTTGTTGCCAAGAGGCCAGAAGGCTGAGCATGGAGAGAAGGACGCCAGGCTGAGAGCACCTGGACACCAGGGCTGGGGCCGGTGGGAACCAGGTGCCCAGGATGGGCCAATGGGCGACGGATGAGGTGTGCATCTTCCACCTGCCACAGCACACCACCCCTAACCTCAGGGCCCAGGGCAGAGGCAGCGCCATGATTGCTCTGGTGAGGAGCGAAGGCAGAGCCAGGGGAACCCTCCCGTTAAGCCGGGCGGGCGGGGAGGGGACGCAGGCTGTACGAGCAGCAGGAGGTCTGGTGGGCAGAGCAGTGCAGCCCAGGCCGGGGCCTCCCAGGCCAGCTGAGCCGGCAGCAGCAGGGCCACGGGACAGTCTGCGGTTGGGGGGAAGCCTCAGAGGGGCCTGGATGTGGCCTCGGAGGGCTGGACACCCACAGAGGACTGCACAAGGCAGGCTTTTGTGGGTCAGGAGATAGAATCGAACCCAGGCTGCACTCGGCCGTGAGCTTCCGCTGAGGCCGAGTCCCAGAAGTTCAGCATCACAGCACGGGGCCTGTGGATGACAGGAAGGACGGAGCCCCGAGGGCCCTGCATCGCTGACCACGTGCCCGGGACAAGGCCATGGATAGGGTGCCTGTTCTAGGTGAGCAGGAGGCCCTGGTCCTGCCACGGCAGCTCCTAGATTCACCAAGCTCAGTGGCTTGTTAAAATGATCCTGTGGGAGTTCCCGTCGTGGCGCAGTGGTTAACGAACCCAACTAGGAACCATGAGGTTGCAGGTTCGATCCCTGCCCTTGCTCAGGGGTTAACAATCCGGCGTTGCCGTGAGCTCTGCTGTAGGCTGCAGACGTGGCTCGGATCCAGCGTTGCTGTGGCTCTGGCGTAGGCTGGTGGCTACAGCTCCGAGTCGACCCCTAGCCTGGGAGCCTCCATATGCCGCGAGAGCGGCCCAAGAAATGGCAAAAAAAAAAAAAAAAAGACAAAAGATAAAATGATTCTGTGCCTTGTTGCTTCTCTGATTTCAGAGCTCAAAGCGAAGTACAATGTCCCTGGAATACGAGTCCCTCTGGCCACAGCAGGACTGAGCAGACTGTGTTCCCTGCTGGCAGCATGGTCACCAGACACACAACCACCCGGGAGAGGCTGAAATTCACGGCGAAGCCGAGGCCCCGAGGCCCAGTGGCCAGCTGCACGAGGCTGCTCTGCAGAGGCTGGCCTGGCCAGGGCTGCAGGTCAGCCTTGCCCAAACCGGACATGGCTGGGCTGTGCGATGCCCGGTGCAAGGGCCAGCGGCTCCTAACGCCATTGAAGGGGACCCACTCTCTGCCCCAGGTGCGGGGGGATCCTCGCTTGGCGTCGGGACTGCACCCGCAAGGCCCCTCGGGCTCCTGGGAGCAGCTGGTCACCAGCTCAGCAGCAGCACCACGGGGAGGAGGGGGCAGAGGCCTGGGGTGGGGGGCCCTGCAGGGAGGTGACACTGGAGATGGGGAGCCTTATCCCGCCTGGGGCCGGCAGCTTCCTCCCTGCTAAGGAGGGACAGTCTCAACCTCAGGGGCACCAGGGACGTGATGCCCAGACCCCTCCAGAATCCACCTGCCGAGAGGCTTCCTGGGTTCCCTGCTGGAGCACTCAGTAATTCAGTGCCCTCAGACTGGCTGTAAGCTAATCAAGTCATCGTGCCAAAGGCAGCCACAACCACGTCTGCAATCCTGCTGCCCGGGCTGGAGCTGAGCTGGGGCTGGGCTGGAGCTGGGCTGGGCTGAGTTAAGACGAGGTCACTGGGGTGGACCCTGATCCCAAGGGCCTGTGTCCTGACACGAGAACATCCCCTCTGGGGGTTGGCCCAGTGAGCATGTGGGGAGGGGAGGCCCCGGGGAAGCAGTCGCCCACCCTGGGACTTCCGGCCTCCAGGGCGGAGATAAGAAGTCCACTGTCTGAGCCACCCCGTCAGTCTGTCTGTCCACGGGACTCCATTACAGCCGCCACAGCAAACCCTAGGCTGTCGGCTGCAGAGGCTGCCCCCTGGTGAGGGCTGCACCTGCCCCCCTCCTTGGCTGGGGCTTCTGCTGTGACACTGTCAGCCCCTCGCCCCACACGCGGAATCGCCCAGCGGGCGCCCTACTGGGCAGGAGGGGCCGTGGGGAGAGCAGACTGCTGCCCCGTCCCGGGACCCACCTCCCCATCCCTCGGCCCTGCAGGGCTGTGCTCTCCGCCTCCCCCCATGGAGAGCCCTCTGGGGGGCACGGGCGGGCAGGTGGGCATCCGTACCCCAGGCCTGCCTCAGGAGCCCTGGGCACTCCAGGCAACATGGGTTTTTCCTTCCGGTGCCTTTGGCTGCGTCCACGCAGGTGAGGCTCCACCTGGAGCCCAGGCGGCGCTTCCCTCGAATCCTGGCTGCTGGGCAAACGCAGGAGATGGATCCACCCTTCCAGAACAGCTGCTCCCGCAAACCGGGTCCCTGCTCTGGAGGTGGCGGCCACAGCTTTTCCTTCAGGGAGAAGGAGGCAGGGGCCACGGTGACCCCACATCCGCCACGCCTGCCCGGAGCACCGGGGTTGGGGGGCGCTGCCGACTCTTGGGCGCAGCTCACAGCTCCTGGTGTGGGCAGGGCGCTCGCTCCTCCTGCCTGGGGGCACCTAGCGTAAGAGCCGAGATCAGCACCACCTGTCTTACTGAGCAGCGGGCGGCCCTTGCGCCCGGCACCGGGATGAGAACAGGGACCCTGTGCCCGGCAGCCCCAGCGCGGGTTCTGTTCTGCTCTCTGCAAAGCAGTCACCGCATCTTTCCTTGTCGGACCCAAGCTGAAGCATGCAGCCTAGGGCCATGGAGGACAGGCTGGGGCCCAGAGAACTGAGCGTGAGGGACGGCTGGCATCTGGCCGGGTCTGGGTGGCTCTGGGCCACCATGCCAGCCTCGTCTCCTAACAAGGGGACAGAGGAAGCCCCGGGCAGGGTGAGCCCTCATTCTCAAGTAGCCATGGACTGGGGTTCCCAGCCATTGTCTGCCCCCAGGATTTCTTTGACAAGATTGTTGGGGCTGAATGGGGGTCACCCCCTGGCCAACGGTGGGGGTGAGAACAAGGGACACTCGTGGCCTCAACGTCTCACATCCTGAGAAGGAGACGACCAAACCCCTGACCCCAAGCGAGGCAGGTTGGGGAGGCGGGGAGTTCGGTCCAGCCCCACCCAGGCCGGGTCGCCCTGCCCGCCGGCTCTGCACGGGCACTGGCCGCCCAGACGACGTGGCTGAAGGAGAACCGGGTGCCGCCTGCAAGGGAGACGCAACCGCAATACAGATCTTGGCCACTATTTTGCTCCAAGGAGGTCAGCCCAGCCCCGCACACGCCGCGCGGTCACGTCTTCCAGAAGCGCTGAGACTGGGTGCGGTGCACATACTGCGGTGCCTCGGCTCAGGTGAACCTGTCCGCTTCCGCGAGCAGATGACACGCAGCTGCCCCTGCTCAGGGCAAGGAGCCACCGGCCACCGTGTTGTCACTGCTTTGACAAACTTCGGCAACAGCGGTGCCCAGGAAGCTCATTCCAGAGGCCAGGAGTCCTGAGAGTGTGGTGGTCACGGTGCCCAGGACAGAACCCCCGCTGGCGCACCTCGAGCTCGCTGCCCCCCCTCCAGTTAGGGCTGAAGGGCTACTTGATCTTCACCAGGGCGCCCAGGGCGCCACGTGGGACTGCGGGGCAGGGGCCTCAGCTGACATCCGGTCACCCCGCAGCCAGCCGGAACCGCCGCCCCCGAGCTGACACTGCAGCTGCGCCTCTGCGCACAGCCTGTTTCAAAGTGGCACCATTTGGCCAGACAGAGGGCCGACGCCCGCCTACCCGCCCGGACTGTCTAAGAAATGATAGAGTGAAGCTCTCCTACCAAACCACTTCTCCACAAGCGACAACCAGGCGAGGCGACGGGCAGGTGCTGCTCAGATGTGGCACCCACCGCGCTTGCCACGGTGGCACCATGGCTCTTCCCTCACTCCTTTGGCAGAAGCTGGGCCTTAGACCAGTGGCGGTCCCACGGCTCCTCCTCGCTCTGTGGAATCTGGCCCCAGAGCGGGGCTCCGAGGGCCTCCCCCGACTAAGCACAGGTTGGCAGGGCCGCCTGCAATTCCAGACCCTGGGCCAGGGAGGGGCACGTCTACCGCCCGACCCTGGGAGGCTCCCCCACTGACCCACAAGGTCTGGGCCCCCAGGCCCATGTCAGGGGGGCCCCCAGGCTCTGCGCACATCTGCGCTGGCCTCCCACACGGCTGGGCCCTACCCAAAGGCAGAAACAGGGCTGCTGGTCCCCAAGGCCTGGGTGTGCAGTGGGCGCCCGAGAGAAAGCACAGCACTCCTGGCAGGGTCCCTTCTCGGGCCAGGACTGCAGAGGTCACAGCATCCCCAGCACAGGGCCGAGGAAGCCTGGCACTCAGTCTGTGGACCTGCGCCCTGGCCAGAGCGCCCACCACCCAGCTGGCTGGAAGGCACACGGGCCACTCGTTGCACGTGGCTGTGGCCTGGTGGCTGCACAGGAGCTGGGCACCCACAGCGTAGGACACAGCCTGTCCCTCCTGGGTGCTTACCCCCTGCAGCTCTGCGCTGATGGGACATGGAGGGGGGAGGCGTCTGGGCTGCGGGCAAAGCCCCAGAGGGGCTTCCCACTCACGACCCAAGTCTCAGTTAAAATACCGTCTCTGCAGCGGGCTGCAGAGTCCCCCTTTCAGGTTTCCCTAAGAGAAATCCGTGTTCGAGTCGCAGCAAGTTTCCATTTTTAGGGGTGATTCTCGACTTCTAACCTCTGGTGCCCCTCAGGGGGCACAGGAGGAATCCAACAGACAGGCAGTGAGCAAGCGTGTGCCGAGAAGGATGAAACTCCAGGAGCCCCGCCAGGACCCCGTGGCCCCACCCTGGCAATAGCACCGCCAGTGCCCGCCCCCCCCCCCCCCCGATGACTCTAACGCCCACACAACCTCCGTCACTCCCTTCCTGGATCCTCTGTAACGCTCCGGCACCTGGCACAGCCCTGGCCCCTGGGGGCGCCTGGCAATGAAGTGGCGTCTCTCAGAACTGACGAGAGACTATTCTAGATCCTGCAGCAGGTAGTCCCCCCCCCGCCCCGAAAACACTGCCATTTGTCGGAGATCTTTCAGACGTGCACTAAGCAGGCAGCAGCCGGCACAGCTCACTAATTAGCGGGCAAAACCAACCTCATCTCTCTCTGGGGGGTGGGGAGGACAGGCGAGTTGGGCGGGTGGTGGACACACACTTCCTTTCCACAGGGTCATTTGCCACGGGTCTTGGGGCACCATGGCACACGGGGGCTGACCTGCGTGGAAGCTCCAAATAGGAGGACGTGTCGCCCCCGGCCCCAGTCAGACGTCCTGGATGCCCTGTGTGGTCAGCCTGGCCATGCCCGGGGCACCCCTGGGAAGGCAGGGCTCTGGACACCGCACAGAGAAGGGGCCGCGATGTCCCCAACCGAGCAATGTCCGGGCACAACCAGGAGAAGGGGTGGTGGGCGAGTCTGGGGCTCGGCTGGGCACGCGTGCCTGGAGAGGGAGGAGCCGTGAGGTATCTGAGCCCCTGGCCCAGAAGGTCCAACTCCAGGCCGGCGCCCGGCAGGGGCACCTCACAGCCCCACGGCCAAGAGGAAACGGGGCGCAGATGGGGAGACTGGGTGTGATTGAAAGGACCACCCCTCAGTCTGCGAGCGTGCTCCCTCCTCATCCCGCTGAAAAGCGCCACAACGAGGCCGCCGGCTCGGTCGGCTCGGGTTGCCGTGACAACGCACCGCAGACCGAGCTTATACACGGCAGAAAGTGACCGCTCCCAGTCCTGGAGGCCGGACGTTCGAGACCAAGGGGCCGGCAGATCCTGTGTCTGCTGAGGGCCCCTTCCTGAGTCACTGATGGGGCCTTCTGGCTGTAACCTTGTGACGGACAGAACAAGGGCGCTCTCAGGGACTCTCGAGGGCTAAGGCCATCGCAAGGGCTCTGCCCCCGCGTCCGAGTCACCTCCCGAAAGGCCCCCCACCGAACACCATCACCCTGGGGTTCGATCCCAACATAGGAGTTTGGGAGGACACAGGACATCCAGCCCATGGCAGGACAAGGACGAGAGGACAGCTCAGGCCGAACCCACGCTGTTCGTTTAAACACGGCCCAGACCGTGGAGTCCACTGCAGTCCTGGTCTACAACCTCAGAGCAACAGCAGAAGCATTGCTGTTTTCCAGAGCACGTGTGGGCGCCCCTTTCTGAACTAAAGAGTGCCCGCCGGCCACCCACCTGCGCATCCCCAGGCCCATGCTGCCCACGCCCCGGGAGAAGGCCCCCAGGCGGACAGCTGGCAGTGCAGGGCCAGCCTGAGCCTGGGCCACTCTGAGCTCCGCGCCGACCACCTCAGAGTCATCGCCCAGGGAGGGCCGAGCTCCACACACGCAGGCGACCCCGCTGTGGGCACCCAGCACGTCGCTTACAACGCAGCTTCCTCCCGTCTCTACAGGGACGCGAGGCGGAGAGCGGCACGGGCACGCGTGCATGTGTTTCATTTCAGGGCATTTTGCGGCCCCTTCCCAGGACAAAGCCGCCAGGTGTGTGCAAACACACTCAGAACGGTGCATTGATCAACCAGCCAGAAGAGGGTCTTCCCAAAAGGGAGCTGCCGTGCCCGTGAGCGGTGCCCTCTGCAGTGGCCTCTGGGGCCAAGGTGGGGAGCAGGCAGTGGGAGAGGGGGGTGCTCAGCCGTCTGCATGGCCACCTCCCTACCCAAATCCAGTTCACATTCGTGCCCCGGCCACCCAGCGGCCCCCCTCCACCCTGGCAAATTTGTGCATTGTGTTCCCTCTGCTGCCTGGGCCCTCCTCTGCTTCTGGACGCAGCACCTTCCAGACCCACCCAAAGGGACGCTGAGCCCTGACAGGGACCCCTGCGGCCCCTGACAGCACCTGCAGTCTGGGTGGCCTTGGCTGTCGGTCTGGAGCCTGGCTCTCCCATGAGCTCCCCTGCAGGCCAGGGGTCACCCTCAAGGCAGATAGGCAGCATGGTGGCCTTTGATTCTGGCCATCACTGCTGCCCAGTGCAGGGACGCTAAAGCAATTCTTGGCCCAGGCCCCCACCCCTCCAGCCTGGACCACTGAGGCCTTGCCACAGGGCCACCAGTGACAGGGGCAGATGGCTCTCTTCGCCCAGCCGGCGTCACTGTCGCCGGCCATCTGGCTTTTGCCTTCTGTTGCCCGGTGGGGTCAGGGTGGCGCAGCTAGTACTCTCCCGCTCCCCCCCTGCCCCAGTGGCCACTGGGCCCACCACGCCTACCTGCTTGTCCCACGCACTGTGCTCCACGCCGCCGCCCCGACGTTCTGCCTCCTCCATGCCTTTGCGGCCACTCGTGTACGCAGACACCACGAAGCTGTCCCCTGCAGTCCGTGGGCGGACGCGCGGGAAACAGGGCACCAAAGAGGGAGGGAGACGCCGGGTAAGCCCTGGGCGCTGCGCCTTGGCCGTGCCCGCCGCCCCGCGCGCCCACCCTTCTCCGCGCGCGCGCGCGGCCTGGGGCGAAGGGCTTGGGCCGGGCCGGGCCGGGCCGGCTCTGCGGCGGGGAGACCTGCGCGCTCCCGGGGGCCCCGCGGCCGTGTCCCCCACCCGCGCGCTCCAGGTCAGGACGCGCATCGCGCTCTGGGCTCCGGGTCCCGCGCCCCGGCCGCCGCCCCGCGCGCTCACCTTCGGGGCTCTCTCTCCGCTTGAAGGCTGCAGAGGCTGCGGCGCGGCCGGAGGGCGCGGGGAAGAGGGAAGGGACAGTGAGTGGCCGCCGCGCGCCCCCCGCCGCCCCCGGCCCGCCGCCCCGGCCCGCATCTCACCGTGCTTGGACTGGAATTTCCCCATGTCGCCCCCGGGCCCCGGCCCGCCCGCCCGCCCGCCTGCGCTCCCGGCACCGCGCTCAGGTGCAGGGCTGGGGTCCGGTGCGGGCTCCCGGCATGCGCGGGGCCGCAGGGACCGGGCGGCCGGGGTCCGGCGCCGCCGCGGGGCGCTGGGCGGGCGGGCGGGCGGGGGCGCGGCGGCGGCGGCGGCGGCCCGGCTCCCTCTGAGCGCGCGCGCCCGCGCCTGGGCTTTAACCGCGGCCCCCGCAGCGCCCCCCGCGGCCGCCGCCCGCAGCGCACCCGCCCCCGGCCTCCCGCCCGCCACCGCCGCCGCCGCAGGGGAGCCCGCCCCGCCCGCCCCGCTGGGCCGCCCGCCAAACCCGGGATGTGGCGGGGGTCGGCGCCCGCCAACGACGAGGACCTGGGAGGGTGTCAGGGGCTGCAGTGGACCCTTTCTTTCCGGGGCAGCTCCCCAGGCCTCTCCGCCTCTTCCCAGTCTGGCGTCCGGATTCTAGAACAGCTCTGCAGGGGAGGACCCTGGGCCACCACCCTGGACTTGATAAGCAACCGGCATCTCTGTCCGGAGTGGTGGTGATGACGGTGGGCCCTGGAGGAGGGGGGGGGGATCGGAGGGGACAGGGAGCCGGCACAGGAGGGCCCGTTGCAAGGACAGGCACAGGAGGGGGAGTCTGGGAAAACCCAGGCCAGTCCTGGCCTGGCTGGTGTGGCTTCTTCCTGAAGGTGCGGCTTCAGCCTTTTTGTGCCTCACACTGGTGTTTTTGTGACAACGGCAATAATAATGCCATTGTGTGTTCTGCAAAGTGACAGCTTGGAGATGTTACAGGCTTTCCAAATGCACCGTGTTTATATCCACGCCAGGCAGCAACTCAGGGACAGGCATGCCACCCGGTGTGCAGATGCACCCCTGGATGGAGCCCTGCCTGACACCCATGCTCTCACCGCTGCAGACACTGGGGAGCCCGGCTCCACGCACTCCACGGAGGGGCGCTGGCTGGGGTCCCCGGCCAGGTGTGCTGGCAGATGCCACTGAGCCTCATTCCCCCTGGCAGAGGCTCTAGTCTTTGTTACCTGCAGACGTCACGCGGTCTGGAGAAGGCCCAGGGGGTGAGCAAGGGTCCTGGGCCAGCAGGTGTGGCACGGCTGGCCTGCCCAGGGCTGCCCGGTGTCTGTCCTCACACCCCCTTGTCACGCAGCGATCGGCAGCAGGCCCACAAAGCCTGTCATGGGTCTCATGTTGACCTGGACGAGTTGGCAATGGTTTCCATTTAGTCTTAGTTTTACTGAGATCTAGTGCACGCGGCCTACGGTCTACCCACGTGGCGTGTGCCATTCATGCTGTCCTCGAGGCCTGTGGGAGTTCCCAGGCAGGGGTCAAACTCTCACCCCAGCAGTGACAATGCTGGATCCTTAATCTGCTGAGCCACCAGGGAACTCCTCTTTGGGCCTTAATTTTTGACTTTTTGCCCATGTGTTTGCATCAGGAGGCAGAGCACAGCTAGCAAGCCTGGGAAGTCCCTTGAGGTGATTGGTGGCAGGAATTTTTTTTTTTTTTTGGGGGGCCACACCTGCAGCATGCGGAAGTTTCTGGGCCAGGGATCGAACCTCAACACAGCAGCCACCTGAGCCACAGCAGTAACACCAGATCCTTAACCCACTGAGCCACCAGGGAAAGCCTAGTGATGGGAACTCTTGACTGGGGGAAACTCCCCTCAGTCTCACTGAACCCCAAACAGGGTCACATACCTGCCGGGTGGGCAGAGGTGGGGCTTATGTGGGGGCCATTGGGCAGGAACTTAGCCACCAGGACCCTGGGGCATCTGTCTGCCAGGCACCTCTGGACTTCCAGCTCCTGGCAGCCATACCCAGAAACCAGGAAGGTCCTGCCAGGAGGGTCCCAAGACAAGGCGTGTGTGCAGGGTGGCCAGCCCTCACTCTCCAGCCCGCGCTTAGGGGGATGATGGCAGGAGGGGGTCGTGCTGGACAGATGTGGGCAATAGCCACCACCTCATAGAGCCAGGACAGCAGAGCCCCAGCCTCCCGCCTCCCGTGCCCAGGAGTGCAGACTCGAAATCCAGAATCATCTGTGTGGAGCCCAGGCAGAAGTGCTGACTATCTGCAGTGTGCTGTGTCCCCCACAAACCCTGCTCTGGATGTGCAGTGGCCCGGGGCTCCTCAGCCTCACTGAGCGAGGCCACCAGGTGGCCCACAGTGGGTGCAAAAACAGAATGGCTGTGGCCAGCCACCCCACCCCCTGCTAGCCCGCTGCCCTCACCTGGACAGACAGGTCACTGGCGTGAGAGGACAGGCAGCAGACAAGGTCCGGGGCTCCCCTGCGCCCCAAGGCCCGAGTCCCAGGCGACAATCAGTGGCCCCAGGGTCCTCACACCACTTCCCCACGTGGCCAGCAAGCAGCTCAGGTGGCCACAGGCTGCATGTGGCTTGGTGCTCCTGTGTCCGGTGCCCTCATCGCTCAGCCGGGGCCCCCTCGCCTGTCCTCAGAAAGGCCCCCATGGCTTTAAGAGGTCCGCACCCCATTCCCACCAGGAAAGTTACCCCGCCCAATGCCACATGGTCCCAAAGGTGCTGCTGACGCCAAAGCTGCCTGGAGGTGCTCGGGCTCCTTGCTCACCTGGGTCCCCGGCCCGTCTGGTGGACAAGGCTGTGGCTGCATCCCTTCTGTGCACACGGCGCCGTCCACCTGCCCCAGGGGTGACGCCAGCCCTGCCCTTCCCAGCCCCCGACTCAGATTGGCGTCTCGGCACCCTGAGGAACAGGAGGGGCCCAGACCTTCCAGCTCAGGCCTTGGGCCCGGCTGTCAGCCGTTCACGGGCACCTCCCACCTGGGTGACTCTGGACCCTACAGCACACAGGTGCCCCCCGCCCTGCTCAGGTGGGTCTCTGTGCCCTCATCATCCACGCAGGGTGTTTGGCAAACCCTTGGGGCCCCAGCATCAGACTCAAGGGGAGGTGAGGGGAGCTCAGTGTGCAGCCTTCCCTGAGGAGCACCCCACAGATTTTGGGGGGCACTTGCTGTGTGAGCTCAGGAAGGAGGGGCTGGAACTCCACTCAGAACACCAGGCTTCTGTCCAGCTCTTGGGCTGACCAGCCCCGACCAGGCACTTTGGCCTTCGAGGCCCTTTGCTCCGTAAAAGACGCTGAAAATTACATCTGGTAACTGTGCCAGCCTGGTCCGATGGCGTTGCTTCCTCCATGTCCCCACCAAGGGCTGAGTCCTGGCCATTCAGCCAGCTCGGTGACTGTCCCTGCGGCGCCCCAGACCCCCAGACCCTTCAGTGGAATCGAGTTCAGGCTGAGTCCCCCATCTTCGTGCTGCCAGCAGACCCCCCGCCCCCTGCCTCGGCCTCCTAGTCCTACAGGCTTCTGGGGGGCGGGGGGCGGCAGCCAGACTCCAGCCAAGCCCAGGCTCCCGAGAGAGGCTCCGCCCGGCCCAGGGACACCGATGCAGGAAAGGCAGGTCCTTCTCAGCTCCCAATTGTGTCCCAATTATGTTCGCTTGGGGAGGAAGCTCCAAGCTAAGATCCATAGATTGCTCTTTAATGATGCAAACGATGAGCTCAGGCTGAAACCCATCTGGCAGCAAGGCTGGGTGTCTGACCAACCCTTGTTGAGTGCTGGCCACACCCGGATGCCACCTTGTCACAGAGGTGCCACTCCCCCTGGAGAGGGACGGAGATGCCAAGGAGCCCTGAGGGTGGGCGTGCGTGTGCTGACGCTGAGCCAGCTCACAGTTCCTCCCCAGGCCCCAGGGGGAGCTCATCTGTCTGCCACCTGGGAGGGGCCGGATCCCTGGGGGGGGGCACCCCAGCTGAATCCAGACCCCTCCCCCGCCCACCCCCACCCAGCCTGCAACCCCAGCTCAGTGGTGATGCCAGACGCAGCCGCCCCAGCCCTGTGCCTGCTGGGCCCTCCCCCCCCCGCCCCCTGGGCAGACCGTCCCCTGGGGCCGAGCCTAGCTGGGTGCCTCTGAAAACGTCACCAGCTCATGGGCTTCCACATCTCTGAGCCTCCGGCCTGGAGCCACTCCGATGGCCCAGCACAAGGTGGCCTTGTCCCCTTTGTCACTCCGGCTGCTGGTCACCATCCGGGCCCCAGACTTTCTCTGGGTCAGCCCCTCCTTGTCCATGGTTAGGTGGGCATCCTGCTCATGCTGGTGCTGCCCCCATGATGTGACCCTGTGAGGTGGTGCCTGCTTTCCCACAGGTCTCAGACCAGGTGCTTCGGTGTGCCCCCGCGCCGACCACCAACTGGCCTCTGGACCCGCTGTCTTCCTGAGGCCCCGCCCCTCCCGAGCTCAGTCCCTCGGAGTGTCCTGGTCCCCTGGATGGGTGGGAGGGTGGGACACTCGTCCTGTCACTGCAGATGGAGACCAGCTCAGGCTGGAGCCCCGGGCCCTGCACGTCCAGGCTCCCGGGCGGGGCGGGAGTGAAGCCCGCAGGAGGCGGGTGGGTGGAGCCCCGCCTGCGCCCCCCTCGTCCTCCCTCCAGGTCCGGAGCCTGTGAGACAATTTCGCTGTTGATAAGATCGGGTCTCAGGACTTGAAAGAGAAGAGCTGTGTGGGAGCCAGGCCCTTGGTCATTAATCTGAGTCCTTGCAGCCTTTGAAGGCGCCTTCTCGGGACCAGCGCGCTCCGGGGACCTGACGAGGGGCTGGTCTCTAAGATGCGGAGCCGCGCCCTGAGGGTGGGGCGAGCCCGTCGGTCTGCATTCCGCTGGCGCCCATCTGTAGTTACGTTTCTGCTGCTATTACGGTTTTTATTGATGAGTGTAAGAAGGATACGTTTGTCCAGTCGTTTTGCTGCCTTCTCCCAGTTTGCTCGTGGACTGGCTGTGGGCTTTGCTTCTGAGTCACTGAAGTGTGACATCTCTGTGTGGTGAAAATACCGACATTCTCACATTTCCTTCCATTGAGCAGTGTTCGTCCTCGGAGAGTCTTTCGCCCCTTGGAGCGGCTGCTTGATGGGGGCTGCCCAGTGGCTTGCACACGCGCTCACATACCTGTGCACCACAGGCGCACATGCACCCAGAGGTGCGGGCATGCGTGGAAACTGGTGCCCTTGGCGTTTCTCCGGGGTCTGCCCTCACACCCCCACTTCCTGGGCCTGTGCGCCTCTCAACGCCCTGCTGTCACTGTCTTGAAAGCCTCAGTGGTGTTTAAACAGGGGGCTCTGTGCTCCCGTCCTGCTGGTCCTCCTGCCTGTGTAGGGCCTCCTGGGGTCCCCGCCCGCCCCTCTCTCTCCCCCAGGACCCACAGGGCCCCCCACTGCCGCCCCAGGAAGAGGTCCTTTTGCAGCTTTCCCCCCCTCGTGGTTTCTGGCTGCATCACAGTTGCGCGATTTGCATTCACACTTCAGAATTTGGGAGCTTATCTTGAGACAGGGGCAGTGCTCTTGGGACCCTGGTTCTACTTCCTGCAGGGACCCACCCGGGCTGGCAGCCGAGGTGGGGCTGCGACCTCAAGACGCCAAAACTCTGAATCAACCAAGAAACTGAAGCGGGTCTGAGGCTCTCACCACCGCTTCCCTGTTGCTTCCTGTTTGCACAAGATTGTGAAGAAATAACCACAAATTCCATGCTCCTGGCTGCCTCCGGGGGCTGAACCCTGCCCTCCTGCCCTCTGCCCACTCAGTGCCCCTCCCATCAGTGGAGTCCTGCCCCAACACCCAGGACACGGGCGAGGAGGCGGCCCGGGCTCGGCCAGCGGCAGCAGCCGCTCAGGCCGCCCTGGCCGCCGGGATCGTCCCCTTCATCCGCACAAGGACCCTGACCCCAGCCCAGGGCGCTCTGGCTGCGGCCGAGGGATCCCCGAGAGCGAGTCTGCGCAGGGCCGCGGGGGCCTCGGGCGGGGATGTGCCTCCTTGCCGCCTCTGGAGCGTCCTCAGAGCCTCGGAGCCACCAGCCCCGCAGAGACATAGACTGGCCTGGTGCCCCTGGTCCCCAAGGCAGCCCCAGCTCACCCAGGGCCACAGCAGGGGCCTGAGAGCTGTGCTGCATGGTCCACTGAGCTGACCTCCTCTTTCCTGGTTTCCGGGGGTCCTGGACACCCCAAGCTGCCATGTCCTTTGAAAATCGAGTCCTTCCCTGGCCCAGTGCGCCCCCCCCTCCCCAGCCGCTGGTTACCTGGCTCGATACCCTCAGGGGAGCAGGCGGCTCAGCAGGCCCCTGCCCTCCGGCCACCTGGGAGGCCTTTCCCCTTCATTGGTGCCACCCTGTCCCTGCCCCAGCAGCCCTCCTGCTGGCCTCAAGGAGGAGTCAGGCGACCCCCACGTCTCAACCCCCGCGTCCCATGGGGCTGAGGACAGACCTGGAGCTCTGCTAGCTGAGCGTCTCCTGCACCCCCTTCCTATCCCAGGACTGGGGACGGGGGAGCCCAGTCTTTCCTCCCCTGTGGGCTCCCCCAGACACAGGCTCCACCGGCAGAAGCTCATCTCACCTCCCAACTGTCGCCACGGGGTGAGGCTTCAGTGCAGGGTCTCGGGCTCCGTCACCTGCGGGCAACGGAAATGCGCCCAGTCGAGCACTTTAAGCGCCTGGGGGTTGCTGTGGTGCTGGGGGCCTGAGCATCTTTCAAACCCCGCGTAGAAGGCGGGGCTTCTCTGCCTTGTGAGTGGCTTCCCCGGGCCACCTGTTCTGGGAACCTGGACATGTCAGATTATTCACATCAAGTCAGGTGGCCACATCAGGCAATTTGCAAGTGGACAGCAGCCGAGGTGGGAGACAGGGGAGCACGTCTCATGGCCCCAGCCCTGAAATGTCCTCTCGGGAGCCCCGAGGCTGTGGTCCAAGCTGCCTCCTTGCACTGTTTCTCCGTCGGGGGATAGAACAGGGTCCCAGGGGTGAACGGCTCCAAGCACCATGTCCCTCTTCCTCGGGACACCAGGATGTCTGGGGAGAGGGGGCGGCGAAGGCCAAGGGTCCCAGTGTGTCCAGGGCAGAGGTCGGCCTTCTCTGGCCCCAGGGTCGGCCAGCATCCTTGTGCTGTGTCCTGTTCTCGAGGGCATCAGGAGCTCCAGGTTCAAGGGGAGGGGATGCCCCCCCCTTGGTGTGGAGAGGGTGCAATGAGATTCCTGCAGGGACGCCCTCAGCGTGAGGACAGATCCATGTGATGGCTCAGTCCTCCTGGAGAGAGTAGAGCTTCTTAGAAGGAGGGCTAGCACCTCCAGGAAGCCCTCCGGGAAGTCCTCCAGGAAGCACCTCCAGGAAGCCCTCCAGGAAGTCCTCCAGGAAGAACCTCCAGGAAGCATCTCCAGGAAGCCCTCTAGGAAGTCCTCCAGGAAGCCCTCCAGGAAGCATCTCCAGGAAGCACCTCCAGGAAGCATCTCCAGGAAGCCCTCTAGGAAGTCCTCCAGGAAGCCCTCCAGGAAGCATCTCCAGGAAGCACCTCCAGGAAGCATCTCCAGGAAGCCCTCTAGGAAGTCCTCCAGGAAGCACCTCCAGGAAGCCCTCTAGGAAGTCCTCCAGGAAGCATCTCCAGGAAGCCCTCTAGGAAGCACCTCCAGGAAGCATCTCCAGGAAGCCCTCCAGGAAGCATCTCCAGGAAGCACCTCCAGGAAGCATCTCCAGGAAGCCCTCTAGGAAGTCCTCCAGGAAGCCCTCCAGGAAGCATCTCCAGGAAGCCGTCCAGGAAGGACCTCCAGGAAGCCCTTGGGCCTTCGTGAGGAGCTTTCACACACCTGGGGCCCTTTCTCACCCCAGACCGAGATAAACATTGTTGGGGTGCTCACTGCCTGGGGCTGTTTTCTGGGCACCACCAGGCAAGTGCGGCCTGGGAGAATTTGCAGGTAGAGGCAGAGGACCGAGGAAGGATGGCTGCAGGGTTGGTGGCAGCCGCCACGCCCCTGCAGCCTCTCCTTTCTGCAGGTGACAGGGCACAAATTGGCACCCAGTCAAGTCCATGGGAGCCACAGCCCAGCCCCTTGAGCCTGCAGGCTGCTTGGTCTTCTGGACTTCGGAGCCCTCGGGGTCACCAGGTTTTGGGCGTGGGCCCTCTCAGTGCTGCTTTGAGTTCCCAGGGCATGGCCAGGCAAGTCCACCCGAGGGCCTGAGCCCCCCATCTCAAGGCCGGCTGGGAGTTCCTGTCGTGGCTCAGTGGTTAATGCACCTGACTAGAATCCATGAGGATGTGGGTTTGATCCCTGGCCTCGCACAGTGGGTTAAGGATCCAGCGTTGCTGTGAGCTGTGGTGTAGGTCACAGATGCAGCCTGGATCCTGAGTTGCTGTGGCTGTGGTGTAGGCCAACAGCTATAGCTCTGATTGGACGCCTAGCCTGGGAACCTCCATATGCTGTGGGTGCAGCCCTGAAAAAGGAAAAAAAAAAGAAAAAAGTCAAGGCCAGCCAACCCCACTTGGCAGATGTGACTGGCTTCCCAGACCTGCTGGGTCCACCCCCAGGGCCACTGCCATCCTGCGTCCTTCCTGACAGCGACCTGCTACCCGGACAGTGTGGCTCTGGCCATGACGTCAGTGTCCACGGCTGGTGGCGAGAAGTCAGTTCGGTTCCACGTGTCTGGGGACCGGGGAGGAGCCGGGCTGAGCCCAGGCCCGGTGCCTGCCTCTCAGAAGCCGGTGGCCTGGCCCAGCTCTGGCCTCTGACAAGCGATGCTGCCGGAGGTGAGGGACACGGAGCGCTGACCTCAGCGCACTTTGTTGAGCTCCGTGGCAGGGCCGCGAGTCTCGGGCGGGCCCTGGACACAACGGGATGGAGGGGACGTGGCCTCAGGGCTCGTGGCCACTTCTCTCAGCAGACGGGTTTGTCCTGGGAGGAGTCTGGGCTGAAGTGAGGAGGTGTCAGCCCTGAGATTCAGCTCAGGGAGTGCGTGCTGCTCCTCCGGGGCAGGGTGCCGCTCGCGGGAGCTTCTGCAGACACATTTGTGTGCACGTGAGTGTGCTCATGTGTGTGCATGTGCCTACGTGTGAGTGTGTGTGCGTGTGCACATGTGACTGCGCATGTGGATGCATGTGTGTGCGCACGCGAGTGCATGATGCGCAGCACGTGCATGCATGTCAGACACACGTGCGTGTGCGTGTGTGCACGTGTGAGTTGCATGTATGTGTGCACGTGTGTGTCCTTGTTGCATCCCTGCTTTTAAGTAGATAAAATGACTGGAAAGAGCCAATGTCCACCAATGGGTACAAGGACACCCGCCACGCCCGCCTGGCAGGACGGCGCGCAGCGCCTCAAACACTCAAGATCTGAGCCAACTCGTGAGGAAGAACGTCCAGGACTTACTGCTGAGGGAAAAAAGCTGGTCTCAGAACATATGTTTGCTGTGATCCTATTTGTACAAAAACAACCCCATTTGCAGGGAATGTCTGGAAAGACGCAGTTGAATCGTTCGCAGAAGTCGCTTCTATTCGGAGACAAGGGGAGAGTTTTGTTTCAGCTCCGGACTTCTTTTCCCCCAGCACACACATACTTTTTTAGTAGATGGGGGGGAGCTGCTTAAAAATGACCAGTTGAAGGAGAGGCCAAAGGCAGGGGGTCTGCCCCTTTCACCCAGAGGGTCGGCTCCGGGAAACGTGGGTGGGTTGATGGGAGCAAGGGTCCCTCACAGTGGAGGGTCCCTCGGAGGACTGGTTAGCTGGTAACTAGTCCTCCAGCAGTGTCCTTGGGCCCTGCAGGGGTGGGGGGACCTGGGGCACGAGGGCACTTGGAGACGCAATTTCCTTGAAGACCAGGGCTCGGCCGGGAGCGGGGCCCGGGGTGCGGTCTTATCGCTCCTTCGGCTTTAAAGGAACTAAAAGCGATAAAGCACCAAGATTTTGGGCCGAAGGCGGGGATCATCGGACAGGAGGTCCCCATGGTCCGGCTGGGCTTTCTCGTCGTCACCAGCGTGTCAACTCAGCAGCCGGGCTCCAGGCCCACCCCTCCTGTGCGGGCTGGTTCTCTGACCAGCGGGGGCTGGAACCCGGCCCCCCGCCCCTGGCCTGCCTCCCAGAGACAGACCTGGAGGAAGGAGGGCCCAGCGGGGACAGCCAGGAGCACGCCTTTCTCTTCCCAGGCGATCTGTAAATCAGCCACGCAACCTTCTGGGAAAAGGGGGTTTTCTTCTGCTAATAAAGAAAAGGATAAGCAGCTTGTTTGTGCTGTGTTGTTGGCCTGAACCAGGTCGATACCCAGAGACACCTGAAGGAGGCGCTGCCGTGACCGGCCTGGGCGCCGAGGCAGAGGGTCCCACCCCCAGCCCTGCTGAGGCGGGTGGGTGCCCGGGTCATGCCGGGGCTCCCTGCCCTGCCCCGCTGGCCCTGGAATTTCCTCCGAGCCCAGGCCTGAGAAGGTGCCCCGGGCCGACCGGCAGCGGGAGGAGCCGGCTGGCTTTAGAGCCCAGGGAGCCCTAGGTGCGTCCAGGCCATCTCAGGACGGTGACGCACCACTGCGCCCAGGCCCGGGGGTGGGGTTGGGCAAGACCCTCCGAGAGCCCAAGAGGCGGCTGCGAGGAGCCTGCTCAGGGGTGTGCTTAGAGGCATCGGCAGGGGTGGCCTCGACAAGGCCCAGGACTGTCCCTGCTGAGCGTGAGCTGGGCAACGATGGCCCTGGCTCCCCACGGCCCCACAGTTGGGGTCACAGGAAATGCCTTCTGAGAGACGGAGCAGCAGGCGCACCTGCCTCTGGGAGACACTTACTCCCTTTTTTCTTCAAACGTTTTTCAAATTCAGTCCAATTTCTTTAATTTAGTAGTTTTAGGTCTAGAATTTATTCCCAGGGAGCTGTTGGAAAGGGCTATTGCCCAGAGGCCTTGGACGGGGCCCTCGGCAGCGGAGGCCTGGCTGCACCAGCAGAGGGATGAGGCTGGCATCGGTCAGGGGCTCACATTCAGCCAGGACGGCCGACATGGGGCCAGAAAAGCAGTGCAAAACTGGGGTTGCCAGCCAGCAGGAAGAGTTGTGGTCTTCTTCGTAGCTTTCCGCATTTAAAATTTCTCTGCAGGAGTTCCCGTTGTGGCTTAGTGGTTACTGAATCTGACCAGGAATCATGAGGTTGCAGGTTCGATCCCTGGCTTCGCTCAGCGGGTCGGGGACATGGCGTTGCCGTGAGCTGTGGTGTAGGTGGCAGACGTGGCTGGGATCCTGTGTTGCTGGGGCTGTGGTGCAGGCTGGCAGCTGTAGCTCCCATTAGACCCCCAGCCTGGGAACTTCCATATGCTATGGGTATGGCCCTAGAAAAGGAAAAAAAAAAAAATTTCCCTGCAATGAACATACGTTGTTTTAATTTTTAAATGTCTACTTCAAAATGTTACTTTTATTTTTTCTAGTTGTGGGAGGTTATTGTGTTCAGAGGTTTTTAATTTTTAATTTTTTGAGGGACAGAGAGCTCCTCTGAGGAGCTTCAGGATCTCCCGGGTTCCTTCTGCCAAATCCCGTTCCTGGTCTCACCCCCCCGCCCCCGGCACAGCCCCCAGCAGCCCCGGCCCCTCCTGATGGGCTGCGTGAGTGGCTGAGATTGGTCAGTGCCAGGTGGGGCCTGGAGGGACAGACACAGGGAGAGAGACAGCAGCACAGAGATAGAGAGAGTGACACGGAGAGACACAGAGACAGAGACACACAGAGAGACAGAGACAGACAGACACAGAGAGACAGTGAGACAGACACACGAAGAGATAGAGACAGATGGAGACAGAGAGAGACAGACACACAGAGACAGTGAGAGAGACACAGAGACAATGGCAGAGTCAGAGACAGAGAGACGCAGAGAGAGACAGAGAGAGACGCAGAGAGTGGCAGGCCTCCTGTAAAGGCGCCAGGCTGCGGCGCCAGGCTGTGCCAGGGCTCCCCGAGGCCCTGGAAACCTGATCTGGAAGCAGGCAGCTAAGCGTTTGCCCCGAGGACGTGTTCACCTCGTGTCTTTGTTTCCCAGTCCCTTTTAACCGAGGGAGCAAATCAGGGCCAGAAGCAGCAGCGCCCGCGGGGGTGCGGGTCGCGCCCAGACACACCTGCGGTTTGGGAGGAAAGCTGCTCCCCAACAACGCGCGTCTGTTTAGCCTCCTCAGCGGGGCGGGGGCGCAGCAGCCCGCAGAGATGCGGGTCCCAGGCGGCGCCCACCAGCGCCCCGGCCCCTGCTGGCCCCGAGCCTGAGCCCCTGCCCGGCAGGGCGTCCATCCCTGCCCTGCCTTGCACCTGCCGCTTCGGGCCGTGCAGCTCCCGGGATGCTGTGGCCTTGCGGGGCGGGCCCTGACCTCACCCTCGGGCCGCCAGCCTTGGTGGGAGAGGGGCCCGTGGGGCAGGTGATGCACCCAGGCTCGCCCTCCCTTGGCCCCACCCGCCCCTTGGCAGCTGCAGAGTCGCCCCTGCCGTCCGCGCTGTGTCTCCCTGGATGTGGGCCGAGCCCTGGCTGCGCTGGGAACACCCGGGAGCGAATTCCCGCCCTGCTCAGCCCCGACAGCGGCAGCCCCTTGCCTCTGGCTGGTGTCTCCCCAGAGGCCTCGGTTTTAGTAAAGTCCCAGGGGTCCTGCTCTTCCACCGCGCGCGGAGTGATCCAGTCCGGTTTGGTTGGGGATCTGCCCGGGGTCGTGAGGGCGTTTTGTTTCCTTTCAGGAGCTGCTTGTTTTTGAGTCCCCAGGCAGGTGCATGATCCCTTGTCCGTCTATTTTTGTTTTCGAGGTGCAGCGTAGGTCTAGGTACTGCCCCCCGCCCCGTGCAGATATTCAGCCCAGTGGCACCATTTATGGCACTGCCTTCCCTGGTTTGCTGTGTGCCTTGGTCACGGCCTCGGCCTGGCCCCGGGCGAGGATAGGCGGGGAGAAGCTGGGTGGGCCTCCCCGGCCGTCTCCCACCGCCCACGGAGGCCTTCCTGAGCCGCAGGGCGTCCAAGAGCTGGGAAGAGCAGAATGCATTGTCTTCTGGGAAAGCCTTCAACGGGGCTTCCCAGCCAAGACAGCACCAGGGAAAGAAAGAAGGCACAATCAACCCTTTATTCGAAAACGTTCCCAACTCCGGTGTTTTTACAGACGCCTTGAGCGGGCCTCGCGGCTCACCGGCTTTCATGGTGAGCAGGCTGCTGCCTCCCCTTGACTATAGGCTGTTGAATGAGGATGTGGGTTCGATCCCGGCTTCCTCTCAGTGGGTCAAAGACCTGACATTGCTGGGAGCTGTGGTGTAGGCCAGCAGATAAAGCTCCGATGAGACCCCTAGCCAGGGAGTTTCCTTATGCCGCAGGCACAGCCCTAAAAAGACCAAAAAAAAAAAGAAAAGAGAAGGAAAAAAGGAAGCTAAGAAAGCTGTCCATTTTCTTCTCACTGTAGACCGACTTAGATCACCCACATTTTTTATGCTTCTTGCTTTATCAGCATCCAATTCAAAATATTTTTTAGTGTCCAGGGAATTCTCTTCAACGGCTCACTCAGGACGACGTCGTCACATTCTCCTCGGCCGCTCAGGATGTTCCCCCACGATGCTTTCTGTGGCTGACTTCAAGGTGAATGGCAGTGTGGCCACAGACGAGTGCGTTTTCAACACTTCGAAATTTATCAAGGGTTGTTAATGACACAGCGGGTCATCGGGTTTGGAGAATGTTCCTTGTGCACTTGGGGGAGCCGCACACAGGAGGTGCAGGCTCTGTCTGCGTCAACAGGTCAGATCTGTTTATCGTGTTTTTTCCACGTCTTCGCTATTTCCACCGGTTTCTGTCTGTTTGCAGGGGGGACCCCCCCTTTATTTATTTACTCACACCCACGTGTGTCGTTTGGAAGAACAACTCTTTGTTTTGTTGTGTTTTTTTTGTAACCCAGCCCAACAATCTGTCTTCAATTAGAGGGTTAATGTGCTTTAATGATGTAACAAAATAATGATTCTGTGATTTTGGTGTAACTAGCAGTACATTTGTGTCAAATTTACCACATTACAGTTTGCGTTGTATTGGTCTCCTCTGTCCCTTGTAAATCTTTCTCTGCCGGATTTTGACTGATCAGATAGCTCTCATTATTCCCCCCAATCCAGTTTCTGTTATTCTTTTAATGATTTCCCACACGCATCCTTGAGGGGTCAGCACGAGAACGCTCAGGCCTCCTGGATAAAGCAACCCCACTTCAACTCTGCAATCTCATTTACCCATGCCAGTAGGGCTTTTGTATCCTAATTTTACGTATATTTAAATTCGGCAAGACGTTGTTATTGCTGCAGAGAGCGGCCGGCTGGGTTTCTCCACATGCTTTCCCTGCCTGTGATTTTCCACGGCCGTCTCTATTTTCTTGCTTTTTTTTTTTTTTTTTTGGGTCTGGGAAATCAAACCATTTCACCTTTTATATAACTAACAAATCCATAATTGTGAATGGGGAATGCATGAAAAATTCTAAAGTGCCCCTAATTGCCTGTAGGTTCTATACCGTTCTGTTTTTGTTATTTTTTTTTATTACTCAATGAATTTATTACATGCATAGCTGTGCAATGATCATCACAATCCAATTTTATAGCATTTCCATCCCACACCTCCAGCGCGTCCCCCCACCCCCCAAACTGCCTCCTTTGGGAACCGTAAGTTTTTCAAAGTCTGTGAGTCAGTATCTGTTCTGCAAAGTTCATTGTGTCCTTTTTTCAGATTCCACATGTCAGTGAAAGTATTTGATGCTGGTGTCTCATTGTCTGACTGACTTCACTTAGCATGATAATTTCTAGGTCCAGCCATGTTGCTAAAAATGCAGGTATTTCATTCCTCTTCATGGCTGAGTAATATTCCATTGCATATATGTACCACATCTTCTTGATCCACTCCTCTGTCAATGGGCATTTAGGCGGCTTCCATGTCTTCGCTTTTCTATTTTCTTGCTTTAAAAAACCAAGATGTCCTTTCTGCTGGCAAATTTTCGTTTACCATTATTTTGGTGAAAATTGCTGTTCACAAATTCTCTCAACTTTTGTCCATTTGAATGCATCTTAATGTCATGTTTTTTTTTTTTTTCCAAAAGCATTTTTAACTGGCTAGAGAGTTCTAGGTGAGCTGTCATGTCCCTGAATTTTGAATAAATCCTTCAATTGTCTCCCAGCAGCCATCGTTTCTGTGCCAAGGTCAGGCGTCTGTCACTGTCACAGTCTTCTGGTTTCCTTTCTGACAGCTGGACTGTGACCCGTGGTCTTCTTCATGTCCGTAGATTTTCTCAGATAAACAGCTTGATGGCCTCCACTGGCTTGGGAATTTCCTGACCAGGGTTTCTTCAAATCTTTCTCCCCCGCGTGTCTCCCCTTGCCTTCTGGGGCTCCCATCCACATGGGTTAGAGCTTTTTATGGTGCCTCAGGTGTTTTAGGCTATTTTTTGATATTTTCTGCCAATTTACTATTCTGAGCTCTAACCCATCACCAAATCCACCTTTCAAGTACTTAGCTTTGATTAGTGTAGATTTTTGTTCCAGTATTTCCATTGACTAAAAAATGAATTCAGTACTCCTGTGAAATCTTTCATCTTGTCATATTGCTGTGTATATTAACAGTTAATTTGACCACTAAAAATCAGCAGAGAAAGATTAAAAACAGTTTATTTAAAATCCATAGCTAGAGCTCCCATTCGCTCAGTGGGTTCAGAACCCGACACAGTGTCCATGAGGATGTGGGTTCCGTCCCTGGCCTCGCTCAGTGGGTTAAGGATGCAACATTGCCTCAAGCTGTGGCATGGGTCACAGATGCAGCTCAGATCCCACATGGCTGTGGCTGTGGTGTAGTGTGAGAGCTGCAGCCCCAATTCGACCCCTAGCCTGGAAACTTCTATATGCCACAGGTGCAGCCCTAAAAAGAAAAATAAAATAAAATCTCTATCTGGTAACTTCAATTTGTTTATTTGTCTTTCTGTCTCATGGTATTTGGCCACTTGGTCCTTTGGTATGGTTGGAAATTTTGAGTGTATTTTTTGTTTGTTTTTTTGTGCTATTTTAGGCCTGCACCCAAGACATACGGAGCTTCCCAGGCTAGGGGTCGAACTGGTGCTACAGCTGCCGGCCTGCATCACAGCCACGGCAGTGCAGGATCTGAGCGGCATCTGCGACCTACGCCACTGCTCACGGCAACACCAGATCCTCCACCCTCCGAGCCAGGCCAGGGATTGATCCCACATCCTCATGGATCCTAGCTGGGTTTGTTAAGCCCCGAGCCACGGAGGGAACGCCCCTTGAGAGTGTTTCGGATGCCATGCAAGGAAATAGAGGTTTTGGATGGTTTATTTCCCTCCAAGGTCCATTTAATTCCCTTCTGGGGGAGTCAAGCTCTGAGTCAAGGAATCTAAACACCCAAGAAGTTTAGAAAAATCACAAACAAAAAGCCGCAAATGAGGGAGCTTATAACATCTGAAGCAGAAGCGTTAGGACAGACAAATTATTTGATGTAAGTATGACAAATACCCTTTTTGTTGTTGTTGTTGTTGTTGTTGTTGTTGTTGTTGTTGTTGCTATTTCTTGGGCCGCACCCACGGCATATGGAGGTTCCCAGGCTAGGGGTCGAATCGGAGCTGTAGCCGCCGGCCTACGCCAGAGCCACAGCAACGCGGGATCCGAGCCGTGTCTGCAACCTACACCACAGCTCACGGCAACGCTGGATCGTTAACCCACTGAGCAAGGGCAGGGACCGAACCCGCAACCTCATGGTTCCTAGTCGGATTCGTTAACCACTGCACCACAACGAGAACTCCACAAATATCCTTTTAAAATAAGGGGAGACACTAGCAATTGGGGCAAAAAATACCCTGAAAAAAAGAAGAAAGTAGAAATAGTAGGTACACAATAGTTGAAAGAACAAACTATTTTGAAGGCACAATAAAACTATTACGAGGCTCAAAAGGTTGCCAACAAAACCCACAATGAAAAGTTTTTGGAGGAAACCTCAAAATGAAAACAAACCCAGAAAAACTGCAAGAGATACAAGGAGGAAAAAAAAGAAAGATTAAAACTATATCTTTATAAGGTTTATTGTTGTCTTAAGAAAAAACTAAGACCAAAGAAAAGAAACACCTACACATATGCCCACGACCCCAGAACAAAAACCCTCGGTAGTGCTGAGAGATGTGGAGACCAGAGGCCCTGGTCTGGCCGCGCCTTTGCTCTCAATGGGAATAAAGGCAAAAAGAAAAATGACAGGAAAGCTGGGGCAGATGGGAATCCCAGCAATGCTGGAAAGTCAGCGATCTCTGCGAAGCTGGGCGCCCCCCCCCACCCCCATGTGCGCTGGATGCCCCTCCAAGGTCCCTTCCCCCACTGACCACTCCTCCTGGCCTCGGCCTCGGAGTCCAGGCGCCCAGGGCTTTGTACTGGGCTCCCGGGCTGTGTCTCAGGAGAGGCGCCATCTCCTGGTCCCTGGGCACGAGACAGCCTTGGCTCCTCTCCAGGGTGCCAGCCTGGGCGCCCCTCCCTCCAGCAGCCCACCCAGCGTGAGCCCTATCGCTCGTCCCCGCTCTCACGGCCAGCACCTCCTCCTCTAGGGGCTCCAGACAAAACCCCAGCTCATCCTGTCCCGTCCCTCCCCTGAGCCATCAGTGCCCAGCTCTCCTTCCAACGCCCCCACCGGATCCCCCTTCCAGGCCCCATCCGCTGCCCTGGGCGCTGGCCACAGCCTCCCGTGCCCCCATCGCACAGCCTCCAAGGGGCCAAGGGATCCGTAGAACTGAGCTGCAGGCCCCCACTAACAGATGAACACGTGCTGCCCTGCAGAAACAGAGCCCGCGCCCTGCCGTCCAGCCCCAGGCCAGGGGTCTCCGCCTGAGCCCACGGCCTGGTCCCGCACCATGGGTTTCAGTTCAGGTTGCACCCGGACGCACCACCCGTCCTGTCCTCTGCCTCCACGGCTGCCGCGTGGACACTGCAGGCACAGACACACTCCCAGCGGGCAGCCTGGCCAGGCGGCTGACCCCGGGCCAGGGCAGGGCCAGTGCCCTGGGCGGAGGTGACCGAGAAGGCCCCTCCTGTCCATCCCTGGACTCTCAGACCCCTTCCGCTTCCTGGGGCCACCTCCCGCTCCGTCCCCGGGTCGGAGGCCCTGTCTGCCTGGTGGGGTCACCTTACCCGCGCCCTCCTTGGATCCACGGTCTGCGCTCGGCGTGTCCCTGTGGGGAAGGCCCTTCTGAAGGCGGGACCCCACCTCACTGCTGCAGCCCCAGAGCCTGGAGGAGGTGCTCCCACCACGGGGGCCCCAGAAATGGCTGAGATGGGGGACAAAGAAGGAAAGACAGGGGATTGAGTCGGGGACGCTGGCTGTTCTGTGAGGCCCGGGGCCGGGGGTCTGGGCTCTGCCCCAGCTCCCACGGGTGGGGGGGTCTGCGGGGGGGGGTGCCTTCATCACTGCTGTCCTGGACCCCGTGCTCCCCCAAACCCCGGCTGGACCGCAGAGCTGTGGCTGGTCCCCAAGGCCGTGTGGCACTCGTCAGGGTCCCACCAGTCCTGTGCCCTCGTGTGGGGGCAACGTGAAGATGCAGGTTCTTGTTTCAAGTTATGAAGCAAACGTTCTCCTCGCGCCACACGTCCAGCCACGGGTGAGGGTTCGAATTCCAACTTCAGGGAAGTTAAATTCCTTCTAAACCATAGCGAGAAAGTTTGTAACAAGTGGGTGCCACATTCTGCTGCCAGTTAAAGCGACTGTTGGACCTGTTCCGTGGAGTCATTTGAATCTGGGCACATGCTACGCCCTTCGCAAAGCCTTAAAGTCGTGAACCCAAGTACAAACTTCAAAAATAATGAATGCAATTTAAGGACAATAAATAAACTTCAAAGCCCTGAAAAACAGCAGAACCTCATCAAAGCAGAGAAAACAAATCTGTTTCCAGTTCAGATTTGAAACCCGACCAGTGGCTCCGAGTCGGATGTTGAGGAACGGCTTGCGAAACCCTTTGGAACGAGGGCTGGCCCCCTCCCCCCGCAGTCACGGCGCGGAGCTGTGCCCGGAGGGCGGCCGCGGTCACTGTCCTAGCGAGGGGTGCGCAGGCGCCGACGGCGAGGACCGGTCCCTCGAGGGGAGGCTGCGGGACGTCTGCCGTGCGGCGGTTCTGAGAGCAGCCCCTTCTCCATGCTGGGCACCTGCCAGCAGCGTCAGCTCAGGGCCTCCCTGCGGCCGAGCGCCCCCTCCCGCGCCGGGGACACGGGGAGCAGAGCCAGACACGGGGTGGTCAGCAAGACGAGCCGCGGGTTCAATGCGCAAAGACGGCTTTTGATGGGCGCCCTGCGGACCTGCTGAGAATCAGTAACTGGCCCCGCACGAGGGCCCTGTAGTGACGGAGCACACACAGCCACACACACTCGCGCGCGTCTCTCCCCGCGACCCTGGTGGCCCAGAAGGGTCAGAAGCCGCCAAGTTCCAGGCCCTCAGGCCGCGGCCTCTGCCAAGAACGGACCACAGGGCCGGCCTTCTGGGACGTGGCCCTTCCGCTCCAGCTCCGGCCGGGGGTCATTCTCCGCCAGCGTCTCGGTGACACAGCGCCTCGCGTCGCTCAAGGTGGAAACGGGCCCGGGGGTCGCGGGCCGGCGGCTGAGCCACGGCCTGAGCTCTCAGGGGTTCTGATGCCACCATGGCCCCGACTTTCTGTCTCAACCACCTCCTTCGCTGCCGCTCGGACCCGTGTCTCCCGTCTCACCAGCGTCCGGGAGGTGCCCGTCTTGCTCCGAGACCCTCCTCGGCCACCCCGGAGGCAGCGCGGCCACCGCGTCTTCGAGGAAACGGACGCACTCACTGTCACCGCGACCCTCCTCTGGCGGGTCACCCTCGCCGTGGGCGACGCCACCCGCAGAAAGGCCGGCGGGGCTGCCAACCTGCCCCGAGCCGCCAGGGCCCAAGCGGCCGCTCAGCTGCCCTCTCCCCACGCTTACCCAGTGCCTGCCAGGCGCGGGGCCCCGACGACGGTGTCCGGGAACCGGCTCCTGCTGTCAGGGCCCCGGCAGCCCTGAGGGAGTAACGTCCCTCTGCCGGCCGCAGGCTCCCGAGCCTTGAACCTGAGCTGCCCTCCGCAGGGACATGGGAGCCGCTGCAGTCGATTCCTAACCCACTGGGCCACAGGGGGAGCTCCTGCAGGAGCGTTGTAATTACAGCTTCATTTCCCTTTTATTTATTTATTTTTTTTTTTGTCTTTTGTCCTTTTAGGGCCACACCCACGGCATATGGAGGTCCCCAGGCTAGGGGTCTAATTGGAGCTACAGCTGCTGGACTGCTCCACAGCCACAGCAAGAGGGGTGCGAGCCCCATCTGCGACCTACACCCCTGAGCGAGGCCAGGGATCGTACCCGCAACTTCATGGATCCCAGTCGGATTCGTTTCCCCTGCGCCCCGACGACAGGAGCTCCGACGGCTTCATCTCCTTAAGTGACTCCCATTCCTCCTTTTTTTCCTGCCTGAGTTTTGGAAATTTGTGTTTATTGAGGAATTCATCCATTTCCTTTGTGTTTTCAAATCAAACGGGAGAAAAGGGTTACAAAGTACTCTCTTCAGGCCTTAACTGTCCCATAGAAAGTCATTTTTCACTTGCTAATTCTTTAACTTTGGCCGCTCCCACGGCATGTGGAAGTTCCTGGGCCAGGGATCACACCTGTGCCGCAGCAGTGGCGGCGCCGTATTCTTAACAGCGAGGCCACCAGGGAGCTGCACCACTTTCTATTTTCAGCATTAGTAATTCGGGCTTTTTCTCCATCAGTTGGCTTCTGCCAGGGTTTTGTCGGTGTGCTCAGTCTTTCCAAAGAGCCGACTTTTAAAAACCGT
Organism: Sus scrofa; assembly: GCF_054392235.1. Lineage (NCBI taxonomy): Eukaryota > Metazoa > Chordata > Mammalia > Artiodactyla > Suidae > Sus > Sus scrofa. Next base: position 91,572,830 of record NC_139398.1, read on the forward strand.
GCTTTACCGGGAGGTCTCTATTTGCTCAGCTTCCATCCTTGCCTGTCTTCTGTCTTTCCTACCACTTTTCAGTGGCTTAATTTGCTCTTCTTTAATTTCCTAAGATCAGTAATTAGGTCTTCAGGAGCTCCCTGCGAGCCTCAGAGGTTAACAAACTCAACTAGTACCCATGAGGATGTGGGTTTGATCCCCGGCCTCGCTCAGTGGGTTAAGGATCCGGTGTTGCCGTGAGCTGTGGTGTGGATTGCAGTCGAGGCTTGGACCTGGCGTTGCTGTGGCTGTGGTGTAGGTCACAGAGGAGGCTGAGTTCTGATGTGGCTGTGGCTGTGGTGTAGGTGGGCAGCTGCAGCTCCAGCTGGACCCCTAGCCTGGGAGCCTCCATGTGCCGCAGGTAAGGTACTAAAAAAAAAAAAATGGAAAAGCTCATTGGTCCTCAGTCTTTTCCCTTAAATACTCATTTAAGGGTTTAAACTTCCCACAAGTTTAAATTTGTCATTTTTTATCATTCTATTCAAAAGTTTCTCAGTTCCGCTGTGATTTATTTTTGGACCCGGGGTTTATCTAAAAGTTTATTGCTTAATTTCCCAACACTGGTGGTTTCCTTCTTTTTCTCTCTCTTTTTTTTTTTTTTTTTGGTCTTTTGTCTTTTTAGGGCCACACCCACGGCATATGGAGGTTCCCAGGCTAGGGACTGAATCTGAGCTATAGCTGCCGGCCACGGCCACGGCCAGAGCCACGCGGAACCCGAGCTGCGTCTGCGACCTACACCACAGCTCAGGGCAACACTGGATCCTTAATCCGCTGAGGAGGCCAGGAGTCGAATCCGAAACCTCATGGTTACTAGTCAGGTGCGTTAACCACTGAGCATGACGGGAACTCCCGGCGGTTTCTTAAGTCGTGTTTCTGCGGGTCCTCGGTGGTCGGAGAAAATCGGCCCCAGGCGCGCAGAACCTCCAGTCCTGTGGCGTCTTTTGCTCTATGACCCGCTTGCTGCCGCGTCAGTTACGGGTTCTGCCTGGTGTTTTAGGCAATGAATCGCTGTTCTGCGTGTATCAATTATGTAAATATCTTCTGGCCGTTTGTCACCAGCTGCTAAGTCCTGCTGAGGGCCGCTGCCAGGACTTTGTCCTGTAAACTCTGACGTCCCCTCTTGGGCTTTGCTGGTGTGCACAGATGCACGGCCCCGCCTGGTGGATGGTCTGTGCAGCACCGGGAAGGCCTTGACCTTAGAGGCCAGACGACGGCCGCCGCGCCGGCCCCTCGTGTGGCGTGTGTCCCGTGGGCCGCAGCTCGTGTCCCACAGGCCCCGCAGCTGCACAGCGTCCACCTGCACTGGGATTTGCGACGGGTCGGCCCCTCCGTGGCTCCACGCCCGCTGCGCCCCTCTGGGGCCTCCACCCAGGACATGCCCCCTGCCTGAGTAAGCCACCTGGTGCCCTGTTGGCACCCGTCCTGGCAGTGGTGCCTCTCTGGCTTTCAGGGTGGACGGTGCCCCCTCCACCACCACTGCCCACACAGGCAGGAAGTCTGGTCGTGCTCACATCCTCAGCCCCACGAAGACGCCCGTCTGTTCTTCTCTGGGCTCCACCATGTTGTGGCTCCTTTTGAAGTGATATTTCTGCTCTCCTCTGACCTCTAAATACGGCCCCTGTCCTTGGTGTTCAGCAGGTTTCCTGTGGCCTCTCGACACACGGCTTTCTCGTGCTGACCTTGGCGTTGGCCCTGCGTCCGCACTCTCTCCGGGGCTCGAAACACACGCCCGGCGTCCCACGTTGCCATCGCGTCTTCATCTGTTAAATGACAATGACTGTGCACGTTCTCTTTTTCCCTCTGTTCTTCAGCCCAAGTGTTTTCTCGGCCTCTCAGTCCGGCTTCCCGGCCCGCTCTCCTCTGTCTAATCTGCCTGTTAAGATTCGTCTTAAAATTTTCTTACAACTTTATGGAGGAAAAATCGGCATACAAAAATTTGAAAAGTGATTGTGTGTGTATATAAAAAACAATATATACATATAAACATAAAAAACCAGATATGTATAACTACATTTAAAAACAAACGATACATATGTATACATATGTATCGTTTGTTTTTACTGGGCTGTACCCACAGCATGTGGACATTCCCAGCCACATCAGAGCGACAGCTGCCGGCCTACACCACGGCCACAGCAACGCGGGATCCGAGATGCATCTGTGACCTACACCACAACTCACGGCAACACCAGATGCTTAATCCCCTGAGAGAGACCAGGGATCGAACCTGTGTCCTCATGGGTACTAGTTGGGTTTGTTACCACTGGGCCACGACAAGGAGTCCTGAACGTGATTGTATCTAAAGTGTGATAGGTGAGTTTCAACACACAGATACAACCTGTGAAGCCACCACTACGAACAGGACCCTGAGCCCACCTACGTACGGCCCAGGTACCCGTGAGGTTGGTCAGTTCAGGTGCCTGTTCCCCAGCCCATGAAATACCACCCGGGGAGACCCTGTCCCCCCACAGAGCCCCTGCAAGGCTCCCCACGCTCCCTGGTCACTCCCCTGGTCACTCCCCTGGTCACTCCCTCCCCTCCTCGGCCATCGGGGAGGGACGCAGGACCGGCCTGGGGGCCACAAGCCGCAGGCGGTGTCCACTCAGGTGTGAACGGGTCAGAATTGTGCCGTCACGGGTCATGTGGCCTGGCCGCCGCCTGGGACAAGGCTGGATGCCCGGGAGCCTTTGGTGGGAGCTGTGAGCCCTAGGGGCAGAGCTTGCGGGGAGGGACGGGCTGGCGCGAGTCTTCGGGCCCCGCCAAGCCTCTCCCCCCGGCCCTGCCTCTGGCCTTCTCCCCGGGTCTGGCTGCGCCATGGAGCTGCCCCAGCGGCCTTTCCAGGCGCGTCCCAAGTCTGGGGAGCCCTCGGGCCACAGTGCCCTCTGGAGGCCGCCTCTCAGGTTGGGGCCCAGAGGAGAGGCTGCGACAGCCCCACTTTCTGGGTGGAGCTGGTCCCACCTGGTGGCCTAGCGGCTCCCACTGACCACTCACTGCCCCGCGAGGCTGCAGGCTGCCCCCAGAGGCCGGCGTCCCAGGCCTGCGTCCCTGAGACGGACCCGTTTTCCAGGTGGGGAAGCTGAGCTGCTTCGTGACCCACAGCTGTTCTAGGCAGCGGGGGTCCAGCAGCAACGGACGACCCTGGAGCCGACGCTAACGGAGTGGGGAAGCCAGGCCTCCAGCTTACAGACAACGTCCGAGTCCCTCAACCGTCATCCATGAAGAAATTCCCGGCCGGCTAAGAATAGAAAGGCATTTCCTTAACTGGACGAAGGGTTTCTGCAAAAATCCTTCACAAGTACACACTAAAGGCCGACGCGTAGCCGGCGTTCCTGCGCAGAACGGAAGCGATGGGCTCGCTGCCAATGGCTACATTGCCAGAGAACGGAGCTGCCCAAGCCTTGGCCGGGGAAAGAGACAGAGACCAGAGACAGAGGGAGACAGAGACAGAGGAGGACAGAGAGACGGAGAGGGAGAGACAGAGAGACGGAGAGAGACGCAGAGGGAGGTGGAGACCGAGCGGGAGACACCGACTCAGAGAGTCTGTGACCCTCTGAGGTCCCCCGAGGACTGTCGTGGGGCTTACTCAAGCCAGCAAAAGGGTGGTCACGGAGGCGAAACTGCGCTGCCTCAGCCCAGGCTTCTGGGTAAGGAGGGCCTCCTGCTCCGACGCGTCATCCTGCCCAGAAACGCCTGTTGGCTCCAGGAGCCTTGTCTGGCTGAACTTGGACGCAGGCCTCACTTTACCTCTCACTGAACGACCCGAGGGGTGCTTGTGCTTTCGTAGGTAAGCACGCCCGCCTCGTCCCGAGGCCTTTCTTGAGCCATCGTGGACTCAGAGGGCCTCCCGGAGCCCCCAGGTTTCCCTCTCTATACCTGAGGTCCCCGCCTGGGACTCCGACCGCCGCCCGTGTGACCAGCCTGCTCCAGGCCCGTCGGAACGGCTGCTCATCCCGGAGCCTAAAGGGGCCACGACGCGGGGAGGCGTCTGTGGTGCTTGTCAGGATGCGTTGACACTCGGGACGCGCAAAAACCCCAAAGTTTGATAAGAAAACTATGAACCACCCAATAACCCTGAGAGGTCAACCTCAGTGGGCATCATTTCACACCGTTTGGCAGAATTCCCACGGCGGACAGTACCGAGCGCCGGTGAGAACCGACACCGGGGGGCTCCTTTCTTGTCCACGGAGGCGAGGGTGACAGCACACAGCCCTGCAGAGGACAGCTGTGACTGTGTGCACAGGTCAGACTCACAGGCACGGGTCCCGGCAGGGGCGTCGCTGCAGCAGCGCAGCTCAGGGGCAGGGACTTCGACGGCCGCGGGAGAGAACAACCGGGTTGTAGGACAAAGTCTGTGAAAACGGGGCAAGAGCCCTTCAACGCACAGGAGGCTGAGCGCACAGGGCCCAGCAGGCAGCCCAGGGTTTGGCAGAAGGGCCCCGCAGAGGGCGGTAACTTTGGAGCAAGAGGGGGTCAGCAGAGGCCGGGTTCTGGCCTGAGGCTCTCCGCCGTCGCAGCCCCTTGGGCTGTGCCAATGCACTGGGTACCCCTCCGGCCGATCGTTTCTTTCCCGGTTCTCAGAGCAGAAGGGCCCCGGGTGTGGTCAGCGCTGCTCACAACTCCACTCAGTCCCAGCCCTTGTGCCTCCCGCCGGCTGGTCGTCGCCCGCGGGCCCCGAATGGCCCCTTCCCTGCAAGAGACGGCGTCTCCTTCTTTACAGCGAGGCTCCCCCTGAGCAAACATGTCAGGCCCCCGCAGCCTGACCCACACTCTCCTGAGACCCTTCTGGACTCCGCTCCTCACTCAGTGACCATGGCTGAGAGCCCTGCTCCGGGCACCGAGCCGGGCACACGAGGGGGCGGCCAGGGCTCAGGTGGACAACCAGAGGGCAGGGCCTCCTGAAGTGCCCCCCTACCCCCTGAACCGCTCCGCCTGGAGGCCAGGGCGGGCAGTAAGGGCCAGAGGATGGGGCTCAGGCTGACAGCCACCTGTCCTCAGGCCCCGTCCCTCTGTCCAGCCCTCCTGGCCCTGCGCACAGACTCCCCCCCCCACAGCATCCCCCCACCGCCACGCCTGGGCTGCACCTGCCCCCCCTGCCCGCGGTCCCGCACTTACCCCCGCACAACTGCCTGCCCGCTCCCCCAAATCTTACTAAAAGCTCAGCTCCTGCCTCTGCTCGGACCCTGAGTGGGGATCATCAGGCCTGGGGGTTGGGGGAGCTGCCCCAGTGCAGCCCAGCGTCCATCCTGAGGGTGAGACTCGGACGTGGCAAAGGGCTTTGGGGCCACAGGGGACAGCGAGGAGCCCCCACTCCCCATGAGTCTGGGACACCCGCACAACCTCGGTCCAGACACAGGCCAAGAGCCCCCGGGCGAGCCCCGCTGACGCCCACGAGGGCACGGTGGCCACGTGTGGGAACGTGGGCTCTGCTGCAGGGACCCCCTTTCCAGGGCCTGGGGGCTTCCTCTCTCGCTGCTCTGGCTCCAGAACAAACCCTGAAGGACTTTTGGGCGCGGACGACTCTGCCCCGTCCCTCTAGCCAGTTCCCCCCGGGAGGCCAGCTCCCTCCGCACCTCCGCTCACAGACAGCACAGCCCCCCGCACCCTGGCAAGAGGCATGTCCGATGGCCAAGTCCCGCGTCCAGGCCCCGATGCGGGCGCAGCCGAGCCCAGTGCTGTGGGGTCCGAAGCCTTGCGCTCGGGGCTGAGTCCAGGACTCAGCCTGGAGGGAGGCCCAGGGCCTGGAAAAAGGGCGCCTCCCCACCCCAACGAGCCATCACAAGCGACACCAGAACCACGAAGCCCTGCCGGTCGGCCACCCCGCCTGCAGGTGTGCGCCCTGCCCACCCGGCTGCGCCCCTGGGGGCACACATGCTCCAACACGCCGCACATGGGTCCAGGTCTCAGCCACCCCTCTGGCGCGGCGGGGTGGGGGCAGCAGACAGGACCCCGCAGGCCAGGGCAGCTCCAGGGGCCTGGCGAGGGCAGGCGTCCCTCTGCTCTCGGCTGCGGTGCCTTCCTGAGGACGAGCGTGAGGGCAGCGCCCTCCCAGCCCCGACGGCCCCCACCCCCCTTTATTCTTGTTTCAAAATCTTGATTACTCCATAGTTTCTCTAACTCATTTTGAAATATTAGTGTACAATTTCCATCTGCCTTTTAGATACATGTTTCTGGTGTGTGTACGTCGTCCACTGGAATATTATTTCATCCCTTTTTTACTGTAATGACATCGAGGGGCTCCACTGCAGCCTGGGTGTGTGTGTGTGGTGTGTGTTGTGTGTACACACATCTTTGGAATCTTCTTTTTTTTTTTTGTCTTTTTGCTATTTCTTGGGCCGCTCCCGCGGCATATGGAGGTTCCCAGGCCAGGGGTCTAATCGGAGCCGTAGCCACAGGCCTACACCAGAACCACAGCAACGCAGGATCCGAGCCGTGTCTGCAACCTACACCACAGCTCACGGCAACGCCGGATCCTTAACCCACTGAGCAAGGGCAGGGACCGAACCCGCAACCTCATGGTTCCTCGTCGGATTCATTAACCACTGCGCCACGACGGGAACTCCTGGAATCTTCTGAAAAGAAAAGAGAGCAGTGGAGAAACGCTGGGCCTAACTGTAGGGTGCAGACACAGAGACTCCCAGAAAGGCACACAGGCAAGGAGAAAACCCGCCCAGAACAATCCAGAGACATCCTCGTAAACTATCGCACCCTGAAGATTAGAGGAAAATTCCTCCAGACATTTAAGGAAAAAAAAAAAAAAAAAAAAAAGAAGAAGTCCAGATTTATTTACAAAGGAGAGAAGCTATGTTTGGCCCCAAATATCTCCGAAGCGACCCCGCTAGAAAGCAATGGAGCAGCATTTTAAAGATACTTCCCAGAAGCAAATGCAGGCAGGACACTGTATTCAGCCAAGCAGCTCTGCCAGAGAAAAGGCAAAGGAACAGGAAAATCACGGGCGTCCCCCCTGATCCTGCCGCTGGCTGGGTGGTCGCGAGGCCATGGGACGCACACTTGCCTCCAGGGCCCAGGCTCCCGGGAGCTCAGGTAGCTTTTCTGCAGCGTTGCCTTTGGGCGGGGGCTGGGGTCTCCGCGGCTGAGACGCCCGGGGAGGGGTGGGGATGGGGGTGGGGGTGGGGGCCCGGCACCTGCAAAGCGCCTTGTTCCCTCGACGCGACCTGACGGCTGCAAAGCTCCTCTCTGGGAAGCTGCCCACGGACGGCTGTCCTGGAACCGGGTCCCCCCCACAGCCCCCAGCCCTGCCTCCCGAGGTCGTGACTTCCTGCCACAAATCCAACCCTCCAGGGGCCGCTGCGGGGGCGGGGGGGGGGGGCACAGCCGGCCCCACCCACCGGGAGGTGTTCTTTCCTTTCGTTCGCAGATTGGGCTTCCAGGTCGGACGGGGTTCATGCGTTTTTGAGTCTGAAAACCGCTGGGTGGAGTTCTACCCGCAGACCAAGTCCAGCCGACGCCGGGATCGGCAGCGTCTCCGGGCACCGGGATCTCGGGCCCCACACGGTGGAGCTCCTTGTGCCGCAGGGCGGCCAAAAAAGAGAACAGTCGAAAGGAGCGCAGATGCCCCAGGGCTGCTGGGAGCTGACGGGCGGCCTTCACCCCTCCCCGGGGACCCTGCGCGAGTCCACTGGGTCCCAGTGACGATGGGAGGCAGGTGGCGGTTGTTCAGGAGAAGCAGCCACTGTTCTGGCCACACGACCCCAGGACTCACACTCAGCAGGGGTCACACGTGAGAAAAGGGGGAGAAGAGCTTCCCTTTCAGAGGTTAACGTGGCGGGGGGGGGGCGACAAGGACAGCGGGGGCCCCCCTGGGATCTCAGCCCAGTCAGGGTCTTTCTGGCCAGAAGCCTCCAGTGGCTGTTGACTTAAAAAACAGGCACAACCTAAAAGGTTTGGAGCGTTTAATTTGGGGCAAAGCAAGGACTAGGGCCTGGGAGGCCGCGTTTCTGAGGCTCCGGGAAACGACTCTAAAGTGGTGGGGGGTCCGTGTAGACGGGACTCTGGGGAAGGAGCAGGTCCACGCAGCCAGGCACACGATTACAGGAGGTCGCTGCTGGTCTCGCGAAGGTCACTGCCAGTCACAGGAGCAGACATCACCATGAAGGATGCCAGTGCTTTTCTAGACACGAGGGGAGGCAAGAACTGGGCTCATAAAACCTGAAAACATCGAACTGCCTGAAGCCCCGTCCCGCCAGACTCCCCAGAGCACAGCCTCCTCCCTCCTGCTCTCCGCCCGGAGCTCCTCTCAGCGGCGCTGAGGGGCGGCAGCCGCAGGGGCTCAGGCGTCAGTCCCTGTCGAGGCAGCTGGCACGTGCCCAGCTCCAGCTCACAGGGCTTACTTCACCTTAGAACCCTGTTTCCTCCATGGCCGCGTTCGCTCTGTCATCCAGCCTCCCACCCACTCACTGGACTGAGGTTTTTCCTGAGCAGGGAGGGTCGGGGACCCCAGGGCCACGCTTGGCCGGGGCTCCCAAGAGGGTCCTGTCCTCGACTCCCCGAGGAGCCAGTCCCCCACTCCCCACCCCCCTCCTCCAACAAAGCCCCTCAGAGAGGCTGCAGGTGGGTGGTGGAGCCAACCTGCCCTGGTGCCACCAGGAGCACAGCCGAGGGGGTGGCCAGAGAGACTGACCAGCTGGGGCTGCTGGAAGATGAACCTAAAAGCGCAGAATCAGCATCCTCAGAGCAGAGCAGGGCAGGCCCGCACCTGCCCAAATGGCAAAGTGCTGTGTCGTGAAGGGAGCCCTGGAGGCCCGTCGCAGTTGACAAGGACGGTGGGGACGCTCAGAGCCCCAGCGGGGGTGCAGCCCAGAGGTGGGAGTCTGGCCATGCTGCACAGACACCTGCCTGCCTGCATCCCAGCACCGTCCATCGGCTGTTCCAGCAGCTCCATGTCTGCACCTTAGAGACTGAGCTGCTTCCCCAGTCACAGGGTAAAGGGCGCTTAGGTGGAAACCCAGTGAACGTACTAAAATCACACGAGAAAAAAGTCTGGGGGAACAAAGTCCCGAGGAACATAGTTATAGGGGAACCGAATCACAGGGGAACTGAATCAAAGGAGAACATAGTTATAGGGGAAGTGAATCACAGGGGAACATACAGGGGAACCGAACCACAGGGGAACATAGTTATAGAGGAACCAAATCACAGGGGAACTGAATCAAAGGAGAACATAGCTATAGGGGAAGTGAATCACAGGGGAATGTAGTTACAGGGGAAGTGAATCACAGGGGAATATGCAGGGGAACCGAACCACAGGGGAACATAGTTATAGAGGAACCAAATCACAGGGGAACTGAATCAAAGGAGAACATAGCTATAGGGGAAGTGAATCACAGGGGAATGTAGTTATAGGGGAAGTGAATCACAGGGGAACATACAGGGGAACCGAACCACAGGGGAACATAGTTATAGAGGAACCAAATCACAGGGGAACTGAATCAAAGGAGAACATAGCTATAGGGGAAGTGAATCACAGGGGAACATGCAGGGGAACCGAACCACAGGGGAACATAGTTATAGAGGAACCAAATCACAGGGGAACTGAATCAAAGGAGAACATAGCTATAGGGGAAGTGAATCACAGGGGAATGTAGTTATAGGGGAAGTGAATCACAGGGGAACATACAGGGGAACATAGTTATAGAGGAACCAAATCACAGGGGAACTGAATCAAAGGAGAACATAGCTATAGGGGAAGTGAATCACAGGGGAACATACAGGGGAACCGAATCACAGGGGAACGTAATTATAGAGGAACCAAATCACAGGGGAACTGAATCAAAGGAGAACATAGCTATAGGGGAAGTGAATCACAGGGGAACATACAGGGGAACCGAATCACAGGGGAACGTAATTATAGAGGAACCAAATCACAGGGGAACTGAATCAAAGGAGAACATAGCTATAGGGGAACTGAATCGCAGGGGAACATACAGGGGAACCGAATCACAGGGGAACATAGTTATAGGGGAACCAAATCACAGGGGAACATAGTTATAGAGGAACCAAATCACAGGGGAACTAAATCAAAGGAGAACATAGCTATAGGGGAAGTGAATCACAGGGGAATGTAGTTATAGGGGAAGTGAATCACAGGGGAACATACAGGGGAACTGAATCACAGGGGAATGTAGTTGTAGGAGAACCAAATCATGGGGGAACATAGTTATAGAGGAACCAAATCACAGGGGAACTGAATCACAGGGGAACATGGTTATAGGGGAAACCCAATAACAGGGGAACATAGTTATAAGGGAACCGAAAGGGGAAGTGAATCACAGGGGAACATGCAGGGGAACCGAACCACAGGGGAACGTAATTATAGAGGAACCAAATCACAGGGGAACTGAACCAGAGGGGAACATAGTTATAGGGGAAGCGAATCACAGGGGAACATAGTTCTAGAGGAACTGAATCACAGGGGAACATAGTTGTAGGAGAACCAAATCATGGGGGAACATAGTTATAGAGGAACCAAATCACAGGGGAACTGAATCACAGGGGAACATAGTTATAGGGGAAACCCAATAACAGGGGAACATAGTTATAAGGGAACCGAAAGGGGAAGTGAATCACAGGGGAACGCAGTCCCACAGGAACACAGTCCCTGTGGAGCATAGGCACAGGGGAACTAAATCAAAGGGGAATACAATGATAGGGGAACAAAGTGATAGGGGAACACAATTACAGAAGAACAGAATCTCATGAGAATAAAGTCCCAGGGAAACACCATCACAGGGGAGGAGTCACAGGGGAACAGAATCAGAGGGGAACATAGTCACAAGGGAGCAGAATCACAAGGGAAAAGAATCACAGGGGACCAAAATCAGAGGACACAATCCTGGGGAACACAGCCACAGGGGGAATTATGGAAAAAGAGAATCTCTGGGAAATAAGGACCCTGGGGAATGGAATTCCAGGGGAACATACTCACAGAGGGACATAGTCACAGAAAAACAGAATGACAGGGGAACAGAATCAAAGGGAAACAGACTCACAAGGAAACAAAATCCCATGGGAACACAGTCCCTGGAGAATATAGTCACCAAGGGAAACGAAAGAGGGTCATAATGAATCATAGGAAAACAATCACAGAGGAACAGAAGCACAAGGGAACAAAGTAACAGGGGAATAGTATCAGGAACACAATTACAGGAAAACAGAATCTCAGGGGCACATAGTCACAGGGGAACAAAATCACAAGGCAACTCAAGTCCAGAGGAACATAATCACAGTGGAACTAAATCTCAGGGAAAGTCAAGTCCAGGGGCACATGGTCAGAGGGGAACTAAATCACAGGGGCACATGGGCACAGGGGAACTAAATCACAGGGTCAGAGGGGAACTAAAGCACAGGGTCAGAGGGGAACTAAAGCACATGGTCACAGGGGAACTAAATCTCAGGGGGACTCAAAGCCAGGGGTACATGGTCACAGGGGCACTAAATCACAGGGTCACATGGTCACAGGGGCACTAAATCACAGGGGCACAGGGGAACTAAATCTCAGGGGGACTCAAAGCCAGGGGTACATGGTCACAGGGGAACTAAATCACAGGGGCACAGGGGAACTAAATCACAGGGGCACATGGGCACAGGGGAACTAAATCACAGGGGGACTCAAGGCCAGGGGCACAGGGTCATGGGGGAACTAAATCACAGGGGCACATGGTCACAGGGGCACAGGGTCACGGGGGAACTAAATCACATGGTCAGAGGGGAACTAAAGCACAGGGGCACAGGGTCACAGGGGAACTAAATCTCAGGGGGACTCAAGGACAGGGGCACATGGTCACATGGTCACAGGGTCACAGGGGAACTAAATCACAGGGGGCACAGCGTCACAGGGGAACTAAATCACAGGGACACAGGGTCAGAGGGGAACGAAATCTCAGGGGGACTCAAGGCCAGGGGTACATGGTCACAGGGGCACTAAATCACAGGGGCACTAAATCACAGGGGCACAGGGTCACAGGGGAACTAAATCACAGGGGCACAGGGTCACAGGGGAACGAAATCTCAGGGGGACTCAAGGCCAGGGGCACATGGTCACAGGGGAACTAAATCACAGGGGCACAGTGTCACAGGGGAACTAAATCACAGGGACACAGGGTCACAGGGGAACGAAATCTCAGGGGGACTCAAGGCCAGGGGTACATGGTCACAGGGGAACTAAATCACAGGGGCACTAAATCACAGGGGCACAGGGTCACAGGGGAACTAAATCACAGGGGCACAGGGTCACAGGGGAACGAAATCTCAGGGGGACTCAAGGCCAGGGGTACATGGTCACAGGGGAACTAAATCACAGGGGAACTAAATCACAGGGGCACAGTGTCACAGGGGAACTAAATCACAGGGGGACTCAAGGCCAGGGGCACATGGTTTGGGTCCAAAATGCTAAGACAAGTGGGGAGAACGAGGGTTCCCAGGGATAAACGGTACTTTAGGTGATCGGAAAACAGGTTTCCCGTCATAAATGATAACGTTTAACAGAGTAAAAGTGTCCACTCGAAAAAAAGAAAACAAACCCCACTGCCCAGTAGACGGGGACGTGAGGCTTGAAGTCCCGAACGGCAACGCGAGAGGACGCGACCGTCAGAGATGGTCGTTCCGACGTGGGGGAGGGTCCAGCCCGGCGGAAAAATCTGAAGCAGGGAAGGCTTCCGGCCGCAAAGCGCAGCTCAGGTGTCCGGAAAGGGGGTCTAGTCGCAGATCCCCAGGGGACGGAGAAGGTTTTCTTGCCATTAAAGCCATTCGCGTGGCGGAGAAACAGGTTTCCGGGCAACCGGCAGCGCAGCAGAGAGAGGAAGCGTGCGCTGATCCCAAAGGGTAACTCGGGCGACCGAGAGAGCCGTCCAGGCACAGGCGGTGGCCGGCCGGACGGGCGGAAGGCTCGTCAGCGACAGGCAGCAGCTCCGTGGCAGGAAGGCCTGCGGTCACGGCGACGCCGGCACAGGGGAGCGGGAAGGGGACAAAGGCAGGGCTCCGGGCACGAGTGGGAACAGGTGGCAGAGGGGGGCTCCCTGCGTGGGGCAGCACCGGCGCGAGACGAGAAGGGCGTTCGCTCCCAACGACGGCCCCAGTCTCGGCCTCCCCCTCACGAGCGGCTTCTCAGGTGGTAGCGACAGGTTTCCGGTCGTGAACGGTCACTACAGTGAAGCGGAAAGACGTCCCAGCCGTGAGTGACGCCTCAGCTGAAGGGGAAGGTTCCAGGCATCGGCGAACACTTAGTGGCGAGACAGACGGTTTCCAGACGTAAACGCTGCCCAGGCACGGAGCAGGGGTTTCCAGGCGTCGGTCAGTGCGTGGAGAAGGGGGACGTCCTGTTAGGACGGCAAGTCCCCGTGAAGAAGAGCCTCCAATGACGCGAATGGGAGAGAAGAACGGGGTTCCCACCGCTGACGACCACCGGGCGGAGGAGGAAAGGGTTTCCGGGCATAAACGCCAGCCCGAGGGATGACGGAGGAGAAGCCGGCCTGCAGCTCCGACCGCCGCCGCCGCGAAGGGAAGACGCTTTGCCGTCGCAGGCCACACATCAAGAGGCAGAGAGGGTCCAGTCCGAGACGGCAGCTCGCGTGAGCGAGAAGCAAGACTCCCCCAACGAGCGGCCGCTCAGCTGCTGCGGATGGACAATCACGCGTGACACGCGTTGGTAGAGAGCAAAGGTCTCCCGTGAGACGCCAACTCTCCGGTGCAGAGGAAGGAGGCCCCGGTTTAATGGTAACTCAACCGGTAGGTGGAGGTTTCCTGCGGTTCCCGCCGCGGCGCAGGGTTACGAATCCGGCTGCGGCGGCGGCGGTCACTGGTGTGTGCGGTTTGCAGGCGGAGGCCACGGTTGGAGAAAGACGCCGTCCGTCGCAAATGACCATCGAGCGCTGGAGAAAAGCGTGTCCGTCACGGACGATGATTCCGTTGCCAGAGAGGGATTCCAGCACGGATGATGAAGGAATGTCCAGTCAGAAGTGGCACCTAAGGTGACAGGGAAAGCGTCCTGCTAAGCAATACGTCCTGCACGAGGAGGGAGGTCTCAGGTCAGAACTGCCGTCTCGGGGGACGGACAATGCAAAGCAGGCGACAGAAGGTGACAAAGCCGCTTCCCAGTCACAGAGCAGCTCAGGGGACTCAGCGTCCGACAGAACAGGCGCTTTTAGCTGATGCGTTAGATGGAGGGGAGAGAAGGCCTCCTGTCTCGTGAACACTTAGGTGACAAGAGGACATTCCCGTCATAAATAACAGCTCAGGTGAGAGGGACAATGGCTGACGAGTAGTCTGGTGGGAACGCAGCCAACGAGAAAGAACGTTTCGGACATAAGTAACTCAGGTGTTAGAAAAGGGTAATTTACCACCAAAAACGACAGCAGAGCGATACAGGCTGTTTCCAGTCTTAGTTTTTTTGTTGTTTTTTGGTTTTTAGGGCCGCATCCGCGGCCTGTGGAGGTCTGGGCCAGGGGTCGAATCAGAGCTGCAGCCGCCGGCCACACCACAGCCACAGCAACGCGGGATCCGAGCCACGTCTGCAAGCGTCGCCACAGCTCACGGCAACACCGGATCCTCAGCCCACTGAGCGAGGCCAGGGGTCGGACCCGCAACCTCATGGTTCCTCGTCGGATTCGTTTCCACTGAGCCACGACGGGAACTCCGCAGTCATAAATTATGACAGTGACAGAAAGTTTCCAGTAACAACTCACATGATAGAGAAAGAAGGTTTGTTGTCATAAATGGTACATCAGTTGGAGAGAAAAGATTTCCAGTCATTAATGATGACTCGGGTGACAGAGAAGCTTCTGGGTGTAAATGAGAACACACGTGGTAGAAGGCGGCCCTCCAGTTACAAAAGGTAGCTCAGGTTATAAAGAAAGAAGGTATTTGGTCAAAAGGCCATCGACTTGGGTGGCGTGTGTTCAGTCGCAAGTAACTGAGGAGGAGACAGAAGGCCTCTAGCTGTAAATAACCCAGGTGCCAGCGATGCGAAGGCTCCGTCATTCAGGCGACGCGCGTGACAGAGAAGGGGCTCCCAGGGATAAATGATAAATCGGACGCTATACGACACAACTTGCCAGTCACGGAGCATAACCAGGTACACGGAGAAAAAGTTTCTCGTCACAAACGACGACGCAGATGATGGAGAAAGAAGTTTCCAGTGATAAACGGTGACTCAGGCGACAGAGCCAGAAGAGTTTCCAGGCGGAAGTGAGAACACAGATGAGAGGCCTATGTAGAAACCTTGCAAAGAAAAAAGAAAGAAAACTTCCAATCACAAATTATAACTCATGTGCCACAAAGAGGGTTCTGGTGATAACGGGAAGTTAGCCCTATGGCGGAGTCTCTCCAGCTCAAACTGATGACTCACATGCTAGAGAAAAAGGCTGCTTCTAAAAACAACTTGCCGAAGAAACAGGTTTCCAGCCGCAACCTGACTCAGGTCACAAAGGATAATTCAAAGGCCAAGGAAGGAAGGTTCCGGTCATAAATAACCCATCCGGTGTCTGAGGACAGAGGATTCCTGGTCATACAGGATAAGCCAAGAGACCCGTAAGGGAGCCAGTGCTAAGTTCAAACTCAAGTCATATTGGAAGACGAAACTCAGCCAGTAATGAAAACGAGGAGCAGAGAAACAGACGCTTCCGGTCATAAGTGTCAGTAAGTGGACGGAGATGGCAGGGATGAGAGTTTCAGTCCCAAACCGTAACGAAGGGGCACTGAGTTGTAAGTAACCAAATTGGCAGAAAAACCTGCTTTCACCATACGGGCTCATCAGGAGGCAGAAGAGGAATTCCACTCGTAAATACCTGAGGCCATAAAGCAAGTTTCCAGTTTAAGTGATAACTCAAGTGATGGAGGAGAAGGATTTCGACGAAGAAACGACACATCAGGTGATCGGGAAGAAAGGTCTCCATCATAAGGGAAAAGTCAGAGCACAGCGGAGGCGGCTTCATGTGACAAATGACAAACGGAGTGATGACAGCAGGTGCCACGAGAGGGCTTCCCACGCAGGAAGCTTCGGTTCTCCTTTCGCAAAGCGTAACTCAGGCGAGAGGGAACGTGTCCTACAGGTCACTCAGGAAGCAGAGGAAGACGTCCAGTCACAGACGGCGACCAGCCACGAGGAACAGTCTCCTTCCCGGTGGGTCACGGAGGCGCCAGGGAAGGAAGGGTTCCCGTCACGGGAGGCAAGTCCTGCGCGCAGAGGTTCCGGGTCTAAGTCGTCACTTGGGCGCTGGAGAAACGCTTCCCGCCGCAAAGGAGAGAGAGTGAGAGGTTTTCGGTCAAAAATTTTAAGGCTGGCGACAGGAAAAGGACTTTCCCAGTTAGGAATGAGAACCAGGGGCTGGAGACGTTTTCGCGTCATGCACCAGACAGACGACGGAAAACGGGACCTTTCGGGCGCCCGAGCACAGGCGTCCCGCTGTCCAGCAGCCCCGTCGGGGGTGAG
Source organism: Sus scrofa (assembly GCF_054392235.1). Taxonomy (NCBI): domain Eukaryota; kingdom Metazoa; phylum Chordata; class Mammalia; order Artiodactyla; family Suidae; genus Sus; species Sus scrofa. The sequence goes on from NC_139398.1 coordinate 91,589,301, forward strand.
GAGGGCGACGGCGGTGCTGGGTGACAACCCGGGTTGCGGAGAAAGGCTGTGTGTCGTCAGTGGTCACTCGGGAGGCACAAACAGAAGCAGGAGGCCGTTCTCCAGTCATCAGTGACAACGGGCGTGATGGAAAGAGGCCGTAACCGGCAATGACGGGAGGACGACTTTCGGGCACAGTGGGGACCTTCCAGGCTCGCCTGACGACTCAGCGGACAGGGGATTTCCTGTCACAAAGGGGGACTCGGGTGCTGGAGGACGAGGGTGACAGTTGCCCACAGTCCATCGGGCGGTGAACCTGGACGCCGCGGATCAAAGCCCGGGAGGAAGCGGGGTTTCCGGTCACGAACGACGCTCAGGCGGTGGGGACGGGGGCTGGTGGACACAGTGTCCGGGCACGGCTGCCAGATCGGGAGGGCGAGGGTTTCCAGTCCCCACTGGCCACCCCACTGAGACAGGCGTCAGCGGTTGCGCAGGTGGCAGGAAACACTTCCAGGCGGGAACGCGACAGGCCGCGAGAGAGACGTTCCCGGGTTCCGTGAGGTTAACACGGGCGGCGCGACGGAAGACTGCTAGTCGTCGTCCCGTCAGGTGGTGGGGACAGCGGTTTGCAGCCAGAGACAAGGCAAGTGACACAGAAGGGGCTCCGCCCACGGACGCAGAGTCTCTGAAAGGGAAGCTCGGCTTCGTGGGGGTCACATCAGGTGACAGAGGAGGGAGCAGGGTTTCCGGCCTGGGTGACAACTCAGGAGGAGGGAAGAAGTTGTCACACATGAGGAGACAGGCTGGCACCTGGGACCCTTCACTGCAGAACAAAATACAAAGAAATTGCAAGGGACCAAAAGCGACTGCGTCCCCCTGCGCTCGCGGGCAAGTTACGGACGGGAAGCTACAAGGCCCCTAGAACCCAGCTGCCACCTCCGAGGAGCCAGGCGCAAAACCAGGGACTAGGCAGGCCCCTGCACCCGCCCCCACCAACGGTGGGCCAGCACCTAAGCCACCCTGGGGCCCGACCCCGCACCCGCCTTTACCCCCACCCCATGGGAGAAGCGCGCACGCAAGCCCTGGGCCGGTGGGCGGCCGGGGCCCCTGCTGGTGGTGGCCCCTCCCTGCTGCCGCTGCGGGGCCCGGAAAGCCTTGCCTGCATTTCCTGCCTGGTCTCCGCTCAAGGTCTGCGACTAAGGAGCAGGCCCCCTGGACGGTGGTCACGCTCTGAGGTGACAGAGGAGGACACTGAGACTGCAGACAAAGGCCCTGCAGGAAGAAACGGCACCTCCAGTGACAGGAAGAGTCTGCAGCCCTCGCAGGTGAGTCCCAAGGGTTCCGCCCGCAGACGGCGCGCAGTGGGAGAAAGACGGTCCGGGGACGAGAAGCCAGCGTCTCCGCCGCGAGCGGGAGGCAAGTCTGAGGACTCAGGAAGGGGTGCGGGAGGACTCCGCAAGCACAGCTGGGGCGCAGGCCTCTGGGGTCGCGGTGACCGCAGCCGCCTGCGGGCTGGCCCGGGCGCCCTGTGCCCCCGCCTGCCCACGGGCCTGCCGCACAGGAGCCCCGGGCGCCGGTGGCCCCTTCCCGGTCGGGGGCCCATGCTCCATCCCACCTGCACCAGCACGGGCTCCTGCGGGGTGGACACATCAGGCTCTGGGGAGCTGCCTCTGCCGCCCCTCGCTTGGCCTGGGCGGCCCCAAGCCCCCCCACTCCACCGTGCCCGCGCGGCAGCGCCCAGGGAAGGGGCTGGTGCTCCCGCCCCGGCTCAGGTGAGGCCCTCCCCGGCCGGCTCTGTCTACTGTCCACAGCCGGCCCGCCCCTGGACACCGAGCCCTGGAAGGGGCCGGGCAGTTCAGCAGCAGCCCGGAGCGGGTGCCCCCCACCTCCTGCACCCACGCCCCCCTTACATCCTATTTCAGGGTCTTGGGGAGACCACAGAGCTGGGCTCGGCCGCTCTAGTCTGGGTGACCTGAGCCAGGGCGGGAACCTGGTCCCCCATCCCTGCCCCGGGGCCTCCCAGGCGGCACAGACGCCTCAGGCCTCAGACAGGCGGAAAGGTGAGTAATCGGGTGAGCCATTTTAAAGCAAAGCTCAAAGCATCTGGGAGTGAGGAGAATCAAAACGAGAAAGTTCTGGAAAAGAATTTTAATGTTTAAAGTCTCTAACAAAAGGTAAGAAGTTCTCTTAGGAACGTGTACAAAGCGCTCACAGGAAATTCACTTCAGTGCGAGGAAAGCAGACTCGACTCTGGACACCACCCCCGGGCCAGCCGATTTCTCCCCGGCTGAGAATCAGTGTCACGCGAGCCACGGCTGCGGCTCTCGAGCACACCGCACGGGACCGTCCCGTGAGACCGTCCCGTGACGCGGGGAACGCGTCCGCTGGTCGCGAGGGAGGGAGCCCTCCCCGCAGATGGATCTGCCTCCGGGAGGAGCACTGTTCCCCCTGTGCTGAGACGTAGGACCGGGGCCTGTCCGCCCATCAGTCTCCAAGCGAGTTCACGGCGGGGAGCGCGCTGAAGCTCAGGCTGCGATTGCATCCTTGTTTAAGGCTACGCGGTTTCTCCCGCTCCTGTAAGTCATACACCCATCATCTTCTAAAAACAAAACTTGTCAGTATCTTGGGTCCAATCAACCAGAGGCAGGACAGAATAAGGACACGAGGCGGGTCTTTACAGAGACACAGGGCTCGGACGATCGGCTGTTAAAAGCGAAAACGACAGCTGGCCGTCCCCCGACGTGAGCTTGAAAGCGTGGAAACACAAGCCTCCTAGAATACCGTGTAAGTAGGACACACTTCTTCAACACTGGCCCGTGGGTTTCTGGGCTGCAGGTCTCAGCCGTGGGTGTGGAGACTCTCCAGGCGGAAGCCGGGTCACACGCAGGAGAGCTTCTTTCTGTCCTCAAACTGCCGGTCCACTGCCAGGGACAGGGCCTGGAGGAAGCCCTCGATGGTGACGGTGGGGGCCTGGGAGGTGCACACACCATGAAGGCTCCTGCCCACGGTGGGGCCACGGGCAGCACCCCCCCACCCCGGGCACAAGCACCCCGAGGAGGCAGGGGGCCTGCTCGGAGGTGACGACGAGGTGTGAGCCGACGCACGGCCACTTGGCCCCCGCCCCAGGAGCCTGCCACTTGGGCAACATGAAATGGGGCAGGAGCCCCAGTGGTGGCGGGCGGGACTCTGGGTGAGGCCACGCCCTGCCGGACAGAGCAGGTGGCGGCGAATCCCGCCAGAGGCTGGGGGGCGGGGGGCTCACCTGGATGTAGAGCGCGTGAGCCAGGAAAGGCAGCTTCCTCAGGACGCGGCCGCTGAGGCCCTCGCTCTTCCTGGGAAGAAGGCGCGCATCAGGGCCGGTCCCTGGGCGTCCATCCCCTGCAGCCCCTCCGAGGCCGGAGGAGGTGGGCACACGGACGGCAGCGGGGTCTGCAGGGACCGGGCCGGCCCCCCACCTCCAGCCCCTGCATTCCCCCGCCCCCGCGTCCTCTCTGGTTTGCCCAAAGTCCGACGGTCCTTCGAGGTCCCGGGCCGTTTCCCACCCCCTCGAGCCCCAGGGCCAGCTGAGAAGGCGACAGTGCGACCCGCCTGGGCCTCGAGCAGCCGCGATTCCGACGCTCTGCTGTCACAGGTCTCTCAGGGCCAGGCCTTTACGTCTCGGCGCGCCCGCCCTGCCTGTCCCGCCGAAGCGCCCAGCCTCGCACCCCGACCCTTTAACGTTTACTGGGCTTAGCAGAGCCAAAGCCTCCTTTCGTTTTCTTGCCATTTTGTAAAAATTTCATGAATGTGCCAAGACCGCCTCCACCTGAACGTCCGTCTTCTCAGACCCAGGCCAGCGCTTTGCTGCTTGTCCGCCAGCCCCGGGAGGGCCGCCCACCTCCCTCCTCCCGGCCCGGAGCCCAGGGTGCGGAGGCTGGGGGCTCTGGACTGAGGGTGACGTCTGCGGATTCCAGGTGCTGTCGCCGCCCTGGGCCCCTGGAGCGCCCTGTTACCAGAGCCAACGGGACCCTGCTGGCGACAGGAGAGAGGTCAGCGCGCACCTTGAGATCTCACTCAGGAGGAGGCTCAGCTTGGACACGTTGTTCTCGATGAAGCCGATCATCTCCAGCTCGCGGAGGGTCAGCAGCTGCTGGCGGGGGTATATGATCTGACACTGCGGGGACAGCGGGCCTCAGGTCTCAGAGATGCCAGCAGGGCGCCAGCGAGCAGGTTCCCACACACCCCGCTCCCGAAAGACGACCCGGACGACAAGACGTCCCGGCAGCACGGCCCGGCCTCCCCGCACTCGTGGCCCAAACACGCCTCTCCGCGGGTCAGGCGGGAGAACTCGGCGGCGCCGAGCCCAGCCTGATGCCCAGTTTCACAGCCACGGCCTGCCCGCCGCGCAGGGCTGAGTCCTGGCGCCGGGACTGGGCCGCCCTTTCAAGGAGGGCGCCCGCGCAGCGTTTCAGGGCGAGGCGCTCATCCACTGCGATGAGCCAGGCGGCCTCCGACTGCGCACGGACCGGGCGCAGGGTCCGCCTCGAGACCACGTGCCGGCGGGGCGGCCCACTCCGGCTCACCTGTCAGGCTGCCACGCTGGCACCAGCACCAGCTCTCCCGCAAACCACTCGACCCGGGAACGGGAGCGACGTGACCTGCACATCGGGGGGACTTGCGAGGGGCGTGGGGGGGGGCAAGCAGCAGGGCTTGGGCGGGGCGTGCCCTGACCCTCCCACGAGGCTGAGTGACCCCCCTCAGGCTCCCCGCAGCCCCCACCCTGGGACACGAGCTGTCCAGCAGGCTCCTAGCAGTGAGCCCGGCACCCGGCGACCGCCTTCAGAACCAGCCGGCCTGCACCGCCGCGTCAGAACCGTGCGCTAAGCCGAAGGCGGAGCCGCACCAGCCCCAGACGCTCAGCTTCCAGAAAAAGTCGGAATGCCTGGCCACCCCCAGGGCAGCCCTGGGTTCACAGCACACGGGAGTGTGGCACTCGAGAGGCACTGGGTGGCTCCAGAGGATCCGCCACACGGGTTCCTCAGCAGCAGCCGGCGTCAGAGCATATTTCTCACATCAAAGCTCCACACAGCGCAGGAGAGCAGCAGGGGACATGCTGCCGGGACAGGGCGCCCCTGGGCTGAGACCACCTGCTGTCCCTGTCACAGGGCCATTGTCCTGTGAGGAAGCTGGGGCCCCAGGCCGAGGCTACAGGGTAGGGATCGACCCCAGCCCACCAGCAGGTTCCAAGGACGCCAGCACGGCAAGCAAGTGTGGCTGCCTCTCTGCTGGGTGGCCTGGCGACTGCCCAGGTCCCCTGCTCTCCCATCGCGAGGTTCGTTTTGTGCCAAGGGAGCAAACGCACTGAGTCCGTGGCCATGGTCTCGACTATTCGTTCAAGATGCAGATACAACTGCAACTGTGGCTCTGGGAAGATGGCTGATGCCAGGCTGAGCGAGACACCACATTCTATATCGAAACCAGACTTTTCTTTTTCTTTTCTTTTCTTTTTTTTGCTTTTCAGGGCTACACCCACGGCACAGTGAAGTCCGCAGGCTAGGGCTCGAATCAGAGCTGTAGCCACCGGCCTACACCACAGCCACAGCAATGCTAGACCCTTAACCCACTGAGCAAGGCCAGGGATCGACCCCGCATCCTTGTGGATACTTGCTGGGTTTGAAAACAGCTGGGCCACAACGGGGACTCCTGGAAGGAGACGTTTTCAGCTATACAGCGAATGAAACAACACGGGAAGTCGGGGCTCCCGTCGTGGGTTAAGGACCCACTGCTGCAGCCAGGTCGCTGTTCAGCTGCGGGTCCAATCCCTGGCCCAGCAAGTTCCACGTGCCAGGGGCGCAGCACGCTCAAAAAAGCAAATCTACTGATTAGGAGAATCGCGGTACCTTCATCAGCTCCTCCAAGCAGGAGAGGTAGATCTTGAAGATGGCGGCTGCGGAGGGCGGCCCGACGTACTGCCTGATGTCCGCCCTGTCCACGAAGGCCACGTCGATCCTCTCCGTGATGTTGGAGGTGGTCAGGATCACCACGTTGGAGTGCCTGCGGCCGGAGCCACGCGGGCGCTGACCGAGCCAGGCTCCGCGGGCGGGGCGCGGCGGACAGCCGCCGAGGTGCCAGGCGTCGGCCCAGCCAGCGCCCTTCGGCCCGCCACCCCGTCCCTCGTGGGCCCGGGGGCTTTATACCTGCTCCCACCCCACCTCCCGCCGGGTGCTCCTGGCCGCAGCACCGTGGGCCTGCCCTGGGCCCTGCCTGACGCTGCCCGCACCTCCGCCCTCGGCTGAGCCCTCACCTCTGTGCAGCTGCCTGAAGCCCCAGGACCAACACCCCCTGCCTGGGCGCAGCTGCCCTCACACAGCTTCCATGGTGCCAAGATGCCACAGGGCCGGATTGTGTCCTCTTTACCAGCGGCTTTCCCCTCCAGCCTCTGGGCGCCACAGGAGGGCCACTACTGTCTGGTCTGCTCACTGACACGGCGGCCCAGGGCAGGGACCCTGGGGAGCCCCGGGCAGGCAGTCTGGCGGCCAGGGTGCACCTGGAGGGTGGGCCTCCCCTGTGCCAGCAGCACACGGCCCTGCCCAGTGTGAGCAGGGCAGGCCCAGGCGGGAGGCCGCAGGCTGCACGGACGCACGCACACATGCCACTGGGAGCTGTGCCCGGGGTCGGGCTTTTCAAGCGGGGTCAGACCTGCGCCCAGGCTGGGGCGGAAGGGTGGTCCTGAGCAGGCCTGAGCCACGTGAGGCGAGGAGAGACCAGAGCCCACAGCCTCCCTCCTCCCGCGAGGTCAGGACCGTCTTCCGGTCGTGAGGGGAAGCCTGCAGGTCTGGGGCTTCGCAGTGGACCGAGGGCCTGGGAGCCAGTCTCATGTCTGGTCGGGGCGCAGGCACCGGAGCCAAGGCTGGGAGGCTGTGCAGGGCCCCCGCCCCAAAGATGCCGGGGAGATGCTGGCAGCACCTAGGTGCTCAGGACAGTGGAGACGGGGACAGTTCCACACCGGGCACTCGGGGAACGAGGGGCCGGGGCAGAAGGCAGGCTGAGGTGTGGCGGGCGGGGAGAAGAGGGGGTCTACACCCCAAAGGCCCACTTGCAGGAGGGCCAGAAGCAAGGGGCCCCTGCAGCTGAGGGGCGGCGGGCTCCCCTGTGAGGGACCCGTGCAGGATAGGACAGGTGGGAGCGCAGCCCAGCCGGCTGTCACTGCTGCCACCGCGCCCTCTGTTGAGCAGCGGGGCCCTGGAGGCCAGCACCCCCGGAGAGCACACGGAGACGCCGAGGGTGAAGGACCACACGGCAGGTGCCTGCGTGTTGGTTAAGTGCCCCCGCAGCGGGGTCAGTGGGGCCCACTGACCACGGGCCCGGGACTCCCGAGGCTGCACCGCCCGCCTGCCTGCCCAGGGCCAGCCCCTCGACGACGACCAGCACCAGTCCCATAGGCACTGATGCCCAGAGGCCTCTCCACACCTGAGCTCTCTCCACACCCGAGGCCTGTTTTACGTCTTTATCACTCGAACGTGGGGGAGACAGAGCCAACACCCAGCGCCAGATGTGCTCTCGGCAAGAAGAGCTGCGAGGAAGGCCAAGAGGTGTCCCTGCCTCTTAGGAAGAGCCCGCTGCGCGGAGCGTCACCTTTTAATCTGATCGATCTGGGTCAAGACGGCGTTGACGACTCGGATGGCGTCCGAAGGCTCGGTGCCCGCCCTGCAGGCATTTCGGGCGGCCGTCAGGCTCTCCACCTGCGGGACGGGACGGCGGGGCGCTGTCAGCTGAGCGTGGACAGACGCGTGGGTGCGCGCGTGCCCGTGTGCACCACAGCCTGGCCAGAGGGGCCCCGGTGACAAGGCCTGCAGGATGGGGAGCCTGTGGGGGCTGGAGCCGTGGGAGGCCGGTGGTGCCCCAGACGGAGGAGGCCGCTCGGTCCTGCGCGTCCTCCGGCGCGGTCTGGTCTGAGGGCACCTACCTCGTCGATCAGCACAAACACCAGAGCGTCCTTGTCATCAATTAAATCCTGAATCTTCTGGAACATCCTAGTTACCAGCTTGCCGCTCTGGAAGCAAAACATCTTTACTGTTGACTGGAGCTCAGCCCGCTACCTGCTGCACACCTGCGTCCACTGTCCCTGCCTGGCTTTGCTCTGACCCCAGGGGGCCCTCAGAAACCCCCCCAAGCCCGATAGGCCAGGGCCGCGCAGCTCGGGCGCCCTGCCCCTCGGCCCACCTGCCTTCCTGCTTTCCCGTCTCAGCTGTCTTACCATCAGCACGGGACAGGTCTCGGAGGCAAACACGCAAACTGGCCGGGCGCTCCCCTTACAGGCACTCCCTGTCCCCTCAGCAACCGCCAGGGGACCTCCCAGCTGGGGCAGAGCCCCTCAGGGGAGGGCACACGTGACAGCACCCGGTCCCACCCCCTTGGCTCACAGAGGGCGCGCGCGGCTGAGTACCGGTGACCATCCTGCCCAGGCAGGCGGGTCTGGGTGTGACCGTGGACCACCTCCAGATTGGCGCCTGGCCCTGCACCTTTCCTCTGACCACAAAGCCACCCTTGCTCATGTTCCCTTGTCACCTACTTGTGTCCTGGGAGGAGACCTGTGCCTAAGTTACGGGACGATGTTTCACCTGTGGGGGTGTCAATCCTGGGAACTGAAATTAATACTTACTTCTGAAAACCACTTGGAGAAGAGGCTGTGGCTGTTTATCTCAATTAACTGGCCGTAGCGGTACCTACGACGGCAGAAAAAGAGTCACGGCAATTGTTACAGACCAGCCCCGCGACAGCCCTGGGCCTCCTTCAGGTGGCCTCTCTCAAATGCACAGCAGGCCGAGGCTCATCCCTGACACAGGACTGGGAACCGAGCGCCCTGAACCCCAAGGCATCCAGAACATCTAACAAGAGGCGGCGACACCAACAGTGCTGGGTGGAGTGAATGAAGCTTCTTGAATTGAACAGTATCTTCACTTAATTAAAGCAAGAATAAAATCCCTCTCGCTTTTAACCTACCTGTAAATTACATCTCCACGTTAAGAAGCACATTACCTAACACAGAGAACGAGGCACGAGATTCAGGGGTTTGGGCCAGGGCTGATCACTGTTTCCTCCTCCCACAAAACCCTAAAGACTGCGTGCGGCATCGTGGGGAGTCCCCGTTGCAGCACAGCGGAAACGAACCCAACTAGGATCCATGAGGACGAGGGTTCGATCCCTGGCCTCGCTCGGTGGGTTGAGGATCTGACGTTGCCATGAGCTGAGGTATAGGTCGCAAACGTGGCTTGGATCCTACGTTGCTGTGGCTGTGGTGCAGGCTGGCAGCTGCAGCTCCAATTCAACCCCTAGCCTGGGGTGTCCATATGCCACGAGTGCGGCCCTAAAAAAAAAGCAACACACAATAAAGAATGGGACAATTTGTTTTCCAGCCCAAAATCACTTCCTGCAAACCTAGAGCCTGGCATGCTCGAAAGTGGCCTCAGCTTCTACTGACAGAAGCCATCCGCTGAGGGGGCGGCTGGAGTGCTGGGGACACTTAGTTGTGACAAAACCCAAACAGGAAGCGGGGGCGGGGGGCAGCAGCCGACTCCGACTCCCAGGGTCTCAGCAGCTTCTTTCATGTCCGAAGTCCACAGACGGAGAGGAATTCCTTTCGAAAAGTATCACTGAGTTTCCATTTGCAACAGACCGTTTACTAATTCTGCGTACAAGAGGGGCACAGAGGGGCAGACAACCTCACAAAGATCAGGCTGAATGTTAAACAAAACTCATCATAAAGCATTTTGATTATGGAGTCAAAGGAGGCAACAAAGGTTTGTAAGCTGCTTTTTGCCACAAGATAAACATATGTATACATATCTCTCTCTCCAAGTCTCTGTGCTGCTAAGAGTCGTATCTCCTGTAATAAAAATTTTACTCTCTAGCATTTTAGGGAACTATCCTTAAAGTTCGTTAAAACATAAACGCATTTTTTTTTCTTTTTTTAAGGCTGCACCCGCAGCACATGGAAGTTCCCAGGCTGGGGGTCCAACCGGAGCTGTAGCCACCAGCCTACACACAGTCACAGCAACACTGGATCTGAGTGGTGTCTGTGAACTACACCACAGCTCACGGCAGTGCTGGATCCTTAACCCACTGAGCGAGGCCAGGGATTGAACCTGCATCCTCATGGATGCTCGTCAGATTCATTAACCACTGAGCCACATTGGGAACTCCCAAATGCATTTCAGGACGAAGGCCAAGTTACTAACCACAAAATAAACGCTTGACATAAAGCAGCTTTCCTGCTTATAAAACATTTTTAAAAAGGAAATCGATTTTTAAAAGTCGATTTCGTAGAATTTTCTCAAGTCTCTATACTGGATTCACAGGCGCCAGAGTCACTCTCTGCCTTAACCAGCTAGCAAAGGAGACAGGGTGAGTGTAAACGGCGGGCACCAGACAAGGGTGCTGCAGGGCCGCGGCCCCTGTACAAGGGAATGAGGTGAGCGCAACTGCCCTGACCTTCCGCCTGGAGCTCCCTCCCATCCCAGCCCGGGAGGAGACCCAGAAGCGGCCGTCAAGCTGAGTTGAGGAGAGAGGGGTCAGAGTTCAAACAGCCTGCACTGTCTGGAGGAGAGGGAGAGAGGCAGGAGCAGGGCCCAGAAACCATCACGGGGCCCCCATGTCTTTACTGGACACTCAGGTGTGTGTGAGGGAGACCTGGTGCTCACAGGCCTGGGAGCCAAGGAGCAGCGTGCTCCCAGCTCATTCAGGGCACAACCGCGAGCCGGGGGCCTCTGAGTATTAGGCCCAGACCACACCGAGACCCTCTAACAAAGCTTAAACACACAGCTCCAAAGATCACACCAGACACAGGTAACCAAAATGCCACCTAAGAACGAAGCCCAGTGGCCATTCAAGGAAGACGAGAGAAGCCGTAGTTCAAATCACAATGTCTGCATTCAATCAAAAATTACCTGACATGCCAACAAGCAGAAACACGGGACCCACGGAGCTCCCATCACGGCTCGGCGGTTAATGAGCCTGACTAGAATCCATGAGGACTCAGGTTTGATCCCTGGACTTGCTCAGTGGGTTAAGGATCCGGCATTGCCGTGAGCTGTGGTGTGGGTTGCAGACGCAGCTCGGATCCTGCGCTGCTGCGGCTGTGGCGCAGGCTGGTGGCTGTAGCTCCAATGAGACCCCTAGGCTGGGAACCTCCATATGCCTCAGGGGTGGCCCTAAGACGATGAAGAAAAAAAAAAGAAACACGTGACCCAAAACGAGAAGAAAAACAGACACAAATGATAATTACAATGGAATTAGTAGACGAGGGCATAAGACAACGCAAGGATTTTAACGTGAACTTAACGAGACAAGAAATGCTGGTACAAAAGGGACCAAGAGGAAACTTGGAGAAGAAAAATAACGCTATCAGAAATGGAAACATCACCCAACAGAATTAAAAGCAGACCAGAAAATGAAAAAAGAAAACTACGCAAAATGAAACCGATGGAAAATTTTTCAAAACCTGGAAAAAAAAAAAGAAAAAGCTGTCCATGGCCCGCAAGGCGGTACCGGGCAGCCTGACCTGCAAATAACCGGACCTCCACGGGGCGGGCGGAGGGCGGAGGGCAGGGAATGAGCTCAAGAGCTCACGGCCAGAGATTTTCCAATGTGATGAAACCAAACCTCTAAAGTGACAGAACTCAAGGAGAAAGAGACAAGTCCAGCACCAGAGGCTGGGACCCTCCTCCGGGGAGCAACGGGACGGCACGGCAGGCAGGTGGTGGGCACGGACTCCCGCATCCTGACCGGACACCCTTGGAACTCTTCCCCTCAAAGAGCAGAAACACGTTCTCCTACGTGTAGGCAGGATAGGTACCAGGGGTGGCCCCGAGCCGGTCACACAGCTCCACACGTTTAAGAGACCGAAAACCTTACTCAGGACCATGCTGAGCAGCGGTGAATTCATTAATTCACACTGGAAGACAAGGACCTACTGGTCATGTAAAATTACTTAAAAATACAAAGTTTCTGTGGTTACAGCTGCAAAGGGAGCAATCCTGCTTCTGCTGCTCTCCTCTCTCCGGTCACCACGGTTACCTGCTTGAGAGTCTGATGGTCAATTTCTGGGCTAAAGCTTTACACAGGGATGTTTTTCCAGTTCCTGGAGGACCTGTAACAAAATGCAAGCAAACATTTCTTTTTCAGTTCAAGGATAGTTGATTCGCAATGTTGTACCAATTTCTGCTGTACAGCCAAGTGGCTCAGTCATGCGCGTGCATGTGTATTCTTTTTTTATGTTGTCTTCCGTCACGGCCTGTCCCAGGAAAGCGGATGTATCTCCCCGAAGGAACATGTTTTCGAGTCATCCTGTGACAGGTGTCTTACAACCACAGGATCTGCATCACCCACCGGATGGAAAACAGGGCGAGGACATCAAAGCCATGAATGTAATCCCCACAAAGGAGGTGCAAGAAGCACAGATGCTAGAAAACACGACCGCCCCGCTCCCTGGCCACAACCCGCTGTGGTTCCACATCTGCGTCTTTATGGACAGGCTCCTCTGTGGACCCCACTAACCAGGAAGCCACCTCTCCAAGGTCACATGGCCTCTCCTCGAACCCTGGGGACCCTTCGGCTCTGATGGTTGCTGCTCTGACGCCCGCAGCACTGCCACCTTTCACTACAGCTGCTGAAGCGCAGGCCTGACCCGGACACTGGGGAAACGTGAGGCAGCTGTTACCCTGTGGAGCTGTGACCAGCAGGGGAAACCAGCCACGTATCGGGCAATTTCAACAACAGCACAGAGAGTCACAGGGCTGCCAAGCGAAGGCTCCGTGAACCACAGCCCAGGAGCGTGAGCCCGACTGGCTTCCCGGAGGAGCTGTTCCAGGACACCTCCGGCTCCACCAGAGAAAAGGAGCCGCGACTCCTTGCAGAAGGACAAAGGCACGCGTGAAAGCCTGGGGCCACACTGTCTGTCTTGTCCAATGAGACCGAAACGCTCACCATGAAGCAGCACCACCCGGTTCCAGGTGATGAGATTGCTGTCGACGTTCTTGTCCGAAAACAGCAAAGTTGTCATCACGTAGTCGAGGAGCTGCGTGAAGAGGGAGATTCAGACAAAGGCACCAGCAAGGCCACGGTTCCCGGTGAACGCGCCTCGACGCGCAGAGGGAAGGGCCCTGAGAGCCCGCCCTCGCCGAACACTTGGCAGAGCCCCCGGCTCTCAGCTCCGCAGGCACTGAAAACCGGAGTGGGTGCGTGCGGCCGCTGTGCGAGGATAAAGCGTGAGCCCGCAGGTCGCTCTGGTTTAAAAGGACAATAACGCAAAGCCCCCGAGGGACACACCAAGTGGAGGAAGCTTGCTCCTCTGGGGTGACACCGCGGTGGACAGGCACACGCACACCCACTAAAGAACTGCGCTGCGGGCTCTGCGGTCCACTGAGGCTGCCTAGAGCAGACGCGATGGGGGCGGCAAGGACAGACTCCCAGTGTCCCCTGTGTGCAGAAAGATCCCTCCCCTGAAGGGGGTGCAGACACACTGGTTCTTGCTCAAACCTGCCACCTGTTCTGTATGCTCCTTGGCACTGTCCCCTCAGCCTGTGGGCTCCTGAAAGTGTGACCCAGCACAAGCAGTCTTGACACTCTGAAGCCCCCTCCTCCTGCGGGGACCTCCCAGAGACCAACCACTGGGGAGCAATCCCAGTGGACGAGAGCTGCTGGTCAGCAGCACCCCCAGAGCCCACCTGAGTCACAGGGTGCTAGGAGAGCACACGGATGACTCTGCCTCCAGAGATGGGCCTTTGGGGGGAGAAAAGCACAACTCACGTGAGACTTGACCTCCGCATCGTACACCAGGCTGTCCCAGAGCCCGTGGAATTCAGCTGAGGGAGTAAAACAAAAGCCTCAGTTCAGGAGAGCAAGCCTTGCGCCTGCCGATGCTCTCCAGCGCCGCACCCGCGGCAGGCGGACACCCTGCCTACAGGGAAGCTCAACTTTCAGAAACGCTCTCACAGTAAAAGACGCTGAATGAACGGCAGTCAAGCATGACTTCTGAGAGCGAACCAGAGGAAAGAGGTCACCTTTTTGTCCTCTTACTGTCCACACCTGTCTCTGCGGACCTGCGTTTGGACACGGCACAGACCCTAACTCCCCATCGCTCTGCCCACAAGCCGACACTCGGCAGGGCGGAGTCCAGGGCTCGTCTAGTGGTTAGGAATCAGGCTAAGACCTGAGGGCAAACTAACCCCAAGATTCTGCCCACTAGACCCCATTGCCCGAGTTCCCAGAAAGCATCAGGAAGGCAGGAGGCAGGAGGAAACACATGCTGAGCACCCAATAGGACCGGCCGAGCGGCGGGAAGGAAGAGTAGCCTGTAATTCAAGACCAGTGCTGTCTCGGAGGGACCCATCCAAACGGCTCACGCTGGAAATCGCCACCCCACGGCAGAGACAGCACCCCAAAAGTCTGTGAAACAAAGTCTTGGCGAGCCCCAGGCACATGCCATCCTGCGACCTCCCACGCTCGGCAGCTCTGCTTCCTGTCATGGTGCAGGTACCTGCAGGCAGGAGCCAGTGATTTGCCGCAATTATGTTTTCTGTCTCTTCCTCCAAGTTTTCGCTGCTGGGGCCGCCTTCATTCAGCTGGAAGACGTGAAGTGCGACGGTGCACGTGCTCAAGTCGATGGGCTGCGAGGAGAAGGAAACACCAAGCCACCCCACGGGCCAGGTGAAATGGCGCGTTTAACTTCCAGCCGCGAGAGGATGGTGTCAAAGACCAAAGACGGCGTTCAGGTTCAAAGCGAGTCTTAGATCCGTGTCGCTTTATCTCAGATTTAAGAGTACTCGTCCCTCCCCTTTGGGGCCTACGTCTGCTGATAACACAACTCGTCACGACTACAATTTTCTCCTTTGGCCACGCCCTACAGCAAAGGGCCGGTCCCAGGTCAGGGGTTGAACCCGAGCTGCAGCTGTGCCACAGAGGGAGCTTCGACTTATCATTTTTGTAATTATGAAAGTAACACACAGTCGTTGAAAAATACAAACAACCCAGAACGGAGACTGTCAGAGTCCCCACGTGCAGCCTCACGCCCTTCCCATTCCCTAGAACTTGGAGGCCTCTCAAACTGGGAGAGAAACCATCGGATCCTTTCTCATGGCTACGTCCTGTCTGCTGTGGGTGTATCTGACTTGTCCAACCAACCCCGACGGATGGGTAGCTAGTGTTTCAGAGTGTAGGGCACATAAGTGACATGCGCTCATTTATCTCTGCAAAATCACGAAATCTTCTGTTAGGACAAGTTCGCCGGGGTGAGTGTGCCGAGTGGAAGACGAGACTGTGAGAGTGGCTGGTGGCCAGCACCCACGCCCTCCAGTTAGGCTGGGCCAACTGCCCTTCTGAGCGGGCTGGGCACAGGCGGCCGTCCACCGGCAGCCCCTGCCCGCTGCCCTCCTGTCGTGCAGGAAAGCTCTCCCGTTCCCTCTAAACTGACCAAGATCAGGCACCACGACATCAGACGTCAGTGGGGACAGAAACACACCGCAGGCGTTCACCCTCACGTGAGAAGGGGGGGCACCTCATAAGCAAAACTTTAGCGCCAAACCAGTTCTTCCAAACTGACTCCTCAAAGGCAGGGACTGTCCAGAGTTGCACGTTCCTGGGAGTTGTGGGCTGTCTCAGACTGGTCACAGAACTGCCCGCCACACCCGCCCTCCTGCGCAAAGCAACTCTGAGCTCCCACACGAACTCTGCTAGGTGGCGGGGGCACATGAGGAGCTTCTGGAAGGCGAGCCCTCCTCCTCATCTCTGGAGCCCCCCACCTCTTGCGGTCCAAACACATGCTGAGCGCCGCGTGAGCCCGTGCTGACGGAGAGCATAGCAGAGAAGGCACGCAGCCCCCACTCCAGGGTCTGCCTTCCGAGACCTGGTTTTCACTGTCTCCCTACTGCACGCAGAGCATCCGACGCTGGGCCACTCGTTTACAGAGAGCGAGGCCTCGTCCGAGGCCGAGCAGACCGGGTTCTGACGACACACCATCCAAACAGCAGCGCCCCATTCACTTGCCCACTTTTACACTCAGCTGAGGCTGAACTGCTACTCGGTACCGCGAATTACACAGTTACCTGTGGGTCTTTAACCTTCAATTCGGTGTCAACGATGGACACAGACTGCACATTTCTGGTCAGAAAAGGCTCATCAAACTCAGTCCAGGTGTAGTCGCCAAAGACAATGTTATGTCTGTTGAGCAGCTTTCTAACATTCAGCTTTACGTCTTCTTTTTTTGCAGTGCTGGCAAAACACACAAGACAAAGATCACGTCCGAGTCAAAAACACATTTTATCCGGAAGCGTTAAAAAAATACTCCAACCCTCCGTGAACCGGCGCAGCAGTTAGGGCGGGCGGGTCGGGGGAGCGGGGCCGCTGCTGGCCGGCTGACCTCGGGGAGCTGCCGTCCGAACGGGCGGCACCATCCGAAGGGGTGAAGCAGGAGCGGGCGCTCCGCGGGCGGCGAGGCTCAGGCGGGAAGACCGAGCTGCCCGGGCCACACCCTGCTCGGCCGCAGGAGGGTCGGCGCCGCGACCGAGGACCCGCAGCGGGCCGGCCGGTGCGCGGCCGACCCCGCCGGGCTTCCGCCAAGGCCGCTCGCCCCCCCCAGAGCCGCCCCTCCGGCCGCAGGCCCGGCGCCCCCGCCACGCCCGACCGCCCCGAGCCGCGGGGCTCCGCCTGGGGCCGGGGTCGGGGACGCGGACGTCCCCCGAGCCTGGAGCTCCTGGGCGCGGCCTGGCGCCTCGGGCCCCGGCGGGCTCACCTGCCGCTCCGCTGGTGCACCTCCACATGGACGGTCGGCGCCTCGGCCACGCAGGGCAGCGCCTGCTTCAGGTCTCCCACGGCCTCGTCCATGGCGCCGCCGCCGGGAGCCGCGGGGACCCGCCCGGACCGTGGCCGCCGCCGCCGCCTCGCCTCTCGCGCCGCCGCCACCGCCGCCTCAGCACTCGGGCCGCGCCCGCGCTTCGAACCTGCCGCGCGCAGCGCACCGCCCTCTGACCCGGAAGTTCTGGCGCCCGCGGGCGGGGCTCCTTCCGGCCGCGGCGCCCGCTTCCGGCGCGGGCGCGCGAGCTCGAGGCGCCGGGCGGGCAGCGAGCGGGGCTTGCGGGCGGCGGCCGGGCTGGTTGCTGCCCTCGGCGCCGCCGCCATGGGCAAGAAGCACAAGAAGCACAAGGCCGAGTGGCGCTCGTCGTACGAAGGTGAGGCGGCGGCCGCGCTTTGTGACGCGGGGCGGGCGGGTGTTCGCGGCGGCGGGGGTCCCGGCCGCGCGGCCGGGGCTCGGGAACTCTTCTCGAGCGTCGGTCCAGCTCTCGCCGCAACCTGGAGAAGAGTGTTGAACGGCCGTGTTTTCGAGGTCTCCTCCCGCCTTTTCCCACTTGTGCCCCGGCCCTGCAGCTCTAGTCCCGGGGTCAGGACGCCACTCGGGGGCTGGTGCAGGACGAGAAGGGGTGAGCAGGGGCCAGGAGCTGGGGGACAGGGGATCCGACGCTGAGCACCAAGGCGGGGTCTGGGTCTTTTTCTCCGACGCCGCCGGAGAGACCTCCCTGAGGATGGCAGGGAGGGCGCACCCCGCCGTTCTTTGACGGCTTTGGCATCCCCCGGTCCTCTGCCTCCGTTCAGCCAGTCCCCCCCAGCTTCCCGGGCCTCGGTGTCACCCTCACACCCCAGCAGGGGCCAGCCGTGCCACCGACTGGCGGCCCAAACCCACGCACTGAAGGCCCCCCTTTGTCTGCAGATTATGCCGACAAGCCCTTGGAGAAACCCCTGAAGCTGGTCCTCAAGGTGGGGGGAAGTGAAGTGACCGAGCTCTCCGGGTCTGGCCACGACTCCAGTTACTACGACGACAGGTCAGACCACGAGCGCGAGCGGCACAGAGAGAAGAAGAAGAAGAAGAAGAAGAAGTCAGAGAAGGAGAAGCACCTCGACGATGAAGAAAGGAGGAAGCGAAAGGTGAGGGCGGGGGCTTGAAGTCCCTGGGGCTCCCCCCCCCACCACGTTTCTCACCCGAGCCCAGGGGAGGGGACGCACGGGCGGAGAGTCCGGAGTCAACGTCTCTGGGAGAGGGCCCTTAGCATCCTCTCAGAAACAAGAGGCCCCTCACAACTGCTTCATTGCTCTCCTGCCTTGACCCTGCCTCCCAGGAGGAGAAGAAGCGCAAGCGGGAGAAGGAGCACTGTGACACGGAGGGGGAGGCCGATGACTTTGACCCCGGGAAGAAGGTGGAGGTGGAGCCGCCCCCCGACCGGCCCGTCCGAGCGTGCCGGACGCAGCCAGGCAAGCGTCGGTGTTTTCAGAGACCGCCTGAGCTTTGGGCTTCGGAGCTTGTCCCTGTGCAGTTGTGATGGGCACCTGCCTGCCAGCTTTTGGGGGACGCGTGGAGAGGAAGGAGCAGGGTTTCTCTTCCGGGCCTCACACAGAGGCCCTGGACCCGAGGGTCCTCTTTGAGCTTGGAGAGCAGGGCCGCAGTGCTGGCCTAGCCGGTAAGAAGCTTGTCACGGACAGGAGGAGCCTAGGGCTGCAGGCGGTCAGACCCCTCAGGAGCTCAGCAGAGGAAGGCTCTGGGAAAGGCTTGTAGGTGCTTGACTGGAGGCAGATTCGCCTTCCAGGCTTTTCTGTCTTGACGTTGGGTCTGAGCACCTTTGGTTTGCTGCAGACGCTGGGGTGCCGTTTGCTGGCGGCACCCTCCGCCGTGGGGGCGTCCTGGTGGACAGGCGGGGCTCCTGTGGAGTAAAGGCGGGCGCTGGGCCGCCGTTCTCTAG
This sequence comes from Sus scrofa, assembly GCF_054392235.1. Classification (NCBI taxonomy): domain Eukaryota; kingdom Metazoa; phylum Chordata; class Mammalia; order Artiodactyla; family Suidae; genus Sus; species Sus scrofa. Next base: position 91,608,041 of record NC_139398.1, read on the forward strand.
GCGACCACGTCGGTGGGGTTCCTGCAGCCGCCGGTGTCGCTGGCTTCATTTGCTCCGCTGCCCGTTTGAGGCCTCGTATCTCACGTTTCCCCAGACTCCCTGGAAAGCTAGCGATGGCGATGCTCTCTCGGCCCGTCCCACTCTGTCGCGACAGCGGCCCTCTCGGGAGCCGGCTCCTCTGCCCTCCTGCTGCACTTGAGCCTGGTCCTCAGTGGTGAGAGGCGTTGCGAGGCCGGGTCCCGGGCCCTGCGTGTGGGCCTGGGGACAGCGCTGGCGAGACCATTTCCATGCCTACTGTGTGGAGGGGGTGCCAACTTACCCTCACTTGATGTGTGAACAGAGGCACAAGCAGGAGCTTAGGACTCAGGCAGGATGATGGCAGCGCATCCGACGTCAGCTTCGGGCTCAGAGCCTGCCTTGGCTTCTTCATGATGCCCTCTCTGCTCTGTCCGGGCCCAGGAGGGATGGCTACACGGTGCTGTGTTGACGGGGCGCCTGTCCTCTGAGGGCCTCGGGGACCCCGCTCTCTTCCACTGCTGAGCTTGGCAGGGACCAGAGCCGGGTCTGTTTGTCTTTGCATCCAGTTTTCGTTTGGACCTGAAACACTGTGAAACAGCCCCTAGATGCGTATGTGGTGCTGTGACATGGGAGTTCCCGCTGCAGCGACGCGATTGCAAAGTCCTTTTATTCCGTTTCCCTTTTTAATTTTTCGCCCGGCAGCTGAAAGCGAGAGCACGCCTATTCAGCAGCTCCTCGAGCATTTCCTCCGGCAGCTGCAGAGGTAAAGAGTGTTTCTAAAGAGCTCGTGCTGGGGGCGGTTGGGTGTCTCCTCTCTGCGGGGTCTTGGCCCACCCGTGCCAGCCGTGCAGCGGATGCTGGCACGTCACCTTCACCGGGTAAAGCGCAGTCCACCCGGACAGGGGCCACCAGAGTGGGGAGGGAGCAGCGCTGGGAGGGCTGGAGAAGCCTCCTGGTCCAGCACGGGGTCCGAGACGCCCTGACGTAGATGACGCGACTGGAGCCAGGGTGGGAGCTTGAGAATTTTTAGTGATCAAAAGAGCACGGTTTTAAAGAGCCATGAGTTTGGTCGTCTTTAGAAAAGACCTTAAGATTCGGCCCGTTGTATTGGTTTTTGCATTGTGAGGGATCTTGCCCAGGTATTTAGATCTTGGGTTTTTCGAATTTAAATAAAGGTGTTTTCGTTCTCAGAAAAGATCCTCACGGCTTTTTTGCTTTTCCTGTCACGGACGCCATTGCCCCTGGGTACTCGATGATAATAAAACACCCGATGGACTTTGGCACGATGAAGGAGAAAATCGCCGCTAACGAGTACAAGTCGGTCACGGAATTTAAGGTAAATCAGCTTTGCTCCTGGAGCAGCGGCAGAAAGCCCCATGTGCTCCCGTCCGGTGGGCGCTTGTAAGGCTTGGGTCGTTTCCAGTCGAAGGTTTGTTTTTTGTTTTTTGTTTTTTTTCGTCTTTTTGCCATTTCTTGGGCCGCTCCTGTGGCGTATGGAGGTTCCCAGGCTAGGGGTCTAATCAGAGCTGTAGCCACCGGCCACGCCAGAGCCACAGCAGTGCAGGATCCGAGCCGCGTCTGCAACCTACACCACGGCTCACGGCAACGCCAGATCGTCAACCCACTGAGCAAGGGCAGGGACCGACCCCACAACCTCATGGTTCCTAGTTGGATTCGTTAACCATTGCGCCACGACGGGAACTCCCCAGTTGAAGGTTCTTAGGGGCGAGTCTGTGTTGGACTGTTTCACAAACGCCAATCGGGGAGCGGGTTAGTTGAGATTTTCCCCGTGTTTCGGCCTCGAAGCTGTCCTGCTGGCACACGATTAGACGGGGTTTTAAGTTACTGTGCGGGGATAGGGGGACCTGCTGGGTCAAGCAAGGGTGTGCTCGGTTTGGCCCAGCTCTAGAAGGGGGACTCTCAGAAACAGGTTTTTCTGATTCTTAGTTTTGTCTTGTGATAACATAGTTTACTGTTTAGGAGAGTGAGTTTTAGTGAGTCCTCTCGAGAGCTCAGTTCCCGTCTCTAAGAACTGGCTGTGAAAGGTGAAAATCGCTTGTCGGTGTTGAAACTCAGGAAAATCAGAATGAGCGCTTGACAGCGTTGGTAGTGGCGTCATTAGAAAAGGCATTAGGTTTCTTCTTAGGTTCTGTTAACTTTGAAAAAGCTCGGTTTTTCTGTTTTCGTTTACTGGAGACCTTCCTGAGAGCACGTGTTGACCTGCAGAAACAACACAGCCGATAAAGGAGAGTGGGAGAGAAGGGGACTTTTCATAGGAGGGGCCCAGTGGGCAGGTGGGCAGGGACAGTCCATGCCCTAAGGTCCACCTTCCTACTTGCGGGCCCCCAGTTTGGTCCCTCACCCAGGGGCAGAGCCCAGGTGTGGATAGCGCCCGCCTCGTCCTCAAGAGAGCACTAGGAAGCCACCACCCGTGGGACCTGTGGTGGCGGGGGGTTGCTTTACAGCTCGGTCCCAGCCCCGGGGACACTGGCACAGAGACTTGGTCAGGGCTGCAGGTAGCACACACCGCATTAGCGGTCACTGTCCGTCTGATGTCCAGTTCACCGGGGCAGGTGTGGTAGGTAGGTGATGAAACACGGATTTTTCACCTAACTAACTTGTAACAAAAGTCATTCTTGAGGCTGTCCCCGTTTGAGAGAAAGTGCTTTTGTAGTGGAACTAGAGTAACTGCAGACAGATGTGCAAACCTTATGGGAAAATCCCCGAGAGGTTCATCCCTCTGCTGCGGCGTAAAAGAGGCTGTTGTTGGTTCTTCACGCCCCAGCTCCTTCTAGGGAGGGGAGGGGCTCTCAGGGAGGAAGTGCAGGGACCCCGTCGGATGCGTGCGTGGCCTTCAGGAAGAGGCCAGCCCGCCCTGGCCAGTGAAGACCAACGAGAACGTCTCAGAGGTTTAAAACCCGAGTCTTTAGTTCCTCGGCCGCAAACGGCAGTGAAGCGAGGCTGCTTGCCGTGGTACGGCTGGATCTGAAGGTTACGGTGCCAAGTGAAGGCCGGGGTTAGAGAGACGGACACCGTGCAACAGGTGGCGCCCAGGAGCCGCCGGGGGAGGCGGCAGCGGACTGCCAACGGGAGCGCAGCCGCGGCTGCCCGTGCGCCCGGGGGAGGGCCGGGGAGGAGCGCGGCGCTGCTGGGTCCACACTGCCGCACAGAGAGCCAGGGAGCGGCCCCGGGGCTGCCCAGCAGCTCGGGGGCGGTCCCCGGTACCTGCCAGTCATCTATGGCGGGAGAGACGTGTGTGGGACACGGACGGAGTCGCTTTGTTTTGCGCCTGATGCTGACCCAGCATTGCAAGGTAACCGCACTTCAGGTGACGAAGCTACTGGAACTCCAAGAGCCAGGTCGTTTCCCGCTCCACTTCGCCCTCTGCCTTTGGTGCTTTTGTGGCCCCATTTGTGGCCTGTGGAGGTTCCGGGGGGTAGGGGGTCTATTCGGAGTTGCTCCTGCTGGCCTCCGCCACAGCCACAGCAACACCAGTTCCGAGCCGCGGCTGCGACCGACCGACACCACGGCTCACGGCAACACTGGATCCTTAACCCACTGAGCGAGGCCAGGGATCGAACCTGCAACCTCTCGGTTCCTAGTCGGGTTGGTTTCCGCTGCGCCCTGACGGGAGCCCCTCCATGGGCCTCTTTTGGTAGTGATCTCGGCTCTTTGCTGTTATCTGGACGGTGTTACAAACACGGCGAATTCTCTTTCTTTGCAGGCAGATTTCAAACTGATGTGTGACAACGCAATGACGTACAACAGGCCGGACACCGTGTACTACAAGTTAGCGAAGAAGATCCTTCACGCGGGCTTTAAGATGATGAGCAAAGTAAGAAACCCCCTCCGGGCGGGCGAGGAGCCCAGGCCTGAGCGTCCTCCTGCGCTTCTCGTGCCTAATGAGAAACTCACAGCGAATGACACGCTTCCATCCGTCTGTCCCTGGCCACGGCGTGGACCCCTCCCCTCAGGGTGCCCCTGCCACGCTCTCCAGGTCCCCGTCCTGCAGGCACCCCCGTCCCTCTGCTCCTGCCCCAGCTGAGCCCCATGGGGTTGGCACCAAAGCCGAGGCTCTCGGTCTCACTGGATTGCAGCCTGCTTGGTGGGTCTCTTTGGCGTGGCTGCCTCCCTGTGTCAGACCCCCCGCCCCCGCCCCCGCCCCTCCCCGGCCATCCCAAGTGGCTTCCCATCTGTCCCGAGCCAGGCTGCATGCATCACCATCTAGGACCAGCGCCTGGTGCCTGCCTGGCCAGTAGGTGAGGCGCGGCCCCTGCTGGCTCCGCGGCGCTGGGCAGGTGCGGCGCCGTGTGGAGGGTTAGCTTTGGCCGGGCGAGGCCGCGGGCGCCCAGCCATCCCGTCGTCACGGCGCCTCGGCCGCAGGGAGAGGTAAAGCGCGGCTGCTCTGTGCTCTTCTGCTTCTAGGAGCGGCTGCTGGCTTTGAAGCGCAGCGTGTCGTTCATGCAGGACATGGATTTCTCTCAGCAGGCCGCGCTCCTGGGCAACGAAGACACAGCTGTTCAGGAGCCCGTCCCCGAAGTCGCGCCCGTGCAAGTAGAAACTGCCCGGAGGTCCAAAAGGCCGAGTAGAGAAGCCATCAGGTAAAGGCCGGCCTGGTGGAGCCGGGCCTCGTGGGCGCCCAGACGGCAGCGGCCCGAGCGGCCCCGGGGGCCCATGCGCCCGGGCTCCCAGCGGGAAGTGGACCCCCCACCCCACCCCCCCGCTCACTGGAGGTGGGGCGACCACAGCGGTGGAGACGACCGCGCCGTCTCTGCCGGCCCTGGTCCCCGAGGTCCGTCGTGCACTTCGCTCTGTGTGCCCCCCACCACGTGCCAGCGCACACGGTGGCTTGTCCTGGAGCAGAGTCACTGTCGCCCTGGCAGGCATACACATGTGCTCTGCCCCAGGCGAGGCGCGCCGGGCCCGTCTCTAGCCCTCAGCTGCCCACTGCTGCCTGGTCCCTGCCGCTGCCATTTAGGGCCTTTGTCGACCTGTCACTTCAGAGAAGTCCCCTCACGTGTAGGTCACGGACCGCAGCCTGGGCTTGCCTGGCCCTGGCCCCGGCCCCGGGCACAGTCACATCCCTTGAGCAGCTAGCATGCGTGGGCAAGGAACACCTTGCCCGGAGCTGCGAACCCTGTCCTGGGGGCTTCCTGGGGGCCCCAGATCTAGAGCCTCTGCAGGAGGGGCCGCCTCCTCGGGTGCTGGCACGGCTCCTGCTCTGCCTGTAGGGGCTCTGGCTGTGCCTGGGCCTGGCGGGGCCGCTCCCCGGCTCAGGCTCACTGTCGGCACCTCCATGGCCAGCGGGGGCCACGTCACTTTTCCTGATGGCATCTCGAGTGGCGCTGTGTTTTGCGAGGCTTGTGGTTGTCCCCTGCTCCGTTGCTCTTAAAGCGACAGAAAGTCATTGCTGAGACGTGAGACCATGGAGCCATCTTCTTGGCTTGTGGTTTTGTTTTATCTGGAGGAAAGCGCTTGTTTTGTCGTGGTTAGAGGTGACAGGAAGGGACTCAGGTGCGCCTCCCGCTGCTCCTCCCGGTCCCTTGTGACCTGGCGCAGCATGAGGGTCAGACCAGGGTGAGGCCTTGGCGCGCGCTCCCTGGTGACTGGTGTGCGTTCCTGCCCCGTAGCTGCATGTTTGAGCCGGAAGGCAACGCCTGCAGCCTGACGGACAGCACCGCAGAAGAGCACGTGCTGGCCTTGGTGGAGCACGCGGCCGACGAGGCCCGGGACAGGATCAACCGGCTCGTCCCCGGGGGCAAGGTAGCATCTCCTGCCGGGGGCACAGCCATCAGGGTCGAGAGGCTAGCAGGCCGCTGTGAGCATCTGGTCAGAGCTCCGCCCGTGTCCCAGCGGTGCCCTCATCACCGGAGGGGGCGGGGGGACGCCACGGGCGGGCCCCTGGAGGGCGGGAGGGTGTGTGGCGTGTGGGTCCCTCCAGCAGAGGGGTTCACGTCCCTCGCTGGACGGAGGCCCGGCCCACCCTCTCCCTGGGTCCTCACGTCTCTGTGCGGCCCTGTGGTCGCCTGCGGGTCTGAGCCAGGCGTGACAGGCGTGAGCCCCACCATCCGGCGAGCCCCTCCCCTGAGACACGAGAGCATCTAGACCAGTGTGTCCGACAGCAGCAGTGTGACCAGAGTTCCCACTGGGGCAGAGCAGCTTCAGAGCTGGACTGGTATCCGTGAGGATGCAGTTCGATCCCTGATCTCGCTCAGTGGGTTAAGGATCCTGTGTGGCTGTGGCTGTGGTGCAGGCCGGCAGCTGCAGCTCCCACTCGCCCCCTGGTCCAGGGACCTCCATATGCCACGAGGGCCACCCTAAAAAGACAGGGCACGGGTGAGAGGACCTGGGCACGTGGTCATTCGTGAGCAGGTCTTAAGATCCAGGGAAGATCCGAGGCGCGTCCGTGGTCTTTGTGGGTGGGGAGCGAGGAACTTGGAGGCTTTGGGGTCTCACCCTGTCGGCCACGCTCCGAGGCCCCTGTCCTGCTGGCGCCTTGGGGGAGGGCTCGGCGGGGAGCCGCGGCCGCGGGGCTCAGGCGCACTTCCTTGCAGATGGGCTACCTGAAGAAGGGCGGCGACGGCAGCCTGCTCTACAGCGTGGTCAACGCCGCCGAGCCGGACGCCGACGGTGGGTGGCCCGCGCGCGCCGCTCCCCGGGACCACCAGCCTGCCTGAGACGCGCCTTTTCTCTGGCCAGGAGGCCGTGTCCGGGGCCACGCCGAGCGGCGCCAGTGTGGTCCGTGGACCGAGGGCGGCCCTCTGGCCGCCGGGAGATGCCGGGCAGGCCTTTCTGACCAAGGGCCCCAGGACAGCCGGCGGCGCTGGGTCGCCCGCCCACTCCCCAGGCTGTGGGAGGCCCTGGCGGTTGGCTCGCCCCGCAAGCTCTGTCCAGGGCCCCTCTGTGGGAACCGCAGTGCCAAGCTCTGCCTACCCTCCAAGCCAGGCGCCGCTGCCCCGCACGGCGACGTGCCGGTTACACCGGAGACGATCCGGGAGGCACCGGAGTTCCTTCCAAAGGGCCTGTCCAGCCTGCATAGTCGCGGCCATGGCCTCTTTAACGGGTGTTTCCACCTTCTGGGAAATAGTTCTGATGTGCGTGTGACCGTGCAGACACACACGCACACGCGTGCTCACACCCACATGGGAAGTGGAACACTACCTGGTTCCCCCTGCCGGCCGACGCCCAGGCGCTCTGTTCCCAGCCTGGGAGCGGGATTGCTGGGCACAGAGTTCTCTGCTGGGTGTGGAGGGCAGCACTGACGGCTTCTCCTGACCTGGAGCTGGCACGAGGCCCAGTGTCTCGAGAGAGAACAGGCGAGCCAGGGTTCCGACGGGGGGGTGGGGGGAAGGGTCCCGCTGGGGCTGCGTGAGCTCCACCAGGGCACACGGCGTAGGGAAGGCGCGCTCTCGGGACCCGCTGCAGGCAGAGCTTCACTGTTGCCAGTAAGGCACGTGGGACGGGAGGTTGGGAGGGGACACTGCTCTGTCCTGGCAGAGCTGGTCTTTCCTTACGTCACCGGTGGGGGATCTGAAGTTGGGTTGCGGGGTGTTGAAGGTCAAAGGTCGCTGGCTCCTGTAGATTCTGCTCCAGGGGCCTCTTCTCGGGGAGCCCCCCCTACCTCACTGGGAGGCAAGGTGGGAGGGCGTGCGCAGTGCCACCGGCTCACGCCTGGTGCCCTTGCAGAGGAGGAGACGCACCCGGTGGACCTGAGCTCGCTGTCCAGCAAGCTGCTCCCAGGCTTCACCACACTGGGCTTCAGGGAGGAGCGGAGGAGCAGAGGTGAGTGCCCACCCCCCCCCCCCCCCGTTCCTGGCCCCCTTGGAAACCCGAGCAGGGACAGGCAAGGCCTCCTTTTCCTGCTTGGGGGGGCGGAGGTGTCTCCACCCCACAGTTTGGGCCACAGTCAGGGTGGTAGCCGTGCCATGGTTTAGTGGTGGCATTTTAACTTCTCCGATGAATTATCCCTGGTCATCCACTTGGGTTGGGGCCGTGCGCGCAGCAGAGACGCCAGAGCGTGGGTCTCGCTGGCCAGCGCAGGGTACGGGGTGGGGCCGGGCGGGCGGCGTGGTTGCTCCAGCTCCGGTTCGCCCCCTGGCCGGGGAACCTGCGTGGTGGTCGCGCTGGGCGCTCTGGTTGGCTTAGTGGCGTTTGTCCCACACGGTAGTTTTAGTTCCAGGGATGTGTGGCGGTGGGGACGTTTCGATTGTTCCACAGATGTGCTCCCGGCTCCCCCTCCTGTGCCCCGGCCACGACCCTCGCCCCCACCCCCAGGAGCATCCCTGAGGCCTCAGGTCCCCACCACCCGGCTCCTGGAGCGCCCCAGCGGCCAGGCTGAGGCGGCGAGGGCGCGGGCTGTGCAGAGCGGCGGCCGCCGCGTGACGCGCCTCTCTCCCCGCAGTCACCTTCCTGTCCAGCGCCAGCACCGCGCTTGCCCTGCACAGCAACTCCGTGTTGGGCGATCTGAAGTCGGATGAAGCGGAGCTGCTCTACGCGGCCTACGGAGACGAGACGGGCGTGCAGTGCGCCCTGAGGTGGGTGGGGGTCCGTCCTCTCATCGTGGCCAGGGTGGACGGCCGTCCCCGCAGCAGGTCCCCGCAGCAGCAGCAGCAGCAGCAGCAGAGCCCAAGAGCTTTTTCGGCCCAGCGCTGTGTCTGCTGCAGGCCAGCCTTGAGGTGCAGGTGTCGTGATTCTAAGGATGACGATCCAGGCCGTGGCTCGCAGAAGGCTGCCGGGCTGGGACCAGCAGTGCCGGTTCCGCAGAGGCGGAGTCGTGTGCGTGGGTCGGTCGGACTGCAGAGGGCACCTGACAGGGCAGCGTGAGCAGCGCAGCCGCACACTCGGCGGCGGCCTCCCGGCCGTGCGGATACTGCCCGCGCCGTGTCCTCACACAGCCTCCCCTCTGGGCGGGGCTGTCCCGGCTTGGCTTGTAGGGACACCCGCCTGAGAGCTGAGGGCCCAGGCTTCACGTGCAGTCACGTTTTTGAGGTACCGGGGCCCAGGGCTTCATCGTGTGAATTTCGGGGACACAGTTGAGCTGCCAACTAGGATGTGACGTTAAGTTCTATAGTGTTGCAGTTCTCTATAGCTGCTCTTGGGTTTTTTGTTTTTTTGAGATAAGGTAAAAGCAGCTCACGGGTGGAATCTTAGTGATTTTTTTAACAGGGAAGTAATAATTTTGCTAGTCTCTGACAAGGAGGATCTGTCCACATTAGGCCTTTGTTTCATTCCAAAAAGAATGTAGAACACATTTGGGGCATCAGCTTCTAGTACAGTGAGTGGACGTCTACACTGGATTTGGTGTGAAAAAGCAGTGACAGGAGCAAACTACCCGTGGCCGAGGGACTGTGCCCTTTGCTCCCTGTCGCCCTGTCAGCAGCTCACCGCTCTTCGGGGCACAGCTCACCAAGGGTTTTATTCAGTCATCTGCTGTGTCTGCTGCAGGCCTTCGTGAGGCCAGACTGAGCTGCAGCCACCCCCCAAGTGCCTGCTCGTGAGAGGTGCACGGATTCTGGGTGCTGTGCAGCAACAATCACGGCCTCGCGAGCAGCCCAGGAAAGCGGGCACGCGGCCTGGCCAAGGCCACGCTGTTCCTGGTGCCAGGCCCTTCCTCCCAGGCCTCCGGGACCCGCCGGGGGGTTCTCGCGCACCCCTGCCCCTTCCCAGGTGCTCCTTTGGCGACTGCGCTGCAGTCCAGGCCCTTCTGGGCCTCTGCCCGGTTCTGCTGCCAGGGCTGTGGGCCTCTGTTCGGGCCTCTTTTGTGAGCGACGTGGTTTTCTTTTGGGCTTTCATTCACATGACCCAAAAATCAACGTGCTGCTCCGAGGTGCCCATGGGTGGCCCTGTGCTGCGTTGTCTCCCAGCTCCTTGACTCTGTAAATGCCAAACACACATGGCCGCTCTTCTGTTGTAAGTCGGGGTGAGGTCCTTAGCCGCGTGGGCACACGGCTCCTCACTTTGCTTGCTTTTTAATGAACAGTCTTTTTCTTGAGAAAACTCTTCTGGGTCGCTGGTCACGCTGCCGGACTGCTGTCCACTCCCCGCGCCACCCTGTCCAGGAGGGGCCTCGGGCTCGGGGAGAGCCTGTCTCGGGTGCAGCCGGGATGGGGCAGCAGGGAGCTGCTGTTCCAGCCTCTTCTCTCGCGGCCCCTCCCAGCCTGCAGGAGTTTGTGAAGGATGCTGGGAGCTACAGCAAGAAAATGGTGGACGACCTCCTGGACCAGATCACCGGCGGAGACCACTCGCGGATGCTCTTCCAGCTGAGGCAGGTGGGCTGCGCTGGGGCCCCTCCCGGGCAAGGAGCCCACCCAGCTGGGGCCGCGAGGTGGGGGCAGCTCTTCCTGCTGTGCTGGTCGTTACTTACTGTTTGTCTTTTCTTTTGAGCAGTTATTTTTCAGGGAAACGAGAAAGGTCGTCCCCCCGGGCCCGTGGTCTCTGGCCCTCTGCCCCCACTTTCTTTCAGCCGCCGCCACTTTCCTTCATCCCGAAGAATTTCCTCTGGTGTTTTTCTAAGGACAGATTTGCTGGCAGTGGATTTGCCCAGTCTTTCTGTATCTGAAGTGTCTTTACCTTTCTTTTTTGAAACTTGTCTATGCTGGGGTGGAATCACAGGCTGATGTCTTTTCCTCTGCCTAAGACAACGCCTGAGGAGCTCCCGCCGTGGCACAGCTTGTTAAGAATCCCACTGCAGAGCTGCTGCTGTGGCACAGTGGAAATCAGTGGTGTCCTGGGAGCACCAGGATGCAGCTTCGATCCCTGGACTGGCACAGTGGGTTCAGGATCTGACCCCTGGCCCGGAAACTCCATATGCTGCAGGGCAGCAAAAAAAAAAAATCCGACTGCATGCAGCGGCTTCAGTTTCTGCGGAGGTGCAGCTTTGACCCCCGCCCGGTGTAGGGCCTGGCGTTGCCACGGCTGTGATGCAGGCCACAGCCACAGCTTGGATTCCATCTCTGGCCCAGGAATGTCCATGTGCCACAGGCCACGTGTGGCCACAAAGCTTCAAGGGGTTGCCCTTGGCCTGTTTGGAGAAAACGTGCTGCCTGCTGCTCTAAATGCTTTTAAGTTTTGTTCTTTGTGACGGCTTTTCATCACTTCCCTTCCGGCCTACACTGCAGCCACAGCAACGCCGGAACTGCAGCGCACTGAGCAAGGCCAGGGATGGAACCCGCGTCCTTGTGGATGCTGGTTGGATTCATTTCTGCTGTGCCATGACGGGAACTCCTTATGTGCTTTTCTTTGTATTCATTCCGCTTAACATTGGTTGAGCTGCTTGGGTCCATTGGTTTATAGTTTCCATCAAACTTGGAATATTTTCACTCTTCAAATATGTTCTTTCTTTCTGTGTAAGCTTTTTTTAACGCAGAGGTGTGTCCGGTGTACAGCATAGAGATAAGCGACTTTGAGAGGTTTCCCTGCACTTGAAGTGAGCGTGCAAGGGTGACGATGCTTTGCGCGCCATGCAGCCTTTTCCCGTGGTGGGTCTTAGGTTTGATAGCGCGGCGCTTGACCCCCCGCCCTCCTTCTCCCCACCAGCAGCCACCCGTTTGTTCTCTGTGTCTGTGAGGCTGTTTCTTTTTGGTTCTATTCACTGGTTTGTTACATGTTTTAGATGCTGCCTCTGAGGGAGAACATACAGTATTTGTTTTTCACTTGGCACAATACTCTCCAGATCCATTCATTGTGTTGTTGCAGATGGCAAAATTTCATTTTTTCATGTCCGAGTAGTAGTCCATGGTGTGTGTGGACCACATTTGGGTCTTCAGTCTATTTTGAGTCTATTTGGGTTTTTTGCTTTTTTAGGGCCGCACCTGCAGCCTATGGAGGCTCCCAGGCTAGGGGTCGAGTTGGAGCTGTAGCTGCCGACCTACACCACAGCCACAGCCACACCAGATCCGAGCCACATCTGCACCCTACACCACGGCTCACGGCAGTGCTGGATCCTTAACCCACTGAGCGAGGCCAGGGATCAAACCCGCATCCTCGCGGATGTGGGTTGGGTTCATTATCGCTGAGCCACAGTGGGAACTCCAGAGTGTGTTTCATTGGAGGGTGTTCTGCTCTCTTTATTTGCACGTGCTGTCCGGTTTTCCCAGGACCCTTACTGCGTGGGCTGTCTTTGCGTGGATTGGCAGAACAGGCCTTGTTAACGGGCCGCAGGACCTAAGCTCACCTGCACACAGTCAGTGGGGTCCCCCCCGAAACAGCAGTGGCACTTTCCACAGAGCCGGAACCATGATCTTAAAATTCCTGAGGAAACACAGGAGAGCCTGACTGACCAGAGCTGGGGCGCCGCCCTCAGACCTGAGCTGCGCTGCCAGGCTCCCGTCACCAGAGCGGCATGGTGCTGGCACACAGGCTCTAGCCGGCCGGAGGGGGTGCCTGGCCCGGGGCCCCGGCCCCCCAAGGGAGGTGGGCGCAGGCGTCCTCACCCTTTGGCTGTTCCCCGCGCTGCCCTGTGGCCGGGGCGCCGTGTCTCCCGTTCTCTTCCATCCACGCCCCCGGGGCTGTGGGCAGGTGGCGCACTGCTTCAGCTCCGTGTCACTCGGGGTTGGCGGCCCCAGCGTCGCTGCCCACGCAGGGCCACCGTGATTCACAGGATGCCTGCCCACGAGGCCAGCTGAGCCCTGGATGGGCAGCTGTTCCCTCGCGGGCAGGCGAGCCGTCTGTGTGAGATTCTTCTGGACACCTGGTCTTGTCTGCTTTGCCTTGCAGAGGAGAAACGTCCCGGTGAAGCCTCCGGACGAGGCCAAGGTGAGTCCCAGGGACGAGGTAGGAAGAGCCTCGTCGTTAGGGCCCCGCTGGGACGCCGGCCTTTGATGTGTGTTTGGACGCCCGTTCGGTTCTGACGAGGAGGCGGAAGGGGGTCTCCCCTCCTGCGGTCCGGAGGCCGCAGCGCAGGGTGGGGTGTGGGGCCTGGGCTGCGGGGTTCCCTGGCCTTGGTGGCCGGGGTCGGCACCCGGCAGAGTGTCAGGCTCCCGTCGGCGGGCTTTTGGAGGATTGGGGGGCTGCGCGGGCGTCTCCCCGGAGGCCCGTGGGCGGCCGGGCCCGACCTCTTTAACGTACCTTTGGTCAGGGCCTTGGGACACGGGTCCCCCCGCGAGATGGGCGAGCAGATCCGGCCGAGGGGGGAGAGAGCGTGGCAGCTAATGGCTGCGAGCCGCGGTCTCTGGTGTCAGAGCACCGCGGTGGTCGCGGGACTCCTGTAGGAATTTGTGGCAGCAGTGGCCCTGGGGCCTCGCCGGTCACCGGGCTCCTGAGCTGAGCCTGGCTTGTCTGTGGTCTTGAGTCAGCACGGAACAGTTTGCTCGAGGGAGAAGCTGTCAGAGCACAGACAAGTCGGTTTGATGGACGCCGAGTGGGGGCAGCATGTTCATGGATCCCCAGGGCCAGGGCGGCCCCCAGGAGAGGAGAGGGGTCCCCGGTCCCGTACACCCTTGCTCGGCGGTAGAGGCCTCGTCCCTCCTCTGGGTGGCAGCAGACGTCTGTCCCCACCGTGCAGGCTGGGAGCTCTGAGCTGTGACCCTGGGAGAGGGGAGGGTGGAGCCTGCGAAGGACACCGGCGCCCGCCAGGCTCGTGGAGCTCTGTTTGCTCCTTGGGGAAGAAACGGTGCCGCTCCCGTGTCCTCGGGGGAGGGCTTGTCATCCCCCAAGAACTCTGCAGCGGTGGCGGGACCCAGCAGCAGCATGAACGAGTGCGATCCGGCGGAAGTCGCGGGCCTGCGGTGACGTGGTGACCCCCCAGAACCCTGCAGGTGGTCGCAGAGACTCCCTCAGCTTTAGCTACGCGCTGGCCCTTGAAGCAGCGGACGGGGCTGGGAGATGTGTGTGCGGGGGCCCGCGCTTTGGGGAAGGCAGGGCGCTCCTGCGAAGGGGGCAGGAAGTGTCGGGGCCTCCGGGCAGAGCCGGGGCGTGTGCGCTGCTGGGAACCTGCCATGTTCCCTGCTTGGTTCCTGAAGACCGCCTGCGCCCCGCGGGGCTCCTGTGCCCCGTGTTTCCTCAGCACCCGTGGGTCCCGAGACCAGCAGCCGTCCTCGTTGGTCCGGCTGAGGGCGGCCGCTCGTGAGCCTGGGCCCCGTGCTGCCTGAACTGCAGCACCGCAGAGCAGGCCTTTCCTACCCGGTGGCGTTCCTGGCCCGCTCAGTCCCCCTCTCCTCTGTCTCACGTGACTGTCTCCTGCAGGCCGGGGACCCTCTCGGGGACGGCGGCTCCGCCCTGGACTTCATGGCCATGAAGTCCTATTCAGACGTCTCTCTGGACATCTCCGTGCTCGGCTGTCTGGGTAGGTCGTGCAGGGCGTTTCCGCCCAGGCCTGGCCCGGGGGGTGCCCCGCTTGCTCCCGGGAGGGCGGCTTGCCCGGCCAGCTGGCCGTAGAAGAGGACCCCCAGCCAGCGCCTGCCTGGCTCCTTTCTGACCTCAGGGGTCGTCCACTGGGGCCCCTTGATCCCATGGGCGGGGCAGCGGCAGCGCTGTGTCCCTCCCACCCAATCCCCCCTCCCCCCGCCCCCGTGTCGGCCTTGGCTCCCTCGCCCGCGGCTGGCACAGCCGTCCCGGCTCCGTTCCCTTCATCCCACAGGGCACTCTGGAGGCGCACGGAGCCCTCGCCCTGGAGCGGAGCCCTCGCCCTGGAGCGGGCCGTCCGTGCTCTCCCAGGGGCCGGCCTGTTGCTCACCAGCTCTCCTTTCTCTGGCTGAGACTCAGATTTTCTGCATGTTGCTGGGGTTTCCGTGGTTTGATTAGAACGTGCCCTAGTTTGCTGTCCCTTCATTTCGTTCTTCTTGGGTTACGTTTAGCTGTTGGCCAGTGGTTCCTGGTTTTTACTGCATGGGGGGCTTTGGCCCCAGGCGCTTCAGCTCTCCCCTGGCCCACTTCTGCCACTTGCCTCAGCTCCTTTTTGCTCTGCTCGGTTTCAGGTGCCAGGCAGCCTCGGAGGGCCCCGGGCGCTCCTCCCGCCGGCTGATCTGCTGGCCCCCAGGTTCCCTGCTCCCCTTTTCATTCTGGAAGCTCCACCCGGCCTTTCCGTGTCCTCCACTCCTGCCTCCCTTCTCTGTCCCTTGCCTTTTGAACAGGTGGCGCGTGTTCCCAGGTCACTGTCCTGTATCTCGTTTGCCGTGTTCCTCCCTGGTGGGGCCACGGCCCCCGCTCCTCCGCCTGCCTCTCGCCATTTGTTGGAGGCCGGCTGCAGGCACTAGACTTAGCCACCGCCTCTGATTGCGCCGTGTGGACGGGTCATCGGGCGACTTTGAGGGTCGGCCCTGTCCAGGCTTTGCTTCCAGGCATTCTTAGGGCCCAGAGCCGCAGTCAGGGTCCCCCTGCCGGGCCTGGGACGAAGGTGATCACCGGCGCGTGTGCCGCTCTTGACCCCGTGAGGTCGTCCTCACGCGGGCGCAGGTGGCGCTCGCTCAGGCCGCAGCCCTCTGGAGCGCAGATGCCATGGCCCCTTGTCTGCAGGGAAGGTGAAGAAGGAGCTGGACCATGATGATGGCCCCTTGAGCCTGGACGAGACCACGAAGCTCCTCCAGGACCTGCACGAGGCGCAGGCAGAGCGCGGGGGCTCCCGGCCGTCGTCCAACCTCAGCTCCCTGTCCAACGCCTCGGACAGGGACCAGCATCACCTGGGTGAGGCCCGCGGGCGCCCTGCCCGCCCCGCCCCCGGGACCCCAGGGCACCTGCTCCCGCCCCCGGGACCCCAGGGCCCCCGCTCCCCCCCCGGGCCCCGCCCCCAGCACTCCCTGGGCAGGCGGCTGCGCTGACGTGAAGGGTTAATCTTAGGAATTTGGGGGCTCTGTGTGTCTGGAAGAGCCCCAGCCAGTCCTGTGGGCCCGACAGCCTCTCAGAATCGGGTCTCTTTCTGCTGTCACTGCTCGTAGTCCCAAAGCTGCGTGGGGACCAGGGTGTCCTCCAGGGCCCTCATTCAGGGGAAGTACACGGCCTTTCTCGGCCTAGGGACCCCGAGTTTAACAAGCGAGGACCCCCCCAGAAAGCGGGCAGACGCCTGTCTCCTGGCTCCTCGGAAGTGCCCCGCTGTGGCCTCGGCTGCTGTCGCAGCTCCCAGACGCAGAGGCTGAAGTGCTCTTTCAGCAGCACGAACCTTGGTGTTGTGGGGAGAGGGGATTGGCTGTAGAGGTTTGGCTAAAACTGTCTAAATAAGGACCCGTCTGGTCGGTTAAGCTTGTGACAAATGGCACAAGGAGGTCCCGGGTGACCCCGGCTGGGCCCAGAGTGAGGACCACAAGGTCCTCGTGGACTCGTGGGGACGTTGGCGCGGCTCAGGGTGGTGGGGGGCTCAGCGCCCACCTCCCTCTGCAGAGCGTCCACAGCCACGTCTGGGAAGGCCCCACCGGGGCCACGGCGCTGCGGCTGAGCCCTCTGCTGCCCGCAGACGCTGGCACTCAGCCGGGCCGCTGGGGCCGTGGGCTTGAGCGCCAACACGCGGGCTGAGACGTCCCTTCTTGGCCTGACTGCAGGGAGCCCGTCCCACCTCAGCGTCGG
This sequence comes from Sus scrofa, assembly GCF_054392235.1. NCBI lineage: Eukaryota > Metazoa > Chordata > Mammalia > Artiodactyla > Suidae > Sus > Sus scrofa. The sequence goes on from NC_139398.1 coordinate 91,624,550, forward strand.
GGAGCAGGCCGAGGGGACCCACGACCCGTACGAGTTTCTGCAGTCTCCCGAGCCTGCGGCCGCCACGAAGAGCTAAGCTTGTCGATAGTCTCACGGTTTTATTTGCATGTAGAGGTCGCGTCCTGAGACAGAGACTTTGCCTCTGTCCCCTCGGCCTGCGGGAGCCGCCGGGGAGACAGTGAGGGGCTCTGGGATCGTGTCATCGCGGCTCCAGCGTTTCTGTCGATGGTCTTGCGGCCCCTGTGGCGGAATCACGTATAAAAGGCATGTGACAGATGCCCCGAAGCCGGTGTGATCTGTCCCTAAGCTTGAGTCGGTGTCCTTCCCTGTGGCTGTGTGGACACGTCCTCCGAGTGGCCGCGGAAGCAGCCCTGGGGGGGAGCTGTGCTCTGTGGGGGTCCTGCCTGGTCCTTGCCCCCCACATCCCATTTCTGAGGCAGGTCAGGGCAGAGCCACGTGGGAGCCAGGCGTGCGCCCTCCCGGCCCCGGACAGGCAGGGGTCTCTGACCCGTGTGCTCTGGGAGGGGTGCGTGCCGTGAGGCTGGCCTTCCTGCGGGCACAGCGCAGTGTTAAGTGACTCTTTGTTCCAGATGTGTTTACTGGATGTGTGTTTGTATGATGCCAGTGCAGCTCTTAATAAAAAGATACGCACAGCGCAACGTTACGTGTCGTTATTTACGGCATTGCCAGGTGGGGATGGTGTTCCTTCTTCCTGGTATCGTCTCCGCCGCCGCCTTGGCACCTGGCCCGGTTGTTGGCACCACAGTGAGGTCCAGGGCCGTGCCCGTCCCAGCACAGCTCTGTGGGCAGGACCAGTCCTGGGAGAGGCATGTGACCCAACGGCAGCATCGGCATGACGTGCCCAGGCCCGGGAGCAGTGCTGGGGACACCTGGTCAGGCTAGACAAGGATCCCCCAGAACACTGGGTGGGGGACACAGCAGCAACTCCCAGGGGGCTTGGGGAGCAGAGAGCGGAGCAGATGCCCGGGAGGGCTGGAGGGCGCCATAGAGATGGTAGAGGTGGCAGCTGGCCCCCGCCAGGGGGTCAGAGGGGTGGCAGGTGGGCTCTGCTGCCCCCAGCAGGTCTCAGAGGGCCAGGTCTCCACTGTGTGGCCTCATGGGCGTGGGTTCTAGCATCTCCTTTGGAGGCTCTGCCTCTCCCTGGCCTGCAGCCTGCATTCTCGGTTGGTGCCATGTGACGGGTATAGCACGTGATGGTGAAGCTACCGAGAGAACATGGGGCCCTAGAGCCCCAGACCCCCCCAAAGGGCATATCCCCCCCCCCCCCACTGGGCCACATCAGGCTGCAAGACGGGAGGTCTGACGCACCCCTTGGCCGTACGGAGTTGCTGCGGCCTCCAGACCTCGGGCAGAGGTGCGGGTGGCAGGATGTCTAGGGCACGGCGTGCTGGGGAGCCCACCTGCTGTTCGCCGAGCTGCTCACCCACCAGGAAGGAGGGCCTGCCCACCAAGGTCGTGTTTTAAAACCACTACCTCTTGGAGTTCCCGTCGTGGCTCAGTGGTTAACGAATCCGACGAGGAACCATGAGGTTGCGGGTTCGATCCCTGGCCTTCCTTGCTCAGTGGGTTAAGGATCCGGCATTGCCGTGAGCTGTGGTGTAGGTTGCAGATGGGGCTCACATCCCGTGTGGCTGTGGCTCTGGCATAGGCTGGGGGCTACAGCTCCGATTCAACCCCTAGCCTGGGAACCTCCATGTGCCGCGGGAGCGGCCCAAGAAATGGCAAAAAGACAAAAAACAAAAAACCACCACCTCTGAAATTCCCGAACATCCTGTCACGCCAGAAGGAGCCCCCCCTGCGGCCGGCAACCCCTTTGCAGTGGAATCACGCGCTGCGTGGCCCCTGGGCCTGGCTTCTGACTCGGCGCAGTGTTTGCGAGGTTGTCCACGTGGCAGGTGACCCGCCCTCATCACAGGCCTTGCCGGGGCTCGGGCCACTTTGGGGCTGGAGCAGCTGTGAAGCGGGGACCTGGAGGCGTCTTGCTGGGGTGCTCTGCATGCAGAAGATGGCAGGGTCCCAGCCAAGACCGCAGGAGCTCTTGGTGGTCAGGACAACTGAGCAGGTGGCCAGGGCCAGGGGGCAGCTCTTGGGGCCACACTGGCCCGTTGTTGGCTGCAGGCCTCACGCTGCAGTGACTGACACTAGGGAGAGGCCTGGGCCGACGGCGGCGCTGGGCCGTCGGGATCCAGCTGACGGCTCTTTCCTCCTGGAAGCTTCTCTCAGAGCTAGGCCAGCCGGGGCGTGTGCGAGCGTACACGAGCACGCACTGCCTGCCCCTGTGCCTTCCCCCCGGGCTGCCTTGTGCTCCACCCCCCTCCCCGCCTACCTGGCCCTCCCCTGGGGAGGAGACCCTCCCAGTGAGGGCGTTTTTCTGGACCTGGGACGTGCACGGCAAGCTTAGGAAACTCATAACCTGGTTATTACGTATACCCAAGGACATGAGCGACCTGGACTCCAGGCCTGTTGCTCAGTCACTCTGTGAAAACCAGGTGGAGGGAGGGGCCGGAGGGGGCGGGAGGGGGGCGCACTTCAATTCAGGGCCGGAGCCAGTCGAGGTGTGGGCCCGACAGTCCCGGGGTCACAGCTTTGCATGTTTCCATGGGGAGTGAGCCCTGGTTTGGTAGCCTTTTCTAGAGTTATTTTCACGGAGCAGAGACGTCCCTGTAGGAGGGTCGTTTCTCGAAGGTGTGAGCAGCTGAGGCCCTGCTGCCTGCAGATTGGGGTGTCCCGGGAGGTCTGTCCCTGTTCCCCCCCAGGTCCCTGGCAGCCTCCTTCAGAGCTGCCCCCTGGGGCTAGCTGGACTGGGGGGCACCTGGGGTTGAGGTCATCACCCCACAAAACCCTGCAGTGGCCACCGGCTTCATCCATGTTCCAGAGATGCCTGTTCTGTGCATCTTAAAGAACCAGAAAGCACTTTCCAGAACCGGGGAGACACACTGAACAGCGGCTGGGTGACAATCTGCTGTGGCAGGAACTGGGGCTGCCCCAGGACTCTGGAGCCAGGCCCTCCGGAAAGCGAGCACAGGACGGGGCCCGGCCTCTGTGGTCTGGGCTCTGCTGTCAGTTACCGGAGCCCGTGGCCTCTGTACTCTCAGGGTCCGAGACCCTGCTCTGAAGACCTGCCTGTGGGCCGCGTGTCTGTCTCCATCAGCACCTGCCACTCTGGGCAGCACCATGGACAGCGACAGCCGCAGGCCTGGCAGCTGCCCGGCCCCCTGGCCGTGGCCTTCCTGGGAAGTGCTTTGTGGGGAAGGGGCCAGCTGGGCAGGGCCTGGAGACGGCCCCCTGCCCCCTACCCCCTGGGCCATCTGGCCCGTGGTCTGCCCAGGTTTCCAGGAAGAGCGTCCTGGTCGTCCGCAGCACCTGGGGTTGCGGGCACCACTGCCGCATCAGGAGGCGGACGCCCTGGTGAGCCGGAGGGTGAGGCCGGCAGGCGGGGTGGGGCAGAGACGGCCCCAGCCCCAGCCCCAGGGTCTTGGCTCTCCACAGGGACCTCGGCCTCACCCGGTGGTCCTCCCTCTGCTGGCTTCCTCCACGCAGGCTTCTGTCCAGCCCGGCCAGGCCCACCACCTGTAGGGAGGCCCACCTCTGGCCCCCGCAAGCATGGGCAGTAGTGCTGCCACACCGCCCGCCTTCTGCCACCAAGCCTGCCGGTGCAAGTGGCTACCTAGGAAGGTGTGTGGTGCTTGAGGCACGTGGGGCCCCGTGCAGCTCGCCTCTGTGGACGGACGGAGAGGGATCACAGTCGGCCACTGGCCTTCATGCGGGGCCTTGAGGTAGGGGTGCTCAGTCTCCACAGGCAGGCACCCGAGGTCTCCTGAGCTTAGGGATTGGGACCCTGGGCCAGAGGCAGGAAGGCGGCCGGCCTCCTGATGCGAGTCCTGCTCAGCACGGGGTCCACAGGCCCCTCGCTCCCTGACTTGCCTTCTGCTGTGGCCCTGTTGTGGCCACCAAAGGGGCAGCTGGGGCAGCACAGACTGGCGCCCAGACTGGCGCCCGCATCTGGACAGAGCCTGGAGCCTCGGCTCCGCAGTCAAGTGTGAGGAGGAGAGTGGGGTAGCCGCCAGGGGACACCACGGGGAGGGTGGGGGGGGGTCTCCTGGGCCCGCCCCTCCCCCGCAGCTGGCTGTGATGCGTTCCAGGGCGGGGCCTGCCTTTGTGACACGGGTCCCAGGTGTCTCCTAGTGTCTCCGCCTGGCCCCGCTGCTCTCACTTGGGCCTGTGCTGAGTGAGAGGACACTTGTGTATTCCCACTCATCCAGGACCTGCGATCGGATCCAGACGAGAGTATAACTCGTGTAGTGAAACAAGAAGGCTGTGCTCTACCCTCGAGCAAGGTGGGTGCCCCGCACCCGTCCTGACCGGGGCACGCAGGCCTGGCCTCCAGATGGCAGCAGACACGGGTCAGGGCCCGAAGCCGCCGGGATCTGGGTGGGATGGCGGTCAGGACACACGTCTCACAGAGGACATGGTGTCGCCCGGGACACAGCGTGCTGCCAGCCCGATGCTCTGGTCCGGCCGCCAACGGGCGGGAGGCCTGAGGGCGGGCAGCTGGGGGGCCCGGGAGCCCGTGCCTCCTGCCTCTGTGGGGTCTGCCTGAGCCCCGTGAACCTGTGGTGGCTGGGGGGCCCAGAGGTGACCGTGACTGCTCGGTGGTCCTGGCACCAGACGAGGTGCCAGGACCGTGGCGAAGATGACGCAGGCTCCGCAGTGGGGCCCAGAGGGGACCCAGGCCCCATGCAGCGCTGACTTCCTGAGCCCAGCGCTAGCAGTTGGCCTTGTAGTGAGGTCAGAATGGGCCAGAGGAGGTGGCGCCAGGACAGGGGCCAAGGGAGGAGGCTGGTGGCCAGGGGGGAGGGGCAGCAGGGGCCGAGCTCAGGCCCAGGAAACAGCCTGGAAAAGGTGGAGAAGTGAGCGACGAGCCCAGACACCTAAGAGAGAGAGAGAGAGAGAGAGAGAGTGTGTGTGTGTGTGTGTGTGTGTGTGTGTCTGTGTGTGTGTGTGATGTGGGGGTGTGTGTGTGTGATGTGGGGGGTGTGGTGTGCGGTGGGCGTGCCGTGTGTGTGTGTGGGGGGGGGGGGTGGTGTTGTGCGCCGTGTGCTGTGTGTGCGTGTTCTCGAGCAGCATCAATGTCCGGCCGTGTCTGGGGCCTGGTGGGGAAGGAGGGCCCCGGTTCCGGGCTCCCGGCTGATGCTCGGCGGTTAGGAGCCGGGCTGCCGCCGTCTGCCAGGTGGGGACCAGGCCCTCAGGTGCATGGGTCCGGGCCACGCCTCTCGGGGCACTTGGGGGCGGGGAGGGGGCGTCATGACGGGAGGGTGCTCCTCCCTTCTCCGAGGGTGGCGCTGGCAGCAGAGGGCGGTCCCATCTTGGGGTGGGAGGCCTGGTCCTTCCAGGTCTGGCCCCCGCTCAACCCCCTGCTCTCCCCCAGGCGCCTGGAGTCAGGAAAACCATCACTGACCCGAAGTCCTGGCGCAGAGCCGCTGCGGAGGAACCAACTTCAGCCCGTGGCCAGGTCTGCGTCCGAGGGTACCTGAGGTAAGTGTGGGCCCCCCACGAGGTCTAAGCAACAGGGGTTGCCACTCGGGGTGCGGCTAGCGGGCTGGAAGGCGCAGGTCCGAGCAATGTCAGCACTGTGGGGAGTGCTCGTCCCTGCGTTTTGCACTCGCTGCCCCCAGCTGATCAGGGCAGTTCTCAGAGACTTGATGGAGTCAATCTTTGCAGGAAGTCTCGGCAAAGGTGAGTGGGCCGCTTGCGTCCCCAGGCTCTGGGGCCTTGCCCTCGGTCTCACCTCCCGTGAGAGGCCAGCGAGTCTGTCTCAGGACAGAAGGTGGCACTTGAGCTCCTCCGAGCCCGCCGCCAGGCAGACCCTGTTGGAGGGTTTCTCCTCCCTGTCCCTCCAGGACCCTGGTGAGACCCTGTGTCTCCGAGGCCACCTCTCCACTGCTGTGGATGCATCTCTTTGTTCACTCTCTGGTTCTTGGAGTATAATCCCGATCCCAAGTCCTAGATCTTCCTGCGGTAGAGACGTGCCGCCCATTTTTTTTCTTCTCCTCCACCCTCTCCATTTCCCTCTTCTGCGGATCCCAGCAGATCAACATTGCGTGGGATCTCCAGCTTTTCTGTCTGTGTCACTTAAATTTACTCTCGTAGACGTCACATCCCCACTCTCAGTTCCAAGACCTGGACAATCCCGTGATGCGGCCCTCCCCCCGCCCCCCAGGCCACTGGATTTCGGATTTGGGCAAGAGATGCTCTCTGTCCCACTGCCCTTCCATCTGCGTGGTTTTATTTGGGAATCATGTTTCATTACCAAGTCCGGTTTTCCGGGTTCTTCTCCCCGGGGCCTCGGTCTTGTTTACAGATGTGCTTTCAGACGCTCATGTAACCCAGGTAAACTCGGCCGCGGTGGCCCCATGTGCAGGTGGCACCCCGTGTCACAGCCAGAGAACCCACAAGCAGCTGAAGTCTGCTCCCAGGACCTCTCCCGAGGGAACTCACAGCTCACCGAGACGGCATCCTTCTACCCAGAGTAGCTGTCGACATTGTGCTCTTCCCGAAGCCGCACGTTTAGATAGCTGCGTTTTCCCTGCGTTTCTCTCTGAAGAGACAAGGGCTCTGCTCAGGGCCCGACGGGGCAAAGTTTTCGAAAGAGTCCTCCCCCTGCCGCCACCCCAGACGACACCACACCCTCCCTTTCTGGGTGCCCCTGCCCACCTGACGGCGGAAGGGTCACGGTTCCCTCCCAGCCCCTGCGACTGGGCAGCTCCTGGACCCTCGGAGGCCCCATCCCTGTGGAAGGGACATCACAGGACTCGGGGCAGCGTGGTCTCTCTCCTGTCTCGGGGAACTTGCGGGGTTTCGGCTGGATGAGAGGGTCACATCCTCCGCCAGCTCCGGCTCTCCTGCCCACCCCCCCAGCCCAGGATGAGGCCTCTTTCTGGTGGGGGTTCTCCCCCTGCCCCCGGTGGCCCTCCCACTGAGTCATGTGTTTTCATAAACCAGCCCCTGCCCTCGTCCTGGGGCTGGTCCCTGGCCATGAGGGGTGGGGCGCGGCCTGCACAGGGGTACCCTTCGGGTCCCTCGGCCTGCCCCCGCCCCCCAGCCGTGACATCTCGGGGCCGGGCCTTGCTGGGCTCGGGTCCGCCCCCGGCGTCCCCCAGGCCAGGCAGGTGGCGGGCAGGAGCCCACGGCCCCCGTGCCCCCCGTGTTTTGCAGATGGGTCTCTGTGCCAAGAGCGCGAGGCAGGTGCTTCCGGAAGCGCAGCCCACCGAGGAGAAGATGGTGGTGCCGCCTCGCATGTCCCGGGTTAACGGCTGGTCGAAGCCCCTCCACAAGTTCCAGGTTGCGTGCTGGGTCGTGTTCCTCGTACTGACCTCCACCAACTTTGGGATATTCATTCCGCTAATGCCACCTTACTGGAGATACACTGCCTATGGGGTATCCTTTCACCGGGGCGCCGCTGTTGGCGAGGTGCACAGGGGCTTCCACGTCTCACGCCAGCACCCCGTTGTCACAGCGCCTGAAACCCCACCTCCGGCCTCCGTGCCACCGCCGACTCGGGGTCTCTGCCACCGGCACCCGCCAGAGCCGGTGCGGGAGATGCGAGCCTGGCTGGCGGCAGGGGTGTGAGGGGCCCGGGGTGGACAGAGGCCCCAGGAGGCGGGGAGGAGCTGTGACCCAGGGCGGAGGCCTTTCCAGGCCACAGCCGAGCAGCCGCTCTGTGGTGCCGAGGGGAGGGCCGAGCCTCAGTGGGGAGAGGCTTGAGGCGCTCCATGCTCCCCCAGGCCGGGGCATGCAGCGCTGCTCCCCACCGCGCCCCTTCCCCGAGAGACTGTGACCTTTGTGACCCCGGGGTGCTCTGCTCCGTCCCGGGGGTATCTGTCAGGGTGGGCGTCTGGGTGACGTGGGGCCCCACATCAAGGGTCGTGCGTGTTAGAGCCCGTGGGCAGGCTGACTGCAAAGTGGGCAGCAGAACCAGTTTCTAAAAGGGGGTGTTTGTGCCTGTGTCAAGCCCTCCTTGGTGAGGACATGGGCTCCGCCGCCTGCCTCTCCGCTGGCCGCCTGGCGTCTCTGGCTGGGTGGAGAGCGCCCGGGTTTGCGGAGTGAGGGAGGCGGCAGGACCAGGAAGGACCAAGTCTGTGCGAGCCTCCCTGCCTGTCCCAAGTGGAGAGAGCAGGAGTGTGGCCCGGGCTGTGCAGAGCTCAGACTGTCTTGGGGACCTGCCTGTCGCCCCAACCCCAGGGGCATCCCTCAGGCGCTACACAGCTGCACGTGGGCGCTCTGCTCTGGCCGCTGGGGGGCGCCAGCGTCATTCAGTGCCTGCAGGGATCCAGGAGCGGGAGGTGCCTGCAGCCCAGGCCCAGGGAAGGGCAGGGGCCAAGGTCAGGGCTGAGGACCAGGGTCACCAGGTCACCGCGCAGGAGTCTGGCCGCCCTCCGCTGGCTGGAGGGTCTGGATCCCGCGTTGGGTCTGAGCACGAGGAACTTGGCAGCGGCAGGGGCTGGGGGGGGCGGGGCAGCTCGGGGGGCGGGGCAGCGGGGGGCGGGGCTTGCCCCTGGCCGCCTGCCGCAGGACGACCGACCCGAGGCAGCAGTGACAGGCGTGGCGAGGGCTGGCGCCAGCGCTGTTTGTTTACCGAACAAAGATAGTTGCTAGGGGACCTCGGCATGTCCTGCTTTGTAGTGGAAGTGAGACCAGGAACCCCGTTCTTTTTATTATTAACTTGAACCTAAGACTCTCCTAAGATAGAATTACATCGAAAGTGAAAGCCAGCAGCCCGAGGATGGGACACCCATCCTGGGGCACTTTCTATTCTGGGGGCTCAATGGCGGCCACAGAATGCGTGACCAATGGCAGGAACGGCCAGCTCGTCTTAAGCAAATGCAGCCGCTGTTGCCCGCAGTGGCCAGGGTGACCTGGCCAGTCCTCCATGCGTGCCAGCAGGCATGCTCATGCGTGTGCCCGTAGCGGACACTTTATGTCTAAGGGGCCGGGCGGCTTTGTCCACTGGGTCCAGGTGGAAGGCTGCCCTGAGGTCCTGGGGTCCCAGATGCCAGGCCTGGGAACACCTGCCAGGGACACCTGCAGGTTCGGACAGCCCAGGAACTCAGTCGAGGCGCCACAGGGCTGGCCTCTCAGGCTCTGGTCGAGTGCTCAGGTGCCCCCGCTGTGAGACGGGAGTCGCTAGTGGGCTGCTGTCCCCACTTTCTCCCTGGCGGTGGCCTTGGGGGGAGCTGAGGGTGGACGCAGGGACAGAGCACTCAGCTCCAGCCTCCCATCTGGCCCGCTGGCCCTGCCCACAGTGTGTGATGAGAACCATCCCGCTGAGCTCCACAGAGGAGGGGCGGCACCTGGGCTGCAGTGCCACCTCCTGTCACATCTGTCCCCTGCTGCCATCGCCGGCCTCCTGCGCAGGACTCACTCCCGTTGCCCCGGTAACCACACAAACAGTGCTGTGCATCCGGCCATGCCTCAGGCTTCAGGAAGTGGGTGTAGGGACCAGCGTACTGGAATGTGCTGGTGTCACCAGCTGTGACAGTGTAGGCTGGCCACTGACCACGGGAGCATGGCTCATCTGTTAACAGCAGGGGCGGCCTGCAGGGGCCTGCGGTGGCAGGAAGGGCCTCAGCATCGCCACGTCTTCACCTGGCCCTCTCTGCCGAGTCCCGTCCCCTCTGTAGGTGCCCGGGCCTGGCTGGTCCCCAGCAGCCATCTCCCTGTTCTTCTGGCTTTGCGCCCGCCCTCCCCTGGCCCAGCCCTCTGAGCCCCAGCTCACTCTTGCCTTCACGGCGGTCTCTGCCCCCCAGCCTCTGATACCTACACGCCCTCGCCCAGCACCCAGGGCCCTGGGCCTGCACCCGAGGCCAGAGGACAAGGAAGGGCCGAGCAGTGTTGGCCAAACCAGCCCCCACCGAGCCTTGTTGAGCGCCATGGAAGCTTCCTCTGGGCCCTTATCCAGGCTGGACCACGCCTGCAAGCGCAAGCCCCAGAGGGTGGGGCGGGCAGACCCCGGACCCTGACAGCAGTGCAGCCTGGGAGGCCTCACTGCCCAGAGCCCGCACCGCCCTGGGCCTCTGCGGAGTCACAGCAGAGCCTGTGAACCGCGGCTTCGCCAGGACACCCGCGGGCAGCAGTAGGAGGCACACCCCCGCCACGCCCAGGCCGCTCTCACAGGAGCCGGGCCTGTAAGCCCTGAACCTTCCTGGCTCAGAACCGTCCTGGGAAGCAGGGCAGGGCTCCTGGGGAGGCCAGGCCCGTGCTTCCGCCCCTTCTGTTTGGTTTCCATGGGGATGGTGTGTTGGTCCCTGGAGAGGAGGCTGGAGGATCTGCGGGCTCGATTTTACCCTGGGAGTCCTGGAGGGGGTGGGAGCCTGGGGTGTCTTTCCCTGGGGGAGGGGAGAGACAGAGCAGACAGAGACAGAGACAGAGAGGGAGAGACCCAAAGGGAAACAGAGAGACAGAGAGACCTACTGGGCTGGCCCCGGCTTCCTGGCCTGTGTTTGAGCCCTCCCCCCCTTTCCTTGGTGACCCGACCTGTGTGCTGGGCGCTGCCCCCCGCCCTGACGACCCCCACGACCGCCTCCAGGGCCGGGCTTGGTGCCCACAGGTGCAAGCGCATCTGTCCCTCTGGGTCACAGGGCGCAGCCTCCAGTCCTGGAGGGCGAAGGACTCGGGCAGCCTCTGCGGGAGGCGGGTACGGGAGGGGCTGACCAGCTCCCTGCCGCCCACCAGGCGTGGGCTCCTGCGGCCGCCCGGTGGCCCAGGGCATCTTGGGGCGAGCGCCCCGCACCGTGCGGAGCGGGCCGAGTTGCTCCTTGACGAGCCCCCTCCAGGTCACCGGTAGCATCTTTCTCTTCCACCTCGTGGTCCACATCATCGCAGTTTCCATCAATCCGGCCGAGAAAAGCGTGCATCAGAAGAACTATTTGGAGCCTATGCCTGTGTTTGACAGGTCCAAACACGCTCATGTCATCCAGGACCTGTATTGCCATCTGTGTGAGACCAATGTGTGAGTGCCAGGGGCGGGGCCCCGAGGCCCGGAGGTGCTGGCCGCGGGGGGACCAGGCAGTGGACTGGCACCGCCCCCTTGAGAGAAGCGAGGCCCGACTCAGGCCATCTGATGGCCGGGCTGCTGGCTCGGAGGCGTCCGTGGGGGACGGGGAGGGAGGGATCTGACTCTGGCCTCCAGGCCTCAGCCCTGGCACCACTGGCAGGCGCACCTGTGCTGGTTGCCCCCCAACCCCGTGTCTCCTCTGCAGGCAGACGGGGCCTCTGACAGGTCCCCCTCCCCCCACCCCGCACAGACCGCTCACAGGGCGCCCCCCTTCCTTCCAGAGATCCCAAGACCAAGCATTGCAGTGCCTGTAACAAGTGTGTTTTGGGCTTCGACCACCACTGCAAATGGCTCAACAACTGCGTGGGGAGAAAGAACTACCGGTGAGGCCCGCTTGGCTCAGTGGGGAGGGCCCGGGATGGGCAGGCCTGCCTCCTCACGCGGGCTCGGTCCCTCCTGCACCTGGACGCGCCTCGGGAAGGTGCCGCCTCACTGGCTGGTCACCTTGAGGTCTGCCTGCCCTCGGGGCCAGGCGAGGGGTGTGACCCTGCCCGTGTCGGGGACCCAGAGGGCCGGGCTCCAGCACAGCCCCGGCTCGGCAGGGTCTTTCCGGCGGGAGAGGGGGCATCTCTGGAGCCCCCCCTCCTCTGGGCAGGTCAGGAGGGGCGGATGCCTGGCACGCAGCAGGGGTTGGCCTGGTGGGGCCTCCAGAGGGCCAGGAGGGCCTCGGGGCCGCCCCTTCCTGAGGGGTGGGCGCCTCGCACACCACCCACCCCTGGACCCCGTGTCCAGCTCAGCTCGCCCCAAAGACATGCGTAAGCTGCGGGTCAAGGCAGGCCTCTGGGTAGAGCTGACCATGGTACAGGCCTGAGAGAGACAGAGGAAGACCTCGCGGTGAAATCATCGTCCCAGAACCCTTGCCCAGGGGCTGCCTCCTCGAGGGAGCAGAGGCATGGTCCTGGGCCTCGGCAGGGACGTCCTGCCAGGCATGGCCTCTGCAGGCAGAGAGAGGCGCAGCTGCTCGGGAGCCCCACTCAGCACCCCTGGCCCCTTGCCTGGCTTCCGGGGCGAGAGGCCCGTGGAGCCCGGTGTGTGCTCACACGCAGCGGGCCGGGTGGCAGCTGAATGCTGGGCCGCCTTGAACAAGTTTCACCCTGTCTCTGAGCCTCGGTCTCCCTATGAGACTAAGACCTCAGGTGCAAACTGTGAGGCCACAGAAACTGCAGGTGGGGCCGTGGGGCTCAGGCGGGGCTCAGGCAGGGGTCAGGAGCCCATGAGGGCCGTTCAGGAGCTGAGGAGAAAGGCCCAGCGGAGCCAGAGGAGGAAGGGCTGAGGGTGTGGCCAGAGCCGGACGTGGGCTGCCAAGCTGCCGTCCAGATGGGACGTCTGCGGGTGCCCCGTGCGGTCCTGGGCCTTGGCAGGGCTGGGCCGCGCTGGCTGCGCTGAGCCCGCTGGCCTCTCCCACAGGTACTTCTTCAGCTCGGTGGTGTCAGCTTTGGCCGGGCTGCTCTGCATGTTTGCCATCTTGAGCTATCTCTTCGTCCAGTTCCTGGTCGATCCCATGCAGCTGCGCACGGACCCCCACTTTGCAGGTTCGCTGCTGCCCGCGCTCCGTTTTCCTGGTCAAATCTTGGGGGCGGGGGGCGGCAGCCCAGTGTCTTCACTTCAGCCCCCAGTGCCCAGGGGGTGGGTTTGGGGTGCAGAGGCGCCGCTGTGGCTGCTTGAGGCTGTGCGTCCAGGCAACATCAGGCACCCAGAGCGGGGGCCACACCTGGCCCCCCTGGCAGTCCCAAGGGACGTGCGGTGGGGCGGGAACGGCGGGAGTGACGGGTCCTCAGCCAGCCCAGGCCCCGGGTTCTGGGCGCAGCCAGCAGAGCCCTCCTGACACCACATGGCGGTCAGCCGGAGGGCCGCCCAGTGCCCGGCGGCCTCGGGAACCTTCTCCCGAGGAGGGCGGCTGCGAGGGCTCTTAGGCAGGACACATACCTGGGCAGGTCGGAGGGCTTGCCTGGGCGGGGAGGCGCTCCCTCAGGCTGGGGTTCCCTCCTGAGGCAGCCAGCTGATGCCCCCCCCCTTCTGCACAGGGATCTCCAGGGACACGTGGCTCCTCTTCCTCCCCTTCCTCCCGGTGAGGGCCAAGGCCCCCGTGCTGCTGCTCATCGGCCTGCTGGTGCTGGTGATCATCATGGTCGGCCTCCTGCTCCTGGGGCACCTGTTCTTTTTCCATCTCTACCTGAGTACGTGCCCCGAGCCCCGCTCCGCCTCGGCCGAACCTTGCCCCGTGTTCGCATGGTCCCCAGGCAGGCAGGCAGGCCCTGCTCAGTCCCCAGAGACCCCAGAGCACGGAGGGCAAATCACAGGAAGAGGAGAGACCCCCTGGGGGGCAGCAGGGCCAGGTTCAGTTCCAAGACGAGCAGAAAACTTGGAGGAGTCGCACAAAGCGCCCTGAGTGTTCAGAGCAGGAGCCGAACCTCCGTGGTGGGAGAAGGACGGCGGGAAAGAAGGGGGCTTAGAAACAGAATCCCTCAGCAAAAGACGACCCTGCGCTCGCGGACAGGGCGGCCACGGGGGTGGGGGAGCTCCCTGGGCTGGGCTCCCCCCACCCTGATGCTTCCCTGGAAGGAACACCTGTGACCCTCTGGGCCTGTCATGCTGAGCGGGTCCTTCAGCTGAGCCCTGCTGGCTTCCCTGAGCTTCCGGACACGCCGGTCGGGGGCGGGGGTGGAGAGGCCACGGGGCAGGGAGGCGTTTTGGAAACGGCAGAGCCCGGGGAGGCGAGGTGGGCGGGCAAGCTGGTCTTGGAGCTGCTGCTGCGGCCGGGGCTGTGCATGAGAGGCCGCAGGACCAGGGGGAACCTGGAGAGCAGCCTGCACAGGACTCACCGGCCGCTGGCCGCGGCAGGGCCGAGCATCCAGGAGGATAGTGGCCTCCGCCCTGAGGGTGGGGCCCCCGAGGCCTTCTGGGGAGAAGACAGCTCAGGGCTGATAGGTCATGGAAGAATGGATTTCCAGGAAAGAATCACGCCAGCAGAGCAGTTGCCGTTAGCCGTGGTGAAATGACCCCCCACGGAGCCACTTGAACGCCAGGCTCAGGGCCCTCCGTCTCTGTGGGTTAAGACCCAGTGGGGCTCAGCGTCCTCGGCCTGGGTCTGTCCCGAGGCTTCAGCCACGGGCCTCCCTCCACCCCCGCCCCATGGACGCCGCCCGGCCAAGCAGCTCAGGACAGGGCGGCCCCATCTGAGCCAGGGATGGAGAGGGACAGAAGCCAGTCCCAGGAGCAGCCTTCTCTGCAAGTGGCCAGGACCAGCCTGTGCGCCAGGGACTGTGCAGCCCGAGGGCCCCAAGGCAGGGCTGCCGGCTGCCCCTCCACGTGGGCTCGGAAGAACCTCGTCCCGGTGCGGAGGAGAGGGCACTGTGGGTGGTGGGACAACAGGAGCCGCTGCCGGCCCCGGTGGGGCGGGGCCTCTGCCTCGGGAGGACTCCGGCCTTCACTCCGGATCCCTCACGGGCTCCAGCCCCAGCTCCTGGCCGAGAGGCTTCGAGTCCGGGGTCTGCACCTCCTCACTGCCCTGGATCAGAACGTTGTACACGGAACTGCTCAGAGGAGGGCGCGCCCTGGGGACCGCTCCCGTCTGAGCTCGGTGGCCTTTGTGTAGACCAGCCAGAGGAAGGAGCTCGGGCACAGAGCACAAGCAGGCACGTGGGTCCCTCATGCTGTGGCACAGGTTCTGAGGGGTGCAAGCAGAGCCAGCCCAACAGACGGCAGCCAGAGAAGAAGTACCGCAGCATCCAGGACATTGATGGGGAGGGGACCGGGCCGGGCGGGGGGCCTCGGCTCCTGCTTGGGCCGGCAGCCGCCGAGCATTTCATGGGCCGCGGGTGCAAGTGGCCCTCCTGCTCCTCAAGCTCCAAATAGGCTGCTGTGGGTGGCCTTGTCACTTTCCAGAAATAATTATAAACCATCTGTTCTCGTGTCTGTTGGTTTTCAGGGAAAGAAGGCCTGGTATAAAGGCCCAAGGCTGACGTGGGCCCAGAACCAGCTTTGCCAGTAGTGCTTGTCTACGGAGGCTGTCTCTCCATGGCCCGGGGGCTTCTGTACACGCTGGGGCCCGGGGTCTCGGCTCAGCCGGGCCAGCACTCTCCCCGGGCCCTGCTTGCTTCAAGGGCTCATGAGGCAGGGAGGGCAGCCACGGCCCGGCTGGGATGGGGGCCCGGGGGGCCCTGAGCGGCCTTCCAGATGCTTGGCAGCTCCAGGTCAGGAGCCAGCTCTGATGCCCCGGGCGGGGAGCTGACAGCTGTTAACGCTGCCCTTTCTCCTTTCCAGTAAAGAAGAAGCTGAGTACGTATGAATACATTACCCAGGGCCGCCAGCAGCTCCAACTGAACTCTTCACATGGGAGAAGAGACTCAGACTCACAGAAAAGACCGTCACAGGTACAGGTGATGTAACCTCCCACCTAGCAGCTTGGCCTCGCAGCCACAGCGTGTGTGTGTGTGTGTGTGTGTGTGTGTGTGTGTGAGTGGTTGCACGTGTGTGTTTTGTGATGCAATGCGTTGTGTGGTTGTGAGTATGTGGGGGGGGGGGGTTAGTGTGCACATGTGGGGTTGTATCACTTCTGCGTTCACTCTCCACTAGACGAAGGCGGTGGGGCTGACTCCTTCCAGGCTGCTCCTCATCAAAAGCAGCATTTGCTCCTCAAGGTCCCTGTTAGGAAGGTGAAGATACAAGCCGCAAACAGAAATCAGTATTTGCAAATCACATGCCGGTACCCAGAATATGTACAGAACTTCCAAAACTCAGTTATAAGAAAAATGACTCGGTGTTCTATTTTTTATTTTCTGTCTTTTTAGGGCTGCACCCGCAGCCTATGGAAGTTCCCAGGCTGGGGGTCGAATTGGAGCTGCAGCTGCCGGCCTCCACCACAGCCACAGCAATGCGGGATCCGATCTGTCACCTTTACCACAGCTCACGGCAACGCCGGATCCTTAACCCACTGAGCGAGGCCAGGGCTCGAACCCCCATCTTCATGGATACTAATAGGGTTCATTATTGCTGAGCCCCAACAGGAACTCCCGACTCAGTGTTTTAAATGAGCAAAAGATTTGAACACGTTTCCCCAAAGGGATCAATGGGCCGGTATAAGCTCAGCTAAAGACAGTCGACCTCCTGCCACGTTAAGGAAACCGTAGGTGACATCACACTGGAGTGGCCGCCGTCCGAGCCGGAGCCCACGTGTCGGTGCGGCCGGGGGAGTGTGTCCCCCAGGCGGGGAGTGGGGCGCCACACGGCTCTGCGAGGAAGGTCGGCACTGCCTTCCGTCGTGGACCCGTCGCGGCCGCCGCAGCCCTGTCCCCAGCCCAGAGCTGTGATGGCCCGCGTGCGCCAGGGCTGCCTTCCCGGGACCCGCGGCTCCACGTCACCCGAGGACGGCCGGGCACTTCTGTAGAAACGAGCTCAGTGTCAACAACTGTTTTTCACCGGGTAACGTTCCCTTCCTCTCTCTCGGCAGGATGCTGGCCACCGGCGCTCTTCTGTGCGAAGGTCAGTCTGGCTCGGTTTGCTTTAATCTTTGGCTGGAATTGTTTTGTGGGTCTGAAAGGTAGCTGCAGGCTCCTCTTAACTGGCTTGGCTTTAAGAACTCTTACGTGCTCCAAATAGTAGCCTCCGCAGTCTTTGCTAATATTTTCATAATTTTTATTTGCTCCGTTTACATTTTGGTTTTAATCCTAAGTTTATTTGTGCATTCGCGGAGGCTGGAGCTCAGGTTATTTTATCACGGCGTAACCCATGGTAGACACCTCCTTCATTAAATGGCCTGCCTTTCCTCGTCCGCTTCGAAAGGCTGATTTTCTGAAAACCAGGTTGCCCCAGACCCCAGCCCACCGTCCGGACACCAGGTCTGGCTCATTGCTGCGTGTCATCCAGAAATGCTGGGATCTTTTGCCAGGTTTGGGCTGGGCTCCTGGGGGCCGCACGGCTCCCCATCCTACAGCCCAGGTGAGTCCGAAAAGGGCGAAGCACACAGTTAGCCCACTTCTCACGTGCTGAGAATCGCTGCTGATTTTCGTGTCGTTCACTGGGAGGCTGGCTGGGTTAGGGTACAGGTGGTGTGGTTAAGAGCACCCCCTTTCAATGAATCCACCGTGTTTTCCTTGAGAATTTATTCAAAATCCGATTGGCACAATATTTTGAAAGTCTAGGTCATTTTGAACTTCACTTCCGAAGGCCACCTTTGGCTGTGGTCCTTTAAATGCAATCTATGAATATTTTTATCGTTCTGGCAAGAATGGTAGGCCCCTAACTGGAACCAGGACGGTAAACTTAACTCTTAGACTCCAGCCTCACCACGTCAAACACCTAGTGTTTTCAGACTCTGCCGAATTAAGGCACATTCACTGTAGACAATTGGGAACCTGCCGAGCTTCCCAGCGTAGCACAGACACACTTTCTTGTCCGTGCCCAGCAGTCGCCGGCGTTTTGATTAGTATCTTTCAGGTCTTCCTTTTAAAAAATATTTTTTCTATGCATCAGATGCCTTATGTTTTATAAAATTATGATTGTATTGTAGAACTCTTTGAAAGCCTTTTTAAGAAATCTCCCTGTATTGCGAACACAGTCTGTTAGAAGGAAAACCGTGATTTTTATGGTATGAATTCTCCCGTCTTCGGGACGCACTGTAGTCCGCAGTGTCGGAGTGCGATGTTTTTTGCAATGGCGTCTTCACTTCTGCGACGGGAAGGCGAGCTCCCCTTCCTTGTTGGAACCTGTGGCTCAGCACAGTCTCCCTTCCTCCCGCCCACCCAGCAGAGAGAAGCACGTGGGGTTGCTGCCGCCTTCCCAGGAGCCGGGCTCCCTCAGCGGCGTGGCGCCAGAGGCCGTGGCTGTGCCGAAGGTGAGTGTGGGCCGCCAGCCTCACGGAGAGCGGGGTGCCAGGTGCAGGGCCCCAGACGGAGGCCGAGCGGGCCTTACCGAACGGAAGCGTTGGCGAGATGCCCGGGGTGCCTTCAAGGGGGAGCTGAGGTGGGCGGGGCCGTTGAGGGAGCGAGGGACCCTGACCGGGGGCTGGGGGAGCGGGCCCGAGACGCCCCGACGGCAGCGGCTGAGCGTCTGCCCTGCGTGGGCCTTGAAACGCAGCAGAAAGGGATGGACGGAAGCCTACGGAAAGGTTAGTGACCACGGCACCCAGGTCCGGTGTGTGGGCGCTCTCTGGGCAGCCCCTGACCTCTGCTGGATGTGCCCGCACACACGTTAGGCAGCAGTGCGAGCGAACAGGCTGGAGGAAGACGGGCTCCGCGTGGGCGCGGGCGGCCCCTCCGGATCTTCCTGGAAGCTCAGCCCCAGGCCAGGCCCGCCCGGTCCGACGCTGTTTGTGAGCAGGGCTGTGCTGCCCCGCCTTCTCTGTGGGGGAGCTTCCTGTCAGGGTGGCTCCAGCAGGGGTCAGAGGGTGCTCCTGGCTGTGGCTTAGGCAGAGGGACGGGCCACACCATCCTGCTCGCACCTCTGCCAACAACTTCTTCTAGAAGGTGGGAGCCACGCTTGATAGGGTCACGCCTCCCGCCTGCCCCCATCCCAGGCTCAGCCACGAAAAGGGAACCCTCGGTCTGAGCCAGGAGCAGGCCACCATGGCTTCCACTTTGCTGCCATTAAAACCGGGGTGCCCAGTGTTCCAAGTTGCCTGGAACGGCCCCTTTTGACACCACCACTCTGACAGGCACTTGTCACTGGTGACCGTGTTAGACCCCACTGAGGGTCCTCCAGGCACAGCTCGAGTGTGTCCGTTGGTGGCCAGCAGGACCCCGCAGGGCCAAGCGCAGCTCCCAAGTTTCAGGCGGGTCTGCAAGCCTCTGAGAGGGAGGCCTTTCTCCCCCACTGCGGGAGAAGTTACCGTCCGTGTCCAGGACGTAAAACGCCAAATGCCAAACGTGGGGGTGACTTTCTGTTGCAAAAATAGTCACATTATGGGTTTGAGCCTCTTAAACTTTTCTAAATTTAATGGTAAGTGTTCCGAGGTTGAAACACGCTTCATTACTTAAGGAAGGGATTTACGATTCTGCTTAATTGACACAAATTACCAAAACTGATTGATGAAGAAATAGAAAGTTCAGATGCACATGTAGTGAATAAAGATACCGAACTAGTCATTTTCATTTAGCCACAAAGAAAACCCCAGGCCCTGACGGCTTCGTGGCTGATATTTTAAGAAAAAAACAAACCAATCCTGCACAAACTCGTTCAGAACATAGAGAAGGAAGAAAGCCTTCCCGACTCATTCTATGAGGCCAGGTTGTCACAGCAAAAGCAATGTCATCGAAGGAGGAGGCGCATGAGCCAATAATATCACACGTGAATGGGGAGGCAAATCTCATTAACAAAATGTGAGCAAACCAATGCAGTCACACCCATACAGGGTTGTTCGCCGTGACTCCGTGAGGTGTATTCAGGAATGCAGGGTCAGTTTAACATCCGAAAATATATTAATGTAATAAGAATATTAATAAGGTAACAAATACATAAGCACATCAATAAATCAGAAAAATCACAGCACATCCAGTTATAGCCAAACAATTTTACAACCCTGGGGGGGAAAAACAGCCTGAATCTGACAAAGAACACTGATGAAATTTACAACTAACTCATACTTAATCCACACCGGATGCCTTCCTCTTAAGATTGGCACGAAGAAAAGAATGTCCACTCCAAATTTCTATTAGACATTTCATTAAACTTCCAGCCTGTGCGGTGAAGCCAAAAAATATATATAGACATGAAAGTGAAACAGTATTTATTTGCAGGAAACATGATCTTAAAAAACTGCAGAAAGGCTAGTAGAAATAGTAAGATAGCTTAGCGAGGTGGTAGGATATGAAATCAATATTAAAAACCGAGCTTATATTTCTATACACTAGAAATGAAAATACGAAAATGGCGTAAAGAAAACTATTTCAGGAGTTCCCCCTGTGGCCCAGTGGGTTAAGAATCTGATACAGCGGCTCGGGTCACTGTGGAGGTGCGGGTTGGCTCCCCAGCCCAGTGCTGTGGGTTAAAGAGTCTGGCGTTACCACCGCTCCAGCATAGGCCACAGGTGTGGCTTGGATTCAATCTCTGGCCCTCGGAGCTTCCATGGGTGTGGCCATAAAAAAGAAGAAAACTATTCCATTCACAGTAGTATCAAAAAATAATAAAATAACAAAACAAGGACAGAAATCTGTGTATGTAAAGCTACAGGCTAAAGCTGAGAGAAGTTAAACCCAACCCAAACAGAAGGAAAGATTTCCAGCATCTGTGGACTGGAAGGTTCAAAGTTGTCACGATGGAAAAATATGGCAAGTTTCCCCACATTGATCTACAGATTCACACGATCCCCGCTGGATTCCCAGCAAGCTTTCTTTCTTTAAGGAAAGAGCCAACTATATGCGGAACTTCAGGGGACTTAGGGTGCCCAAAACAATTCAGGAAAAGAGCCACCAAACCGGAAGACTTACACAGTCTGACTGCAAAATTTACCGTAAAGCTGTGGGAATCAAGACGGAATGGTGCCAGCGTAGGGACGGATCTGTAGATCAATGGACCAGAACGGAGACTCCAGAGGGAAAATCTTTACATCCCTGGTCAGCGGATTTTACACGAAGGAGCTAAGTCAGTTCAAGGGGGAGAAATATGTTTTTCATAATTGATGCCCTACTTCACCGCCTGCACAGTGTAACTCACGTCAATCAAAGACCTGAACTGAAGGGCTAAAGGCTGACACTTGAGGAAGAAGGCAAAATAAAATCTTTGTGACCTTGAGTCAGGCAAAGTCTTTCTTCGTATGACACCAAACACACTATTCGAGAAAAATATGAAATAGTGGCCTTCATCAAAATGAAAATTATTTGCCCTTCAGAATTCACCATTACAAAAATAAAAACATAAGCCACGGACTGGAATAACTATTTCCAATCCATATACTTGTATCCAGAATAAAGAACGTTCAAAACTCTAAGAAAAATGACCTAGTTTTTAAAATAGGCAAAAATTGGAAGAAACTCTCTACCGAAAAGGACATGGGGGTGGCAGACTAGCATGTGACAGGAGGTCGGTGTCATAGACGCCAGGAGGATGCAAACGAAAACCGCAGTCGGGCGCCCTGCACGTGGGCGAGAGAGGCCAAGGCAGAAGAGAGCAGCGCGCCCCGCTGGCGCTCGCCCTGCAGGCAAAGCCAAACAGAAGTTCAAGGCGGGTCCCACCTGTGCCCGCGCGCGCACGTGGTTGGGGAGGAAAGGGGGCGCCCCTCCCAGGTCTCAGGCGTCCCCAGACGCGTCACTTCAAGTCAGCTAAAGGTAGACTTGAGTGTTGGGAAAGAGTGGCATCCGGGTAGACCATTCCTTCCTCTACAGTTTCAGTAATTTTTACTTCTCTCACAGGGGCCAGTTGTCATCCTGATGCCACCTCTGCACAGGTAAGAAGCTTCGAGGTGTGTTATCCATCTGAAAAAGAGGGTGGACTCTTCTTAACTCAATTTACTTTGACAAATAATGCATCTGCGGTGGGGCATCTTTTTTTTTTTTTTTTGTCTTTTTTGCCTTTTCTAGGGCCGCTCCCACGGCATATGGAGGTTCCCAGGCTAGGGGTCCAATAGGATCTGTAGCCACCGGCCTACGCCAGAGCCACAGCAACGCGGGATCCGAGCCGCGTCTGCAACCTACACCACAGCTCACGGCAACGCCGGATCCTTCACCCACTGAGCAAGGCCAGGGATTGAACCCGCAACCTCATGGTTCCTCGTCGGATTCGTTAACCACTGAGCCACGACGGGAACTCCTGGGGTGGGACATCTTTAAATAAGGTGATAACAGATGGAAAATGAAGTTGTTTCCCTTGATGTTACTAACGTTTCCAGCCATTTACGTACCTCGGTTTTGCTCAGTGAACTTGCAAACCTGACAGTAATTTTCTCCCGTCTCCAACCAACGTGTGCAGACACAGAAATAAGGCGGCACTCGCTGGTGCCCTGTGCCGCTCAGGGAGCACAGGCCGTGCGGCGTCTCAGAGCCTTTCTTGGCCTCTGAGGACACGTAGTTTCAGGTGAGCTCTTGGAAGTCAGGGCTCCTCGCTTGGAGTCAGTGTCGAGCCCGTTAGATGCAAAGGTTCTGCCAGGAGCGGATGGAGGTGCCTGTCAGAAAGACTGCCACTGGGGTGAGGACACATATGAAAAGCACCCCCTGTCTCCGGATGAGACAGGTCGGCCCCTGGCAGAGGGCGGAGAACCAGCAAATGCCCTCAGTATCACGGCAGGTGTCTCGGCCACCAGCGCTGTCAGAGCAACGCGCCGCCAAGGCAGCGGCTTTGGAGGTAGAGCCGCGTTGTCTCACTGCTCCGGGGCCAGGAGGTCTGAGCAAGGGGCGGGCGGGGGGTCTGCTCCAGGGCCCTCTTGGCGGCGTGCAGGTGGAAGTGGTCTCCCCGTGTCCTCATGCTGTCTTCCCTCCGTGCCCGGCTGTCGCTGGGCACAAGCCCCTCTTTCTAGGCTGCCATGCGTGGTGGATTGATACCCATTCCACTGGCCTCGTCGGAAGCTGATGCTTCTGAAAGGCCTTATCTCCAAATACGGGCCCTTTCTGAGGTCCTGCATGGGGCCCCCGATACAGTTGCCCCTGGCATTGTGGGGGCTTGGCTCCAGGAGCCCCTGCACGACCAGGGTCTGTGGCTGCTCAAGTCCCATCGCTGGGCCCCCATATCCCTGGCGCTGGATCCATGGATTCAATCAACCGCAGGCGGACATGTCAGGCCAAGGTCGGGTGTCTCCTTGGGTGTGACACCTGAGGCTCTGGAGGAAATGGGTGTCTCGTGGACACACACACAGCTCAGACCCACTGTGTTCAAGGGTCAGCTATTTGTGTTTCTCGAATTAACCCCATAACAGTCTGCCCTCTGGCCCACCCAAATCCACGCTCCTCCCTCGTGTAAGTAATTCACCCATCACACCTTCCCTCATTCAAGCATCAGCTCAGAGTCCCGGGCTGCACCATCGCTGTGATCCAAATCCGTGATGGCCGCAATTCAGAGAATGCCTCGTCCTGGACAAAATTCCCTCCTTCTGGGACCCCACCAAGCCAGACTATTTGCTTCCAAAATACCCTGAGGGGACGGACCCAGGCTAGGCACACCCCACAGGAGGAAGCTGGAAGGGGCAGGGTCCCCAGCCAATCTGAAATGGGCCTGGGGAGCCTTTGGCTCTGGACCTGCGTGCCCTTTAGGAGAAGGGGTGTGGGCTCCAAGGTCAGGGCCACCTCGCGGTTCCGGAAGGATCCCCCGGAGCCCCCAGAGCGAGGTGGACCGACACTGCCCTTCCTTCCTCCTCTGCATCCTCAGCCTCACGTCCACGGACCTCACATCGCCCGCTCCGTCGCTGGACCTCACATTGTCCGCTCCGTGCCCGGACATGGCGTCCACCATCACCCTCCTCCCGGAGAGCATCTCATCCGCTCTGTGCCCGGACAAGGCGTCCACCATCACCCTCCTCTCGGAGAGCATCTTGTCTGCTCCATACCCGGACAAGGCGTCCACCACCATCATTCTCCCGGAGAGCATCTCGTCCGCTCCGTGCCCGGACAAGGCGTCCACCATCACCCTCCTCCCGGAGAGCATCTCGTCCGCTCCGTGCCCGGACAAGGCGTCCACCATCACCACCCTCCCGGAGAGCATCTCGTCCGCTCCGTGCCCGGACAAGGCGTCCACCATCACCCTCCTTTCGGAGAGCATCTTGTCTGCTCCATACCCGGACAAGGCGTCCACCATCACCCTCCTCCCGGAGAGCATTTTGTCACTGCAGGTGAGTGCGGTGCGACCGGACACGAGCCCTGGGCCGGGCGAGGCCCCGTGCGGGGTCCTGTGGTGGGGACGGCAGGAGGGCGGCCTGCTTTAGACACTGTGCGGTCCCCAGGCTGCTACTCGAACAGGAACAGGGTGGGCAGGGGGGTGGTAACAGGAAAATGAGGGACCCAAAATATTAACTGCGGGGCACACCTGTGTGAGACAGAGACGCAGATTCAAAAACCGGTGTCCCGGAGGCCGGGCTTGGTGAAGCGGCTCTTGTCCCGGGTCTCGCCCGCGTGGCCTCAGCAGCACACTTTCTGTCCTGGCACGAGGGCCCCCAGAGACGGCCGGCCAGCAGGGAGGGCGCACCTGGCACGGTGCCTCCGCCGCCGACCGGAGCCTGGAGTCAGGGTTCAGCTCCTCGGCGGGACTGGGTGCGGCCTCCCCGAGACGCCCCGGGACCAAGTCTGAAGGTCCTTGGTCTCGTGCTCCTGCTGAGGGGTGAGCCGCCCCCGCCCAAGCTCCACACGCAGCTCGGAGGCGCTCCCTTGCTCACAGTCACCTTCCAGACCCAGCCATGAATGAGGACAAAAGCTCTGTCGCAAAGACATTGCCTGAAATGGTGTTTAGAGTAACGGAAAAGCTGAAGTAACCTGAAAAATCCCAATTTAGGTAACTGATTAAGAAAAACAGGCTGAATAGCCTGTCCTGAGAGACGGTAGAGCCATGACAATTCTGACTTTGACGACTAGATACTAAAAATTTTAAATAATAAGTGGCAAAAGCAGAATATAAAATTACATATACGACGTATTTGCAACTGTATGAAACAAAAACCAGATCCTAAAAAGGGCGGGAAAAAGGCTGAGAGCAAATGCACGAAAATGCACTGAGACCGTCGGGCTCCGGTGATGGGCTTCTCTGTCTTCAGTGTCATACATGGTTGTGATTTTTAGAGTAAAAGTGTATGAAGTAATACTTACATTTTTAAGTTAAAAAGGGAGGGAAAAGAAAAAACGATGCCCCGGGCTTCTGAACAGAACTTAGGGGTAGGGTTAGATTTGAAGCAGCCTGACCAGAGGGGTCTTGGACGGCAGGGAGCCCCTGAGAGGAAGCTCCGTGTCACTCAAGAGGCCTTCAGGAAACACAGGCAGAAGCCACAGCGGGACCCCGGGCCCGCCAGCCCGGCTCTAAGCAGAAAGTACCGGGGGCGGCCAGGCCCCAGGCCCCAGGCCCGAGGTGGGGTGGGGTCGGGGATGCAGAGCCAGCCGGCGGCACCCTCTCGTGGGACCCAGCGCCCACGCCCTCTTCCACGGGGAAGCGGGGCCACGCGCATATGCGGCCGGCCTGTTCCTCTGCCGGGGCTGCCGTCCGGATGCAGTTTCTCCCAAGTCTGGGCGCCGGGGTGGTCTCGCTCCGTGTCATCACGTGGCCTCGGCCTCGGCCTCCTCCTCGGAACAGTCCTGGTGGGTCAGGACCCCGGGACCTCGCCTCACTGGCCTCTGCCAAGGCACCATTTCCCCGTCGCCCGCGGCCGGGGCTCCGACACATGACACTGGAGGGGACGGAGCTCAGGCCGCACCCGAGCGAGTGCACGAGGAAGGGCCTGGCCCGCCGCAGGCCTCTCGAGCCCTGGGTTCCCCTCGCGGCTCCACGGGTAACGGGCTGGAGCCGGGTCAGGGACGCTCGCTGTCGGCGTGGCTTTAACGCGGTGTTGTTTCCCCCCCAGGAATTAGCTTCCAGCCAGAAGCCACGGTTCCCGGGGTAAGTTCGTTAAGCTTTCCTACCTGAGATGCAGCTGTCTGTCCCTCGGGGGGGGGGGGGGGGCGGGACGGGTGCTGGGGGCGCCGAGATGAGACGGTGCGAGGGGAGAGACAGTTTCCACCACCTCACCCACTCGCAACTCCCCGAAGTCTTCCTCCCGCAAGGCGGTCAGTCTGCGCCGTCTTTCTGCAAGAGCGTGGCCTGAGCCAAGGCACACCCGCCAGGGCTCTCCGCGAGCACGCGCGATGCTTTGGGACGCCGCCTCGTGTGGGTCTGTCAGGGCTCATGCTGCGTCCCAGCCCCGTGTCAAGGAGGTGTTGGCTATGACAGGCCTGCCCACCCCACGGGACAGGCCAACCCCCTGCACGCGGTCCTGCCCCAAAGGCAGAAAGTGGCCCTTTGCAAAGCTCCTGACCCAGTTTCGAGCACACATGCTAAAGGGTGTACCCGGTCCCCACGACAAGACTGTGCGTCTCGCAGAGTGTGCGTCTTAGAACGGCGTGTGGCAATGGACATGCAGCTATAGCTATTCTTTTTTTTTTTTAGGGTAAGTACATCAACTTTTACTCCCTTTTGCTTCTCACTGTAGCCCCCAAACCCAGCACCACCCGGAGCCACACCCCATGGAGATACTCAGAGTTACTATTCACGAGTTTCCGCTGTGGCTCAGTGGGTGAAGAACCTGACTAGTATCCATGAGGATGCAGGTTCGATCCCTGGCTCTGCTCAGTGGGTTAAGGATCCGGTGTTGCCATGAGCTGCGGTGTAGGTCGCAGATGCAGCTTGGATCTGGCATTGCTGTGGCTGTGGTGCAGGCCGGCAGCTGCAGCTCCGATTCGACCCCTAGCCGGGACACTCCATATGCTGACCTAAAAAAAAAGTCACTCTTTATTCACTACTCAGCATACAGTGTGAGCAGAATATCTTTTCAACGAAAAGCTACTTTCATAAACATTTTCCACATTTTAAGCATCTGGAGATTGCATCCGACCCTCCGCTCTCAATAGCTTTCACGTAGTGTCATGTAACACAAGGTAAACTAAAAATTAAAAAGAATCGGTCGTTTCCTACACTGGCATCTGCCACCCCCCCGACCCCCGGCTCCCACCACCTGCGGATGCTGCACTTGCAGCCTCGGCGCCCTGCTCACGCCCCCTCCCAAAGCTCACGTCGGTGTCCTTTCCTCTCCAGCAGCGTGAGGCGCAGGGAGTTCCTGCCGCCGTCCATCCGCGAGAGCCTGAGCTCCCTCAGTACCATCACCTCGGAGGGCTCTGCATCACTGAAGGTGAGCCCACAGGGGCCAGTTTCCGAGCCCCAAGTGCGGGAGGAGGACGCAGTACCGAGGTTAGGACAATATTCTGGATGGCGCGGGTGTCTGTGACCCCGGGTGCCACTCAGAGGGCAGCCCAGCTGAGCGGAGCAGCAGAGAAGGGAGGGACGGGGCCCTGGGTGTGGCGGAGGCAGCCAGACCCCGGGCAGTCGTCATGGAGACAGCATCACCGCAGCCTGCTGGGGTGTACCGAAGTCCACGCAGTGGCAGCGGGCGGGTGTGAAGTCGCGGTCACGGTGCAGTGCGTCGCCGGGTTCTCTGCACAGCCTTACCAGTGTTTCTGTGTCCTGGTGTTTTTCACAATGAGGCGTTGGGCTCCTTTCGGCTCCCCAGAGGAGCTCCGTGTGGAGACGTTTCTGGTTCTACAGCCTGGAGCAGGCGTCTTCACAAGGAGCTGAGACACTAACATTCACTCCTCAGAGGAGCCTGGTGTCCAGCCTGGAGTCGCGCCGTCGGTGGTGCCACACTCGAGCTGCCCAGAATCCACTCATCGCCGTCCTTGGCTGGGGACGCAGACTCGTTACCATTCTGTGCGTGACCGGCTTTTTCAATCACTCGGTATTCTAATTATTTATTTTCGGTATCAGAAGCACCACCACCATCCAAAGAGCCAGGGTCCTGACGCGTCTGCCGCTGCTTCCGTGGCCCCCCTCTGAGTCCCTGCCCCCACATGGCCTGCCTTCTCCTGTGGGCCTTGTGGCTTCGTGCTTCGGGTCGCACGCGTCCTGAACTATACACGCGCAATGCGTTGGTTGCTCTTGGCTTTACCGAGAGGGAGCCACCCGCCTGCGCCGTGTTTGGACTCTGTGCGGAGTCGCCCTGTGCACTTTGCACCGAGTGGTCCTCAGCTGCCGAGACTCTGCATCTTGTCCCTGCAGGCCGTGTGCTTTGCTTCTGAAGCCATTTCTTCCCACATCACGCTCCCTCGTCCCCGCTGCCTGGACAGGGGTCAGGGTGGCTCCATGTGTTGGCCACCGGGCTGGGGCCCCCATGCCCGGTCTTGACACAGCCCCTGCCATGTGTGTCCCCTGGGTGTGGAATCCTGCATATGTAGCGCCACGAGGTGAGGCCAGACTGCTGCTCACATGGCTGCGCCACTTCCCCTCTTGCAGCAGTGCACCCGAGGTCCCGCTGCTTCACGCCTTTGGCTCTTGGACCCGCAGATGGCGTGTGTGGACGGGGGGTCCCGGCTCTCCTCTCAGCGCTGAGACGCTGAGGGCACACGCGCCATGCGTTTTCTCCTCCATCCACCTATGTTTCTGCTGGGCTCTTTCTGCTTTTCTTAGCGATTTATGTAAGTTCTTTGCATTCTCTCAACACACACCCGTTATCAGTTGGGTGAGTTCCAGACAGAGCGCCACCGGGCAGCTTGACCATCTGTGTACCCTGAGATTTGATGAACCTGAGCCACGAGTTTCAATATGGTCACGATTATAAGTATTTTATAGATAACGTTTTTGGTCTTGTTGAGACAAAGCTTTCACCCAAATATCTCAAGAGAGGCCGTCTGGACTTTCTATTCAAAGCTGCACGTTTTGGTTGTGGGGAGGCGAGTCCTCCTCCGGCCCAGGGTTTTGGTGCGTGTGACCTGAGTCAGGGCAGGTTTGTCGTTTCCTGTGGGACCTCACCTGTTTCCAGTCTCATTTATAGTTAAGGCACTTACCGCTAAGGATTCCCTTCGGCCACTGAGCTATTTGCCTTCCAGGTATCTCATACATATATTTTTGGTTCCTCGATTCCTCCATTACTGACGTCTTGTATTTAGTTGAATTTTTGCCCCGTCTTGATTTCCTTCTTCTTTCCTTTTCTGTGTGTTTTTTCGTTTTCTTCTTGGTGGTTACCTCAAGGATTACAGTGAACATCTGAAAAGGGAATGATCGAGTGTGACTCGTGCCCAGAACGAGGGCTGTTCTCCCCCAGCTACAACAGGACAAAGAACGGGGGCGGGGGGGCTTCCTTCCTCCCCAGATGGTCCAGCAGCTGCACAGGCTCCTGAATGTGCGATGCTCATTGTTCTTAGGAGCAGTCTAAGGAAGGATTCCTACTGCAACCTTTTTCCTTGAGTCAACTACCCTTTCGGATGTACAGACTTCAACCCCACGTCTTCAGCGTCCCCACCATCTGTCTCCTTCCCCACAAAGCTCCTTCCCCAGTCCTCCACCGGTCCTCCTACCAGGCTTTGTCACGTTTTTATTTTCACTCCAAATTAATATTTTTCCTGTGTTTCTGAGGAGTTTTCGAGTGCTTGGCAGTACCCAGGCTCAGCTTTGCTTCCTGGCTACCCTTTCCTTGGGTGGGTTTTTCTCACCTGCCCTGTCTCCACCGAGATGATTGCTCCCGCTGCTTTCGGCTGGGCGGACACCCTGCTGTTGCCTCTGGATTCAGGAAGCTTTGCAGCAGCGATCAGTTGCTCTGCTGCTCAGCTGCTCAGCCTGCAGGAGCCCCAGCAAGGTGCCGTCGGGAGCCCCTAACCCCGCCGCACACCCTCTGCTGTGTCTTTGTGCCCATTTTCTTTCTCTTCTTTGGGAAGTTGTCCTTTCTGGCCCAACAAGGGCTTCCCTTTCCCTCTGCAGTTATATTTGTATCTGTTCTATCGTGACTATAATTTTAAAGTACTGGGTCAGGAAGGACTCTAGCATGCTATAGATCTAGAAGTCCGCCAGTGACATTGGCTTGTAGGTCACTCCAAACTTTCAAAGAAGGATTTCGCATAGTCCTGGTCTCTGGTTCATGCCGCATATTCAGCCCTGAAAACTGAAACAAGCACCATCCCTGAGCCTTCGGCCAGCCCGGCAAGAACTGTGGTCCCTCCTTTCTGGGAGCTGGTGGACCCAGGACAGTGGAGCCATCCGTCCCCGGGGCCAGAGTAGCGCCAGGGCGAGGAAAACAACAGCTGTTCAGACGCGGGCTCCCTGGGGGCTCTGCCAGGTGGGATGCAGCGCCGTCCACGGGAGGCAGTGTGGAGCCGGAGCCAATGCGTCACATGCCACGCTCGTCTCCATCCTGATGCGCACGCGGGACAGAAAGCCAGCCTTCCTCACCGGACGCAGTCGTGGTTCGAGTCACACGAACCACGAAGCGTGGCCTGGACTCGGGAGGCAGGGCGACTGCCCCCATGTCAGAGGTCACCACGGGAAGGGGCAGATTGTCTGTCTCCAGAAGGGCCTCTGGTCGCTACCTTTTGTCCCCTTTGGCAGTGTGACAAACCCTACAGCATGCACTCCCTGCTGCTTCTCTTTCGGCAGGATGAAGGCGATCAGGTGCAGATAATACGGCAGCCTGAGAAAGAAGACGTTGACCACACCGAAGGCTCGGTTTCAGGTAAGACATTTTGCGGTCTGGGTCCTTCTGGGGTCTCCCCAAGTTGGATGCCTTAGAGAGTTCAATGTTTTCAAAGAAAAAAAGTCGAAAGAGAGAAATCGGCATGGAAAGTCAGGGCTGGGACACTTGTCCCTGGGATGTGGAAGACACGCTGGAGCCACCAGGGCGTCTGCAGGCAGCCCCCGGGGCCCCGCGTTTGCCCTGCCCCTGACGCCCAAGGAGGCATTAGCTGGCAAAGCTCTGTGTCTAACCCAGGGCATCCCCCTGGGGGGCCGGCAGTCTGAGCTGTGGATCCCGACAAGCAGCGGTGGCCGACCGCATGGTGACCGCACAGAGCAAGGTCCACGGCACAGTCTGGCTGGCGAGTGAGTGAAACAAGGTTCAGTGTGAACAACAAGCCCAGGCAGAACATGAGCAGGAGTTCCTGCTGTGGCTCAGTGGTTAAAGATCCAGCTGCTGCAGCTCCGGGCACTGCGGAGGCACAGGTTTGACCCCCGGATCCCTGGGTTAAAGGATCCGGCGTTCAGGCAGCCGCAGCTCGGACTCAATCCTTGGCCCAAGAACTTCCTTATGTCATGGGTGTGGCCACAAAAAAAAGCAAACAAACATTTAAAATGGGCAGAAATCTTAAATAGGCATTTACCTGAAGACGACGTACAGGTGGGCAACAGACACATGAAAAGATGCTCAATATCACCAGTTATGAGAGAAATCAAAACTACACTGAGGTATCACCTCACACTGGCCACAATGGCTGTCATCAAAACGTCTATAAACCACGATGCTGGAGAGGGTGGGGGGAAAAGGGACCCTTCCACGCCGTTGGTGGGAATGGAAATCTGTGCAGCCCCCGCGGAGAACAGTGTGCAAGTTCCCTAGAAAGTGAAAATAGAGGTGATACGTCGAAGCAGCCAGACGGTCCTGAGTGTCATGAACCGTGTGGGAGAGAGACTTGACACACGTGTGCCCCAATTTGAGACTAATCCTTAAAAGTGCACACTATTGTCAGAAGCGAACATTTCTAAACAATAATAGAAAATAACAGGAGTTCCCATCGTGGCTCAGTGGCTAATGAACCCAACTAGTGTCCAGGAGGACGTGGGTTCACTCCCTAGCCTTGCTCAGGGGGTTAAGGATCCGGTGTTGTCATGAGCTGTGGCGTAGGTCGCAGACGTGGCTCGGATCCCGAGTGGCTGTGGCTGTAGTGTGGGTTGGCAGCTGTAGCTCCGATTAGA
Source organism: Sus scrofa (assembly GCF_054392235.1). Classification (NCBI taxonomy): domain Eukaryota; kingdom Metazoa; phylum Chordata; class Mammalia; order Artiodactyla; family Suidae; genus Sus; species Sus scrofa. The sequence continues at coordinate 91,656,066 of NC_139398.1, forward strand.
CCCCTAGCCTGGGAACCTCCATATGCTGCAGGTGTGGCCCTAAAAAGACAAAAGACAACATAAATAAATAAATAGATAAAGAGATGATGGCTGAGACCTTGCCAGCACTGTCATTAGATACCAACTCACAGATTCATGAAGTCTAACCAACACCTGAGACCAAAAAATACATACATTTTTAAATATTCCGTGATAGACTCTCTCCCACGGAGTCACTGGTCAAGTAACTCATTCAGACTGACTGCAGCCGGTGCAGAGCTGGACGGCACCTGTAGTGTGTGGCAGTCCAGGCTTCGGGCACCCGCTTGTGTGTCTTTCAAGAGTGAGGATTGTGTAGATATTTCTACATATCAGTAAGAACTCTTAGGAGCAAAAATTTCAGTAGCATTTTCAAAAGGGGAGGTCCCCAGGAATAAACCCAAGGAAAGATGTACAAGACTCATGGAGAAAATCAGAAAACTTGGCTGTTTTGGGGGGGGGGTTGGCCACGCCCACGGCATGCCGGGGTTCCCGGGCCAGGGGTCCAACGCGCACCACGGCAGGGACCGCGCGGGATCCTTGATCGCTCGGTGGCTCTCCCGACCTTGGCTGCTTTAAAGAGACACAAAGGAGGATGTAGAATGTTCCGGAGAGCAGGTTATACCCGCAGGTGTCCATTCCCGCTGGAGCCGCGGCGGCCTCGGTCACACAAGCGGAGAAGCAAGAGGGGGCTCCCTTCTCATCTCTAAAGGTCCAAGCCAGGCAGAAGCAGCCGCGTGCTGCCCAGATAGGCTCGCGGTGCGTGCCAGGCGCTCCACGTTGGTGCCCGAGGGCGCGGCGAGGAGGTGACCAGAGAGCCCCGTGGCCCCAGCGGGCCCCGTTGCCCTCGTGGGGCTGTCCTCTCCGCTCTTCCACGGGGATGGCTGGGGTGGCAGGGAGGACGGGCTGCGACCGCACCGCGGGCCGGGCGGGCTCGGGGCCCAGCACTCGCCTCCCCGGGCAGTGCTCACAGACGCGCTTCCTTCTCCTGCAGGAGCCCAGGGGCCCGCGCTGGCCCAGCCACCCGAGCGGGGGCTCTTCGCCGCCGTCCCGCCTGTGGAGGACCCCCTAGAATCCCTCCCGCTCCAGGGCGCGCTGCAGGTCGGAGGCCAGGACGTGTGGTCCATGAGGGCCCAGCGTGTGCGCCCAGCTCCCACGGACTCCTGGATGCTGGAGTCCACGGTCCTCACCATCCCCGGGCAGGTGGAGCTCGACCCGGCCGAGGAGCTGCCCCGCCGGCTCCAGCGCGACAGCCTCGGGCCGCAGCCTGCGCACCGGGTGGCTCCGGGGGCCGTGCCGCTGTCCAGCTGGGGGGCCGAGGGCCTGCCTGCCTTCAAGGGCAGGTACAGGGTGAAGGTGACCCCCATAGCAAGTGTGGGGCACAGCCAGTCTGCTGAAGAGACCCCCCAATCTGACACCACCGAGGCCACCGTGATCATGATGCCTGAGGGCTCGGAGCTCCCAGACGGGGCTCCCAAGTCCACTTAGAGCCAGGAAACCGCCCCCCCCGCCAGGACGCCCCTCCCGGTGGGGGGTGCCCGCAGCTCCGTGGCGGGGATGCTGGGCAGTTGAGGTCCAGCTGCGCCGCCGTGCTCCTAGTGAAAGCATCGGAGAGGAGAGGGGCCAGGGTCCTCGGCCGCCTCTGGCCGCCGGGAAAGACTTTCAAGGACCCGCATGTCACTTGTCTCAGAAGCCGTATTTTAAAGACTTTCCAAGTTTTCTGAACACATCTGTTATTCTGGGAAGAAAAAAACAAATTCGAAATGGACTGCAGAGAGTGGGTTCACATCTGTGCATCTGTTGATTATTAAAGCAGACTGTATGAATTTAAGGAACTTTTAAGAAAACTCTTCAGAATTCACTAGCAGGCTTTATGGGAAATAATAAAAATTATTCATGGCAATAAACCTGAAATCAGCCTTGGTAAGAGTTAAGTCCTCGGCTTTCAGGTGGCCCAGACCCTCTCCGCCCCAGGCCCAGTGCTGGGCTCTGAGGTCCAGAGCAGACCAGGTCTGGTCCGGGCCCCCTGAACCTGTGCCCACGCCCGTGCCCAGGTGGGAGCCGCCCCGGCCTTGTCCCCGCCACTCTGCAGCCCCACGCTGGCCAGAAGCCAGCCTGGATTGGGCCCACGGCAGGTGGTGGCCCTCCGCTGTCTGCAGACTGCCCCACCCCACGCCCCCGCTGTGGTCACGCCCGCTGTGACCATGCTTCCTGGAGGCGGTGGCCCTGGGCAGGCTCCTGGACGTCGCCGTCTCCTCCTCCGTGAGCCATGCAGTCATGAAGCCTCGTCCCGGAGGCTGGACCCCCAGGCCCACCTCTGCAGGTGAGCAACGCGTGTGTCGGACACAAGGAGCCCCCAGGGCCCACCTGCTGGCTCTGCTGCTGTTCGGTCACCACGTCGGTTTCCAGCCTCTTCCTCCTGACGGAACTTGGGGAGCAGCTGAAAGACACTGCATGGCCTCGGGCCCTCCGGGGGGGCCGGCCCGCCTGTGGCCTCCACGTCTCTGTCCCTGTCAGCGCGGTCAGGGGGCCCTGCTTCCAGCGTGAGGCTACTGCTCCCTCCTGCCTGCAGGAGACCTGCAGCCCCGCCGCCCCCTCTGCCCTCCTGTACAAGGAGGCGGGGGGTGCCCTCTGGGTTACCGGCTGCACTCTGGCCCCCAGGCCCCCAGGTCTGCAGAGACCTATTCCCCCAAGACCTGCTAGTGGAGCAGCCGCCACCCAGGACTTGAAGCTGGAGCGCGGCACACGTGCTGCTGCCCTGGCCGGTGGCTTGCAAGCCTCCAAGCGCAGAACTGACCTCGACCTCAGGACGAGCCTCTGGCTTCCAGAGGGGGGTGGTGTGAGCCTGCCAACCAGGCCCGCAGACCTTCCAGAACACTCCCTGGGCTGTGTCAGGCCACTGCGTAATTAAATGAGTGAAAACAGAGATTTGGACAACACAGCGAACAAGCCCAATTTATGGGGCATCTTCAGGAGCCGGGGCTCCTTTTTCAGAAACTGCGCGTTCTCTTCAGGCACACAGGGATTATTCCCCAGAACAGAGCCCTCGTGAGCTCCAGTCAAGGCTGTGGGGGGACCCTTCAGGGTCCCTGTCGATCGCTGGTGCTGAGCACGCTGTGCCCCCCACGGTCCTTGGGCTTGTTGGGCTGACGCCTGCGGGTTCAGAGTTTGCAGCACAGTTGAAGCATTTTGCCGTTTCTAACAGGTTTTTCTGCACCTACAACCCCGTACTTTCTCGTCGTCTTCAAGGACTCCAAGAAAACACAGGTGGGGCTGCTTGAAGCTGTCACACATGAGTGATGGTTTCTTTGTGGTTCTCTGTTCCCTCGCTCGTGTGGGAAGTTGGTACTGCCACGCTTGCCCAGAGTCGGATCCGCCAGCGACCCTCCTCGGTGTATTTTTCATGTCTTCTCTTGTAGTTTTTACCTCCACGAAGTCCCCCTGCGGTGCTGCTAGATCTCCCAGGTCCATACTTCTTTCTCTTACATTCAGCAAGTTTTATTATATCCTCACAACCTAATTTTACAACTTTTCCTCCCTAAACCCCCAGCCCCACCTGTCTCTTTTGGTACCAGACAATTTTCAAAGTCTGTGAGTCAGTTTCTGTTCTGCAAAGAAGGTCCTTGGGTCCTTTTTAAAGATTCCATGTCGAAGTGACAGCACATACCGTTTGGGTCTCACTGCCTGGCTTCACTTAGCGTGACGATGTCTGGGTCCATCCGTGTTGCTGCAAATGGTATTATCTCTTTCCTTTTAAAGGCTGAGTCATAGTCCACCGCATGTATGTACCACGTCTTCTTTATCCACTCCTCTGTCGATGGACATTTAGGGGGCTTCCACGCTTGGCTATTGTATATGGCGCTGCAGTGAACACTGGGGTCCACGCATCTTTTCAGAGTCATGGTTTTCTCTGGGCAGACGCCCGGAGTGGGAGTGCTGCGTCAAATGGCAACTCTATTTTTAGTGTTCTGAACAGTCTCTGCAGTGATGGTTTGACTTCTTCCTTTCCAATTTGGATTCCTTTTATTTATTTCCAATTTGGATTCTTTTATTACTTTGTCTTCCGATTGCTGTGGCTAGGACTTCCAAAACCATGTTGAAGAGTAGTGGTGAGAGCGGACATCCTTGTCTGGTTCCTGATCTCAGTGGGAATTCTTTCAGCTTTTCACTGTTGACAAAGATGTTAGCTGTACGGCCTTTACCATGTTCTATGCCTTCTTTTGGAGGGATTTTAGCAGAAGTGGGTGCTGGGTTTTGTCAAAAGCTTTTTCTGCATCTACCGAGAGGATCATATGGTTTTTATTCTTCGGTTTGTTAATGTGGTGTGGCACACGGATCGATTGGCGGGTATTGAAAAATCCTTGTGTCCCTGGGATAAATCCCACTTGCTCGTGGGATTCATCACGATCAATATATCCTTTCAATGTATTTTGTTTGCTAGTATTTTGTTGGGGATTTTTGCATCTGTGTTCATCAGTGATATTGGCCTGGAATTTTCATTTTTCTGTGGTATCTTTGTCTGGTTTCAGTGTCACGGTGATGGTTGCCTCATAGAATGAGTTTGGGAGTGTTCCTTCCTCTGAATATTTTTGGGAATAATTTCAGAAGGATAGGTGTTAACTCGTCTCTAAATTTTTGATAGAATTCATCTGTGAAGCCATCTGGTTCTGAACATTTTGCTGGTGGAAGGTTTTTTGGGGGGCGGGGCTCGGGTGCAGCATATGGAAGTTCCCTGACCAGGGACTGAATCGGAGCTGCAGTGGTCGGCCTACGTCACAGCCACAGCCACAGCCACACCTGCCACCCACACCACAGTTCAAGGCAACGCTGGATCCTTAACCCACTGAGTGAGGCCAGGGCTCAGACCTGCATTCTCATGGATCCTAGTGGGATTCGTTTCCGCTGGGCCATGGCAGGAAGTCCGCTTCTAGGTGTTGTTAACTTGCTCCTTGACGTCTTCAGCGAGCCAGGGGTTGTCAGCAGCATGTTGTTTAGTTTCCACTTGCCTCCAGTTTCCTTCCAAGATCTTGACTCGTCTTTGCTCGCATGGGTCTAAAGTCTTCTTCATGGAGGCTGGTCATCTCCAGATCACGTGGCTGCTTTTTCTTGTTCATTTTTCCAAGTCATCATTCTCCACCTTTTCATTCTGCATCGATTTTCTGTGTGGTCTTCTTTCGCAGGCGATAGGTTTTGAATTCTCGCTCTCCCTTCTGGTGTTTACCCGCTTCTGACTGAAGCCGGTACAGCGTGGGGTGTGGAAGGCCCCCTCCCGTGGCCGAGCCCCTGCGCTACTGTTACTTTCCAGGCGGTGGGCCGCCCGCGCGGTGGGCTCGGGCTTGCTTATATCACGTAATCGCCCTCCTCGGTCTCCAGGAGGCTTCTTCTCTGTCTTCTGGTGTAGGTTCTTTTTCTGGTAGTTTCCAGCCTACTTCGTTGATGGCTGCTCGGCCCCTGGTGGTGGTTTTGTCATTTCCATGAGAGAAGGTGAGCTCCAGTCCTTCTGCTCTCGCCGCCTTAGGCCCGTCTCTACTTCTAAGAGCGACGTGAACGGCCAACCTTTGCATCCCGTGGGTGTGGAATGAGTTATAATACTGTTTCCTTGCCTGGTGTTGGTTTGGGGTTCATTTCCATTGCCTGATCTATCTTATTCTGGGTCCGTCCCCGCCTTGTTTTCACACCTAATGGTTCTTAGAGAATGCCAATGGTGGTTAAGTGTAGCTTTGGGGTGGTAGGCATTTCTGCATTTTTCTAAATTCTCCTGGCGTTTAGTCTGAGATGCAGTTTGGGCTCCGCGCCCTGCTGCAGGATGAGGGCAGAGCTCCGACAACCGCTGACTGTCCCCAGTCTGGCACAACCCCTTCTCCCCAGGCTCCCCCAGAATTGTGAGGTCTTCTCGTGGGCTGGCATGAGCACCACACGTGGCCCCGTGCGGGCGCCAGGCTCTGCCCCTCTGACTCCTCCTGTGGTCCACTCCCGGCCTCACTGGCCTCCTTACCTGCGTGAGCGGATCGGCGCTTGGCAGGGGAGCCGTGCCGCTCTCTCTCCATCCTGCTCCGTGCGCCCGGGACTCCCCAGCCCTGGCTTGGTCTTCTCACCCAGGGCGGCTGCCAGCTCCGGCCGGGGCCCTCCCTGCACCACGCCTCAGCACAGCCAGGAAGCCAGCCGGGGGCTTCCCGTCACTCGAGGTCACTGTCCTTTGTGGTCCTTTGTGGTCTGCTGTCCAGTGTCTTGCAAACCTTTGCTGCACATATTTCATCCGGGTTGGCATTCTTTCAGTGAGAAGGTAAATCTAGTTCCTGTTCCTCCGTCTTGCCCGCAAGTAGAGGTATGTTTAAGGTTCATTTGATGCCTATTTGCCAGGCTGCGTGTTCATTTGTGAACTCGCAGGAAATGCAATCACCTAGCAGAGCTGAATCACAGGCTCAGACAGCTCTGGTGTCACTGGGAGGTGGGGTCACAAGCCGTCACTGCTGCGTGAGGCTCTGCCCACCTCCGCCCCCTCGGAGCTGCAGGAAGGAAAGCACTGATGTCCAGAAAGTGTGGGGAGTGGAGTTCCCGTTGTGGCGCAGCGGTAATGATTCCGACTTGTATTCACGAGGACGCAGGTTCAATCCCTGGCCTCGCTCAGTGGGTTAAGGATCTGGCATTGCCATAAGCTGTGGGGTAGGTCGCAGAGGCGGCTTGGATCTGGCGAGGCTGTGGTTGTGGTGTAGGCTGGCGGCTGCAGCTCCGATTCAACCCCTGGCCTGGGAACCTCCATATGCCGCAGGTGCGGCCCTAAAAAAGACAAGTAATAATAATAATAAAACAGAAAGTGTGGGGAGAGGGCATGGAGCCCGCTAGCTCCTGTCTTAACAAGACAGGAATCCTGCACTGAGGTCTCTATGTGCTGAGACAGCCAAGTGGGAAAGGCCTGGACCCGCTGAAGGGCGGATGTGGCTCCCTCGGGTGGGGGTGGGGTGACCACTGACGTACGTTTCCTGGGAGGCCTCTGTCCCCGGGAGCCTTTCCAGAGGATGAGACGGACTCTTGGGGCTTGCACGTGACTCACTTTCTGCCTGGAACCCTCCAGCAGGCTTCAGGCTGCTCCGCAGTGAGCGTCTTCTGACAGATTTTCAGATGCTCGCAGAACAAGCTTCTCAATGTGGCTTTGATTTCTGCTAATTTCTGCTTCAATGTCTATAACGTCTATGACGTGAGGAACCGCCACGTCCTCTGGAAGGAACCGCAGAACACCACACAGCCACCTCAGGCCGGGCCTGCGGGGCGACGGCTGTCCTGCCGTGTCCCCCCTGCCCCCCGGGCTGCACAGGCATTCAGGGAGGTTGACAGCAGCGCCTTCAGGAAATTGCAAGCACACCTGTGCCCTCAGCATCGTGCAACGCTGGGAACAGAGAAAAGCCCGGTTAAGGCTGCCTTGAACGCGGGGCACCACACGGTGGCTCTGACCACGGCCCTGGGGAAGATCTGAACCCGTCACTGCTGTCAGAGCCCACGTGCCATGTCACCAGATTTGGTGTGGCACGACCAGAGGCAGAGAGAAGCACAGCCAGGAGGGGTCCCCAAACCTAAGGGGAGGCACTGGACTCCACCCGCGTCAGTCAGCTGGTGTCTCTCGGGACTTTCTTAGAAGCAAGGTCAATAACAGACCTCAGATTCCAAAAATCTTATTGGAATAAGAATTAGGGAAAATCATCCTGAACCATGAGAAAAGTATGTGGCTTCCTTTCCTCCTTTCTGGCCATGCCCGTGGCATGTGGAAATTCCTGAGGCAGGTATCGAACCCACGCCACAGCAGCAACCCAAGCTGCTGTGGTGACAATGCCGGATCCTTAACTCACAGTTCCACAGTGGGAACCCCTCTGGCTTTCTCACCAGGACTTTATGCCCGTGATTGTGACTGCAGGGATAAATCGATGAGCTGAAAACGCAGGCTTGCGAGGCGAGCATCAAGCGCAGGCCGTGGCGGGCACCAGCCCCACCCCACGCCAGCTGTGTGTCCTTGGGTCAGCTACCCAACCTCTCTGAGTCCAGGAGCAGGACCTGAGGCGCAGGACAGCGATGAGGGCTGTTCATGCCCGGGACCCCCAGGAGGGTCCCCAGCTGGTCCAACGCTCTGTTGCCGCGGCCCCGAGTTTCCATCTTCTTGAAGGAGGCCCGCGTTTTTGTTCCGATTGGATCCCACGCACGGTGCAGGCGGCCCTGAGCTCACCCCAGGAGGGACAGAGCAGGGCACAGTGTGGGCCCACAGAGCGGGCGCTGAGTGCTGGTGGCGGCCGTGCTGGGTGGTGGCGAGGGCAGAGCCTGGCTGGGCAGAGGGCGTTCCTCTTTGTCAGCTGCACGGAATTATTTTGGCTTCAATGCATCTCGTCGTCCATGAAGGGTGACTCTTCCCTAGTTGAGCAGCGTGACCTGGAGGCGTGACCTGCCCTCCCTTTGAGCTGGAGAAGGAGCCTCACTTGGGGCCACGGAGCATGAGTCCTACAGGCCCCCTCCTCCGGGGAGATGGATGGGCCTGTGGGTGTCCCCGCTGCTGCCTGAGTGCATGTCTGCCTGGCCCACAAGCAGCTCCCATGACGGCGAAGCCTGCGTGGACAAGGACGCAAGCCATCCAGGCCTCTGAGCACGTGTGGTCAAGGGGGCATTTTAACAGGAGGACACGCTTCAGTTTTAAAATAAGGAATGTGTGAAGCCTGGTAGGTGGAGTTAGGCCTGGCCTGAGCCTCCCACCCCTTCCTGCCCACAGATGCCCTCTGCCTCCTGGGTGGTCCTGGGGGCAGGGACCCAGGGTCCAGAGCCCGAGACGGCCAGGCACGGCTGGGGGGAGACAGGACTGTGCCCAGGGACGTCTCCTGGCGGGCTGTGGGACTCCTGGGGGAGCCAGGAAAAGACCCCATATCAGTCCCTGGGGAACCGAAGGACTGGGGGCTCGACCCGAGGTCAGCCTGGATTCCCCACATGGGCCCTAAATCCAGCAAGTGTGCCCTTGCAGAGACACGGGGAGAAAGCGGACGTGGGAGAAGGCCACGTGAGGACAAAGGCCGAGGCTGGAGCTGTGAGGCCTCGAGCCCAGGGGCGCCTGGGCCCCCCGGCTGGGGGAGGCAGGCAGGGTCACCGGAGCCTTTTGAGGGAGCACGCCTGTCACCACCATGGCTTTGGACTTCTTTGGCTCTTTCGCTGGGACTGTGAGCGTCTCTGCTGTTTAGGCTGCCGGGGCCTGGCGGTTCTTTTCCTGTGACCCTGAGAAACAAGCACAGGGTCCTACCAGTGCTCACAGGCCAGTCTCCATGTGGCTGCCGTGCACCCGCCAACCGCGAGCTGGGCTTTCCCACCTGGAGGGTGGACGGAGACGGTCCAGGTCGTGTCAGGGACCAAGGACCAGGGTGCAGAGTCACCCCCACAAAAGGGGCTCCAGAAGGGCAGCCACGGCGGAGAAGGGTCTTCTGCCCGCAAACCGGGATGTAACCTGCCATCCCACGGCAAGGCGACCCTTCCAGTCTGGTAAGAGCCGATGCCACTATTTCTGGCGCTTTTCCGAGTGTGGCCGGACCTGACCCTATGCTGTGAAAGGGCCCGCCTCCCAAGGACCAAAGCTCAAGTTCATCAGCAGACAACCAGCCTCAAGAGAGGGACAGCGGCCACCATGCTGGCTTCCGGTGGTCTGGACCGTGGGGCGGGGCCTCGGAGGGCTGTGGCTCCACCCTTCCTGCCTGGCGCAGGTGTGCCAGGAGCCGGCCCACTGCTCGCCAGGTCTGGCCGGACTTCCCCTGACTCCGGTCCTGGACCGTTTCGGCTTCGGAGGCCTGGCGCCCACCTCCCAGCGCAATTCTACCCTTGGCAGAATCACCAGGTCCACCTCACAGCCCCTGCACAGGTTCGGAAAAATGCACTAACAGAGTCGCCATTTGGCTAATACGATGATTGGAACATAACACTGAGTGGAGTTTTTCATTGTTTCCTGCACATCGTTAACAGCGGCTTCAGCAGCGCTGGGGGCTCTGTGGGTCCGAGAAGGTGCAGCCAGCTTCAACCTGAAGAGTCAGGGTCATGAGGAGCTGGCCACAGGGCGATCTCACGTTTTCCCTGTTCTTCCAACGCCACGAGTTTGGATTTGCCTGGTCTCTGGAGTATGGGATTTTTCAGGGCAACGATAATTAGAAGCCCATCTTCACCTGGTGTTGAGCAGAAGTAGCAACCAGAGGAGTTGAGAGGAAGGCACTGGGACCCAGGACCACGGTGGGGATAGGGGCTCAGCCTGCCCCTGGCTCCCCAGGTATCCTCCGGGCTGGCGGTCTGTTGGACAGCAGCACCTCAGCTTCCTCTGCTGCCTTTGCCGGGCTGCCTGGCCTGAACGGCATCCCAGGTTAGGTCAGAAGCTGCTGCAGGTGCTTGTGACTCAGAGACCTGAGAGCAGAGCAGAGCCTGGGCTTGGGACGTGGGGTCCCTGCAGGCGGGGTGGAGCACAGAGGCTGAATGTATGTTTGGGGGTTTAGTTCTGCATCTGGGAGAGTGGGGGTCTGCAGCTAGATGGGCCGTAGAGTGTGCGTGTCTGTGTGTGTGTAAGGTCTGGGGGCTTTGCAGCCAGGAGACGAGCTCAGATCCTTGGCCAGCTCCGGGTCAGGGCAGTGGAGCTGTAAGTGACCTAAAGACCACCCTTTTCCCCGAAGCCGGGCATCCTGAGAGTGCAGGGGCGGCCGGTGGGGAGGGTACAGGAGGCGAGGAGGAGCCGGGGGAAAGAGCCCTTGAGAACTGCACCCTTCACACAGGTAACCTGCAGGGGTACACGTCGTCCTTGGGAAGATGGCAGGCCTCCAGCTGGTGCGGGGGACCCAGATGGGGACGCAGCTCCCGCTTGCGCCCCGGAAGGAGGCGCGGCTGCACAGCCTCCGGTGCCCGGCACGGATTCTCTTCCCCGACACCGGCCGACACCACCCAGGCGCTCGCCTCACAGTCCTGCTGTTCCCCAAACTCTCGCGCATCGGCCCCACTCCGTCCCACCCTGCGCCCCCTCCGTGGGGTCTGAGCCTCGCCACCGCGGACCCCCTCGTTGGCCCGAGCATCTCTGTGAAGAGGCCAGCACCTGGCCGCCCCACTCAGGCCTGTCCGCAGACCCATCCGTCCTCCCGCGTCCACGGTCCGGGAGGGCATGCTGGGGCCGCATAGGCACTGCCCCCGCCCCGCGGAGCTGTGTGGCCCGGAGGGCACGAGCCGATCCGCCTTGTAAGGCAGACGCTGCGCTCAAACGACCTCGGCGAGCAGGCGTCCCGAGAGGGGGGGCGGGGGCGGAGCCGCCGAGAGCGCTAGGGGCGGGCCTGGGGGGCGGGCCTGGGGGGCGGGGCCTGGGCTGGGGGCCGTGAGAGCCAGTGAGGACCGGTCAGTGGAGCCGGGGGTGGGGGCCCGAGGGGGCTCCTCCAATGAGAGCGCGGGGCGGGTAGGGCGTGGGGAAGGACGTGCGTGGAAGGGGGAGCCGGGGGCGGGCCGGAAGGCGGGGCCGGAGGGCGGGGGCGGGGGCGGGGGCGGGGCCGGGGGCGGTGCCGCGAGAGCAGGCCGGGCGCCCGGTCGCGCGCGGGAGAGTCGCGGAGGCGCCGCTGCTGCAGTCGCCGCATCGCCGAGGTAAGTGGCCGCGGGCCGCTCCGTCCTGAGGCGCGGTGCACAGGGCCCCCTGCTTCTCCGGCCACCTGCGCCCGCAAGCCGGGCACACCACTCATTCCCGGCGCCGGCCCGCGCCCCTTTCCCGAGGCTCCGCGCGTCCGTGCGCCGGGCGCCCTGGGGCTGCCAGCTATCCGCGCGGAGCTCGGAATCCTGCAGCCGCGTCGGGGCGTGGGTCTGGGGACGCGCTGGGAGCGAGCTGAGACAGCGCGCGATGCAGAGGGCAGGTTTATAATTGGGCCCTAAATAAGGCGCTTTCGCCTTTCTTTGCGTCCGTGCGTAAGGCGACAGAGGACTGCCCTTCCAGCCCCTTCCCTCTCCGTGTCCAGCTGTATGAACACGTTCACATGCCCAGGCCTGGCGTGTCGGCTGCAGGCGAGACGGCGGGAAACGCGGGCTTAGAGGGTCTGAAATGAAGCCATTGTCATAGAGCATGGATTTTAGGAGATCCAGGGCCACGGAGGGCCATTTGTGTCCACGGGCCCAGAATGCGCGTGATCATTTGGCGAGGGCTCCGGCGCCATTGCCGGTGCAGGTGAGAGTGTCAGGCCTACAGTTTGCAAATCCAGAAGCTTCCCCCGAGGGGTGTTATGTTTTCTTATCGCATGTGGGCACGGAACCGGCAATCAAGATAAAGAGGTTGGCTGCCAATTTATTTTTTTCCACACACCTAACCCCGCCTTCGAAGGAGGATCTAGGGAAACTCTTTATTCTGCGGTTTCAGTTATGTAAATGAAGCCTTGAAATGGGTGAGAAGTGAACTCATTCGGCTACCCTGCCTGTGACTGCTGTTTTGATAGGCGTTTGGGGTTCTCTGAAGATGAGACACCTTTTAGGATAAGCTGGCTATGCTGTCATCCATCCGTGTGTTTATTGGCTGATTCTGCTGACATTTATGGGATACGTGCATGGTCCCTGGGGGAGGCGGGCGAAAGGACCTAGCTCCCACGGCCCCCACTGCTGCCTCCAGGACTCCCCACGGCCAGTCTCAGGCACGGTGAACTGGGGGGGTGGGGGGTGGCGCTCCCCAGAGCCTAGACCAGCCCCTGACGCTTAGGAGGGGTCAGTAAACCCTGACCTGAACTACAGGGCACTGGGACGGCATCCGGACGGAGCAGTGGGGCTGGAGAGGGGAGGCTTGGAACAGGCAGGAAATGGGGGGCAGCAGTGAGACAGACGCCTTGCAGTGCCTTTAGCTGGGCTCCCATCTCTGGTACCAGCCCCTGTTCCCAGCACTGGGCAGGGATGGCAGGGCTCTGTGATGACTGAGGGGAGGAGGGGTGTGGTGAATTTCCTGGGAGCGGCTGCAAAGTGCAGGCCACACGAGAGTTGCGTGTTTTCCTGGGGAAAGGGTCTGTAGAGCTTTCATGATTTCCAGAAGGATCTAGACTCAGAAAGGGACCGTCATTTAAACACTGCAGTAAAAATTCTTCTCTGTCTTTTCCGAATGATGAAGTGACGGAGACTAGAGGAAGCTGTGTTGGGTTTATTCTTATTTCCTAGGTGTTGTTTGGCTGATCTTCGTGAATCCTTTGAAGTTGCAATAAATAAACTGTTTTTACTAGATCCAAGGTTATAGATGCTCATTGTGGGAAATGTGCAAATCACAGGAGAATTTCATGTAGAGAATTAAAATCACTTATCACTGATTGAGGTTTAGGAGAAACGTTTGAGCAGCCAAACTGTCCTCCGAGGCAGTGTCCACGTGGCCTCCCTGGTGGGCAACGAGCCGCTCCCTGCAGGAGAGGCTGAGAATTAAAAGCTTCCTCGGGGAGAGGCTGTGCTGACTTAGCGCCAGGCCTATTTATAGCTGGTGATGTTGCTGGTGAGGCTGGAGGAGCATGTAGAAGATGCCATCTGGGGATACAGGGGCCACCAGGGACGGGGCCCTGCTGCACCTTGAAGTATCAGGTCCTCCTTGGGCCGTGAGGTTCATGCCCTGAGCCCAGCCTGGCGCCGTCCAGAAACCACGCCAGCTGAGGGTGCCGGGCACTGTGCCCAGTCCACCTGAGCCCACAAACCCCGGACCACGCAGACGCTGGGCTTTGGCAGGAGAATCAACACACACCCACCGCCCACCCCTTCAGCAGCAGGTGTTCACTGGGCGGGAAGGCTCAGGGCTGCCTCGGTGGGGCCCAGCTGCGTCTGGGGCTCAGATGTGGTTCCAGCCCCCGTGGGAGCTCATTCCCCGCTTGTAGCCCTCCTGGTGGGGAGGTAACCAGGGCGACAGCACCCTCAGAAACCCCAGACCGGGCATCCCAGCTCAGCAGCGCCTCCTCGGGAAGAAATGGCCTTGCTGCCCCCCGCCCCCCGGGGTCTCGGGGAGGGCGCCGGTTCTGTGACCTGCAGCCCCGAGGGGCAGCTTCCCACAAGGACGAGGCAAGCCCCACGTCTGCTCCCTGATGGGGAGGCGGCCTGTCTTCAGGCTCCCGATTTCCCCTTCACCGCGGCGGCAGAGAGACCCAGGTGTAACCCAGGGTCTGAATGTGTGACGGCTCGCCCTTCTTTGGTGAGACAGTGTGGAAAGGCTTTCACGGGGTGTAAGGACATGGGGGTGGGGGGGGCAGGGCGGGTGAGCTCACGGGTGGGGGCGGGGGCGGGGGCGGGCGCGTTCACACCCGCTCCGCCTTTTCTTGGTGACATCTGTGAGCCGGAGGGACTGGCTCTGCCTTTCCTCCAGCCTTTTCTTGCCCCCTCGCCTCCTGCTACTGCTGCCAGTGCCCCCATGTCCCCACCGTGTCCCCCGCCCGCCCGTCCCTGTCCCACTTTGGGCTACAGTTCCCGAATCTCAGCCCATGGCCCCATTAAGCCTACACGGCCTCTGCCCTGGGCACTTCTCGCTCCAGTGGGAGCATCCTGAAAGCCAGCATCCCCTAGCCCTCTGGGCGACCCCGTTCAGGCCTCACCCGCCCCACTGCCTCGTGTCGCCGGCCTCTGGGTGTAAGTGGGCCGTGGGCCTGGAACCTGCGAGGGGCCGGCTGGGAACCCCGCTCTCTTTGTGGGAAGGGGGTTCACCTCCCACCCGCCGAGCTGTGCTGGGTGCTCCACGGCCCGAGGTCCCTGCCCCAGCTTTCCCCTTCTCCCCAGGGCGTCAGCACTGAGGTCACGGCTGCCTCCTCTGTCCCCGGGGGAGGGGCTCCACCTGCAGGGTGGTTTCGCCACCTAAGCCTGTTCCCCAGAACTGGCTTGGTGTTTGATCTCCGTGCCTCTCAAGTCCCCGAGCAGGGCTCTTCTGTGTGGGTGCGGCCCTCCGTCTGAGCCCCTGACCGGCTGCCGCGTTCCACCCCGTGAACCACTACCATCCACCCATCTGTCGTCGGGGCCTGGGCCTTGGGGTCGTTTCCTGCCCTGGGGGCCCCGTGTGCAGGTGTTCTGTTGCGTAGAGACCACGAGAGCAGGTGCCAGGTGCTGGGCCGTCTGGCGGGCAGCGCCCTGCTCGGCGGGCAGCTCTCCGGAGGCCGGGCGCCAGCGCCTGCATTTTGGGGCTTGGGCAGCAAGCCCGTGGGTTGCGGGGCGTCCGGATGTGCTGAGGCCTCGTCCAGCCCTTCTCGTCTCTGCGGAGGTGCCCTTTCTTGCTGATGGGCGGGTTCTTCACAGGTGCTGGAGTGTGGGTCCCGTGCACCCCGCGGCCGCCGTCTCACTCCCTTAGCGGTGCCCTTGGACGAGCAGAAGGGCTTCGCTTTCATCGGCTGCGTTTAAGAACCTTGTCCTTCGGGGACCGTGGTTTTCGAGTCCTTTCCCACCCCGAGGGCGGCAGTGCCTTCCGAAGACTTCGTGACGGTGCCTCTCCTGCTGCATCAGTACCCGAGTGAGCCCTCGTTTCTTCTGTGCGGCTGGCCCGTCAAGCCTCCCCTTTTGCAGCAAAGGTTTCCGTCCCCGCTTCTCCCGCTGGCCACCCTCGTCGCGTGTGGGTGGGCGGACTGGGGGCTCTCTTGCGCCTGGTGGTTTGTTCTCTGCCCTTGCACCAGGACCACACAGCACACTCTCTTCCTTTCCAGGGTTTTCCATCAGGTCGTGGAACCCCTGGGCAAAACCTCTGCCTGGTCTGCCTTTCAGGCCGCTCGTTTATCCGCGCGCCTTTTGCATTCAGCTTTTGTCTCCACACCCAGGCATTCCGCACGGCTGGGATTTCTGTTTGGGTTAAACTAACACCGCGGATGACCCCTCTGTCCGTGCAGACCCCGTCTGGGTTCGCCGTCCCCCTGCCCCTTCAGCACAGCTTCCTAGTTGCGTCAGTTGTCTTGCACGCCATTTGCTACATTTGTCTTCGGTGAATGGTATTTCCTCAGGACGTTTTCAATGTTGTATTTCTACACACCTTTTCTGTATTTTTCAACGCACCTTTTGTGTATTTTGCTGTTGCATGGAAATCAAACAGATTTTTGTATGTTAATCATGTATCCAGAAGCCTTGCTGACCTCATCGATTCCAATAATGTTCCTGGGATCCCTTTGGGTTTTGTGTATATACCCGCCCATAGAAGCTACAAATAATGAGTTTTATTTCTTCCTTCCCACGTTGACATCATCTGTTTCCTTTCCTCATCGTCCCACCGACACACTGAGAATGAACAGCAGCCCGAGGTCTTCTCTTACACTGGGTTTGAAAAGAAGAGTTTTCAGTGTTTCATTACGAAGTGTGATGATTTTTGTAGGTTTTTAGTAAAATGAAGGAGTTTATTTCTTTTCTAACTTGCTAAGAATGAGTGCTGAACTCCAGCAAGCGTTTGCCTGCATTTATTAGGATGATAATGTAATTTTGATTCTCCCTTCTGTTTCATGATGTATTGTGCTGATTTAAGTTAACGTTAAACCAACCTTGTGCTCCTGACATAAACCCAGTTGGATTGTAAGGTCTTGATCCTTTTTTATCAATGACTGGGTTTTTGGGTTAGGGTTTTGGCGTCTGTGTTCGTAAGTGCGGCCGACATAAATTTTTCTTTTCCCGTAATGCCCTCATCGGATTTTGGCACCAGGATTATTTCAGCCGAGATGAGTCGGGGCTGGGGTGGTTCGTCTTTGCTCTTCTCTGGAAGCATCAGTGAAGGGTCGCCGTTATCTCCTCTTTCAGTCGAGGGTAGAATCTGCAGGCAGAGGCGTCCAGGCCTGGAGTTTTCTTTGCGCGAAGAGTTTTCAATACGGAGTCGAGTCCTCAGTAAGTATAAGAATTCATCATGATTACAAGAATGATTATAACCATATTTATTTCTTCTTGTTATTGTTTGGCAAAATGGCTTTTGTTTTGTCTTTAGGAACGTTGCCTATTTCATTTATCAAACACATTGGTCTGAAATTGTGCATAAGATTCTCTCATCATATCTCCGCCTGTCACCGTCTGCGGCATCGTGGGTGTCCTCATCCTCCCTTCCAGACGTGGGGCATTTCCACCTTCCTCTTGGCCGATGGGCCCGTGTTCACCGACTTTCTCGGCTTCTCGCGTGTTAACTCTGGGTGCCGCTGCTCCTCTGTGGTGCAGATTTGCTCTCTATCTTCAATGCTTTTATTTTCTCGTCACTCTTTCTAACGGCCGAGGCTTTTCTCTCACCTCCTAGATGGCAGCTCACCGCACTCACTTTCCTGCGTGGACACAACGCACACACACGTTTTCAGCGCATCTCGGTGTCCCCTCCTGGGTGTTTCCTGCCCCCTGTGAACCCCAGCTCTGAGCGCTGGATTTCAGTTACTGCGCTTTGGGGGCTAGAATTTCTAAGGTGCTCTCTTTTCAGAGCTGCTGCTTGCAGTCTTACAGCTGGAACCCGTCATCTTTTTTCTTCTTTGCACACGGCCCACACTGCCCATTTCGTCTTTGCACACGACACACATAGTTACTTTCACCTCAGTGTCTGGTCAAGCTCCAGTCACTGGAGCCTCTGGTGGGTCTGTTTCTTGTTGCTTCTGGACGTTCTTGGCATCTTTTCCGCGTCTTGGGCCTGGTGGGTTTTTGTCACGGGTAGACACCGGGGTTGAGGTGTTCATAGACATGGTTGTCTCCTCCTCCGGAGCGTGTGCGTGTGCCTCTGGTATCTGGGCACCAGCCAGGTCCCCTGACTCCACATCAGGGGTTGCGAGGAGCCTCCCTCCCAGGCGTCCAGCAGCCCCGCTCACCCCTGAGCCAGCGCGGGCCGGCCTGTCCAGGGCTCTCTCCCCAGACGGGGGCACTGGGGCTTTTGGCTCCCCTGGGTGGTGGGCCGGCCTCCACCACGAGGAGGGGGAGCTGCCTGTGCAGCTGGTTCTGACCGGGGCTGGATGGCAAACCACTTCCTGAGACCTTCAGTCACTTCTGAGACCGAACAGGTCAAAGCTGCCTCAGTGGGACGTCTCTGGGCTCTGCCGCTGGACCCTCTTCCCTCTCCGGCTGCTTTAGGGACAGGAGAGGCTTTGAAGCCTGAAGGTGCGACACTGTCCCCTTATCTGCCGGCCAGACAGACCTGTCTGGCGGCGTCTGGGCCAGCGGTGCACGGCTGTTGCCTGCAGTCCCCTCGGCCTCGTCCTGCTCCTGTGGGCAGCCTCCCAGCCCCAGCCTGGCAGGGACACACGGCCGGCCGGCCAGCAGCCCCCAGGTCCGAGGGGGCGGCTCCTGCAGTGACGTCGCTGCACGACCGCGCAGGGTGCAGCATGTCCACGGCCCTCCGGGGAGGGGGGGACACCTCAGGAAGACGCCTGGAGGAATCTCGTGGGACCCGGGGCAGGGGTCCGTGTGGCTGTGACTGTGGCTCTCAGGCTGCTCAGAGGTCAGCTGGCCTCAGCCTGTCCCACTGGGGCCTCTGCAGGGCCCTGGAGAGGCGCGGCTGAGACGGCCCAGGCGCTCGGAGAGGCCTCTTTGTGCCGCCTGCGAGGCCCCGCTGCCTGGACGATGGCCATTCACGTGGAGTGTCGGGCAGCCGTGGAGTGGTGGCCGTGTTATGACAAACGTGAACAATGGCCAAAGGGCTGCCTTGTGCTCAAGTGGACTCTGGACTAAAGAGCTGAAGCTGCGGGGAGGGGCCGCCCCGAGGGTCCGCGGCTTTGGGACGCCTTCGAGCCCCTCCGGCTGTGCCCTCAGCAGGGCAGCGCCAGGGACGAGGCGAGAGGGAGGGGAGCTGAGCTGGGGGCATTGTGCCCCTCGGCTTTGGGCCACTTGGTCTTTTGAATTTCCTGTCCCACCTGAGCCTCGCCTTGGCTGCGAGGGTCCAGCGTGAGCACCCAAAGGGCCCGCCTGGGGGGCGGGGGGGCGCCCTGGCCCAGCTGACCAGGCACCCAGCCTCCTCTGCGGCTCTGGAGCAGTCGTGCTGGGGGCTTACTGGGGGCCCTCGCATGGTCCCCGACCCCCGCCCTCAGCGTCGGTCCTGTGACCAGGCTCTAAGGGCTCCCGGGAGGCCGGCTGCCCTGGGGGCCTGGGAGGGCGTCCCCCACCCCCTGCTCTCTTCTGGGCTTTGCCCGGGGTCTCTGGGCTCCCTTGGAGCATCCCTCAGTGTGTGGTGAGTCGCCCTCCCCAGCCAGGCCTCCCTCATGGCCCAGGTCAGGGGGCATCAGCCGCCCGCTTGCTCCCAGCCAGCCCTGCCCCCATCATGCATGCCGTCCAGGTCCTCGCAGGGCCCGCTTCGCAGATGCTCAGGACTCCGTGCTCAGGACTCTGTTTCCAGGGCCTGTGCAGTTTCTTACACAAAAGCAGGGTCTTGGCTGGACCCTGGGCCTTGGGCTCACGTCCGTGGTCCAGCAGCGGCCTGGGCGCTGGGGCTCCCGGGCCTGGTGGAGGCGCTGCTCCAGGACATGGCTTGGTGTAAAGATCTGGGGGCTGCGGGGCCATCCCCACCCCAAGAAGCCTGCTGAGGGTCCGCAGCTCCCAAGGTCTCCTTCTGGCCCATCCCCCCACCCCGACTCCTCGGGGCCCTTTCCCACCTGCAGGGCCCAATTCCCAGCCGGGCGCCGCCGGGAGGAGGTGATTGGCGAGGAGAACCCCTGCCGAAGTCTGCAGAAACCTCCCCGCGGCCCCCTCACCGGGGGTCCCAGGCCCGGACCCCTCGATCCCCCACTGCCTGGCTCCTCAATGCAGAGGCTCCCAGGGTGTCTGGGTCACCTCCCAGGAGGTCAGGGCCTGGGGTGACACCGCAGAGTGCCTGGCCTCTTCCAGTCTGTGGGGTCCAGGCACGTGGTGGCTTATGGGCTGTGACCTGAGCTCCCTGTGCTGCCAGACTGGCCATGCCCCCTTAAGGACTCTGGAGGCGGAGCCTGAGGCCTGAACAGCCCTCCCACTCCCTGCAGGGTCCACGGTCCAAGCGTTTTGCGAGCAGGGCCGGCGGGGAGAGGCTGGTCGGGCCCAACGCTTCCCAGAGGGGTCCCAGGAGGGAGGGGCCAGGGAGGGTCTCACACAGCCCCCCGGAGGCACGGGAGCACGCCACGTGGTGGGGCTGGCACGGACGGTCCCTGCCCAGGCCCCGGCCCCCAGACATCCATGTCCTGCTAGACCCGTGCCGCCCCCACCCCGGTGCTCGCACGGCTCGACCACGGTCCCCTTCAGGAGGCTAGACCAGCCTGGCGTCCGTGGCACCTGGCCCGGATGGGCACTGTGTCTGGAACGTCCCATGGCTGCAAGCAGAGGCTGGAGGGAGGCGGAAGGGACCTTGGGGCTGGAAGGGACCTGGATCCCAGGGGCAAGGTCCTCGGTCCCGCTGGCCTGGAGGTGCCTACAGGTGGGGTGTGGACTATGGGCAGGGTGAGGGGGCCGGACGGGGCCGCCGGAGGCAAGGAGCTGAGACCTGGCTTGGGGGAGCCAGGGAGTGGCAGTGCCTTCACACCTGTGGAAGCAGAACCCACTCCAGCTTTACTCTCAGGGCAGACCTGCCTTCTCCTCCAGGAAGGGCAACCGGGAAGGCAGAGCTGCTGTGGCCTTTAAAACACCACCTGGCCCCGCCCACAGGCCCGCCGGGCCCTGTTACAGGCACGTCGCTGTGCGAATTCCCAGCCCTCCTGGGACATCCATGTGAAGCTGTGACTGAGGCCTGAAGGGATCTGTGCTGTGTCACCTCTCTCATAGGTTTTGCTTCAGGCAGTCAAGTCTCAAGGATGTTGCCAGAGGCAGTCACTCTGGAAGTAAAGGTGCCTTTTGGGGCATGGACAGCCCTTGAGGGGGTGGTGGGCTAGGGGACCACGTGGTAGGGGCACTGCCCCAGGAGCCCAGTGGACGCTTTACTTTGGGGTGGCTCTGGTCAGTCTGTCGTTCCACCTGGGAGCCTGCCCTGCCCTTTCCACCTGCTCCTGAAAACGCGGCCGTCCCCACACCCGCTGTGGGCCTTCAGTGCCCTCCTCTGGAGCTTCGGCGGGGCTGACCAGCGATGCTCACACAGTCCCTTCACCCCACCTGCCACCCCTGCCCTCCCCCCCGCCCCACACCCAGGACCAGCCGCCCACTACTGACATTGAAGGAGCAGGGGCAGGGCCTGCTGGGCATCAGTCAGCCGAGTGCCCAGCCGGCCAGACCGGTACCTGGGCACATGCCTTAGAGAGCTTCCCATTAGCATGTGAGGACTCGGTCCTTCCGTCATTCACTTATTTATCTTTTGAGGCCCGCACCCATGGCACATGGAGGTTCCCAGGCTAGGGGTCTAATTAGAGCAACAGCTGCCTGCCTACACCACAGCCACAGCAACTCGGGATCCGCGCTGCGTCTGCGACCTACACCTCAGCTCACAGCAACACCGGATCCTCGACCCACTGAGCGAGGCCAGGGATCGAACCCACAACCTCATGGTTCCTGGTCGGATTCATTTCCGCTGCGCCATGACGGGAACTTCCCTTCTGTTATTTTTGTTAAGTCATTTTCAAGCTATCTTACTGCGATAACGCTTGTTCACTGTGAAACAGGGTGGAGATCTTGTTCGGTGTCTCGTAGCTGCCAGCTCCTCTGAGCGTGGGTCCAAGCTGATTCCCACGGGAAACCCAGTGCCCCTCCCGGAGACAGGGTCCGGCACAGTCACAGGGGGGAGGAAGGCCCTGGGCAGCTGATCCCAGGCCTGACTTTGCAGAGACCCTGGCGGCTCTCGCACACTCCAAATTCCATGTCCTTTCCAGGCGCCCCCAGCCTTCCCACCGCCTGTGGGCTCTCGGGTCCCCCTGCCCCACGCCCCCTCAGGGTCAGTTGTGTCCAAGGACCACGGACGGCTGGGCAGCCGTTCCTCCCAGCGCCAGGGCTGCAGGCTCCTGGGGACCTCACGGCCCGTAGGGAGCTGGGCTCTGGGCTCCTGAGGGCTGGTCGGCCTCCGTTTCTCCCCGGGGCACGTCTGAGACCTGACTCTGCTGTCGCTGTCCTCTGTTCTCTCGCCTACTCAGCACCTGTTTCCAAGCAGGAGGCCAGCCTCACGAGGGGAACTGTTGCCTTTCAGTCCTTCCGACTTTGCTGTTTACTGCGGAGGCTGCTGGCCAAGCTTGTGAGAACCACGCGTGGGGTGCGCGACGGAGGCCGGCGGTGTCCTGAGCCGGTGGCGGTCCTGTGGTCCCCGATGGCCCCTTCTCCTTCCTTCTTCCTTCTTGGGCCCCAACGCGCAGGTTCTCAGGGGACCCATGCTGCCCCCTTCCGCCTCTGCCCAGAGTGCAGGCTTCGTCCACACTGTGGCATTTTGTAGCAGGCCAGACAGATCACCCGCCACACGCAGGAGCCCGGGTGCCGGGTCCGCTGGACCCTCCCAGGCCCTCGCGGTCAGACGGCACCTGCAGGGAGCATGCCGGAGAGAGCGCAGGAGGAGGCCGCTCGCACCCTGCGGTGCAGCCGATCCTGGGGCCTCTGCTTCTCCAGCTTGCAGCCCTGGACCCAGATGGGAGGCCCAGCCTAGTCTGAAGGTCCCAGACGGCTTCCCTCCAGCCCGGGCACGTTCACACCAGCCTGCAGACCCTTCCAGCAAGTTCTCAGCCGCGTCCTGGGCACCGGTGCTGAGGCCAGTCCCACCGCAGCTCCTGATTTGGAGAAACGGTGTCGGGATAACAGCCGGTGCCGCCTCCTTGGGGACCACCCTGGGAGAGTCCCCTGGCCCTCGGGACCTGGGGACGCCTGGCAGTTCTGAGGTGGCTCCTTGGCCGCTCCCGCCCGCCCCAAGCACGCTGGGGCCCTGGCCTTGCGCGCCAGCCACTGCTCCTCCTGGACGGGAGGGGCGGCCAGGATGCGGGGCCCTCGGCCGTGCCAACGTTCAGTCCAGCCTGAGCCGCATCGCCTTTTCTGAGTATTTGAGGAAGTTGTGGATTCCGAGTTCAACAGGAGCCCCGGGTCGCCGCTTCCTCTGCGTTAGCTCAGTTTTGAGGGTTTTCAGTGAGTTGCAGCCGTGACCAAGGTTGTGCGTGTGACACTGACCAAGCAGCCGGACTGTGCTCGTGTCTGTCCTGCGTCTCCGCCCCCACCCGCCACGGACCCCTGCCGTGGTTCTCAGTGAGGCCGCTGCTCCTCCAGGGGTGGGGGTCCTGGGTCCCACCCTGGCCGTCAGCCGCGACCTCGGGGGGTACCGATCCTCAGCCCTGGGCTCCCCAAACCTGTGGCAGCCAGACGGCTTCCTGTCTCCTCAGCACTGTGGGGACCCCGGGCCCAGCATCGGGGTCGGGCTGAGCTGACGCGCGGCCCCGCCCTGGGCCTGAGCGCAGCCTGCTCGGCCCCTGCACAGGCCGGGCCTCCCTGTCCCACCGAACTCTGCTCAGCCCCCTGCTCGGCAGGCTAAGCCCTGAGGTGGGGGCAGTGGCATGGCTGGTTCCAGGTCCCCCTGGGTCAGGGTCACCCCAGGGACGCCCTGAAGCCTGTCACTCAGGGGAGTCCCCAGAGCCGGAGGGCCCAGGGAGGAGGCCCTGCGCCCCGGGCGGCTGGCCTCCTGCTTCCCGCATCGCCGACCGTCCGGGGACTCGGCAGCCGGGGGCCCTGGTGCTGGAGGGCCCGTGCGGTGTCCAGCACCGGAGGGGCGACCCTGTCCCGCCGTCCCACCGATGCTCCCGGTCGTGGCTCCTGCCCGGGGGCAGCGGGAGGGCCCCAGCTGCTGCCTGCATAAGCAGGTGACCCCTTTCCCTCTTCCCCAGCAGATGGCTGACAGCAGGCCCAAGCCCGCCAAGCCCGCCAACAGGACGCCCCCCAAGTCCCCGGGGGACCCCGCGAAGGACAAGGCAGCCAAGAGGCTGTCTCTGGAGTCGGAGGGCGCCAGCGAGGGGGCAGCGGCCGGGGGCCCAGAGCTCAGCGCCCTGGAGGAGGCCTTCCGGAGGTTTGCTGTGCACGGGGACACCAGGGCCACCGGGAAGGAGATGCACGGCAAGAACTGGTCCAAGCTGTGCCGGGACTGCCAGGTGATCGACGGCAGGAACGTGACCGTCACCGACGTGGACATCGTCTTCAGCAAGATCAAGTAGGTGCGCGGGGCCTCGCGCTCGGTGCCCCCGGGCTGGGCTGTGCGTCCTCGCGGGCGGCGAGGGGGCTCCATCTCCCGGCGCCGGCCGTTCTCAGAAGAAGGTGCCTGGAGGTGGAACTTGGAGATGGCCGAGCGGGGCCATGGAGCCCAGGCTGGGGACACTGCTGCCGGCCACTCGCGGGGCTTTCGGGGACTCAGGTGACAGAGCCCTGGCCCACAGCAGGCTGGCTCAGAGGCAGGGTCTGAGAGGCGGGTGTCTGTGCGGGGCTGGGTGCCCGGCCCTCCTCTGTGGCTGCCCTCAGCGCCGGGAGATGTTTGTGTGAGAGGAAGAGGGACAAAGGGACAAGGACAGTGTGTGCCTGGGGCTCACCGCGTGCACACCCTCCCCCAGACGTCGGGGAGCAGGTCCAGGCATGGATCACCCGCCCTTCTGCCCTCCACACCCTAGGACCACACCCGAGAAAGGCCGCAGCGTCTCTGAGGCCCGTGCACACGGGTGCACACGCACGCACACACGCAGAACTCGAGCCTGCACTCTCTTGGCCACGGCTCACACAGGGGGCAGGTGCTCTGGTTGGGCCCCGGGGAACCCCGTGTGCAGGAGACACGGGCAGCGGAGGGACCCACTCCGGAAGGCAGGGCGTCAGCTGCTGCAACTTTAGGGGTGGAGCCTGGCCCCAGGCTCCGAGGCACAGTGGGCTCCCAGCTGAGCCCTGCCTCAGCTCCCTGTGGGGATGCGGTCCGGGGAGGGGTCCTGGTCAAGGCCAGCCCGTGGCGGCTTCCTCTCTGCCCTCCTGGAGCCTGGATGCACCGTGGGGTCCCTGCGACCTGTGTCCCCACTAGGAGAGGCCTGTTCTGGGGGAGGGCCCAGCCCCCCAGGCGTGCTGGGCCGGGGGCCAGGGCCTCACGGTCACACCCCCATCCTGCAGACAGTGCTGCGGGCGAGGTCCTGGGGGGCCAGGTCCACAGGGACCGGCACTTCCTGGGTTACCGGGTCGTCGGCCTCAGATGCTCCGGGTGGAAGCTGCGGCAGGAGGGCTTCGGCTCGTGGGAGCCCGGACAGAGCCACCGGGGCTGCCGAGAGCCCAGGGCTGTTTCTGTTTGGGGCGGTTGCCATGGCCGCGCAGCCTTGCTGCCAGCCCGTATCTGCAGCCTTTGTTTGGGCCCCATCGTCATGGCAGCGCTTGTTTGTTTTGATGTTACTATGTGTTAAGTTTTAAACAAACTTCTTGCAGGCTCGACCCTGGGCCT
The DNA here is from genome assembly GCF_054392235.1 of Sus scrofa. Classification (NCBI taxonomy): domain Eukaryota; kingdom Metazoa; phylum Chordata; class Mammalia; order Artiodactyla; family Suidae; genus Sus; species Sus scrofa. Next base: position 91,681,330 of record NC_139398.1, read on the forward strand.
TGATTGAAGACCTCTGACTCCAGGACCAGGATTTCTGGGGCTGCAGCACCAACTCCTCAGGACTCCAGTCCAATAAGCAGGAGTGGTCACCCTGGCAGCCCCATTTGGGGGTCGTGGGTGGTGACGGTGGGCAGGGGCTCTCCTGGCCTTTCCCGGCCCCTGCGTGTCTGCTTCTGGGCGCTGCGTGTAGCAGGGTGTTTCTGTGACCTTGGAGCCGGCCGCATCTGGGCCGCAGGTTAGGACGGGGCCACATGGGCCATGGCATGGAGTTGGGATCCTCTGTGCAGACCCACCTGGCTGCCACGGCCACGTAGAGGCGCCCAGGAAAGGGGAGTGTGTGCGCGGAGGGGGCACAGGTGCTGTGGGCAGAGCCCCGTGTGCTGTGACTGGGGGGGCAGTGGGCAAAGCCAGTGGGCTGCCACTGAGCCTGCGGAGTGCAGGGCGGTGACTTCTCGGTGCTTGGTGTCTGGCTTGCCCTCCCTCCATCCAGGCGGGTGGGCGAGGCTTTCCCTCTGGGATGTAGGAGTCGCATGGTGGCCTCCCTGGGGCCCTCTCCTGGCTGCCCGAGGCTGTGCAGGGCATCCAGTGGCTTCTGCTCTGGCCTCTGTGGGGCCCGCCTGGCGTGCCTGCTGTGCCTGTGGAGCACCCAGGCCTGGGGGAGGTGGGTAGTGGGCAGGAAGTGGGCCAATTCCGCCCATGCTGGCTCCCCGTCCTGTTGGTGTGGGCGTTGGATGCCGGTGACGTGGGTCTTCTGAGAGGATGATTTTCCCCGGACACCCAGCACGAGCTTCAGTGACCTCTGGTGCACCCCCAAAACCCATCCCCTCAGCCCCAGGGCCCAGCCCCCCAGCCTGCATTAGGCTTAGGCCAAATCGGGAGGAAAGCAGGACACTCCTTTCTGCTGTGGGAGTAGCTGCATGTCGGGGTCGCAGCTGCTCGGGCAGCCAGTCTGTCCGCAGACCGAGGTGTGCGGGGCCTCCTCCAGCTCAGGTCCAGCAGCGTTGTCCCTGGGCCCAGGGTTGGGGCGGCCAGTGGAGGGGGCACCTGGGCAAAAGCAAGGGGCTGGTGTTGGCAGCTCCCTCCAGACAGGGCTCCCCTGCAGCCCCCGCTCCCTGCTGCCCCAGGGGCTGATGGGAATATCCCAGAGGCTCCCTCCTCTGACCCCCGTCTGTGCCTTACGTTCCCCCCACCCCATGTTCACTCCTGCTCTCTGGACGGGGAGCCTGGGAGTCAGTGCTCATCACCTTCCAAAATGTGCTGATCCGGGGGCCTGGCTCCAAAGTCCAGGGCTTGTGCGTTGGCCCAGGAGGCACAGCCGGCTGTCCTTGGAGGCTGCGCCGGCCCCCACGCAGACCTCAGGGAGCCCTGCTCCCAGGTGACCTTCGGGAGGGGCTGAGCCCAGCTCCCTCCCTGCCCTGAGCTGGGCCTGAGCAGGCAGCTCACGGGGGCTCGTGTGTGAACAGTGACCCTGTTACAGCTGGCCCAGCTTCCAGCAGAACAATAGCCTTCTCAACGGGGCGCTGGCTGGCCCGGCGCTGAGCAGGGCGAGGAGGGGGTTTGATGCGGGAACACCCTCCAGCCCTGCAGAGTCTGGAGAACAGGCTCGCCCTGTGTCCAGGGCGCTGATGAGAGGGCTCAAGTGTCTGGGAAGAGCCCGACTGTCATTCGAGACCTTGCCAGCAGGCCTCGGGGGCCCCGGGGAGAGCTCCCCGCCCGGACTGGGCTTCCAGACCCTGCCTGGCGGCTGCGGCACAAACAAGCAGAGACACCCAGCCCGGCCAGGTGGAGCCGGGGCTCAGGGCCCCGGGCCTGTTGGTCCACTCGATCTGAATGTGGCTTCTGACGGAGGCCCTGTGGGCCGTCCCCCACCCCCAGACCGACTGAGTCACCCTGGTGGCGCCTGGTACCGCGGTGCCCAGGGCGGGCTGCGTGCCCCAGCGGCCGGTCACCGGGCTGGCAGTCAGGCCTAGCGTCCGTGAATAGAGACAGGAGCGCCTTTGACGAGCCGGGACAAACAAGCAAGCCCCACGGCTGTCGAGGGTCAGGCACCAGCAGGGCTGGCGGGGTCCCCACCCACGGTGAAGCCTGCACTGCTGCCCGGGGTGGCCCGCCCAGCTGGCACGTGGCCTTGGAGGCGCGGAGGCCACCGCCAGCCCCCGGCGGGTGGGATGAGGGCACCCCGAGGCTGTCCTCCCTGCTGGCGGGCGGGGGCGGTCACCGCATCCCGCGGCCTCGGACTCCGGTGTCAAGTGTCTGGGGCCTGCGTGGGCTGAGCACAGACCGAGGCGTCTAGGGCCTCACCGCCGGGCTGTGCAGGGTTTGGTGACAGGACAGTGCTGCGGACGACGACGGGCATTCAGCCCCCACCTCTCCGGGGTTGTGCGGGGTGGCCTTTGGAAGAAACGCCAAACTGCCTGCCAGGCCGATGCCTCCGGGCTGCTGCTGCACAGTCCTCTGACCCACTTCGGTTCCGCGTCCCAGTGGGGGCCGGGGCCTGTCGCATCCAGCCTCACTTCCCCGGGGACAGAGGACGGGGGTGCCCAGTTTGCGTCCGTGGGTCTTTGACAGCATCCGGTTCTAGCGCTCGGCCCGGCTCTCACCCTGGGCTGCTCTTGCTGTTGAGACGGGAGCCTTCATTGCACGTGTTTCAGACCCAGGTCCTCTGTCAGGTTCTTCTCCAACCTACGGCGTGTCTTGTACGTCTCTTTATAGTATCTTTTGAGAGTACAGTTCTAGAAATTTTGGTCAAGTCTAATTCTTCTGTTTCCTTTACGGACTGTTTCTTTGGTGTCGTGTCTAAGAAACCTTTGGCCTAACCCAAGGGCACAGAGATTCTAGTCTTGGCTGCTCTCCCATTAGTTGGATGGACTGGGGTCTGCAGGGAATATGGGCTGTGGTCCAGCAGGGGTTAACTCTGTATATGGCGCAGGCACAGACCAAGCCCTTTTCTCATCGCATGTGGGTCACCGTTGCTGTGGCTCCACTCGCTGAAAGATGGCTCCTTGTCCCTCACGCCTGGCCCTCTTCCGACTCCGTCCTGCTGCCGCTGTCACCCCCCCCCCCCCGGCGTGGCTCTGCAGCAGGTGTAGACGCTGGTGCCCCCCACCACGCCCCTCACTCCCAAGCTGCCCGCTTCCGTTGGTCCCCTCTGGCTGCTCCCGGCTGCTCGGGAGCCCTGGACTCCCACAGGCAGTCTTTCTGCAGCGGCTCGGACCCGGGTCCCTGGAGAGCCTCCCCCACTGTCACTGAGAGACATGGAGAACCTCACGGAGTGGATTAGCTGGGGATGATCCAAAGTGGTGAAGCTTTTTCAGTTCACACTCTTAGAGGGGAGAAGCGAGTTTAGAGCCCTTTGCAATTGAGAGATGACCTACCGGGGTTCTGGGCAGCCGGGGGACGCGTTCAGGTGAGGAGCTGCTCCCGTGGCGGCTCTGCCAGGCCCCGGCCGCGTTCGGGTGAGGGTGGCGGGGTCCTGGGGAGGCGGTCCCCCAATCCTGTCCCTGAGCGGTGACTGTGCCCCCACTCACTGGCAACGCCTGTGCAAGCCCTGGCCACAGGCAGGACTGCGGCCGTCTCCGTTCAGGGGGACCTGGCGTGCTCCTCACCCTTGGAGGACACACACTCGCCCCTCTAGAGCCAGACGAGGCTGTGTTGTGATGGCCGGTCGCTCATAAAGAATGTGCCTCCTTTAAGCTTTATTCCGAGACAGTTGGTATTTGCTGCCGCTGCCTATGGCAACCGACGGTGAGGCATAAAGGCCGCAGAGCGGGGCGGGGGGGGGGCACGTTGGGTTTTGACGGCCAGCAGGCTCTCTCTGGGCTGCGGGAGGGGCGGGTGGGGGGCCCTGATGTCACCGCGTCCCCGGAGGGGACCAGGGTCCTCAGAGCTCGCAGGATCCTGGGAGGGGTGGGGGTGGGGGGGCACGTGGCTGGGTGCCCAGGTCCCAGCCCAGGGGCTGCGCTGAGCCTCCTTGCAGGTGCCCCCTGAGCCCCTCTCCCTGCAGGGGGAAGTCGTGCAGGACCATCACGTTCGAGCAGTTCAAGGAGGCGCTGGAGGAGCTCGCCAAGAAGAGGTTCAAGGACAAGAGCAGTGAGGAGGCCGTCCGAGAGGTGCACAGGCTCATCGAGGGCAAGGCGCCCATCATCTCGGGGGTGACGGTGAGTGCGGCGGGCGGGCCCCGTCCCTGGCGGGGTCCTCGGCGGCCCTCGCCCGGGGGCTCACTCACCTCCTGTGTCCCTGCTGTCTTGCAGAAAGCCATCTCCTCGCCCACCGTGTCGCGGCTCACAGACACCACCAAGTTCACGGGCTCCCACAAGGAGCGCTTTGACCCGTCGGGCAGAGGCAAGGGCAGGGCGGGCCGCGTGGACCTGGTGGACGAGTCGGGCTACGTGCCGGGCTACAAGCACGCGGGCACCTACGACCAGAAGGTTCAGGGGGGCAAGTAGCCACAGGCCCCCCCGCCCACCCCGCACACTTCGTTACATTCCTGTGCTCTCCGGCCGACCTCAACGCGCGCCTGGCGGTGCGGGGGGCGCCCGGCCCCCCTCCTGCCCGGCCCGCTGCTTCCCTCCACCCCAGCTTTGGCCCCAGACTCGCCTCTTCTAACACCCCTGCCCCGTGCCTGAGGGGACACGCGGCCCTTCCCAGCGTCCCCGGGGCCAGACCACACCCGCCACCTGGTTTGTGGGCAGAGGGGGCTTTTCAAAGGAGCTGGCGGGACGGACCCTGCGGGGTCCGCGCACTCACCGGCGGCACCAGTAAGCCGGGGGAAGCCGCACGGGACCCCGCGGGGTCGGAGGGCACACGCTCGTACACCCATGCACGCAACTCCCTGGCCAGGTCTGTGCCAAGGACGGACGCCGGGCCTGGGTGGCTGTGCAAAGGGGAGAAGCCTCCTCAGTTGACCAAAGTGACTGGAAGCGTGTCAGGTGACAAGATTTTAAAGTGGGAACTGAGGGCGGCTCGTCTCCTTTTGCTTCAGAGAGAAGGAGAAACAGTGGGTGATGTCAGGCCTCAGAGCAGCTCAGGGAAGACGCAGATGCCCCGTCTCTGCAACCCCGCCCCCGGCGCCCTGGGCTCTCGTGGGGCAGGTAGATGTGCTGGACTCACCCCTCGGCCCCCCCCCCCCCGAGTGCAGAATCCCGGGCGAGACAAGGCAGCATCTGCGGGGTGTGGGTTTCTGTGAGGCTGGAGGCCAGGCCTCTTGCTGCTGTCACAGTGGCCCTGTGGCAATGTGTCCCTCTGCCGGGCACCTGACCCACTGGGTGTCGGTCCTGGCAGAGGCCCAGGGCAGCCACTGGGGACTGCTTCCCAGGAGCCTGACCACCCTGCTGTGGTCTGTCCTGTGTCCAGGGTGGTGGGCTGCCGGGGGTCCCCTTCCTGGACACACAACCTGGCACCCTGGTCACTGGCGGGCCTGGGAGGCCCCCCACCTGCCTGCCCAGAGGGGCTCAGGCCAGCACTCCCAGCAAACTAGGCTCCTGACATGGGCCTCCGACTGCCCCAGCCCCCGGATCCAGGATGGTGGCGGCCTCTGCGGGCAGCTTTGTCCTGAGACCCTGGGACTTCACTGCAGTGACAGGAACACCCAGGACACGATGGGAGCAAGGTATCTGGAGTCACTCCGAGGATGTGGACCCTTGTGGCCTGGAACGTTTCTGACTTAGGGATCCTGAGCTGCCTGGCCAGGAAACGGCTGCCCCCCCCGCCCCCCCCACCAGGCAAGAGTAACACGGGGAAGCGGGTCTGTGGACCACAAGTGTAGGGTGTTCCTGGACAAGTGACAAGCCGAGCACACGGAGAAAGCCTATGCCCTGTGTCCCAGGGCTGCCAGGTCCCCATGGTCTCAGCACAGGGCTCCTCCCTGGGAGGACGCAGCAGAATGCTGGAGTCCAGCCCTGGCCCAAGGACAGGGGGGCCCCACACTGCGCCCATTGGGGCAGGGGTCGCCTCCTCTGCCCTTCCAGCCTGTCCCGGGGGCGGGAGCCCATGGGGTTGGAGTCTGAGCCAAAGAACCAGGCAAGCACACCCTGCGGCCGCTTCCTCGCACGGTGCCCGGCCAAGCCCCGGGCCAGCCTGCCCACCACCCATGCAGGTTTGCGGCTGGTCAGCCCTCCGCCAGGGGTGCAAAGGCAGGTTGAGGGCCCTGGGGCCATGGCCGGGCACCCGGGGGGGGGGGCGCTCGCAGCCCCGCCCCCGCGTGGAGCCCAGTCCACAGTCGCGGCCCCCCGGGCTCTGACATCCAGCGCACAGGCAGGTGTGTGTCTTTGCCGCATGTTTCTGCCCAACGCCCGTTTGCTTCTACTAACCACGGTTAACCAGGAATTAACCGTCTATCTGTGAATGAAGGAGACTGCACAGCAGGCACACCAGGGAGCAGGGACACGCAGTCGGGGTGCCAGGAGAGCGTTTGAGAGCGCCGATCCCAGCAGAGTATCTATTTATTTCTATTTAATGCCCTAGGAAAGCACTAGGCAGGGCCCAGCTCACCGCAGTGGAAGTTCAGATAATATAAGACGCAGAAAGAGATCTATATTTATACTGGAGTATTTTTCCATCTTGAACATCCTCAGTCTTAAGGTTTGAGGCAGGTGAAAACCCCCGAGAAGCAGGCGGGGCTCCGGTGGCATCACTTGCGGTCTGTGCTGCTCCGAGGCCACGTCCCGGTGGCCGAGAGCCCGGCTAGGCTGAGGGGTCCCCCGAAGCACCAAGTGGGCAGAGGCTCACGTGCCCAAAGCCTGGGCCTGCTCGGTCACTAGCTGTCACGAGTGAGGTCTAAATGGCACACAGCCTCACCGTGTACTTGGCATTGGCTATGGCTGGTTGTGCAGCTACGTCGGTGTGGGGGTGGGGGGCGAAGTCTCAGACGCCAGGGCCACGCAACCTACACCGGTCACCGCCCGCCCTCCACAGCGAAGGCTCCCTTCCTCTGGCGGAGCCCCCGCACAAGCTGGCACACCTGGTCCTGCAGGGCACACAGGTGGGGACACAGCTGTCACCTGTTCCACAGGGCCCAGGCTGCCGGTTCAGCTGTACCGTGAGGTCCGTCCCCACGAGGCTCATTCCCTTAGTGCGCTGGCCCTGCGCAGCTTCCCTCCCCACTTACTACTGACGCGCCGTGAAAGCCCGAGGCTCAGGGGCGCGGCCTGTGCCCCAGCACCTGAGAGCGGGCGGCGGTGGCCCCGGGCAGTGCCAGCCGGTGGTGGCCGCCCTGCCCTTTGAGATGCTTTCGTTGACTCTCTCTTCCTCAAACCAAGCCAAACAACAAAGGAAACGCACACAACTCAGACTTGAAAGGGATCATATGCTACTAGTTTGTACTAAGTTTTTTCAGGAGAGGGGAATAAATGTGTATATATATGCAATCTATTTTTGCACTGTTTTCTTACTGTCAGGGAGTGATGGGACAAGCAGCGTCCATGTCATGGGCGCTCTGGCTCAGAGCCACACTAGCCAGGAACTCTGGGGGCACCTGTGGAGCCGAGGCGCAGTGCCGCCTATTGGAGCCACCATCCAGGCCTGCTTGCAAACCTGCAGTCCGCCTCCTGTCTGTCTGCATGCCCCTTGCGCCTTCCCTGTTGTTAACACTGTGTCAGACTGGCCAAGCGACAAATAAAGGTGTTCCGTCATGGGTCTGCTGTGTCCTCACTGTCCCAGGGGCACGGCGGTAACGTGGGCACGCCTGGGCCCGTGCACCAGGTGCGAGGCCTGGAGTGAGGTCTGGACACACCCCACGTGCCCCCCGCAGCTACCAGGACCGGAAAGACACCGTGACAACTGACACAAAATAAGGACATGCTCAGACCAGATCGGGGAGTTGCCACCAGCAGAGGGATGAGAAACCCCAGGGCCAAGTCTGCGACGCGTGAGGCGAGCAGAGAGAGGTGAGACAGGTGCGGCGCGACGCTGGGCCACGTGGACAGACTGGTTCCTCACGCGCTCGAGGCCACCACAGGGAAGCCGGCCTGCATGCTCCTGGCTCGTGCAGTGCCACGGGGGCATGTGCGGCCACAGAAACACAGGTGGGCCGTGACGCCACGCCACAAGGCTTCCAACCCTGCACAGGCGGAAATGCAAATGATAGGCAAGAATCTAAAAACGGCAGTGGTAGAAAGGGAAAAAAGCCACACAAGGAAAAGTGCCTAGAATCAGACGGCAGGTTTAGAGCACAGTGTACCAGCCAGGTTAGCTGATGGAGCAGACAGAAAAGAAAAGCTGCTACGAGTTCCGTCGCCTCTGAGGGAGGAGTGGGCAAGGAATGGTGCCAAGGCGGGTGGGGGGGCCAGGCGCGGGAGCAGGGTGCCCAGGTAGGGGCCTGGCCAGAGCCTGGCACCGAGCGGCTGCCTCTGTTCCCTGCAACAGCAAGTCTTGCTTGCAAGGACACAACTGCCCCTACATCTCTGCCAGAGACACAACCTCAAATGCTGACGCTACTGACATGTCATTAAGATTGAACATTGTATCAAAAAACTTGAAAATTAGGCAAGATGAGCAAATTCCTGGAGAGCTGTAACTTATGGAAACTAAGAGAAGAGGCGCTGGGAGGCCTACGGTCCGGACCGGGCTGGGCAGTGAGGCGTGTGTCTCGCCCACAGGGTCCAGCGGGGGTGGCAGCAGGCAGGTGCCACCTAGGGCCACCCCGAAAGACACCTCCTTCACTCACAGGCTCCCGCAGCAGGGAGGCGCACGGACGGCCCCCGAGAGGGTCTGCCACACCCCAGAACCAGAATCCTTCTGAATCAGGTAGAAATCCCCCCAGAGAGTAAACTGGTGCAGCCGCCATGGAGAATGGCGTGGAGGGTCCCGAAAAAACCAGAAATAGAGCGTCCATGTGGTCCAGCTACCCTGCTCCTCGCGCACATGCAGAGAAGCCATGTTCAGAAAGACACACGCGTCACCCACATGTTCAGAGCAGCACTAGGCACAAGAGCTGAGACCTGGAAGCAGCCTAAAGGCCCGTCGGCAGAGGACGGATAAGGAGATGTGGTGCGTATACACAGTGGACTAGGACTCAGCCACAAAAAAGGAACCAGTGCCATTTGTAGCAACATGGATGCAACTAGAGAGTATTTACAAGTGACCTAAGTCAGACAAAGACCAGTATCATGTATCACCTACACATGGACTCTAAAAAAATGGCACAAATAATGTCTTCTTTTATTTACAAAACAGAGACAGACTCGCAGACATAGAAGGAAGGGATAAATCAGGAGTTTGGGATTAACAGATACACACTGCTCTCTCCCTCTCTATAAAACTAAAAAGGACCTACCGTACACACAGAGAATTATACTCAATCTCCTGTAATAACCCATAATGGGGAAAAAATCTAAAAAAGAAAATTCCAGGCACAGTGCAGGGAAGGGACGGCTACCATCATCTACAGACTCCTGAGACCAGAGGGCAACGAGAGAGTGACGATGCCCGCCCCGGCAAGAGCAGCAGCGCAAGGCGCACAGCACCGGAGACAGAGGCTGGCCGTCCTCAGAGCCGCAGTCCCGCTGTGTGGACGGCGTGCTGGGCTGGGCCCAGGACAGCACGTGTAGCCACTTGCCCAACCTCACGACAGGCCCTGAGGCCAGCAGTGGAGCCGAGGGCGTCAAGGCCCACGCAGACATGACGTGGTGCCTGAAGAAAAGAGCTATCAATGCCGACTGGACAGCAGAGACCATCAAATGAAGCTCCAGAAAACCAAGGAGACCCGAGTTAGGGGCGGGCCAGGCCTGGGAGTCCGGTGCCGAGGAACTGGAGCCCCGGAGCTGGGGTGCGGGGGAGAGGCCGGGCCAGGTAAGAAATACCAAGAAGTGCTGGCCAAAACGTGTCTACATTTGGTGAAAAATACAAACTCAGGTCCAAGAAGCTCATCCCACTCCAAGCGAGAAACAAAGTGACAGCAGGGGGCTCTTCCCCAAGCTCAGGACTGATTAGTGAATCTTTACACACACAGAAGATCTGATGAGGACCACCCCCCACCCCCCCGCTCCACACACACACACACACACACACACACACACACGGATGACCCTTCCCTGCGAAGTTACCAAAACCACCACCTGATCCTGGCGAGCGGCGGCGCCAGCACCCCGGCCCGCAGCTCTGCTCCCTCGACCTGCGGCGCCCCATTAACAAACTACTCCGTTTTGCCAAAGGAAGTGAGAATCACATGGAGGTGAGTGCCCCAGTGCCCGCGTGGTGCCAGGGTTCCCTGTGTGCAGTCCGGGAACTGTTCCCGCTCACGACTGGGCGCACGGGCATCCAGTGAGAAGCGCAGCTTTAACGAGAGAGAAAGCACATCTCCGAAAGCGGGTCTGTTTATTACACAAGCATTGCTCGTTCCTCAGTAGCTGACTTTCTGCTCCTCATACGTACCTGCTTTCTCGCGCATTAGGCAGAAAAATACAGCATTTTCTCCACCTCAAGATACTGGATGAAAACTGAATGCTGTTTGTCTCATTCAAAGAGGAGAGGGGCCCGGCTTGAGCCTGTCTTTTTAGGGTGTTTCAGGACATGAGGCCCAGGCTCGCCGGCCACCTCCAGAGAGAGAGACGCTGAGGGCGCCGGCTGGTGGGGCCGGAGCCCAGGGCTAGCAGCCCCCGGGGCTGGGGCCGGGGCCGGGGCCGGGGCGGCCGGGGCACAGGCCCATGGTCTTCTTGAGCTCGCGGTAGCTCCAGTGCAGCTGCTCCACCTCTGCCTGGTGCTGCGCCCGCGCCTGGCCCAGCTCCTGCAGGAGCCGCTCGTTGGTGCTGACCAGGGACCTGGAGCGGAGGCAGGGGTGGCGCTCAGCGCGGGGCAGACCAGAGTGGAGCCCTCCCACTGCCCGGCGGGGCTGGGTCTACGGCCTGACGAGCGCCTCGGGCCTGGTGAGGCCCCTGCCGCTCCAGGTCCAGAGACTGAGCTAGTTCTACTTCCCGGTCAAACAGAAAGGGCCCTCTTCCTAACGCTGCCGTGGCCACAGCATCGTTGGGAAGTCCTGACTTTCCACCCTTGGAACCATTTTCAACACGGGTGGGTTTCAGGAACAGAGAGGGGCTGCCGCTTCCAGGCGGCCCTCTCGCCGGCGGCACCAACCGAGGGCCGTCTGTGGACCACGAGCAGCAGCCGGCGCAGGGCCACTCCCTCCACCAGGCTGGCGAGCGCCCCCTGCCCTGGCCCTAGGGCCCCAGCCCTGCCCTCTGCGCTGTGCTCCGAGGAGCCCAGGGGGCTGTGGCCTGAGTGAGAGGAGAGGGGAGAGCAGAGGAAAGGGGCGGGTAGGGCCAGAGCGCTGCCCACATGCCTGGGGCTGGGATGAACCCCAGCGGCCTATGCCCTCCTGCAGCCGCCACCCGCTTTTCAGCCCCCAGGCCACTGAATGAAAGCTGGACTCCGCGCGCACACAGCCAGGGAGGAAAGGGGAGTCTCCGTGCGTGGAAGAGAGCAGACGAGCCCCGGCCGAGGGGGCAGGTGCGGCCAGCCCGGGAGCCCAGGCACCTGTGGCTCTCCTGCAGCATCTGGGTGAGCTCCTGGAGCTTGTCGTAGTGCTCCAGGTGCTGCTTCAGCTCCACGATCTCGCCAGAAAGCCTCTTCACACTGGTCTGCAACCCTTGCGAGAAAAGGCGGAGTCACGTTCAGCAAATTTCACTCCTGTTTCCTGACCAAAACCATTCTAGAGGCTTTTTTTTTTTTTGGCTGCGTCCACAGCATACACAAGTTCCCGGGCCAGGGGTCAAACCCGAGCCACAGCAGTGACAACACCGGGCCCCCAATCCGCTGTGCCACCAAGAAGCTCCACCACCTGCTCCAGAGTTTAAAGTGCCCCTGGGATGCAGGGGAAGGACAGAGCCCGGAAAAGGCCGTGAGGGTGATCAAGGCAGCCCCACCCAGGGCCCAGCACTAGCCCTGCCCTCTGGACACCCCGAGGGGCGCACGCAGTGCAGAGCAGAGGTGGGTGGAGGTCCCCGGGCTGGATCTGCTGCTGGCTGGCCATCAGGAAGGGCCCGAGGGCAGCCTGGGGCTCTGGGGGGAGGGGCTGGCGTCCCCGTGGCCTCGGGGTTTCCAACTGGAGGGGGGAAGAAACGGACTTATGGGCTCTTGGATACAAATTCCTCCGCGGGTAGACATCACACACCAGGCAGAGAAGGAGTGACAGTGACAGAAGGTCCTCAGCAGCAGTGGGGACACATCCTCTGAGGGCTAAGAAAACGCCTCTCAGAATCAATACCACCCCAACGACCAGGTGGGGGTCTGAGTGAAAGGCGTCTGGGGGGATGGCAGGGCTGCGGGGTTTGGGGACTGCCCAGCACCCTGAACACCAAGAGTATGTGACAAAACCAGGAACCCAGTGACAATAGTCTAGAACCTGGTGATCAGGTGGCTTCGAGATCCCAAACACAAAGCAGGCCAGGGTCCCACATGGCCTCCACCTATTTGGTGTGTGTGTGGGGGGGACGGCCAGCAGGGGGCAGTGCACGGACCTGAGGACCAGGGGACTGCTGGGGAACCACAGCTGACACAGGAAGGCTGGGCCTCCTCTCGAGGGAGAGGTGGGGTGACCACTCCCGGCCAGCCTGTCGGTCCTTCTAGATGAGGGCTGCTCTGCAGACAAGGTGGGGACAGGTCCTGGAAGTCCCCACGGGAGGCACCACACTGACATGGGACTCCAGGAGGCCAGTGCTGAGGGCACAACGACACAGACGCATGAGGCACCTGCAGACGAGGGAGCCGCCTCCAGAGCGGATCAGGACCGTGCCTGCACCTGCTCCAAAGCCCCCCAGACAAGAGAGGGGCTGCCAGACACCAAAGAACCGGGGAGCCAGAACCACGGAGCTGGGGCAGACTCGCCCAGAAGAAGACTGCATGCAAGGACAGCCCAAAGAAATGGTGGTGACGTTCCATACGTGACAATGAAAAGAAGGCCGAGGGCTCAAGGACCTGGCCGACACAGGAGGACAGGGTCTCAGGGAGGCTGTGCTCCCGCCCCGGACAGTCACTGCCTGGCCTTTAGGACCAAGTCCAGGCCCCTGGAGGAAGGAAAACAGAGCAGGCGCCCGGGCTGCACATCCCTGGCGAGACTGAAGCCCCCGCAGGACCCACGTCACCCCAGAGCGGGCTGCTCCCCGAACTGAAATCCCAAGTCCACTCTCGCAAAATCGGCAGAACGTCATCCAGGATGGTGAAGAGAAGGAAAGAGGAAGGATCTGGGGCTGGAAGGCGCCGCGGCCAAGGAGACGGGTCCCCAGGGAGCAGGGGAGGGGGCCTCGGGCCAGAGCGGCCTGTCCTCTCATCACAGGGACGGGCCGACGCCGCAGCCCGCGGACAGGCCCACGCGCACACACGCACGCACGCACCAGTGATCTGCACGGTCAGCGCGGCTGGGGCCTCGGCGCCCCTCACGTCTTTCTTCACGCTGCACAGGAGGGACTTTAGGCTGCTGCTCTCGTCCAGAGATCTGTCTAGACGCTGCCGCAGGTAATCCTGCGGACAGAGCCACACGAGTGCAGACAAGTTGGACAAAACCTCCTGGAGTCCAGAGGCACGTGAATTCGGGGGCTGCGACGGTGGAACCAAAGGGAAAGGCAGGCATCCCGCTTCGTGGCACATCCCCCACCAGCAGGCAGCCCCAGGGCTGAGAGCGCGGAGGGAGGGGCTGCCTAACC